>NC_082717.1:105971207-107171207 GCF_030144855.1 Hypanus sabinus | reverse complement strand
CCCTTCCTGAGGCAGACTGTTCTCCCTATCTATGGATGATTACCGAAGGAGGTGTTGGCAGTGGGGTTTATCAGGGCCTTGACTTCCCCTGCACAAAGAAGGACATCAGCCTGAAACCCTGTTGATTATTGGGATCTTAACAAGTTCACCATTAAAAATAGTTACTTCTTACCATTAATGAGCTCAGCCTTTGACTTACTACAAGATGCCAACATTTTCTCTAAATTCGATCTCATGAGTGCCTACAATTTAACTCTGATTCATCAGAGCGTTGAATGGAAAATGGCATTCAATGCACTCTCCGGACATTATGAATATCTAGTTCTGTGCTTTGAGCTTGCTAACTCCCCAGCAGTTCTTCAGGCATTCATTCACGATGTCTTGAGGGAAATGTTAAACAGGTTTGTGTTTGTGTACCTAAACAATATTTGAATTTTTTTCAAGTTCTTATCAGGTTCGTGTCTTGCATGCCCGTCAGGTTCTTCAGTGTTTATTAAATAACAACTTACTTCTCAAACTAGGGATGTGTAAATTTCATGTTCCTCAAGTCTCCTTTTTAGGATCTGTTACTTCCCAGTGTAATCTAATGGACCTGGCCCACTCCCACATCTGTCAAGCAGATTCAGAGATTCTTGTGGTTTGCTAGCTTTAATAGGAGACTTATTAAGAATTTTCACTCGGTGGCTGCTCCCCTGAGTAGGGGCAGTCCTATCCCAACGTTCCATCACCGATAAACATCTGCGTTCCCATGCTTACTTTTTGAAATGGTTGTCACCAGTGGAATCCAATTATGTATACTGTAGGTAACCAGGTGCTGCTGGCTGTTCAACTAGCCTTAGAAGAATGGCGGCAGTGGTTGGAAAGAGCATAAGAAATTTGTTTGGATGTATCATAAGAACTTAGTGTATATCCAGAATGCCAAGAGACTTAACTCACTACAAGCCACCTGGGCATTGTTTTTCAACTGTTTTAATTTTGTCATTACTTAGCATCTGGGTTGCAGGAACCAAAAGCCTGACATGGTATTGAGGCAGTTTGATCCCCCAATTGGATAGATAGGCCAGAGCTGATACTTTTGGAGAATAAACTTGTGGTTTCTATCACTTGGGATATCGATTCCAAAATCAGACAAGCACTTGAGGGGGAGTAATCTAGCTTCCAGTAATGTTCCCCTTGGTTGCCTTGTTATAGCACCCAAAGTCAGAGGTCATGAAATGGGGACAAGCATTCAAGATAACAGACCTTCCTGGGATTTGACACACACTAGAATTCATAAAAGGACTTTATCGGTGACCTGGTATTGATAGGGACATCAAGTCATTTGCCCAAGCCCGTGACACTTATGCATGTTCCAAAGATTTCAGTGCTCTTCATGGTCTTCTCCAGGTCCCTTCCTGCCCCTAGTCCCATCTCTCTCTGGATTTTATCACTGGCATGCCCCCTTCATGCTCCTTTATTGGTATTTTAGTCATTGTTTTAGTTATCGATTTTCCAAGGTTTGTAAATTTTTCACCTAACTAAATTGACCCCCATTGGTTTCTCCGTAACTTCCGCCACCTCCAACGGGATCCCACTACCAAGCACATTTTTCCCTCCTCCCCCCTTTCTGCTTTACACAGGGATAGCTCCCTACGTGACTCCCTTGTCCACTCGTCCCCCCCATCCCTTCCCACTGATCTCCCTCCTGGCACTTATCCTTGTAAACGGAACAAGTGCTACACCTGCCCTTACACTTCCTCCCTCACCACCATTCAGGGCCCCAGACAGTCCTTCCAGGTGAGGCGACACTTCACCTGCGAGTCGGCTGGTGTGGTATACTGTGTCCGGTGCTCCCGATGTGGCCTTTTATATATTGGCGAGACCCGATGCAGACTGGGAGACTGTTTCATGGAACACCTACGCTCGGTCCGCCAGAAAAAGCAGGATCTCCCAGTGGCCACACATTTTAATTCCACGTCCCATTCCCATTCTGATATGTCTATCCATGGCCTCCTCTACTGTCAAAATGAATCCAAACTCAGGTTGGAGGAACAATACCTTATATACCGACTGGGTAGCCTCCAACCTGATGGCATGAACATTGACTTCTCTAACTTCCGTTAATGCCCCTCCTCCCCTTCTTACCCCATCCCTGACATATTTAGTTGTTTGCCTGTTCTCCATCTCCCTCTGGTGCTCCCCCCCCCTTTCTTTCTCCTGAGGCCTCCCGTCCCATGATCCTTTCCCTTTTCCAGCTCTGTATCACTTTCGCCAATCACCTTTCCAGCTCTTAGCTTCATCCCACCCCCTCCGGTCTTCTATCGTTTCGCATTTCCCCTTTCCCCCCACTACTTTCAAATCTCTTACTATCTTTCCTTTCGGTTAGTCCTGACGAAGGGTCTTGGCCCAAAACGTCGACATTGCTTCTCCCTATAGATGCTGCCTGGCCTGCTGTGTTCCACCAGCATTTTGTGTGTGTTGTTTGAATTTCCAGCATCTGCAGATTTCCTCGTGTGTGCCCCCAATCCATCTTTTATTGCAGCAGGTGTTTAGGGTACATGGATTTCCTTCCAATACTGTCTCTGACAGGGGTCCACAATTTACCTTCAAGTTTTGGCAAGCATTTGTAAACTTATTGGGGCTACTTCTAGCCTTTCTTCTGGTTTTCACACTCGAATGAATGGTCAGAGCGAAAGGACTAGCCAAGATTTGGAATGTACTCTTTGTTGCCTTGTTTATGTTAACCAGTCCTCTTGGACATTCCATTTAATTTGGGCGGAGCTAGCTCTTAACACCACTCGTCATTCTTTGCTTAGCAAATGTCAATTTGGAGTTAAGCTTCCCCTTTTCCCTAAGCAGGAAGCGGAAGTTGGGCCCTGTAGACAGTGATGGCTTAAAGCCAAGAGGACTTTGCAACTTGCTTCAGTGAGGCAGCAATTCCACGCCAACAGGAGAAGATGTCTGGGTCCTTCTTTCTGAGTGGATCAGTGGGTTTAACTCTCTACCCAAGACCTCCCCCTTAAGATTAAATTCCAGAAGTTAGCTCATCACTTCATTGGACTCTTTAGGAATGTTAAGAGGATCAATACTGGTCCCAGATCACTCCAAATCAACCCCACCTTTCATGTCTGAACTTAAACCCCTACTCTGTAATCCATTAGCCCCTACTCCTAAACCTCTCCCTCCTCCTAGAATCATAGACGGTGCACCTGCCTACACTATTGGCAGATTGCTTGACTCCCAGCAAGTTAAGGGGCATTTCCAGAATTTCATCGATTGGGAGGCTTATGGCCCTGAGAAGAGGAGTTGGGCTCTGGCCCAGGATAGTTTGGATCCTGACCTGATTACTGATTTTCATCATCTTCACCCCAAGCTCCCTCGTCTGACAGGAGCTGGCTTTCCAGGGTGTGGGTGTGGTCTGTCACAAACAGGAGCCTTTTCAAAGAGAGAAAGAGAATACTTTTTCAGTTATTACGTGGATTGTATTCTCTCGGTGTCACTTCGTGGGTATGCTGTGTTCCTTGCATTGTTTGCCTTTTATGTCTAGTTGTTTGTCTTTGTACTGGCTCTGGGGTTTCGCTTTATGTTATAGGTGTCTCATTTGGCATCAAGCTTTCTGTGCACCACTTTTATTCATCTTGGGGCAATTGAATTAGTTAGCTTGGGAGTTTCAGTGTCTAGCATTGTAGTTGTCTTTGGGGTTTATTGCTTTGTCTAGACACCCGGGTAGTCTGATAGGTCCTGGATTCTGACATGCTCCAGGGTGTATTTTGGGGTGGGGGGGAGGCTTGCCATCCCCTCTTTGCTCAGTCATTGCAGATCCTTGTCTGGTGAAATTCAGACTGAGTTCTTCTGCGTATCATGAGTGGATTCAGCTCTACAAGATTCTGTATAGTTCTTGATAGTTTTACCAGTGAATTTCAGTAATAAATCTGATGTTTTGTTTAAAGTGCTGATGTGTCTGTGATTACCGCACATGAGTTCGCTAAGGACCCTAACAATCTGCAGAGCAATCAGCACCTTCTCACACTTAAAATGCAGTGCATCAATTTCTTCCTACACTTCTTTTGCACCCTCTGCAGTGTAGTCACCTCCTTCCTACATTTCCTGCACACCCTGCACAGTGCAATAATATCCATACCACACATGCTTTGCAGTGGAATTACCACCTTCCAACACTTCCTCTGCAGTCCCATTACTTCCTTCCAACACTTCCTCCAGCAGCCTCTGCAGTGTAATCACCTCCTTCCTACACTTCCTCTGCAGTGTAATCACCTCCTTCCTACACTTCCTCTGCAGTGTAATCACCTCCTTCCTACATTTCCTCTGCAGTGTAATCACCTCCTTCCTACACTTCCTCTGCAGTGTAATCACCTCCTTCCTACATTTCCTCTGCAGTGTAATCACCTCCTTCCTACACTTCCTCTGCAGTGTAATCACCTCCTTCCTACATTTCCTCTGCAGTGTAATCACCTCCTTCCTACACTTCCTCTGCAGTGTAATCACCTCCTTCCTACACTTCCTCTGCAGTGTAATCACCTCCTTCCTACATTTCCTCTGCAGAGTAATCACCTCCTTCCTACACTTCCTCTGCAGAGTAATCACCTCCTTCCTACACTTCCTCTGCAGTGTAATCACCTCCTTCCTACACTTCCTCTGCAGTGTAATCACCTCCTTCCTACACTTCCTCTGCAGTGTAATCACCTCCTTCCTACACTTCCTCTGCAGTGTAATCACCTCCTTCCTGCACTTCCTCTGCAGTGTAATCACCTCCTTCCTACACTTCCTCTGCAGTCCCATCACCTCCTTCCTACACTTCCTCTGCAGTGTAATCACCTCCTTCCTACATTTCCTCTGCAGTGTAATCACCTCCTTCCTACACTTCCTCTGCAGTGTAATCACCTCCTTCCTACACTTCCTCTGCAGTGTAATCACCTCCTTCCTACACTTCCTCTGCAGTGTAATCACCTCCTTCCTACATTTCCTCTGCAGTGTAATCACCTCCTTCCTAAACTTCCTCTGCAGTGTAATCACCTCCTTCCTACACTTCCTCTGCAGTGTAATCACCTTCTTCCTACATTTCCTCTGCAGTGTAATCACCTCCTTCCTGCACTTCCTCTGCAGTGTAATCACCTCCTTCCTACACTTCCTCTGCAGTCCCATCACCTCCTTCCTACACTTCCTCTGCAGTGTAATCACCTCCTTCCTACATTTCCTCTGCAGTGTAATCACCTCCTTCCTACACTTCCTCTGCAGTGTAATCACCTCCTTCCTACACTTCCTCTGCAGTGTAATCACCTCCTTCCTACACTTCCTCTGCAGTGTAATCACCTCCTTCCTACATTTCCTCTGCAGTGTAATCACCTCCTTCCTACACTTCCTCTGCAGTGTAATCACCTCCTTCCTACACTTCCTCTGCAGTGTAATCACCTCCTTCCTACATTTCCTCTGCAGTGTAATCACCTCCTTCCTACATTTCCTCTGCAGTGTAATCACCTTCTTCCTACATTTCCTCTGCAGTGTAATCACCTCCTTCCTACACTTCCTCTGCAGTGTAATCACCTCCTTCCTACACTTCCTCTGCAGTCCCATCACCTCCTTCCAATACTTCCTCCAACAGCCTCTGTAGTGCAATCACCTCCTTTCCCACTTCCTCCAGCAGCCTCTGTAGTGCAATCACCTCCTTCCCCACTTCCTCCGCACACTCTGTAAAGAAATCACCTCCTTCCTACACTTCCTCTGCAGAGTAATCACTTCCTTCCTACATTTCCTCTGCAGTGTTATCACCTCCTTCCTACACTTCCTCTGCAGTGTAATCACCTCCTTCCTACATTTCCTCTGCAGAGTAATCACTTCCTCCCTACATTTCCTCTGCAGTGTTATCACCTCCTTCCTACACTTCCTCTGCAGTGTTATCACCTCCTTCCTACACTTCCTCTGCAGAGTAATCACCTCTTTCCTACACTTCCTCTGCAGTGTAATCACCTCCTTCCTACACTTCCTCTGCAGAGTAATCACTTCCTTCCTACATTTCCTCTGCAGTGTAATCACCTCCTTCCTGCACTTCCTCTGCAGTGTAATCACCTCCTTCCTACACTTCCTCTGCAATCCCATCACCTCCTTCCAACATTTCCTCCAACAGCCTCTGTAGTGCAATCACCTCCTTTCCCACTTCCTCCAGCAGCCTCTGTAGTGCAATCACCTCCTTCCCCACTTCCTCCGCACACTCTGTAAAAAAATCACCTCCTTCCTACACTTCCTCTGCAGTGTAATCACCTCCTTCCTACACTTCCTCTGCAGTGTAATCATCTCCTTCCTACACTTCCTCTGCAGTGTAATCACCTCCTTCCTACACTTCCTCTGCAGTGTAATCACCTCCTTCCTACACTTCTTCTGCAGTGTAATCACCTCCTTCCTACACTTCCTCTGCAGTGTAATCACCTCCTTCCTACACTTCCTCTGCAGTGTAATCACCTCCTTCCTACACTTCCTCTGCAGTGTAATCACCTCCTTCCTACACTTCCTCTGCAGTGTAATCACCTCCTTCCTACACTTCCTCTGCAGTGTAATCACCTCCTTCCTACATTTCCTCTGCAGTGTAATCACCTCCTTCCTACACTTCCTCTGCAGTGTAATCACCTCCTTCCTACACTTCCTCTGCAGTGTAATCACCTTCTTCCTACATTTCCTCTGCAGTGTAATCACCTCCTTCCTACACTTCCTCTGCAGTCCCATCACCTCCTTCCTACATTTCCTCTGCAGTGTAATCACCTCCTTCCTACATTTCCTCTGCAGTGTAATCACCTCCTTCCTACACTTCCTCTGCAGTCCCATCACCTCCTTCCTACACTTCCTCTGCAGTGTAATCACCTTCTTCCTACATTTCCTCTGCAGTGTAATCACCTTCTTCCTACATTTCCTCTGCAGTGTAATCACCTCCTTCCTACACTTCCTCTGCAGTCCCATCACCTCCTTCCTACATTTCCTCTGCAGTGTAATCACCTCCTTCCTACACTTCCTCTGCAGTGTAATCACCTTCTTCCTACATTTCCTCTGCAGTGTAATCACCTCCTTCCTACATTTCCTCTGCAGTGTAATCACCTCCTTCCTACATTTCCTCTGCAGTGTAATCACCTCCTTCCTACATTTCCTCTGCAGTGTAATCACCTCCTTCCTACACTTCCTCTGCAGAGTAATCACTTCCTTCCTACATTTCCTCTGCAGTGTAATCACCTCCTTCCTACACTTCCTCTGCAGAGTAATCACTTCCTTCCTACATTTCCTCTGCAGTGTAATCACCTTCTTCCTACATTTCCTCTGCAGTGTAATCACCTCCTTCCTACATTTCCTCTGCAGTGTAATCACCTCCTTCCTACACTTCCTCTGCAGTGTAATCACCTCCTTCCTACATTTCCTCTGCAGTGTAATCACCTTCTTCCTACATTTCCTCTGCAGTGTAATCACCTCCTTCCTACACTTCCTCTGCAGTGTAATCACCTTCTTCCTACATTTCCTCTGCAGTGTAATCACCTCCTTCCTACACTTCCTCTGCAGTGTAATCACCTCCTTCCTACACTTCCTCTGCAGTGTAATCACCTCCTTCCTACACTTCCTCTGCAGTGTAATCACCTCCTTCCTACACTTCCTCTGCAGTCCCATCACCTCCTTCCAATACTTCCTCCAACAGCCTCTGTAGTGCAATCACCTCCTTTCCCACTTCCTCCAGCAGCCTCTGTAGTGCAATCACCTCCTTCCCCACTTCCTCCGCACACTCTGTAAAGAAATCACCTCCTTCCTACACTTCCTCTGCAGAGTAATCACTTCCTTCCTACATTTCCTCTGCAGTGTTATCACCTCCTTCCTACACTTCCTCTGCAGTGTAATCACCTCCTTCCTACACTTCCTCTGCAGAGTAATCACTTCCTTCCTACATTTCCTCTGCAGTGTTATCACCTCCTTCCTACACTTCCTCTGCAGTGTTATCACCTCCTTCCTACACTTCCTCTGCAGAGTAATCACCTCCTTCCTACACTTCCTCTGCAGTGTAATCACCTCCTTCCTACACTTCCTCTGCAGAGTAATCACTTCCTTCCTACATTTCCTCTGCAGTGTAATCACCTCCTTCCTGCACTTCCTCTGCAGTGTAATCACCTCCTTCCTACACTTCCTCTGCAGTCCCATCACCTCCTTCCAACATTTCCTCCAACAGCTTCTGTAGTGCAATCACCTCCTTTCCCACTTCCTCCAGCAGCCTCTGTAGTGCAATCACCTCCTTCCCCACTTCCTCCGCACACTCTGTAAAAAAATCACCTCCTTCCTACACTTCCTCTGCAGTGTAATCACCTCCTTCCTACACTTCCTCTGCAGTGTAATCATCTCCTTCCTACACTTCCTCTGCAGTGTAATCACCTCCTTCCTACACTTCCTCTGCAGTGTAATCACCTCCTTCCTACACTTCTTCTGCAGTGTAATCACCTCCTTCCTACACTTCCTCTGCAGTGTAATCACCTCCTTCCTACACTTCCTCTGCAGTGTAATCACCTCCTTCCTACACTTCCTCTGCAGTGTAATCACCTCCTTCCTACACTTCCTCTGCAGTGTAATCACCTCCTTCCTACATTTCCTCTGCAGTGTAATCACCTCCTTCCTACACTTCCTCTGCAGTGTAATCACCTCCTTCCTACACTTCCTCTGCAGTGTAATCACCTTCTTCCTACATTTCCTCTGCAGTGTAATCACCTCCTTCCTACACTTCCTCTGCAGTCCCATCACCTCCTTCCTACATTTCCTCTGCAGTGTAATCACCTCCTTCCTACACTTCCTCTGCAGTGTAATCACCTTCTTCCTACATTTCCTCTGCAGTGTAATCACCTCCTTCCTACATTTCCTCTGCAGTGTAATCACCTCCTTCCTACATTTCCTCTGCAGTGTAATCACCTCCTTCCTACATTTCCTCTGCAGTGTAATCACCTCCTTCCTACACTTCCTCTGCAGTCCCATCACCTCCTTCCTACACTTCCTCTGCAGTGTAATCACCTCCTTCCTTCCTACACTTCCTGCAAGATGTGCAGTGAAATCAGTTCCTTTCTATACATCCGCTGTATCTTCTACTTCCTACACTTCATCTGCACCATGTACAGTGTAGTCACCCCCTTCCCATTTTCCTCTGCAGTAAATGATCTCCTTCCCACACATCCTCATGCACTATCTGCAATGTAATTACCTCCCCCTGCACTTCCTCTGTACTCTCTGTAATCCAATCAGCTCCTCCCTACATTTCATCTACACCTGGTACAGTGTAGTCACCTCTGTCCCTCATGTCCCCTGCAGTAAATCATCTGCTTCCTAGACATCTCCATGCACTGTATGGTACAAGCACCTCCTTCCCACACTTCCCCGTTGAGTATTTACATATTTAAGTAATATTTGAGTCATCTTGTATATTCATTAGTTGATAAAGCATTCTTGTTCATTTATTTTTTCATTTTATATATACAAATATGTGAATTGCTTATGTCATCGTGTACCACATGATGCATGCATTATTTGCTTAAAATGAACACAAAGTTAGATCCTCATTTCAGAATTCCGATAACTTATTTTCAATTAGTTTAACATCTTGAAATTATAAAACATAACGTTGGCACTGAGGTAGTTATTAAAACAAACTCAAGACAGCCACAGACCATCTGCAGCACAGCTGGATGTTCAAACAAAATGAAAAATGAAACGAGTATAAAATGCTGACCAGTGACACTCAAGTTTAAAAACAATAGCAGCACAGCACAGTTCCTCAGAAGGGAAGATATGATGAAGTTCTTTTTTAAAAAGTTAGCAAACAGGAATTCACAGATTCATTACGAGTGAGTCCCAGGTGATAATAATAATAAAAAGAAGCTGAAAAGGCTGGCTACATCAGAAAGATAGATAACGTTTGATAACTGGGCTTTATGTACTGAGCTAACTCAACAACATTTTGAAGCAAATTAAATGGCCATTGGGAAACAAGTACAATTTTGCAAAATGCATTAGGTTTAAAGGCATTCAGTTTGCTTTGAAGTTTGACTGCTTCAACCACACCAGCACAAAGAGCTTTGCTGATATTGTCAAAGTAATGCAGTTACAATGTAATTGAGTTGCTGTGAGGAATGGAAATGAGTGTGAACAAAATTGCAGTATCTAAACAGAAGCCAGTGTGGTTGAACAAATTGTGTTACCATTGTGGCAGAGGCTCACATACACCAAACAAATTCAGATTTAAAGGCAAAACTTGCAGAAAATGTAACAAAATAGGTCATGTATGAAGATCATGTTGGGCAGCAAAAACGAATGGACTGCACAGGGTAGAGAAAACGATAAAAAGTCAAGTTGCAGTTTCAAAAAGAGCACTAATCTGCCCGCTTTTGTTGAAAAATCTGATAATGATGAGAGTGATACGGGTCTGTGTAGCCTTGAGATGTAAAATGTGAAAATTAAGAATAGATAAACAATATGGCTTGCACCAGAAGTGAATGGCAAATTAATTAAAATGGAATAAGACACTGGTTTGGCTGTTCCAGTCAGTTACTTTTGAAATGTGGCTTGGCTTTAAGCTGGAAGAGAGTCCAAGGTACTTCAGGAAAGTTGCAATTGGTTGCAATTTATGGGTATAAAGAACCTGTGTGCATTAAGGTTATTACATTAACCAAGTGGGAGACAAAAAGCTGCTTGTAAAGGTAAGTGGAAAGACTAGCTGGACAAATGGAAGGTCAAAGAGAAAGGAGATGTGAAAACAGGATTCATCAGATGATGTGGTTGAGGAAACCAGGAGGAGAGATCAGACCATAAAGGAAGCAATAGAAAAATTAATAAGAATCTCCAATAAAGATACAAAGTACATGTATTATCACAGTATGTATTCAGTATACAATCCTGAGATTTGTCTTTCCACAGAAAAGCACAAAACCATGGAACCCGTTCAAAGGAAAAGCCCAATGGGCAAAAAAAGAGAACAAATTGTGCAAATGGCAACCAAAGAGCACAGAATCTAAAACACCAAGCCACAAATCATCATAACAGTCCAGGCATAGTCACTTCACTTCAATCTCACTCAGTGTCGTTTGTTACCCTCAGGCACAGAGTCAATCCACCCCAATCAAAAGATACACAAAACAGCAACAAAAAAGGAGTAGTCAGAAACCAAAATGATGTAAATAACAGAGTCCAATACACGAAGCATGTTGATTAAACCCTGCAAGACAAATGACTCTGGCACCACCCTCTGGCAGTGGGAGAGTGAGAGAGAGTGACAGACAATTGGAACACTTTACTTCAAGACCAGCAGACAGGAGGGAGGGAGAGAGACCATCACATGCAGCAGAGAACAAGACAGAGAGAGGGCTGGTCATCATCAGGTAGACTGCTGAACACTCATTTGCCTTCTGCTCTCGTCCTTGATGTTTTCAATCTTCCTCAATACTTTAATCGGTGAGATTGGTGAGAAATAGAGTCCATTATGGTTTCCAGGGTTCTTGGCCTCAAGGCCGCACACTTCACTCAAAACCTCACCAAACTCCTTTGGAAATAGCAAAGTGCCAGGTCGCTCAATCAGCCCAAAAACTCGCCAACAAAATGTAAGTTACTGGCTCCAACAGCAGCAGAACCACATATGGAAAAAAAATGATGTAAAAGAAATGAAAGAGGTAGTTTTGTGAACCGTCTGAAGGATGTCATCCTTGGTTGTGTTGTTCACTGTCGCCATCTTCAAAGGGTAAAACTAAATGCCTCTTCCCAAGGAAGAGGTGGCTATTGTTGTCATAACTTCTTCCGGCAACTCCTACAATCTCGACTGAAGAGGCCCAGAACCTGAGATTGTTTCACAGCCACAAGTCTCACCTGCCAAGCAGAGTGATGCTTTTTGTCAGGAAAGACATTATCCCACAAGAGTAAGAAATTCTCCACAACAATTAAATCTTTAGGCCTGAATGGGTCAACTTAAAATTTACTATCCTGTGGATGTCTGTAAATAATAAGTGTATCATATAATATACTGCATGCATAAAGAGATGCATTCTCTATTGAGTTTATAGCTTAGGATGGAGTGTTGTGTATTTAATATATAAGTAATATTTGAGTAATCTTGCAAATATATTGGTTTATTAAGCATTCTTGTTTATTTAAATAATTAATTACAGGTTATATGTATAAATATGTGAATTGCATACGCCATCATGCTACCACACAAAGTTATAGTTGTATTCCCAGACTTTAGTCTCTTTCTTTGAATTAGTTTAATGTTTTGATCACACAAAGCATACACTCTGCACCCTCTGATTGCAATCACCTTCTTCCTACACTCCCTGTGCAGTGAATCGCCTCTTTCCTAAACTTCCTCCTGCACCCCCTGCAGTGGCCATCACCTCCTTCCCACACTTCCTCTGCACCCTCTACAGTCCAATTATCTCCTGCCAACACTTCCTCCTACACCCTCTGCAGTGGACATCACCTCCTTCCCACACTTCCTCTGCACCCTCTACAGTCCAATTATCTCTTGCCGACACTTCCTCCTACACCCTCTGCAGTGGACATCACCTCCTTCCCACACTTCCTCTGCACCCTCTACAGTCCAATTATCTCCTGCCGACACTTCCTCCTACACCCTCTGCAGTGGACATCACCTCCTTCCCACACTTCCTCTGCACCCTCTACAGTCCAATTATCTCCTGCCAATACTTCCTCCTACACCCTCTGCAGTGGCCATCACCTCCTTCCCACACTTCCTCTGCACCCTCTACAGTCCAATTATCTCCTGCCAACACTTCCTCCTGCACCCTCTGCAGTGGCCATCACTTCCTTCCCACACTTCTTTTCCGCGTGTTGTACAAAGATACTCTGGTGAGATGTAGTTTGTAATCCAGACATTTGTCAGGATATTGCCAGGTCCTGAGTTATATGGAGAGGTTGGATATGCTGGGACTTTATTTCTTGGAGTATTGAAGGTGAGTTATGATCTTACAGAGGTATATAAAATCATGAGGGCACAGATAGTATGAATGTACTATCGGCAGCATGTTAGTGTAGCAGTTAGCACAATCACTTTACAGTGCCAGTGATCTGATTCCCATCACTGTCTGTAAGGAGCTCGTACATATTCCCCCGTCACCACATGGGTTTCTTCCCACAATTCATAACTGTATATAGTTAGGGTTAGTAAGTTATGGGCAAACAATGCTGGCACAGGGTGCACGGCTACTGTTGTGGGCTGCCTCTTGCTGATTTGATTTGACTCAAAAGATGTGTTTCCCCTACACCCTCAGTAGTGATTTTATTAGGTACCCCTGCTCATTAATGCAAATATCTAACCAGCCAATCACATGGCAGCAACTCGATGCATAAAAGCATGCAGTCATGATCAAGAGATTCAGTTACCAGAAGTAGACCTATTCCTCCCTTTTTCAGCTTCAAGGAAGCAAAGCAATTTCAACAGTGTCGATTGTAAATGAATATTTAAATAATAAATGTGGATCTTATCTGAAGATTTTTACTGATGTCTCAGTGGACCCAGAGAGCAGTAAGGCAGGATTTGGGAAGTACGTGTCTCAACTTGGAGTTGAGATCGGTCACTGGGTTTCAGATGGTGTTTCTGTCTTTGCAGCAGAATTATTAGCAATCCTCTGGGCCTTATGGTGGATAGAAGACTCTCGACCATGCAGGGTTATCATCTGTTCGGATTCTGCTGCTGCCTTAGAGGCTATAAAAGGGAATAAATCAAAAGCTCGTCCTGACATCGTTATTGAGATTCTGTGAAGTCAGATTTACATGGATACCTGGGCATGCTGGGGTGGAGGGAAATGAAATTGTGGATGGCATTGCAAAGTCTTCCTCACAGAGCGGGCAAGTAGGAATTAGAATACCCTTAGGCAAAGCAGAATTGAGAAGTAAGATTTAAAAAAAGTATAGGGAAGCAATGGCAGGAGGATTAGAAAAATGAATTAAAGGGGAGGCATTTTTTTTTCTAGTCACCCACTAGTTAAAATGGTCTCAGACAGTTACTCTTTAAATCGTAGTGATATTGTGAAATTAACAAGACTTGGGTTGGGGCATTGTGGGCTAAACTACTACTTAAAGATAATAGGAAGACATCCTACTGGATTATGTGACTGCGGTAGTCCAGAGACAGCTCAACATGTTTTGCTGAGTTGTAATCAACATAAAATTGAGAGAAGCATATTGTTCAAGAGGCCGTCTGACTTAAATGTATTTTGTTTTTCTGTTAAATCTTTGTTTGGCCACCAAGAGAACCACCATCTGATTGAAAAGTTTATTATTCTGTTTCTATGTGTGACTAGTGTATACTCAAGAATTTAAGTTTCTTGAAACTCTGTAACTGATTATACATCCTGTGCAGGGCAGTAATAGGCCTAGATGCCGGAAACTGCCGGAAGTGGAAGAAGAAGAAGAGGTTCAGTTGTTCAGACCAAAGATCAGAATGGGGAAGAAATGTGACCTCAGTGACTTTGACTGGTGCCAGATGGAGTGGTTTGAGCATCTTGAAAACTGATCTCCTGGGATTTTCACGCACAACACTCTCTAAAGTTTACAGAGAATGATGTGAAAAACAAAAAAACACAGTGAGCAGCAGTTCTGTGGGAGAAAATGCATTGTTAATAAGAGAGGTCAGAGGAGAATGGCTGGACAGGTTCAAGCTGACAGGAAGGCAACAGTAACTCAAATGCCTCACATTACAACAGTGGTATGTAGATGAATATCTCTGAATGCCTAACATGTCGAACTTGATGTGGATGGGCTACGGCAGCAAAAGACGACAATCAAACACACAGTGGCTACTTTGTTGGTTACCCCCTGTACTAAAGGGCAACCAAGTGTATGCTTTGATGTAACTCTAACAAATAAAGCTTATCATTCATTCAATCATAATTTTCTGAATGTACACAGTCTTTTCCCCAGGGTTGGTGATCAAGGAATAGAGGGTAGAGGTTAAAGGTGAGAGGGGAGAGATTTAATCAGAACCTGAAAGGCAACCCCCCCCCCCACACACACACACACACACACACACACATACAGAGGATGGAGTTTGCAGAACGAGCTTCCAGAGGAAGTGGTTGAGGTCGGTACATGAGCAACATTTAAAAGACTTTAGGACGGATACATGAATCAGAATCAAAATCAGGTTTATTATCACTGACATGTCATGAAATTTGTTGTTTTACTGCAGCAGTATAATGCGATTAATAAACAAATCTGTACGTTACAATAAATATATAGAATAAGTAAGAGATCTATCTTAGTAAAAATCTGAACAAAATGGTGAGGGTGAGTTAGTGTTCATAAAGGCAGAGGGAACGAAGCTGTTCCGAAAGCGTTGAGTGATGAAATGAGTCGAATGCGACTGGGTTTTATGGGCTTCTCAGTCCATATGAATGAACTGTGCGAGACCAGCCCAGCGCCGTTCACGCGGGACTCTCTCGGGGCAGACAGCAGCCCCTGCTGGAAACTCGCAGCAGTTCCACGGAGCTCTCTCCCTGACGTCAGCCCGGACACTGAGCCCTTGCCTCAACTTCCTCGTCTTTAACACTTCCTGTACTTGTATGGTAACCCACCGAACGCAACTTAACCGGAGACCAGAGGCGGCTGAAGTACGTATACTTTGACTTGAAATTGTGGTGCGGGGGGGTGGCTACGGTGGGCGACAGATTGAGACCAGGAGCGGCGAAATCACCAACGTTTGCAGCTAAATGCGTTGTGCTTGCGGATGGCGCAACAGCAACATAATTGTACATTCTACAGTAGAAATGAGAGGGTGCATGTTATTTTTTCTAAGTTGAGAACCTTAGTCTTAATAAGAAGCCTTTGTTTTTTTTCTCTGTGTGCATTATTGCCAGAGTAATACACGTCCGGTTGTGCCCGACACTGGGCGTCGGTGGTCACTGACTTCCGTACCAGTTACATTGTCTCACGTGGAGAGCTCCGGCGAGGCGCTGTTTCTCCGGTGCGCGTCCATCCGCCGATTCCACCTTCGGTTTTAAATTCAAGAGGCTCTGCAGAAGCTGGAAATCCAGAGTAACACACACAAAACGCTGTAGAAACTCAGCGGGATTGATGAAGGGGCTCGGCCCAACATGTCGACATCTATTGCAAAACCTGAAGTTTACGTAGATGCTGCCTGCCCTGCTGAGTATTTCTCCAGTATTGTGTGAATGTCACTCACCTTCTGTACTGCATCCTTCGCCCACTCACTCGCTCAACCTCTGTCATCCCGGTGGGGCTCTTTCGTCGCTCCATTCCGCTACTATCATCTCAACTCGCTCTTTCCGATTCAGATTCATGTATTTATCACACGTACATCGAGACAGGGAAACGCATCGTTTGCGTTAACAACCAAGGAGGTGTTGAGGGCAACTGAGTGACGCCACACAAAATGCTGGAGGTGCTCAGCAGGCCTCTGTGGGGAAACAAAGTGCATAGCACGTCCACAGTGTTCAGCAGAAGAACACAAGCAGCTGTCAGTTCATCCAAACCCTTACCACCCAGAATCTCATTTCCTTTTCACCCAATTTACATTTGCAAGGGCAGTGCCAGGAGTGGATGACTTGAGTTTTAGGGAGAGCCTTGATGGGCTGGGACTTTATTTTTCCCTGGATTGTAGAAAGCTGAGTGAGGGGTGACCTTACAGAAGTTCACAAGGTCATGAGGGGCATTGTCACAGTCCTTTTTCCCCATGTGTCGGAAAACGTTGAGGAGGCTTGACCCAAAAGCACAGCAGCAGAGAACAATGCAATAACAAAAGCAGGAGGGGGCCACAAAGCAAGAAAAAACGGTCACTAACCACAGCAGGTAAGGAGGGAAATTTTAGGCAGGGAGACCAAAAGCTGGGAGCAACTGGTTCACTAAGTGACTGTGGATGAGAACTGGGGTTAAATGGGCTGCAGGTGACAGGAGTGGAATGAGTTGCAGGTGAATGCGACTAGTTGGGTGGAAACTCGTGCAGGCTGGGAGATGTCATCCAGAGCAGACCTGACACAGGGTAGGTGAGTTTACAGTGGGAGGGCATAGGTTTAATAGGAGAGGGGAACATTTTGAAAGGAATTTGAGGGGCATCTTTTTCCACACAGAGGATGGTGGGTGTATGGAACAAGCATCTCTCCCCTTCCCCTACCTTGTTTATTTATTTGGAGATGCAATGCAGAACAACCCTTCCAGCCCACTGAGTCGCTCCACCTGCATCCCCCCCCCCCCAATTCAACCATAGCCTAATCCCAGGACAATTTACAATGACCAATTGACCTTCTTTGGTATGTCTTTGGACTGTGGGAGGAAACCCATGCAGTCACAGAGAGAACGTACCAGCTCCTTACAGGCAGCAGCAGGAATTGAACCTGGATCGCTGGTACTGTAAAGCATTGTGCTGCTGTGCCAGCTCTCGCAATATTTACATGCAAACAGGTGTGTAAATTCTTCTGTCTTCAAGCTGCATTTCTTAGTGCACGGGCAGAGGATGTGGCTTTGCATTACAGAGAATTGCAGATGGGTCCGTAGGAATGCAACATCGCCAGCACCTGTAGTTGCTGATTAGTGAGGTGGATTTGTGGTGTTCAGTACTGACATGATGGGCCAAAGGGCCTGTTTGTCTGCTGTATGGTTCTGTAACTCCAACTGAGTGACAGGTTTAGTGCTGCTGAAACTGCCTGTTTAGAACACTCTGGCCACTGTATTTCCTGTCCCTAATAAAGTGGCCGCTGAGTGTACATTCATGGTCTTCCACTGCTGTAGCCCACCCACTTTGAGGCTCAACATGTTGCGCTTTCAGAGATGCTCTTCTGCACACCACTGTTGTAACGTGTGGTTATTTGAGTTACCATCACCTTCCTGTCAGCTTGAGCCAGTCTGGCCATTCTCCTCTGACCTCCCTCATTAACGAGGCGTTTTCACCCACAGAACCAGACTGGCCATTCTCCTCTGACCTCCCTCATTAACCAGGCGTTTCCACCCACAGAACCAGTCTGGCCATTCTCCTCTGACCTCTCTCATTAACCAGGCATTTTCACCCACAGAACCAATCTGGCCATTCTCCTCTGACCTCCCTTATTAACGAGGCGTTTTCACCCACAGAGCTGCCACTCACTGGGTTTTTCTCTTTGCATTTCGCACCCATTCGCTGCAGACTCTGGAGACTGTTGTGCATGAAAATCGCAGGAGATCAGCCGTTCCCGAGACTCTCAAACCGCCCCGTCTGGCATTTCTTCCCCATTCTGATGTTCAGTCTGAACAACGACTAAACCTCTTGACCATGTCTGCAAGATCTCGTGCATTGAGTTGCTGGCACACGATCGACTGATGAGATATGTACATTAACAAGCACGTGTACCTAATAAAGTGGTCACTGAGTATAGAAACGCACAGCGCAGTGCAGGCCCGTCTGCCGACCTTTTAACCCACTCCTAGATCAATGTAATGGTTCCCTCCCACATAGCCCTCCATTTATCTATCACTCCTGCCAATCTAAGAGTCTCTTAAATGTACCTAATCACCACCCTGGCAACATGTTCCACACACCCATCACCTTTGACGTCCCCTTCAATCACTTTAAAATGATGCCCTCTCGTATTAATTATTTCCACCCTGGGAAAAGATGTTGGCTGCCCTCTTATCAATGCCTCTTATTACCTTTTATGCCTCTATGAAGTAATCTCATATCTTCCTTCATTCTAAGGAGAAAAGCTCAACCTTTTCTCACAAGATATGTTCTCTAGTCCAGGCAGCACCTTAGTAAATCTCCCTTGAACCCACTCTAAAGCTTCTACGTTCTTCTTATAATGAGGCAACCAGAGCTAAACACCAATACTACTGTGTGGTCTAACCAGGGTTTTATAGAGCTGCAACATTATCATGACTTTTGAACTTAATCTTCCATCTAATGAAGGCCAACACAACATACGCCTTCATAACCACCCTATCAACATGCACAGCAACCTTGAGGGATCTGAGGATGTGGACCCCAAGATATTTCAACAGAAATTTAAAGCTGAGGATGAGCTTCATGTAGAAATGTCCCTGAAGTTGTTTGTGTCACTGAAACTGACACTGCTCAGAAAATAAACTCTCACAAAGCAGAACTCTTACTCCTTAGTCATTACATTCTTTTACAAAGGACGTGTCCGAACAAAACCAGCAGCATAATTTTCTCCTTAAGATTCCTGTGAGCTGACTAACTTCCTCTTCTCTGTAAGATTCCTGTGACAGCTATAAAACCTGACTACCGTGCTGAAGATTTGGAACACTGATCCACAGATGCAGATGGACGGGGGGGGGGGGGGGGGGGTGGTCTGAATTGGTGTCCATTCTCTGTCTCTGGGTACCCGGTTACTTGACTACCTCCCCTCTCTCAAGATCACAACATGAGGGGAAATAGAAGTCCATTTTATTTAGCATTGCATTAAATTCAGTGTCGTTAGGAGTTTGAGGAGACTTGGTATGTCACCAAAGACTCTTTCAAATTTCTATAGGTGTCCGGTGGACTGGTTGCATCACAGCCCGGTATGGAGGGTCCAATGCACAGGTTCAGAAGAGGCTGCAGAGAATTGTAGACTCAACCCTTCCCACCAACAGTTCCTCAAGAAAGCAGCATCTATCATAAAGGACCCTCACTATTTGAGATATACCCTCTTCCCATCAGGGAGGAGGTGCAGGATTCTGAAGCCGCCCTAACAATTCAGGAACAGCTTCTTCCCCTCTGCCATTAGATATCTGAATGGTCCATGAACACTACTTCACCTTCTCCAAGGATTGTTGTGGTGGAAAGGCTTGTCAGTTCCTGAGATCTCACGAGTGATGCTGCCTGACAGTTAGCTCCTGGCAAGACCTCCCATGGCGGTAAGGTCAAGGAGGAGGTTCCAGACAGAGAGATCCAACCAAGACCTCAATGGCGGAGCTGGTGAAAGATGATAACGCATCACAACAGCAGTAAGTGCAGAGGAAGGCTACAGCCAGTCATCCTGCATCCATGGCCATTGGACCCCGAGCCCAATCTGTGAAGGACTATGTGGTGGCTGCCCATGTATCAGCCTCCCCATATTCAACAAGATCATGAACTGATGTTTTCCGTTAAGGAAGTAACCCTTTATGAGAACATTATGATCACACTACTACTACTACTACTGTTACCTTATTATTATTTCTTTGCATTATTTATTTATTTTGTAATTGATAGTACATTTTACCACAGCAAAACAACAAGTCAGACGGTAGGAAGAAACCTGCTTCTGATTATGATTCTCTTCTCAAATGTTATGTAGTGAATCCATGGGGGTGGGGGGGTGTGGGATGTGTGTGTGTGTGTGTGTGTGTGTGTGTGTGTGTGTGTGTGTGTGTGTGTGTGTGTGTGTGTGTGTGTGTGTGAAAGAGAGAGATTTTGGAGACAACCTCACCGTTACCTATATGATCCCATTTTTAATCTAACTTCCTCTTGCCTAACCTGCTGACCGTTCCTTGCATTCGCTGTTGACAGTATCTGGTTTTGAAATACTTCTCTCCTGCCGCTCATTAACCTGCACTTTGTACTTCTCGTTGAGTCATGGAGCATCCAGCATGGATACAGGCCCTTTGTCCCAGTGAGTCTATGCTAACCATGGTCCTAATTTCCTTTGTTTGGCCCATTTCCCTCTAAAGCCCACCCTCCATGTATCTTTAAAATTGCATCTTAAATGATACCAGTGTACCTGCCTCAAACACTTCCTCCTTCAGCTCATTCCATACATTCACCACTCTCTATGTGAAGAAGTTAATCCCCAGGGCCCTTTTAAACATTTCTCTTCTCACCCTAAATCTATACAGATTTTCTGTTAACTTGGGGAAAAGACTATCACCGTCCATCTTACCTACCTCTCTCATAACTTTAAGCATTTCAGGCATTTCTATCAGGTTGTCTTCTATTCTTGTGTGCTGCATTAGCTTCAGTTAATATCTGTTCTTCCTTAGAACCCCAGAAGGCTAAGGAAATTTGATGTCCCTAAAGAACCTTACCTATTTTTACAGCTGAACCATAGTTACTATTCTATTTGATGGCTGGTATTGGTATTGCTATTGCTACTGGAGTTGGTATTGGTTTGGTCACATATACCATAGTCAAAGTAAAATTTATTATTGAAGTACATTTCTGTCTCCATATTCTACCTTGAGGTTCATATTCTTACAGGCATTTGCTGGAAAATAAAAGAATACAATAGTAGATATGAGAAACTATATATAAGTGTAGCACCCTGGGAAGGGTTTCACTGCTAACGTAATGGTCGTTCTGTGGAGGCAGTGTTTGGGTTATGGTTAGAGATAACATATCTTGGAATGTGAGCTGGTTCCCTTGTTTGGGGGGCGATGGAGAGGAAAGACGCTGGAGAGGGTCAGTTGTAGGATTCGACCTGGTGGGGCACTGTGCTTTAACAATCACAGCACGGAAACAGGCCATCTCGGCCCTCCTTTGATGGAGCAAGGTGTCACATTTGTCTAAGGGTCAGTGAATATGACTTTTGGAAGAGTTTAGCTCCAACTTATGCACATTTGGGTGTTTAATTATAATGGGCCCTTTTTTTCCTTTCTTTACCAACCCTTTAGTTAAGATTTATAAATGTAGTTCCTTTAATTGCATGCAGTGTGCTGTCTGTTATTTCTTGACACTGAGTTCTGACGGTAGCAAATTACACAGCATCCACACAGACCGGGGTTTGGGGTGGGAGAGTCGCCTCAATCTCACGGGTTTGGCGGAACCGGAGTGTGTTTTCCCTAGACTCACGCAGCCAAGGAAACCAGAGGGGGTTTCATAAGCAAAGGCCGGTAAACAACCAATGAGAAAAAGAAGACAAATTGTGAAAATAAACTAAATGCTCAGAACACGAGTTGTGGAGTCTTTGAAAATGAACCTTTACGTTGTAGAATCAGTTCAGAGCTACAGTGAGTGAAATTATCCACGCTGATTCAAGAGCCTAATGGTTAATGGTTATCCTGAACCTGGTGGTGTGGAACCAAATGCTGTTGTACCTCTTGCACAACAGCAGTAGCAAGAAGAGATCATGGCCTGAATGGTGGGTGGATGCTGCTTCTCTGCCAGATGTTTCTGTTCATGGGCATGGCTGTTTTCAAACCAGGCCATGATGGATACTTTCCCCGATGCATCCATGGAAGTTAGTCAAACTATTAGATGATGTGTCAAATCTATGCAAACTTCTGAGAAAGTAGAGACGTTGATATCCCTTCTTTGTGATGGCACTTGGTCCCAGGACAGGTCCTCTGATATGGCAACACAGAGAATTTTAAGTTACTGACCCTCTCGACCTCGAATCCCCGAATGAAGACTGGTTATTGTAGTCGATAATCAGATCTTTGGTTTTGCTGATGTTGAGTGAGAGGTTGTTGCTATGCCGCCACTCAACCAGTTTTCAATTTTCTTTCCTGTACACCAAGTTAGAGTGAAAAGCTTGTCTTGCATACAGTTCATACAGATCAAATGATTACACAGTGCATTGAGGTAGAACAAGGGAAAGGGTAGAACAATTACAATAGAAATACCGAGTGGATCTGTGGGGAGCAGCTTACAGTCAGTTGCAATGCTCTGTACCATCTTGGTAGCTATCCGACCAAAAGACCACAAGAAATTGCCATGTTCTACGTGCAGCCCAGTCCATAACGTACAACAGCCTCTTTCCGTTAACTCTGTCTGCCTTGGGAAAGCAGCCTACAGAATCAAAGCTCCTCCCTGGACATTTTTCCCCTCTCGCTGGGCTATTGATCCAAGTGCCACCAGACTCAATGACAAACTTTATCCTGCTTGTTCTAAGTTCTAAGGGTCCTGACAAAGGGCCTCGGCCCGAAACGTGGACAGTGCTTCTCCTTATAGATGCTGCCCAGCCTGCTGCGTTCCACCAGCATTTTGTGTGTGTTGCTTGTCCTGCTTGTTACCAGATTCTTGTCTACACTGAAAGATGAACTCCTGATCTCCATATATACCTTGTTAATCTACCTGCTCTGCATTTTCCGCTGTATATGCAATAATCTGGTTTCACTTGTGCCCCCCAGTAATCTTCTTATTCTGTCTTCTTTCCCCTTCCATTCCAGTGCTGAGGACGGGCTTCAGCCTGAGGCATTACCCCCTCCATAGGCGCTGCCTGATCAGCATTTTGTGTATGTTGCTGTGGAATTCCAGCATCTGTAGAGTATCTTGTGACTATATTCTGTCTTTTGGTTCCATTTTACAAACCCAAAATAATTACTTATGACATCATCTGTCTGGATAGTAGGCAAAGCAAAAGTTTTTCACTGTGTCAGTACATGTGACATCAACAAATCAAACCAATTCTAGATTGACAGAATGTAACTGAAGGCTATTTAACCCATCAAATCTCTGTCCATGGGGTGATCTCCGCTCTCTCCCCATAGCCCCATTTTCCATTTCCGATATGCATCCAATATACTAAATAACACACCACTGAATAAAAAACTTTCCTTGCATCCCTCTTAGCCTTTTCATCTTGTTTTTCTATCCTTCGACTGTTGAACTATCTAGTTGCTCCCCAAGTACTTGAGCAAATCCATCCAAATTTTGACCTCTTGCCACGCTTTCCCTTTGTTCCTTCACTGATCTAAATCCTATTCAAATTCATCGGACAGGGAGCATCGTAGCGCTATTCCAGTGCCAGTGATTCCCACCGCTGCCTGTAAGGAGCTTGCACATTCTCCCGTGGCTGCGTCGGATTCTTCCGAGTGCTCCAGCTTCCTCCCACCTTCTGAAGGATTAGAGAGTTGTGTGCATGGTATGTTGGTGCCCGAAGCACAGCAGGCTGCCTGGCATGCTCGTCACTGATTCGATTTGATGCAAACGATGCATTCCACTGTATATTTTGATGTTCACGTGATAAATAAGGCGAGCCTTTCATCTTTCAACTTATTAGCTGTATTTATTGCATGTATATCGAAACATCAAACTCTACAGTGAAATGCGAGGAAATCTGCAGATGCTGGAAATTCAAGCAATGCGCACAAAATGCTGGAGGAACACAGCAGGCCAGGCAGCATCTATAGGGAGAAGCACTGTCTACGTTTCCGGTCGAGACTCTTCGTCAGGACTAACCGAAAGGAAAGATAGTAAGAGATTTGAAATTAGGAGGGGGAGGGGAAAATGTGAAATGATAGGAAAAGACCGGAGGGGGAGGGGTGAAGCTGAGAGCTGGAAAGGTGATTGGCGAAAGTGATACAGAGTTGGAGAAGGGAAAGAGTCATGGGACAGGAGGCCCAGGGAGAAAGAAAGGAGGGGGGGAGCACCAGAAGGAGATGGAGAACAGGCAGAGTGAAGGGCAGAGAGAGAAAAAAAAGGAGGTGGGAGGAACTAAATAGATCAGGGATGGGGTAAGAAGGGAAGAAGGGGCATTAACGTAAGTTAGAGAAGTTAATGTTCATGCCATCAGGTTGGAGGCTACCCAGCCGGTATTTAAGGTGTTGTTCCTCCAACCTGAGTGTGGCTTCATCCTGACAATAGAGGAGGCCATGGATAGACATATCAGAATGGGAATGGGACGTGGAATTAAAATGTGTGGCCACTGGGAGATCTTGCTTCCTCTGGCGGACCGAGCGTAGGTGTTCCACGAAGCAGTCTCCCAGTCTGCGTCGGGTCTCACCAATATATAAAAGGCCACACCGGGAGCACCGGACGCAGTATACCACACCAGCCGATTCACAGGTGAAGTGTCGCCTCACCTGCAAGGACTGTCTGGGCCCTGAATGGTGGTGAGGGAGGAAGTGTAAGGGCAGGTGTAGCACTTGTTCCGCTTACAAGGATAAGTGCCAGGAGGGAGATTGGTGGGAAGGGATGGGGGAGACGAGTGGACAAGGGAGTCGCGTAGGGAACGATCCCTGCGGAAAGCAGAAGGGAGAGGAGGGAAAGATGTGCTTGGTAGTGGGATCCCGTTGGAGGTGGCAGAAGTTACGGAGAATTATATGTTGGACCTGGAGGCTGGTGGGGTGGTAGTTGAGGACAAGGAAAACCCTATCCCGAGTGAGGTGGTGGGCGGATGGGGTGAGGGCAGATGTGCAGGAAATAGGAGAGATGCGTTTGAGAGCAGAGTTGATGGTGGACGAAGGGAAGCCCCTTTGTTTAGAAAAGGAAGACATCTCCTTCGTCCTAGAATGAAAAGCCTCACCCTGAGAGCAGATGCGGTGGAGATGGAGGAATTGCAAGAAGGGAATGCATTTTTGCAAGAGACAGGGTGGGAAGAGGAATAGTCCAGGTAGCTGTGAGAGTCTGTAGGCTTATAGTAGATATCAGTAGATAGGCCGTCTCCAGAGATGGAGACAGAAAGATCGAGAAAGGGGAGGGAGGTGTCGGAAATGGACCAGGTAAATTTGAGGGCAGGATGAAAGTTTGAGGCAAAGTTAATGAAGTCAACGAGCTCAGAGCTTCACCCCACCACCTCCGGTCATCTCCTATCATTTTGCATTTTCCCCTCCCCCTCCTACTTTCAAATCTCTTACTATCTTTCCTTTCAGTTAGTCCTGACGAAGGGTCTCGACCAGAAACGTTGACAGTGCTTCTCCCTATAGATGCTGCCTGGCCTGTTGTGTTCCACCAGCATTTTGTATGTGTTGCTCTATAGCGAAATGCCTCATTTGTGTCAACAACCAAAACAGTCCAAGGAGTTTGCAAGTGTTGACACACTTCCAGTGCCAACATAGCATACCCGCAACTCACTAGCCCAATTCTGGACGTCCTTTCGGAATATGGGAGAAAACAGGAGCACTGGAAGGAAACCCATGCAGTCGCTGTGAGGACAGTGGTGGGAATCGAACCTCAGTCAGTGATCACAGGTTCTGTAAAGCAACTGACTAACTGCTACACAGCAGTGCTGCCCGTAAAGCTAATATTTAATGTTTTCCAAATTAGACGCAGGCAAGTCTGTTGTTGTAAAGCAATTGACCATAATCTTCAACGCATTAACGAGCGTGTTTGAATCTGTTTAGGTGAGAATGAATACTGACCATGAGATCGGTCTCCTGATCGAAGAGATTCGTCGTCTTGGATCTCCAGGTCAGTGACTTAATAAGCCGTTGAAAATTCTTTATGTTCTCTGATTTTTATTTGTTGTGAAACAGATGGAACCATTGCTGAGCATCACATTTCAGCTTCAATAGTTAAGGCTGCAGTAGTGGTCTGGAACAGGTTGGAGGACAGTAACATCTCTCAGGAGGATGAACAATTTGGTAGCGTAGTGGAATGCTTTAAAGTGGCAGCAAAGGAAACTGAATTGTTCTCGGACAATAAAAATATAGAGTGAATAGGAAAATGAGAGTTTGAATGATTAGGACAGATGTCACCGAGACTTGAGGAGCTGAGTTACTGGAAAGGGTTAATTGGTTAATAACTCAGCCATGATAGAATGGCAGAATAGTCTTGATGGACCAAATGGCCTAATTCTGCTTCTTTGTCTTACGGTCTTATGTGGTTTGGACTTTATTCCCTGGAACGTAGAAGAATGAAGGAAGATTTGATAGAGGTATGCAAAATTACGAGTATAGTCAGGGTAAATGCAACCAGCCTTTTTCCACTGAGATTGGGTGAAAATACGAGAGGTCATAGGTTAAGGTTAAAAGGTGAAACGTTTAAGGGGAAGACGAGGGGGAATTTCTGCAGTCACACAGTACTACGAGTGTGAAACAAGCTTCCAGTGGAAGTGGTGGATACGGGTTCGATCATAAGATAAAGAAATGGAAATCGGATGTTCAGTCCATCAGAAGTTTGGATAGATACATGGATGGGAGGGTTATGGAGAGCTGGGTGCTGGGCCATGGGACTAACATTGACATGTACTAGATGAGCTAAAGGGCCCGTTCATGTGCTGTTTCTGACTCTATGAAGATAAACCTGATTCTGATTCACTGTCTCTGTATTGCACCCAGGAGCAGACGGTAAAATCAGGGTCAAGTTCGGAGTGCTGTTCGCTGATGACAGATGTGCCAACCTGTTCGAGGCTCTGGTGGGAACTCTGAAAGCTGCCAAGAAGAAGAAAAAGATCAGCTTCACTGAAGAGCTGCTACTACAGGGGGTCCATGACAACGTTGACATTGTTTTAGAAGTGGACTGATGACTCCCGAGTGCAGTAGTGGCATTGGTGATGTCATTGTAACCCAGTCCTCAGGAAGCACGGGGTAGATAGTTTTTTATATGCATTTTGTAACGACTGAAATGTTGAATTGTTTGTAACTTAAAAACCACCCAATAAAGTCCACATCCAAGCTGAGTTCACTGACATCTGCACACGAACACATCTGCGCAGGAGCAATGAAAATCTGACACAGAGCATCAAATAAAGGTTATCTTGGGTTTGTCACGAGTACATCGAAACATACAGTAAAGTGCATTGTTTGTGTCACAGTCCGAGGATTTGATGGGGACAGCCTGCAAGTGTCTTCAGGCTTCAAGTTCAAGGTCAAATTTATTGTCATTCAAGTGGATGCAAATATACCTCCCGGCAAATGCCGGCCACCAGCATAGTGTGCACATAACTTACAAACCCTTATGTCTTTGGAATGTGGGAGGAAACCCAGAGCACCTGGAGGAAAGCCATGCTGTCACGGGGAGAACGGACAGACTCCTCGCAGACAGCAGCAGGAATTGAACCTCCATCGCTGATGGCCGGCTCTCTAAAAGCATTACGCTACTGTGCAGCATTCTCAATAAAAAAAAATCAATTAATGTAAATTATACACAATTGTTACAAGAAAGAACAGAATTAGAATTTTTAAAAAGTGAAATCTATTTTTGTGCAAAGTGATCAGTGATCTCACTGTTAGAGTTCAAAGTAGAAAGTAAATGATATTATCAAAGTACATGTATGTCACCATACAGAACCCTGGGGTTCATTTTCCAATGCACACACCCAGCAAATAAAACATGAGATAATGATAAAGAGTCCTTAAAGTGAGATCATTGGTTGTGGGAGCTTCTCAATGGATGGTGTAGCTGTTCCCTTTGTTCTCAACTCTAATGGTTGAGGGGTAGTAACTGCTCTTGAACTTGCTTGTGCAGGTCATGAGGCTTTTGTACCTTCTTCCTTCTGGCAGCAGCGAGAAAAGAACGTGACCTGGGTGGTGGCAGTCCCTGATGATGGTTATGCTGGTGGGCTCAAGAACCAAATAGTTGAGGGGAAGCAGCGGTTCCTGAACGTGGTGGTGTGGGACTTCGAGCTTCTGCTCCTCGAGCCTGATGGAAGCCGTGAGGAGCCTGGACGGTGGGCAATGTTCTTGAGGTACTGCATCCCTTTGATACTACCAATGGGGTGGGGAGGGAAATGCCAATGATGTATTAGGTGGTAGATACTACCGATGGTAGGGAGGGACGTGCCTGTAATGGATTGGGCAGAGCCCACTACCCTCGGCAGCTTCTTTCTTTTCTGCACAAACTGAAGATTGTGTTAATTTTGAGTTTTCTTTCTAGCCTCACTCTCAGACTTGCAATGTTTCTGAAGCACCATCAATAACTCACACTGAGACGTAAGGCGAGATATCGGCTTTTATTGACTGGAAGAAGGAACCAGGAGTGAGTGTCCATCATACTATGTCCTGGAGACTGAGGCCGAGCGTCAGGCCTCAGATCGCCTTTATACAGGGGCCTGTGGGAGGAGCCACAGGAGCAGTCAGCAGGGGGCGTGTCCAGACAGGCACATAGTTCACCACAGTTTCATATTGATACCCAGAAGTACACCCATCTAATTGGGAGGGATAAATGCAAGCAAGTCTTTTCCACTGAGGTTGGATGAGACTAGAACTAGAGGTCATAGGTTAAAGATGAAGGATAAGTGTGGAACGAGCTGCTGGCAGAAATGATGGATGCTGGTTTGATTTCAGCAGTGAGAAGTTTGGATAGGTACACGGATGGGAGGGCTATGGTCCAGGAGCAGGTTGATAGGACTAGGCAGAATAACAGATGGGCCAAAAGGGCCTATTACTGTGCTGTAAGGTCCTATGACTCTGCCCTCATTTCTACGTCTTTGCTTTTTGAGTCCGCTTGTTTAGCAACATTTTAAAGGCATCAGGGTAATTACACAGACAGTAGAGCTTTCGAGGTCAGTGGGTCAAATGTAGACAAAAGGGACTAACTCACTGAGCAACACAGTCGACCTGGATAAATTGAGCTGTATCCATGTTTTATGACATAAAGTCTTCCTTTCAATTCCTCAGTTGTGCTGTTTCTAAATGTAGTCACTTAAGAGGTTGTGTCGAACAATAGCCTCATTTTATTTTTAACATTCTGCCTCTCGAGCTGGTAAGACAGCGGCACTTGCGAATGCAGTGGCCTCTGGAGGGCCAACCAAAGGTGCTTTTCACTTTGTAAAATGTGTTTTTTATGATCCAAAGGCAGTTCTGCTCCAAGAGCTTTGGGTACTGCAGGGCTACTCCATCAGTGAGCTGCTCGTTGGTCAGAGTAGCTGGACTGGAGCCAGTTAAAGTGTCAGAGGAGCCTGCTGGTATGTCAGAGGAGTGGGTTTGGGTTCAGAGGAGCTAACCTGGCTGTGGACCAGGTTGCTGCCGGCTACTCTGAAGCTTCAGAGCTGGTGCAGTATAACCATGGGAGATCGTCTCGGACATTTCACTTGCGATCACAATACTCTGTTGGACAGTGATAACGTAAGTTGCCGCAGCCTTGTTACCCCTGACTGGTGGAGGGATAGTCGACATGGGAGGTGTGTGGCCTCAGCTGTAGCGAGAACTAGGCCCCAAGCTTTGGACATGCCTACTGCTACAGACCAGGTGAGAGACGCGGAAACGCTACAGCGTGGTTGAGCTCGGCTGGGGTCTGGCCTCTCCTGTCAGTGCTGCCCTCCTGTGTTTGAGTGGAGGATTAACAGACGGATTGTGTGCAACTGCACACTGCCAGGGGTCTGGACTCCATATGTTTTTTAATCGAGCGAATATGTTTCTTTGCTCGATATTTTGAATTATATTTGTCACCTATTTTTCAATATTTGCTTGTTATTTTAAATGTTTTGCATCTTGGCCCCAGAGAATGCTGTCTTGTTCAGCTGTATCTATGTATGGTTTGAATGATAATTAAACTTGAGTTAATCTGATTTGGTTTGAAGTCCATCAGTGATCCTGGGGCATAGGCTGCCAACAGCAGCTCACTGGAGTCCACTGTCCTAGGCCAGGCTTTCAAGTTGTCCCCTGGTGTAGCTCGTCTTTGAAGGTCCTTCCTCTCCCGGGGACGAGGTCTTTGGCATTGCTGCAGCTCCGGGTTTGTACGCGATGGCCCTGCGCCATCCCTCCTCCTTTTGCAGTCGAGTGTGGAGCATTCATGGCAGAGCCGCCTTGAGCTAAACGATGTGAAAATCCCTCCCCGACTGCATAGCCAGCAATCTCAATCCAGAAGCAACGTGTGGTATGCAAAGTCTGTGGAGATGACCAGTGGTGTAGGAATTAAAGTTCTAAACCTTGCTGTTGTTCATCATGGAGCTGAAGGCACGTGAGTGGCTGTGGGAAACGTGTTGTAGGCTCGGAACGCAGAGGGCTGGCATCACAATGGGGCAGTGTTCCAACACTGCCTAAACGTTCACAATGTCCGCCTGATGAACCTGCCTCTAGAAATGAAATGAGGTCAGAAATCTGATACATATAAATCAGAATTACTCAAATATAGATCATGTGACATAACAGCACAGTATGGCAGAAGGGCCCATGATGTTGTGCTGATCAATCTAACTCTTTCGTTCCATGTAGCCCTCCATTTTTCTATCATCCATGTGCCTATCTAAGAGCACTTAAATGCCCCTAATGTATCTGCCTGGACCACCATCCCGGCAAAGCATCCCATGTACCTTCTGCACTGTGTAAAGAACTCACCTCCAACATTACCCCCTATACTCTCCTCTGATCTCTTTAAAATTATGTCCTCTTAGCCGTTTCTGTCCTGGTCTTTTGCAGCAGCAATGCACCCCATGGCCACTTTATTAGGTACAGAAATGGAACCTGGTGTTGTCTTGTGCTGCTGTAGCCCATCCACTTCAAGCTTCAACATGTTGTGCAATTAAAGCTGTCCACCACTATTGTGATGTGTGGTTATTTCAGTTACTGTCACCTTCCTGTCAGCTTAACTAGTGCAGCCATTCTCCTCTGAACTCTCTCATTTACAAAGCATTTTCTTCCACAGAACTACCGCCCACTGGATATTTTTTTCCTCTTTGTAAGCTAGAGACTGTTGTGCGTGAAAATCCCATGAGATCAAACCAGCTCATCTGGTGCCAACAATCGTTTCATGGTCAATGTCACTTACATTAGATTTGTTCCCCATTCTGATGTTTGGTCTGAACCACACTGAATCTCCTGATCGAGTTGCTGCCACATAATTAGAAATTTGCATTAGCGAGCAGGTGTATTGGTCAGCACAACAGTTTACGGTACCAGCAACACGGGTTCAATTTCTGCCACTGTCTGTAAGTTCTCCCTGAGACCACATGACCATGTGGGTTTCCTCCCAGTGCTCCAGTTTCCTCCCACAGTCCAAAGACATACCAATTGGTAGGTTAACTGGTCATTGTATATTGTCCCTTGATTAGGCTAGGGCTAAATCGGGGGTTTGTGGATGGGACAGCTCGAAGGCCTGGAAGGGCTTGTTCTGTGTTGGCTCTCAATAAATAAATAAAAATAAAAGAGATCTGATGGCAGAGACAAAGAATCTTCCTGAAGCATTGAGGCTCCCGTATCTCCTCTCTGATGGGTGTAATGGAAGAGGGCACTTCCTGGGTGATGGAGATCCTTGACGAGGGATGCCACCCTTTTGAGGCATCGGCTATTGAAGACATCCTTGATGGGGGCAGCCTAGGGCCCGTGATGGAGCTGGCTGGACTGACAAAATCTTTTTCCCGTCTTCTGCATTGGCAGCTCCATACACCGAGCCATTCGGTTGTGTCAGTAAATGCTTGCAGATGTGTGGTGTTTTAAATCGTCAGTTGCTAATAAGCCTCAGGAGAGTCCTCCACTCATCAAACTAAAACAATGGCTCCAAGAGGACCACAACCTTGGGATTTTCTCTTGTTTGTGATTTGATTACTACACTGCAGACTCTTCCAGGGATGCCTATCCTGAAGAAGTTTAAATCTTCCCTTTGATGGGAGTTCAGTGAACGCTCTCTCTTTCTACTGCCCCTTTGTGATCTCTGCTGCTCTCCAATTCTTCAACCTATCACCTTGTGTGTCTCTCTCCCCTCCCCCCACATTTTAAATCTACTCCTCATCTTTTTCTTCTCCAGTCCTGCCAAAGGGTCTTGGCCCAAAACGTCAACTGCACTTTTTTCCATTGGTTCCTCCAGCATTTTACGTGCGTTGCTTGGATTTCCAGCATATGCAGATTTTCTCTTGCTTGTCCACACCTTGTCACTGGGTTTGGACGCTTGGCTGCCTCAAACTCTCTGGAGAGCTATATTGGCTGGAGGCAGGGCCTTGTGCTTTGACTCTTCACCTGTGACAAACAGGTCAAAGGGCAGAGGCCAGACTAAGAATGGTCCATCGTTCCTCCAGGTTTGGGGATTCAGCTCCGGGTTGACAGACCTGACTGATCAGATAAAAATTGTTATGGAAGCAGCAAAGAAGACAGAGGACCTAAGCACCAGCGGTGTAACGGGCAGTAAGTAGGTGAGCAACTGACGCACGCAACTGAAAGACGGATGAAGTCCAAAGGAAGAAACTAGGTTGAAAGTTATGGATTGGAGAAGATTCATCAGGAACTCAGTAGGTCAGGTAGGTGGCTGTCAACGTTTTGGGTTAAGATCCTTTGTCTGGACTGAAAGAGTCGTTGGTGTAACAAGGTAAGGGGAAAGGGTTACGTCTTGGTGAATAGGAAGGTATGGTAGTATAGCAGCTGGAGTAACACTTAGGAGAAGCAGTGGCACCTAACAGTGACTCTTTTGCTTGCATTTCTGGAAACAGCTCTGTTTATATCTTTAATATCTCTGTTTTCCCCTTTCAGGGTTCTTTTGAAGACCCTGACCTGGAGTCACACGCTGACGGCGGAGAGCAGGGAACACTCCCCCCTGCTCTGGGGGTTTCACGACTGGCCGTTTCTCGTCACACCAAGGATGCAGCCTAAGAGCTTGGCTCGCCTCTGGAGGTCTGAGATCTCACGGCTCTGGAGATGGGGGGGGGGGGGGGGGTTCGGAGGTCATTGTCAGGGCAACGGTGTGTCATTGGAGACAGAAGATCTCTGGCTGTGTGCCTGGAGACCCGAGATCTTTGGGCACAGAGCTTAGAAAAGGCGTTGCAACGGACTTTTAACATCATAAGCTAGCAAGCTATTTGTTATGTCTCCCCTCTCACTGTGAAACGGGGTCACCTCTTTCTCCCTTTTAGGGAGAGAGGGAGCCTGTGGGTTGTCAAGTACCGGGTGAACAAGCAGTCTTTGGAGTACTGCAAGTCTTGTGTCTTTGCTGTTGCTTTGCTCACGCCTGAGTGCTCCGAGCCGGGTGCCGGTGCATTTTATTTTGCCGGCGGGGGGGAGGGGAGGATTGTTGCTTACTGCCACTTACGCATGGGAGAGAGGGGAGCTGGGGGGGACTTTGGGGTTCTAACATTTAACTGTCGTTCATTCTTTGAGGCACTCCTCTGTTTTTCGTGGATGGTCGCAAAGAAAAAATATTTCAGGATGTTTATTGTATACATTTCTGGGGCATTAAATGTACCTTTTGAAACCTTTGAACTTAACAGCACCAGCAACCTCCTGTCGGTGTTCAATTCCTGCCGCTGTCTCTAGCAATGTGTATGTTCTCCCCATGGCTGCATGACTGTCCTCCTTGTGCTCCAGTTTCCTCCCTTGCTCCAAAGGTGTACGGTTCGGGTTAGTAAGTTGTGAGCTGTGTTGGCACGGGCAGTGTGGTGACAGGTACGAGCTGCTCCCAGCACGTCCTCAGACTGCGTTGAGTCGACGCAGACACCACATTTCACCGTGTGTTTCACCGTACAGATGACAAGTAAAGCTGATCTTTGAAAAAAAGAGCTGGGAGGTGATGGGAGGGTTGATAGGCAGATGGAGGTTGTGAGGCTGGGAGGCGATTGATGGAGGTTGCAGTTGGTGAAATCTGGTAGGAGAAGAAGATGGAGTGTGGAATGAAATGAGAGAGGTGGGGACAGCAAATGAGGACAGTGGATTGAGGGAGGGGACCCAGTGGGAGGGGCAGATGGAATAGGTGAGGAGAGGAAAGAAAGTGGGTGATAGTGGAGTGGGGTACTATCGCTACTCCCTCTCCCATCAGTGAAAAGCATCAACAACCCACACACCCTGAGGAAATGCTGGTAGCAGTCCACAGGTGTCGCCATGCTTCCAGAGTCACCATAGCATGTCCACAACTTGCCACACATTCTGGCAGCAGCATAGCATGCCTAAAGAGTTCAGCAGAACAACATGAGCAGCAACAACAATAGTAACAAAACAACCCTCTTTCCTCTCACCTTTCCACCTATCCAACCCCCAGCCTGTCACTTCATTCTCCACCTACCAACTCACCTGGCTTCACCCGTCACCTCTAGCCTGTACTCCTTCCCCTTGGCCAACCTTCTTATTCTATCTTCTTTTCCCTTCCTTTTGAGTCTTGATGAAGGTTCTCAGTCTGAAACGTCGACTGTTTATTCATTTCCGTAGATGCTGCCTGACCTGCTGAGTTCCTCCAGCATTTTGTGTGTGGTAACTCTCCACTGCAAATTTGTGTCCCTTCTTTCATTATTTCTTACTGTTTGCCCCGTATCCTGGAATTTTCTTCTAAATTCTATCTTACCCATGTGCCAGTCCACCTATCGGCCTGTGGCTCATCCTCCCCCCTCACCTCTTTGTACCGGCTCTCCCCCCCTTTTCACTTTCATACCCGATGCAGGGTCTCAACCCAAAACATCAACCATTTAACTTTAGGTATTTTCTCCCACCCCTCTCCCTCCTCTCTTTTTCCATTCCTCATTCTTGTTCCTCTCTTACCCCCTTCTCTTTTCCTCACCTGCCCATCACCTCCCTCTGGTTTCCTCCTCCTTCCCTTTCTCCCATGGTCCACTCTCCTCTCCTATCAGATTCTTTCTTCTTCAGCCCTTTACCTTTTCCACCTATCACCTCCCAGCTTCTTACTTCATTCCCTCCCCCCCCTTCACCAGCCAACCACCTTCCACCTCACCTGCTTTCACCTATCACCTGCCAGTTTTTCCCCTATCACCTCTCCCCGCCTTCTTATTCTGGCTCCTTCCCAATCCTAATGAATGGTCTCAGCCCGAAACATTGACTGTTTATTCTCCTCCATAGATGCTGGCTGACTTCCTCCAGCATTTTGTGTGTTGGCAGAGACACATTGTCAGGCCTATTGTTATTGTGTATAAATCTGTGACTCTGACATTTCACACTACTCTGTAATGTATTCTTCTTGAACTGCGCCTTCCTCTCTACCTCAGTGGACAAAGCCATAGAGTCATGGAGTCATGGAAAACTACGGCACAGAAACAGGCCTTTGACCTATCTTGTCCATGCCAAACCATTTAAACTGTCTAGTTCCATCAACCTGCACTTGGACTGTAGTGCTCTACACTCCTACCATCCATGTACCTATCCAAACTTCTCCTAAACATTGAAATCAAAATCACATCCACCACTTGTGCTGGAAACTTATTCCACACTCTCACGACCCTTTGAGTGAAGAAGCTTCCTCTCATTTTACCTTTCACCCTTAACCCATGACCTCTGGTTGTAGTCTCACCCAACCTCAATGGAAAAGCCTTCTTGTATTTACCCTATCTAAATCCCTCAGAATTTTGTATACCTCAATCAAATCATTGTTTCCACATTCTAAGGAATGAAGTTCTAACCTATTCAATCTTTCCATATAACTCAGGTCCTCCGGACCCAGGAACGTCTTTGTAAATTTTCTCTGTACTCTTCAAATCTTATTTACATCTTTCCCGTAGGGAGCTGATCAGAACTGTACACCACACTCCAAGTTAGACCTCCCCAATGTCCTATACAACTTCAACATAACATCTCCTGTACTCAATATTTTATGAAGGCCAATGTTCTAAAAGCTTTCTTTATGACCCTATCTACCTGTGACACCACTTTCAATGAATTATGGACCTGTATTCCCAGATCCCTTTGTCCTACTGTGCTCTCAGTTCCCTTCCGTTCACTGTGTAAGACCTGCCCTGGTTGGTCCTCCCAAGTGCAACACCTTGCACTTATCTGCATTAAATTCTGTCTGCTATTTTTCAGCCCATTGTTCCAGCTGGTGCAGATCCTGCTGCAAGCTTTGATAGTCTTCCTTGCTGTCCAATGTACCCCAAATCTTGGTGTCATCTGCAAATTTGCTGATCCATTTTACCACATTATCATCCAAATCGTTGATATACTATAGGTGACAAACAACAATAGACCCAGCGCCAATTCCTGTGGCATTCCACTCGTCCAGACCTCCAGTCAGAGAGACAACCATCTACTACCACTCTCTGGCTTCTCCCGCAAAGCCAATGTCTAATCCAATTTATTACCTTATTTTGAATGCCAGGAAACTGAACCTTCATGTTCAACCACACTGCAGGACCTTGTCAAATGCCTTGCTGAAATCCATGTAGACAACATCCACTGTCTTGCCTTCATCAACTTTCCTGGTAACTTCCTTGAAAAACTCTGTAAGTTTGGTTAAGCACAACCTATCACACTCGGAGCCATGCCAACTATCCCCAATCAGTACCTGTCTAGCCAAATACTCAGATACCTGGTTCCTCAGAATAGCTTTCTCATGACTGATGTCAGGCTCACTGGCTGATAATTTCCTGATTTATTCTGAGAGACTTTCTTAAACAATGGATGTTTAAATATCTCTGCGAGGGCCCCTGCAATTTCTGCACTTGCCTCCCAAAGGAGTCAAGGGACCATCATGTCAGGCCCTGGGGATTTGTCCACCCTAATTTGTCTCGAGACAGAAAACACCTCCTCCTCCATAATCTGTATAGGGTCCATGATCTCACTTCTGTAGACTATGTGTCCATCTCCTGAGTAAATAAAGATGCAAAAAAAATCTGCTTAAGATCTCCCTACCTCTTTGGCTCCATACATAGGGGACTAATTTTGTCCCTTGTGATCCTTTTGCCTTTAATATATCTGTAGAAGCCCTGAGGATTCTCCTACGCTTGTCTGCTAGAACAGCCTCATGCCTTCTCTTATCTCTTCTCATTTCTTTCTTAAGTGTTCTCTTGCATTTTGAACACTCCCCAGGTACCTCATTTGTTCCTACCTGCCTGCAGCTGTTCTGCATTTCATTTTTTTTCATAACCAGGGCCTCAATATCTCTTGAAAATCATGGATCCCAAAAGCTGTTCTCCTTGCCTTTTATTCTGCCAGGCACATACAAGCTTTGTACTCTCTAAGTTTCACTTTTGAAGGTCTCCCATTTATCAGATATACCTTTGCCAAAAACAGCCATTGACCGCATCCATTTCCTCTACCTCTGCTTTCACTATTTCTTCTGGATGGAGTATGAAGAGTGTTCCACAGTCCTCACCTTCCACCCCACCAACCTTCATTATTCGCAGAACATAAGGCAGTGCAGGCACTTCTGCCCACCATGTTGTGCCCAGACTTTAACCTAGTCCAAGATCAGTTTAACCCTTTGCACCTGCATATCCCTCCATTTTTCTATTATCCATGTGCCTATCTAAAAGTCTCCACCCCGGCAAGAGTGTCCCATGCACTCACCACTCTCTGTATAAAAGAAAACTTACCCCTGACATCCCCCCTGAATATCCCTCCAACCACATTATAAGGGTGACCTCTGGTATTGGCCGTCCTGGGAACTAGTCTCTGGCTCTCCACTCTATCCATAACTTTAATAATCTTGTACACCTCTAGCAAGTCACCCGTCATCCTCCTTCACTCCAAAGAGAAAAGTCCTGCCTTGCTCAGCCAAATGAATTTGCCTGGAGAGCACAGATATGTTGGACAAGCTGATGTGATGGTTTCCTCCAGCTTCAATATGATTCTACCACCAGTGAGGAACAGCTCTTCCCACATCATTGTCGGCAGATAGTGAAGAGGAGGCATACAGGAGTGAGATAGAGCAGCTGCTTGAGTGGTGTTTCAACAACTACCTTGCACTCAACACCAGTAAAACTGGTGAATTGATTGTGGACTTTAGGAAGGGGAATTGAGGGAACACAAGTCAAAGGTTCAAGGGTGCAAAGGTTCATTTTGTTGTCTAAGCATACAGGTACATGTACAGCTCTGATATTTGTCTACTCCAGGTAGCCATTAAATACAGAAAGACCAAGGGGGTCGATGAAAGAAGAGACTCCAACCCCCCCCCCCCCCCCGGACAAAATAAAAAGAAATAAAACTCACAGACCCTAAGATCTCCCCTTGCCCCCAAGCAAAAAAACAGCCCCAATAACAACCAACAACCACCGACACGTAACAATCCCCGACCCCCTCACTCATAGAAAAGAACAACGACAGTAGCACCAGACCCCAAACCCCAGCCCAACACACACAAAAATTAACTCACCTGCCAATCATCCACAAGAAAGCAAACACTGAAAAACTGATAGAAATCTATATAAAATACAGCCCAATAATCACATAAATCTCAGAATTTGGGAAACGTCTTCTCATCTGCACACGAGGAGAGCAGCCGGGCAAACTCAGTCCCTCTGTAAACAGTGACCGCCAACCCAGGTCAAATGCGCTGGTTCAGGGCCAAACGCGTTGGTCCGGCTGCTGACTGTCTATGTCGGGAGCCTTCACCTCGATGCGTCAATCTTTCTCGCCACTTCAAGATGCCATCATTCATGACCCTGTGCCTTGTCTCTGGTCTTTTCCATGAGAGTGCTTGTGATCTCGGTCCTTGTAGCCCTCCCCCACCCCATCTCTGATCTCCACGAGGCAGCTCTCCAGACACAGCAGAGCGCTGGATCCTCCGATCGAGTTTCAAACTGTACATCACCGGCTCCAACAGGTTCCATAACACAATCAAGACAAAAAGAACAAGCAGAAGGTGTAGAAAAAGTGAAAGAATTGGGAAGATTTGCTATCTGGAAGATATTGCATGAGGAGTCATTGTTTGCTGGGGCCATCTTGACTGGAATCATCAGTCCTCATTGAGGGATCAGAAGTGGAAAGGGTGAGCAGTTTCAAGTTCCTGGGGGTCAATATCTCTGAAGATCTATGCTGGGGACCAACGTACTGGTGCAATTATGAAGAAGGCATGCCAGTAGCTATATTTCCTTAGGAGTTTGAGAACATTTGGAATATCACCAAAGACTCCAGCAAATTTCTACAGATATACCTTGAAGAGCCTTCTAACTGGTTGCATCATCGTCTGATATGGATAGGCAACTGCGCAGGATCGGTGAAAGCCACAGAACATTGCAAACTCAGCCCGCTCCATCAAGGACACAAGCCTCCACAGCATCGAGGACATCTTCAAAAGGCAATGCCTCAGAAAGGCAGCGTCCATCATTAAGGACCCCCATCACCCAGGGCATGGCTTCTTCTCATTGTTACCATCAGGGAGGAGGTACAGGACTTTAAAGACTCATAATCAGCGTTTCAGAGACAGCTTCTTCCCCTCTGCCATCGGATTTCTGAAAGGGCAATCAACCTATGAATTATTTTGTTCTCTTTTGCACTGCTTATTTATTTTATAAATACAGTATATATATATAAAATTCTTATTGCAATTTTAATGTATGTTATGCATTACGCTGTACAGTTACACATTAATGCTCCACCATGGAGAGAGTGAGGAGAACCAAGTTTCTTGCAGTGCACACAATGGATGATCTCACCTGGTGCCTCAACACCAACCCTTTAATCAAGAAAGCAGAGCAGCGTTTTCACTTCCTGAAGAGATTGAGGCAAGTAACTACCAGTTAACCAATTTTTACTGGAGCACCATTGAGTGTCCTAACTACTTGCATCACGGTCTGGCATGGGATATGCAAGACATCTGACTGTAAATCCTTACAAAGGATTGCAAAGACTGCTGAGGAGATCATTGGGGTTTCTCTTCCACCCATCTGAGATATTTATCAGGAGTGCTGTGTATGCAGGGCACTTAGCATTGTCAAGGATCACTCCCATCCATCCATCCATCCAACCAACCATCTCTTTGACCTCCTACCATCAGGAGGAGGTACCATAGCATTAGGACAAGGACAGTTAGAAACATAGAAAACCTACAGCACACTACAGGCCCTTCGGCCCATAATGCTGTGCCAAATATGTACTTACTTTAGAAATTACCTAGGGTTACCAATAACCCTCTATTTTTCTAAGCGCCATGCACCTATCCAGGAGTCTCTTAAAAGATCCTATCGTATCCACCTCCACCACTGTTGCCAGCAGACCACTTCACACGCTCACCACTCTCTGCGTTAAAAAGTTACCCGACATCTCCTCTGTACCTACTTCTAAGCACCTTAAAACCGTGCCCTGTCATGTTAGCCATTTCAGCCCTGGGGAAAAGCCTCTGACTATCCACATGTTCAATGCCTCTCATCAACTTATACAACTCGATCAGGTCACCTCTCATCCTCCGCCACTCCAAGGAGAAAAGGCCGAGTTCACTCAACCTATTCTCATAAGGCATTCTCCCCAATCCAAACAACATCCTTGTAAATCTCGTCCACACCCTTTCTATGGCTTCCACATCCTTACTGTAGTGAGGCGACCAGAAATGAGTGCAGTACTCCAGGTGGGGTCTGACCAGGGTCCTATATAGCTGTAACATTACCTCTTGGCTCTTAAGCTCGGTCCCATGATTGATGAAGGCCAATGCACTGTATGCTTTCTTAACCACAGAATCAAACTGCGTAGCAGCTTTGAGTGTCCTGTGGATTCAAACCCCAAGATCCCTCTGATTCTCCACACTGCCAAGAGTCTTACCATTAATATTATATTCTGCCATTATATTTGACCTACCAAAATGAACCACCTCACACTTAACTGGGTTGAACTCCATCTGCCACTTCTCAGCCCAGTTTTGCATCCTATCAATGTCCCACTGTAACCTCTTGACACCCACACTATCCACAAAACCCCCAACCTTGGTGTCATCAGCAAATTTACTAACCCATCCCTCTACTTCCTCATCCAGGTCATTTATAAAATTCATGAAGTGAAGGGGTCCCAGAACAGATCCCTGAGGCACACCACTGGTCACTGACCTCCATGCAGAATATAACCATGCAGAATATAATAGTAGATACAACTATTCTTTTCCTTTTGTGAGCAAGCCAATTCTGGATCCACAAAGCAATGTCCCCTTGGATCCAATGCCTCCTTACTTTCTCAATAAATCTTGCATGGGGTACCTTATCAAATCCCTTGCTGAAATCCATATACACTAAACCTATTGCTCTACCTTCATCAAAGTGTTTAGTTACATCCTCAAAAAATTCAATCAGGCTAGTAAGGCACAACCTGCCTTTGACAAAGCCATGCTGATTATTCCTAATCATATTATGCCTCTCCAAATGTTCATAAATCCTGCCTCCCAGGATCTTTACCATCAACTTACCAGCTACTGAAGTAAGACTCACTGGTCTATAATATCCTGGGCTATCTCTACTCCCTTTCTTGAATAAGGGAATAATATCTGCAACCCTACAATCCTCCAGAACCTCTCCTGTCCCCATTGATGATGCAAAGATCATTGCCAGAGGCTCAGCAATCTCCTCCCTCACCTCCCACAGTAGCCTGGGGTACATCTCATCTGGTCCCAGCAACTTATCCAACTTGATGCTTTCCAAAAGCTCCAGCACATCCTCTTTCTTAATGTCTATATGCTCAAGCTTTTCAACCCACAGTAAGTCATCCCTACAATCGTCAAGATCCTTTTCCGTAGTGAAAACTGAAGCAAACTACTCATTAAGCATGTCTGCTATCTACTCTGGTTCCCTCCACACTTTTACACTGTCACACTTGATTGGTCCTATTTTCTCATGTCTTATCCTTGTGCTCTTCACATACTTGTAGAATTCCTTGGGGTTTTCCTTAATCCTGCTCGCCAAGGCCTCCTCATGGCCCCTTCTGGCTCTCCTAATTTCCTTCTTAAGCTCCTTCCTAGTAGCCTTATAATCTTCTAGATCTCTAACATTAACTAGTTTTTTAAACCTTTTGTAAGCTTTCCTTTTCTTCTTGACTAGATTTTCAACAGCCTTTGTGCACCACGGTTCCTGTACCCTACCATCCTTTCCCTGTCTCATTGGAACGTACCTATGCAGAACGTCACGCAAATATCCCCGAACATCACATGGATTCATTACTTATGAAGCAACAGTAGAGTTATACTGTTTACTTTTTACCTTGTGACGCAGTGCACCTTATTTTAATGTCTATCTTCTGGAATATATTTTATTTATAGTAATATTACTTTTTATATATTGTGTGTGAGTTATCTGTGTTGTGCTCCTTGGTTTGGAGGAATATGTGGCAGTATCTATGACAATGACAATAAACTTGAACGAACTTGAAAACACTAAAGTTCATGACATGTGTCAGTGTTAATAAATCTGATTCTGAAACTACAATCCCTTGTTCCATCCATTGCCTCACCTGTGAAAGAAACTGTGGGGCCCACACTGGGCTGAGCATTCACCTCAGAACCCACAGACACTGAATGTTAGCAGTCACCCTCGATCTTGAACAGAGAAGGAGGAGGAGGTGCAGGGAGAAGGTGGAGAACAGGTGCTGCATAGGACCCAGCTGCTGTCACCCTCCAATGGTCTGGACTGCTTCAAACTGTGGTGGCAGTGTGAAATACTTTCTCTTTCCAATATTTTTTATTAGTTTCTACATAGAAGAATACAGAGTACAAGAAAGTGTATTTAAAAGGTCAAAAAAGATCTAAAAAACTACCAATGACATTATATCTATTCATAATAACAATTACATTACCCCATATTCATAGAAGTTAATCAGTAGTTATATTGAACTATATTGATTTATTACAAAAAAAAGAAACTTAACCCTTACCAAGACCAAAAGCTGCTCATTAAGGAGAAAAGAAAGTAAAATACCTTCTCATATAATAAATATTAATAATAGCCAACATCTGAGCTTAAGCAACAAGTTGAAGGTTTTGAAAATAATTCAGAGAAGGTCCCCACAATGTTTAAAAGTCTTGATGAGATTCAGAAATTGAACAAAGAATCTTCTCTAAATCTAAACATAACATAACGTCGCATAACCATTGAGCGTGAGCAGGAGGAAATTCATCTTTCCATTTAAAGAAAAGCGCTCTCTTAGCTATAAGAGAGCTGAAGGCTAAAGTATGTAAATCAGATGCCTTCAGCTTAATATCTTGTCCTGCAACAATACCGAATAGGGCCATCAGAGGGTTAGGCTTAAAATTGACTTTAAAAAGTAAGGAACAGGTTTGAAAAACTTCCTTCCAATATTTTTCAAGATTCGGACAAGTCCAAAACATATGAATTAGTGAAGCTTCTCCATTATTACATCTGTCACAGTGGGGAGATATATCCGAATAAAAACAAGATAGCTTATCCTTAGTGATATGAAAAAGATACTTAAATTTAGGTAGAATATTCATTTTAATAGAATTAATTCATCCAATCAATGATATTGAAAGAGGTGACCAATTTAATGATATCCTTTTTAAATGATTCAATAAAGTAAGAAAGTTTTCTTTGAACAGGTGTTTGTAATTCTTAGTGACTGTTACACCCAAATAAGTAAATTAATTCCTTACAATTTTAAAAGAGAGATTAGTATTAATTGATACCAAATTATTTAAAGGAAATAATTCACTCTTATGTAGGTTCAATTTATACCCTGAAAACCGGCTAAAACGGGAGAGTAAAGAAAGTACACAAGGTAATGTCTCAATGTTAGAGATAAAAAACAATATATCATCAGTGTAAAGTGAAATTTTGTGAGCAATACCTCTCCTTCAAATACCACAGATATCATTAGATTCTCGAAAAGCAATGGCAATGGTTCTAAAGCTAGATCAAAGAGCAAAGGGCTCAATGGACAGTCTTGTCTAGTTCTGCGGTGAAGTTCAAATGGTTTGGAATTTTGAAAATTAGTAACAACCCGGGCAGAAGGAGATAGATAAAGTAATTTAATCCATTGAATAAAATCTGGTCCAAAATTAAATTTTTCTAAGGTTTTAAATGAATAATTTCATTCAACCCAATCAAAGGCCTTCTCAGCAGCTAAGGATGTCAAACATTCTGATATCTCCTGGGAGGAGAGTAAATAACATTTAATACACGGCGTATATTAAAATGGGAATGTCAATTTTTAATAAATCCAGTCTGATCATCAGAAATAATTGAAGGCAGAATATTTTCAATCCTACAAGCCAGAACTTTAGAAAGGATTTTGGTATCAACATTGAGTAATAAAACTGGCCTATATGAAGATCATTCAGTTAGGTCCTTGTTCTTCTTTAGGATAAGTGAAATAAAGGCTGCATAAAAGATTGAAGCAAGCTACACAATTTGAAAGAATCCAAAAAGACTATGAAAAGCCTCATCCTGAGAGCAGATGCGGCGGAGGCGGAGGAATTGCGAGAAGGGGATAGCATTTTTGCAAGAGACACAGTGGGAAGAGGGATAGTCCAGGTAGCTATGAGAGTCTGTAGGCATATAGTAGATATCAGTAGATAAGCCGTCTCCAGAGATGGAGACAGAAAGATCAAGAAAGGGGAGGGAGGTGTCAGAAATGGACCAGGTAAATTTGAGGGCAGGGTGAAAGTTGGAGGCAAAGTTAATGAAGTCAACGAGCTCAGCATGCGTGCAGGAGGCAGTGGCAATGCAGTCGTCGATGTAGCGAAGGAAAAGAGGGGGACGGATACCCGTAAAGACTTGGAACATGGACTGTTCCACAAAGCCAACAAAAAGGCAAACATAACTGGGACCCATACAGGTGCCCATGGCTACACCCTTGATTTGGAGGAAGTGGGAGGAGCCAAAGAAGAAATTATTGAGAGTAAAAACTAATTCCGCCAGATGGAGGAGAGTGGTGGTAGAGAGGAATTGGTTAGGTCTGGAATCCAAAAAGAAGCAAAGAGCTTTGAGACCGTCTGGGTGAGGGATGGAGGTATATAGGTATCCCCTTCTCCAATTCCTCCGTCTCCATTGCATCTGCTCTCAGGATGAGGCTTTTCATTCCAGGACGAAGGAGATGACTTCCTTTTTTAAACAAAGGGGCTTCCCTTCTTCCACCATCAACTCTACTCTCAAACGCATCTCTCCCATTTCCCGCACATCTGCCCTCACCCCATCTGCCGGCCATCCCACTCAGGATAGGGTTCCCCTTGTCCTCACCTACCACCCCACCAGCCTCCAGGTCTAACGTATAATTCTCCGTAACTTCCGCCACCTCCAACGGGATCCCACTACCAAACTACCAAGCACATCTTTCCCTCCCCCCTCTTCTGCTTTCCGCAGGGATCACACCCTACGTGACTCCCTTGTCCACTCGTTCCCCCCCCCCATCCCTTCCCATCGATCTCCCTCCTGGCACTTATCCTTGTAAGCGCTACACCTGCCCTTACACTTCCTCCCTCACCACCATTCAGGGCCCCAGACAGTCCTTCCAGGTGAGGCAACACTTCACCTGCGAGACGGCTAGTGTGGTATACTGCATCCGGTGCTCCTGGTGTGGCCTTTTATAAATTGGTGAGACCCAATGCAGACTGGGAGAGCATTTCACTGAACACCTATGCTCGGTCCATCAGAGAAAGCAGGATCTCCCAGTGGCCACACATTTTAATTCCACGTCCCATTCCCATTCTGATATGTCTATCCATGGCCTCCTCTATTATCAAAATGAATCCAAACTCAGGTTGGAGGAACAACACCTTATATACCGGCTGGGTAGCGTCCAACCTGATGGCATGAACATTGACTTCTCTAACTTCCGTTAATGCCCCTCCTCCTCTTCTTACCCCATCCCTGACATATTTAGTTGTTTGCCTGTTCTCCATCTCCCTCTGGTGCTTCCCCCCCCACTTCTTTCTCCTGAGGCCTCCCGTCCCATGATCCTTTCCCTTCTCCAGCTCTGTATCACTTTTGCCAATCACCTTTCCAGCTCTAAGCTTCATCCCACCCCCTCTGGTCTTCTATCATTTTGCATTTCCCCCTCCTCCCACTACTTTCAAATCTCTTACTATCTTTCCTTTCAGTTAGTCCTGATGAAGGGTCTCGGCCCAAAACGTCAACAGTGCTTTTCCTTGTAGATGCTGCCTGGCCTGCTGTGTTCCACCAGCATTTTGTGTGTGTTGTTTGAATTTCCAGCATCTGCAGATTTCCTCATGTTTGATGTGTAACTGCAGTATAATTAATGAAGAAAAAGTCTTATGAAATTCTTCAGAAAATCCATCTGGAGCCGGAGCCTTCTCCGAGTGTAATGAACGTATAGCCTCGGCAATTTCCTCATTAGAAATGGGATGATCCATCTGTTTACAATTATCTGCAGAAAGTGCAGGAATATTTAACTGATCTAGAAGATTATTCATTACAGTATTATCTTTAGGGGAATCAGAACTATAAAATTTAGAATAGAATTCTCTAAAGGTATCATTTATTTCAGAGTGATCAGTTGTCCTATCACCATTAGTTTTACAAATTTCTTTAATTTGTTGTTTAACTACAGAAGTTTTTAATTGGTTGGCCAATACTTTGCCTGGTTTATATCTGTGAATGTAAAATTGAGTTCTATCTTTAAGAAGTTGAGTTTCAATTGGATATGTTAACAGAAGATCATATTTGTTTTAACTTCAACACATCTTTTATATAAAACAGTATCTGGAGCTATAGCATATTTTTGATCTAATTGTTTCAATTGATTGGTTAATTCACTTCTTTCTTTATTAGATTTATTCATAACACTCACAGTATAAGAAATAATTTGTCCTCTAATGTAGGCCTTTAAAGTATCCCATACAATAAGATTAGAAATCTCTTCCTTTTTATTCTCTTCAAAAAACAAAATAATATGCCTCTCTAGAAATTTTAAACATTCCTTATCAGATAACAAAGTTGTATTAAAACACCAAATTCTGAAGACCAGGGAGATTTAAAGATAGAAATACAGGAGCATGATCTGAAACAATCTCTTTATGTTCACAGGAACAAACTGATGAAATCATTTGACTATCAATAAAAATAATCAGTCCTGTAATATGTATGATGAATATGGGAAAAAACAAGTACCTCCTATCTAAAGGACGTAAGAAATGCCAAATATCAACAATACCATATTTCAATAAAAAAGATTGAATAAACAAAGCTGATTTATTAAGAGACATTGGTTTAGAAGATGATCGGTCTAAAACTGAGTCTAGCCAGCAGTTAAAATCTCCTCCCATCACCAAAGAATAAAGACTCAGATCTGGTAGAGACGAGAAAAAAAAACACTGAAAGAATCCTGGATCATCTATATTTGGGGCATACACATTGGCAAATACTATTTGCCAATGACAAATAGTGTAATTGCAAGACACTACTTTATGTTGGACAAAGGAAAATTTATTATCTATAAGAATCAAAACTCCTCTAGATTTGGCCTGAAAGACGAATGAAAACAGAGTCTGTTCCAATGGCTAAAAAATGTAGATGATCACATTCGCGTATGTGAGTTTCTTGTAAAAAAAAATAGGGACCTGAAATTTCCTAATATAAGCAAAAATCTTATTATGTTTGACAGGGTGATTTAACACTTTCACGTTAAAACTAAGTAAATTAATAGTTTGGTCCATTTTTAGAATAATGTAAAAGAAGAGTTAAAATGTAAGTTAAAATCAATCCACAAGCCTTGAGAAATGGTAACCAAGTAACAAGTTGGCAAAAAAAAATTTTGAAAACAGCTTCTGAGAAAAAAAAACATTCCCCCCCGCCCACCTCCCAAAGAAAGAAAACCTACCAATAGAAAGCCGGCATCTACAACTACAGACAACTCCCCAAAAATATGGTGATTGCTCCAGTTCATTTCAGATTGTTTATAGTCCAACCTAGACTAAACAATATCCAAACAAGAAATTCAATTCCTGTATATCAAAAATACAGTATTAAAAAAATACAAAAGGAAATTAGTTACAAAAGTTTACTAAAAGTAAAAGATACCATTTTACATACAGAAAGACATTAGACATTTAATCTTATATTTTCATGAAAAAACAGGCTAAGCAGTTAGCTTTCAAATTTAAAAAAATCTTCATGCTTCAGCAATGAAATACTTTCAATTGGAATCTGGGAATACTGGTCTGTAATTCCTTGGAAGTGACATCACAGGTAAAGAGGGGCGAAAGAGCTTTTGGCACACTTCAAAAATCAAAGTACTGAGTACAGGAGTTGGGATGCTATGTTGAACTTGTATAAGACGTAGCTGAGGCCTAACTTGGAGTGTGGTGTACATTTCTGGTCAGCTACTTACAGGAAAGATGTAAACAAGATTGAAGGAGTGTGTCACGATAGCGTAGTCCTTACTGCAGAGCTTTGTGCATCAGCTGCAAGATCAGGGTTCAATTTCCACCGCTATCTGTAAGGAGTTTGTATGTTCTCCCTGTGACTATGTGGGTTTCCTTCAGGGGCTCCAGTTTTCTCCCACAGTCCAAAAAATGTATGGTTAGGGTTAGTACATTGTGGGCATGCTACGTTAGTGCTGAAAGTGCAACATTTGTCAGTTGTCCCCAGCATAATCTTCACTGTATTAATTTGGCACAGATTCCACCATATGTTTTCAGATACGTGTGACAAATAAAACTAATCTTTAATCTTTAAAGGAGTGCAGAGAAAATTTACAAGGATGTTGCCAGAACTTGAGGATCGGAGTTATAGGGAAAGGCTGAACAGTTTAGGACATTATTCCCTAGAATGTACTGTGTGGAATGAGCTGCCTTTGCAAGCGGTGGTTGTGATTTCGAATACAACATTTAAGAGAAATTCGGATAGGTACATGGAAGGGAGGGGTATGGAGGGCTGTGTCTGGGTGTAGGTCGATGGGACTGGGCAGATTAATGGTTTGGCACAGACTAGATTGTAAATATATTGTTTGATTAAGCATTCTTGTTTGTTTAAACAGTTCATTATGGGGTGTGTGCACACGCGCGTGCCCTTTAACTCCTGGTGGAGTCATCAGGGCGCCATCTTTTTGGTGATTTCTCATAGCACGGCATGTCTTGGGAATGAATCTGAAGCCCGGTGGAGCCCATCCCTCTCCTGGTTGTTGGAGCCGGCTGGATTCGAACTCAGGAGCCTTCGCTCTGAAGTCCGGCGCCGATGCCACTACGCCACCAGCCGGCAAACTGTATAAACAGATGAATTGCTTACATCGTGATGCTGCTACGTGATAATTGCACACCTCACTTAGAGTAACCCCAAAGTTAAACTCACATTTAATGCTAAATGTGCACACTAAAGGTGCATATGCAGACTAAAGCTTTTGACTGTATCTCTGTTCATGTCGCAATAATGAATGAATTACAATTACCCTTTGTCTGAGATGTCAACTGTCTACTTTCCTCACAGACGCTGTTTGACCTGCTGAGTAACCAGGTTCCTGCACCTGCAGTTTTTTCCTCTCCACATTTAAAGGGAGGGTGTAAACTGGTCAGCTTAACAAAATTAAAGATAAAAATTAGCTTTATTTGTCGAGTGTACATCAAAACATGAAGTGAAAACAAAGTTCATCTTCTGCCCTGCAGACAAAGGCAATCCAGCTTGTCTTCCGGAGCGCAGCCAGACTGAAACAACCCAGCAAGTATTCCAGGGTGTCGGCCTTGCCTCTATTCTCTCCCACACCGCCTCTGGTGCCTTCTCCCATCCTATGTGGCTGTTACAGGTGATGATACGGCGTGGTGGCCTAAGTATGGTTTTTTTTCCCATAAATTCTATTGTAATTCCTTTTTTCCCTGTAAATGCCTTCAAGAAAATGGATCTCAGAGCAACTTGCCTTTTACGTGATGAAATCAAATCAGTGAACATTGCGCTGGGGACAGCCTACGCGTCGCTCTGCTTCCGGCACCAACTCACTAACCCTAACCCCTACGCTGTGGACTGTGGGAGGAGACCGGAGCACCCGGAGGAAACCGCCTGGTCACGGGGAGAAGATGCAAACTGCTTACAGGCAGGCACGGGAATCAAGCACCCTCCCCACCCGATCGGTGATAGCCGGTGCAGTAAACAGACAGGCAGACAGTCATACTTTATTGATCCCGAGGGAAACTGCGTTTCGTTACAGCTGCACCAACCAAGAATAGTGAAGAAATATAAAACCACAAATAATTAAATAATAATAAGTTAATCATGCCGAGTGGAAATAACTCCAGGACCAGCCTATTGGCTCAGGGTGTCTGACACTCCGAGGGAGGAGTTGTAAAGTTTGATGGCCACAGGCAGGAATGATTTCCTATGATGCTCAGTGTTACATCTCGGTGGAATGAGTCTCTGGCTGAATGTACTCCTGTGCCGAACCAGTACATTATGGGGTGAATGGGAGACATTGTCCAGGATGGCATGCAACTTGGACAAAGTGATTGCGGTAACTGCTGGAGAGGGCGGGGACCGAGATAGCAGCGCATGGGAAGGGAGAGTGGTAAACATCGCTCGATCAGCTAGATGCTGAGTCAGTGGGATCGATCTGTATAAACAGTGAGAAAGACAGGTTCCTTTTTCACTTCCCCTGTCTACTTTCTCTAGATTAGCTTTTGTTTCTGCTGTCAATCTGATGTATTCTTTTTTTTAGTTTCGTCCCTTTCTCAATGTCCGGGCAGCTCTCACCTTCTTTGACTCTAGTCTGCAAACGAAGCCTTGCTACTTATATCTCATTTCAAATTCACGGACTGACAGTGAGTGAGATAAAGTCTACAAGGTCCAGAGCACCACATACAAAGTGTTGGAGGAACTCAGCAAGTCAGGGAGCATCTCTGAAAGGCAATAAGGTGTCAACATTTTGGGCCGAGCCTCGTCAACTCTTTAATTCCCTCCATAGATGTTGCCCAGCTTTCTGGGGCCCTCCAGCATTTCAGGTGCGTCGTGCTGGATTTTCGGCTTCCACGGAATCTATTGTGTTAATAACAAAATGCACACCTGGGGCATAAACGAAGCTCTGCTTCATACATTGCGAAGCATGGCAGTGTAGTGGTTACTACAGTACGGAACAACCCAGGTTCAATTCCCACCGCTGACCGGAATGAGTTTGTATGTTCTTCCCGTCACCGCGAGTCTGGTTTCCTCCCAGCTGTGGAGGTTAATGGGTTAATTGAGCATTGTAAACGGTCCTGTGATTGGGCTCGGATTAAATTAGGGTATTGAAGGGCTATTGCGCACTGTATCTCAATTAATAAATAAACCATTGATCATATTTACAAGGAGTACTGCCACAAGAAAGCAGCATCCATAATCAAGGAACACAGCCCCCCCCCCCCCCCGCATCATTCAAGCCGTGCTCTTTTCTCGCTGCTACTATTGCAACTCTCCACTGTGGAAGTCTTTTCGTCTGAGTAACACACGCAAACTGCTCGAGGAACTGGCCCTGGCCCGAACTGTCCACTGCTTATTCCTCTCCACGGATGATGCCTGACTTGCTGAGTTCCATCAGCGTTTTGGAAATGTTAGTCTGGACTTGCAAAATCTTTTGTGTTCAGATTCTTCATCTGATCTGGGAAAAAATTGGAAACGGAAGAAATTCTGCGGATGCTGGAAATCTGGAACAACACCAACACACACACACACACAGATTCTTGAAGCTGTAACCTGCACTATGCAATGAGGCCGGAAATGGTTACAGCTCCTTCATCAGCAAATCAATGGGATTCAGCGCGGAAATGCTCCCGCTGTTTGTTTCACAGGTCGCAGCTGGAGTGGGAGGTCCTCTTCGTGGGACCCGCGTGATTGACAGCGCATTCAATTGCTCGCAGGAGTAGGGGGCGGAGCGAGGCATTCAGAATGGGGGGTGATTGATCGCTCAGTCAACCTCTCGTTGGACAGCGAGGGGCGGAGCGAGGCATTCAGAATAGGTGTGATTGACAGCTCAGTCAACCTCTCGCTGGACAGCGAGGGGCGGAGCGAGGCATTCAGAATAGGTGTGATTGACAGCTCAGTCAACCTCTCGTTGGACAGCGAGGGGCGGAGCGAGGCATTCAGAATGGGTGTGATTGACAGCTGTCAACCTCTCGTTGGACAGCAAGGGGCGGAGCGAGGCATTCAGAATAGGTGTGATTGACAGCTCAGCCAGCCCGTTGGACAGCGAGGGGCGGAGCGAGGCATTCAGAATGGGTGTGATTGACAGCTGTCAACCTCTCGTTGGACAGCGAGGGGCGGAGCGAGGCATTCAGAATAGGTGTGATTGACAGCTCAGTCAACCTCTCGTTAGGCAGCGAGGGGCGGAGCGAGGCAGTCAGGCAGAATAGAGCGTCGTCTATGCGGACATGGCGTAAGCTGGCGCCCACGGGAAGCGCCGGGAGCGCGCCGCGCGAGTTCTGGTATCTAATGTAGATCGCCCTCCACAGAGCGCGATCCCGAGCTCGGTTCGCGCGCACACCCACACACACAGAAACAGCGAATCGGAGGGATGAACGCAGTGGCGGGCTTGTACTTTTAAAAGCGAGCCCTCGGCGCGCTACCGGCACCATCCTGCAGCAGTGATGCCGGAGCGCGCGTGCGCAGAAACACGGAATCGGGATTTAAGCGTCGGGAGCGCGCACAAGGTCGGGAATGCCGACCGAGCAAAGGTGTGGGTGCGCGCATGTGGCGGCACGTTCCCATTCTAGGATTACGCGCACGTGCACTCACAACCGTCGGAAATAACCTTCCCCACCCACGAAGCGCGTACACGAGCCGGGCGCGCGATTGCGTGACGCCCGTTGGAGCGGAACTACTGAGATCGTCCGTCCCCTCCCTAGCTGTATTTGGAACGTTGTACCCGGAGTGCCCCCCCCCCCGCCGCGCGCTGTATTTGGAACGTTGACCCTGGAGTGCCCCCCCGCCCCGCGCTGTATTTGGAACGTTGACCCCGGAGTGTTCCCCCCCCCCCCCCCAACCTCCGCGAGACGGGGCACGCCCTCCCCTGCACACAGCGTCGGCGTTGCACCGAGACAGGCACAACGACGCATGTTATATAAATAGGGAGGGAGGGGGGAAGTGACAAACAAGGGGGTTGTTGAGGAGCCGAGGCAAGGGCAGGGGGTGGGGTTTGTGGGGGGTGGGAGGGGTGGGGGTTCAAAAAAAAAGAGGGCGACCACGGATGAGTCGAGCGACCAGCCCCAGCAGCCCCCTGCTACCATGCCGAACCAGAAGAGTGTCAAGGGCAGGAAAAACAAGCGCACCAACAGCAGCGGCGACGAGCAGGAGGCGGCGGCCGGGGCGGCTGCATGCATCGCAGGAGCCGGAACAGCAGCGCCGGGGGCCAGCGGAGCCACGGCCGGCCAGCCGGAGACAGGCAACGATCACGGTGAGCTGCGTGTCCCCACCGCACTGCGAGTTCCCATTTGCAGCGCCCGGCTCCGCTTGTTTGTGAAGCGGATGGGGAGTTTAAAGTTTCCTCCTGTGTTTTTATTTCGACGGGGGTGGGGGACGTGCGGGCGGATCCTGCAATTTAAAACCTGCTGCAAATATTGTCATTTGGTTTCTGTTCCGCCTGTTTTGGGGACCCAAAAGCTGATGATCACAGGTTGAACAGCTTAGAGCTCTGCACCCCCCTTTTTGAGGGGGACTGCCAATCAACATGCATCTTTTTCCCCTCTCCAGTCCTGCCGAAGGGTCTCTGCCCGAAACGTCGACTGTACTTTTTTCCCATAGATGTTGCCTGGCCTGCTGAGTTCCTCCAGCATTCTGTGTGGACGTGCACCTTAAGGCTCTTTGATTGCTTCCTGTTCGATGGGGGATCGGTGTCACCACTGTTCGGCCCGGAAACGACCGACGGTCCTGGCTGATCCGAGGCTTGGTGTTGCGCCAAGGGTGGGGGACCCCGGATGGGTCAGTGTTCTCTTTACTGTGTCCCAGGAGGCTAAAATCATTGTATCGGCTATCTTGGTAGTTGTCAGGATCATTTTCCTGGCAGTAGTACAGTGCGAACCGAATGAAAATGGGATAATTTTCAATGTCGCGAAGGACCCTCACCACACAGGGCATGACTTCTCATTATTTTATGCATTGCACTGTACTGCCACAAAACAGCAATTTTCACAACACCAGTCAGTGATGATAAACTTGATTCTGAGTGAGAACAGTGAGGTAGTGTCTCGGGCTCTTTTGCAAAACTGATGTTACCGGTACATGCTTCCCTGACTCGAGTGGCGGGCAGGACGGTGAAGAAGGCTCCACACTCTGGCCTTCGTAAATCACGTCAAAGTTGGGAGGTCAGGGTGCAGTTTGACAGGGGCTGGTGAGGCTGCACGGGAGTGCTGTGTTCAGGCCAGGGTGCTCTGCTGCAGGGAAGATGTCATTAAGCCGGGAATTGTGCAGGAGGTTTACCAGGAAGGCTAGGTAGTGGCTGTATTTCCTGAGGAGACCTGGCATGACAGCAAAGGCTCGCAGCTTTCCACGGGGGTACCGCCGGGAGCATTCTAACCCGGGCCCTCTGCACAGGACTGGGACAGTTGTAAATTCAGACAGGTCCATCCTGGGGGCACTTGCCTCCCCAGTATCAAGGACACCTTCGAAAGAGGTTGCCTCAAAAAGGCAGCATCCGTCATTAAGGACCCCATCGCCCAAGACAGGCCCTCATTGCTAGCACCAAGGAGCAGGTGCAGGAGATCCTCCGTCAGATTTCTGAATGGACGTGACCTCACCGTTTTGCTTTCCACTCTCTTTTTGCACTGCTGTCTTGTAGTTTATAGTTTAAATTTGTTTATCTTCTGCGATGTGCCCCTGCAGCACAACAGCACGTTTCAGGACGTGTGCCAGCGATCATTTGTTTGTTACGTGTCGTGCAGTAAGACGTGGGCGATCAGGGTCCCTCCATGAGCACGGTTGTTCTTGGCAGACTTTTCTACAGAAGTGGTTTGCAGTTGCCGCCTTCTGGACAGCCATTATCGATACTGTTCAGAGATTCTCTGCCTGGCGTCAGTGGTCGTATAACCAGGACTCCTGATATGCACCAGCTGCTCATAGGGCCGTCCACCACCTGCTCCCCATGGCTTCACGAGACCCTGATCAGGTGGGGAGGGGGGCTAAGCAGGTGCAGACTATCCAAGGGAAGGAGTACCTCACACCGTCTTTGGTAGAGATGTGTCTCCACCCCGCCACCTAATACTGGTGATATATTAAACCCGATCCTTATTCAGAGGATGTGCCAGGGTTTGAGCTTCCGTATTCTGGAGAGAGGTTGGACAGGCTAGAATGTCATTCCTTAGAGTGTCGGAGACAGTGATGAAGTGAATGCACGCGGTCTTTCCCCATGGTTGGGGAATCAAAAACTGGAGGGCAGGGGTTTAAGGTGACATGGGAAAGATGTTCCCGAGGTGTGGCTTTTTACATGAAAGATGGCATCTCTGTGCTGTGAGCTGCCAGAGGAAATAGTCAAGGCGGGTACGTTAATAACTTGTAAAAGGCACTTTGACGGGTACATGGACTGAAAGGGTTTAGCAGGTTACGGGCCACGTGTTGGCAAATGGAACCAGCTCAGATGGAGCATCTTTGTCAGCATGGACTCTTTGGGCTGAAGGGCTTGTTTCGGCGTTGCACAGCAGAACAATCCCGTAGAGACGAGATTAAAAAAAAATCACCATCCCTTGACTGATGAAACTTCATTTTGTCAGTCTTAATTGACCTTCCTGCCTTCAGGAGGAGGTACAAGAGCCTGAAGACATACACTCAACATAGTGAGTAACAGCTTCTTCCCCTCCACCATCAGATTTCTGAACAGTCAGCATTAGCCTTAATCCCATTGACATAGGTTGTTTTGCCAATAGTACAGTGCAAGATAAAAAAATAAAGAGCGGAAGCTGAATGGTGTAGTAGTATTCACAGGCCGTTGAGCAGTCTGCTGGCGGAGGGGGGAGAAGCTTATTGAGCGTGGGTCTTCAGGCCCCTGTACCAACTCCTTGATGTTAGTAACAAGAAGAGGGCAAGTCCCGGCTGGTGAGGGCCCTTAAAGATGGGCACTGCCTCCTTGAAGCCTCATTATATTGATTCTGAATCTGAGGTCTGGGGCTAACCGCTATGCTGTTGCAGCGCAGAGCGCTGGAGTTCACTTCCGGAGCCCCCTTTCAGAAGTTTGCACATTTTTCCCATTACATGGAGGTTTCCTCCCACATTTCAACGACTTACTGGTTGGTAGGTTAATTAGTCAGAGTAAAATGTACTGTAATTTGGCTAGGGTTAAATAGGTGGGTTGCTGGGCTGGTAGGGCCAGAAAGGTCTGTTTCACACTGTACGAATAAACCTATCCCTCTGTCCATTCCTCATTCTAGATACCTATTGCAGGAGTTCACTGAGATCCCCTCTTCAAAATTGTAGGGTTGAATTCACCTACCTGCAGGAAAGATGTAAATCAGGTTTGAGGAGTACTGAAAATTTGCAAGGATATTGTCGGGTCTGGAGGACCTGAGTTATATGGAGAGATTGAATAGGTTAGGACTTTATTCCTTGCAATGTAGAAGATTGAGGGGGGATTTGATAGAGGTATGCAAAATTCTGAGGGGTATAGATAGGGTAAATGCATATCCCCGTTTCCTACCGGTATTCAGACTTTAAGATCAAGCCCACTATAGTATGCAAACGCGTATGGAATTAGAGCAGAATCTGGTCTCACAGTCGTGAGCGTACACGGGGGGCTGAGGGTGCAGTCTTGTGGGGCATTGGTGTTGAAGTTAATTGTGGTGGAGGTGCTGCCACCTCCCCTTACTGATTATGCTCTGTTGATCAAGAAGTCAAGAATCCTGTTGGCAAAGGGGGTGGTTGAGTCCTAAATCTAGGAGTTTTGAGATGAGTTTATTGCGGGTATTTAAAAACTTTGGTTTGGATGCACAAGGAGAATTGTGTGTCGTTGATCAGTATGAGCTTTTCACTGTATCTCAGTACATGTGACAATAATAAACCAATTCCAAATCTGGTTCTCATCGAATCATTACAGGAAGGATGTGGAGACTTGGGGAGGGTGCAGGAGAGTAGCGGCTATGATGAGAGATTGGACAAACTTGAATTGTTTTCTCTGAGGCGCCAGAGGCTGAGGGGAGATCCGATGGAGATTTATAAGATGAGAGGCATGGATTAGACAGACAATATCCTTTTCCTAGGGATGAAATTTCTAATAAAAGAGGGCATGCATTTAAGGTGGAAGGAGATGATTTCAAAGGTGGTATTTGTACTAAAGGTGGTTGTGCTGGAGGCAAGCAGGATGGAGGTATTCAAGATGCATGTGTGTGGTTCTCCATTGATTCTGTTGTGTTTCTTTGTTTTAATGTGAATGCTTACAAGAAAATGAATTTGAAGGTAGTATATGGTGACGTATACATGGTTTGGTAAATTTACTTTGAAATGTGAACTTTGGATATGGACATTGTGAGTGCAGAAGGGGTTAGTTTAGTTAGACATCTGATTGCAGATGTCAAGACGGTGCTGCAGGCCGAGGACTGTGCTATACTGCTCTACGTTGCGTTGGCTGATGCCTCTGGTTGTGGAGATCTTGGTGCAAGCACTGTGCCTGCCAGGTTCTCTCACAGGTGAGATAGGGTAGGAGGAGTTTGACAACACTGAGTTGAAAAGGAGATGCTTCCCCTCTCCTTTTGAGTGTCCATGGATCTTAATTCTCTGGGGAATTAGGGGGTGGCTTTGCAGATCATGAGGGGTATGAATGGGCAATGTTAATCTTTTCCCATAGTGAAACTTCAGGGCACAGAGAGGGAGTGCCAGCCTGCGTGTGCGGATGTGTGTGTGTGAGATTTTGTGCGTGCCGTACTGCTGTCCCTCTGTTAACAGGCTCTCTCTTCTTGTGTCCCACAGAGGCGCCCTGTGCAACGCCGCTGGTGTGCGGGCTGGGCCGGGCCGTGGAGCTGGACAAGGACGATCACCAGCGGGTGGTCTGCAACAACGAGCAGTGCCCCTTCGGCAACTGGATGCACTTCCAGTGCTTCTATGAGTGGGAGAGCAGCATCCTGGTGCAGTTCAACTGCATCGGCCGTGCCCGCAGCTGGAACGAGAAGCAGTGCCGCCAGAACATGTGGAACAAGAAGGGCTACGACCTGGCCTTTCGCTTCTGTTCCTGCCGTTGTGGCCAGGGCCACTTGAGGAAGGACGTCGACTGGTTCCAGTCGCGCCGGCGGGCTGACGACAGGAAGAAGAAGCCGGCGGTCCCCAAGGCAGGGGAAGGGGCTCTGGCGGTGGCTGAGGACGGGAAAAAGTGCAAACTCCACCGCCCCGCCAGGCCGCCCCACGAGGGGAGCGGGCTGGGCCAGCAGCGCCGGCTCTCTGCGGACCGCCAGACCCTGACCCAGGACAAGGCCCCGGCAGGCAGCTCGCCACCCCAGGCCACACAGGCCCAGGCCCCCACCCCCCGCGGCCCCCGGCACCTGGGAGACTTCCTCAAGACAGCGCTGCAGGCCGAGGCTTGTCGCAAGCTGCTGCCCGGGGGCCCTCGGCTGGCCCAGGTTGAGCTGGGCCCGGCGGGCGGGGGCGTGGCGGTCGCAGGAGGGGCGGGAGGCGGCCGGCTGGAGCCTGCCGTCCAGTTCTTACGGCGGCTGGACCTCTCAGAGCTGCTGGCCCACGTGCCCAAGCACAAGATGAACACCTACCATGTGCGTATGGAGGACGACGCCCAAGCCGGCCAGGGCGAGGACCTGCGTCGGTTCATCCTGGCGGCGCTGAGCGCCAGTCAGCGCAACGTCGTCCACTGTGCCCTCTGCCATCGCGCACTGCCCGTCTTTGAACTCTTCCCGCTGGTCGATGGCACCCTTTTCCTCAGCCCCTCCCGACATGACGAGATTGAGTATGACGTTCCCTGTCACCTCCAAGGTAGGTCCTGGTCAGTGCGAGGGAGGGAGGGAGGGAGGGGCTGACACAGGCAGGTCTGTGAAGATCAGATCTAAGATTAGCTCTGTTTGTCACACGTACACCGAAACCTACAGTGGAATGTCTCTTTTGCATCAACGACCAACGCTGCCTGACGGTATACTGGGGCAGCCCGCAAATGTCACCATAGCGTACTCACAACTTAACTGACCTTAGGTAGAGGGGTCTTTGGAATGTAGGGGGAAACCGGAGCCCCTGGAGGAATCACGGGGGTTGTGAGTGATCGCTGGCACCGTGTAGCTTTACACTAACTGCTAGCCATCATGCCATCCATTGTATGGCAGGGACTGTGAGCAGCAAGTGCCTGCTAGAGGAGTGACACAGGTAAAGCCCTCTTCAGTATTGAACACATCTACATGAAGCGTAGTCGCAGGCAAAGCAGCATCCATCATCAGGGACACCCGCCACTTAGAACATGCTCTCTTCTCACTGCTGCCATCAAGAAGCAGGTACAGGAGCCTTCCACTAGGTTCAGGAACAGCTATTACCCCTCAACCATCAGGCTCTTGTACCAAAGGGATAAATTCACTCACCCTATCACAACCTATGGACTCACTTTTAAGGACTCTTCCTCTCATGTTCTTGATATTTATTATTATTTCTTTCACTTTATATTTGCTGTAGTTTGTTCTTTTGCACACTGGTTGAATGCCCAGGTTGGTGCAGTCTTTCATTCATTCCATTATGGATTTATTGAGTATGCCTGCAGGAAAATGAACCCCAGGGTTGTTTATGGTGACATGTATTTGCTCCAATAATAAACTTACTTTGAACTTTGGTTTATCATGGTCACAGATCCTGGGAAGGTATCAGTCTTGGATAAACTGCTCAACCTTTCTATTAATGGCAAAGATTAGTAGCCGTGGGAACTAAATTGGTTTATTATTATCAACCAATTTAATCGAGGTAATGTTGCAGCTTCAAAAACCTCTTGTTTTTTTTTACACAGTACTGGTTGCAGGGAACGCCATGCCAGGGTTGCTGCTGAAGCAACTTACTGCAGCAACTTTTAAGAAATTCCTAGATAGGTATGTGGATGATCGGAAAATGAAGGGATAGATTTATCTTGGAATAGGTTCAACAGTCGGCACAACATAGTAGGCCCAAAGGCCCTGTGCTGTTCATTATCACTGACATCAGTATCGGGTTTAATATCACCAGCAGATGTTGTCAAATTTGTTGTCTTTGGCAGCAGAGCATTGCAATACATAATAGAAAAACAATTACAATGAGTAACAATATGCATTAATAAGTAGTTGCTAAATAGAAATTTAAAAAAAATTGTGAGGTAATGTTCATGGGTTTTTACACACACAGACACACGCATGCCCCCCCCCAAAAAAAAGCAGAGTCGTGAGGTAGGTGGTGTACATGGGTTCATGGACCAATTAGAAATCTGATGGCGGAGAGGAAGAGGCTGTTTCTAATATGTTCAATTCGTTGTGTTTAGTTGCCATAAACTGAACCATGCTGTGTTGCCATAGCGCGATCTTGTATTCATGGACAGGGTGAGGGGTCACGCCAAGAATGATACCTAGTCATCTCGCACACACGTCTCTACCTGATCTGAGTTTCTTCTGTAACTAACACTTTATTCTCCATTCTGTTACTTTGTACTTTTGTACTACTTCGAGGAATTGGTTTATTATTGTCTCAAGTCCAGAGGTAGGCTGGGAGAACTTTCTGTTTGGATAGTAGACAAAACATAGATTGTTTTGACACCTCAGTATATGTGAAAATAGCAAACCCATTCCAACTTCCAAATCCTTGAGGTAGGACAGAGGAAATCAGTAACAGAATGCAGTATAGTGTCACAGAGAAAGTGCCAGAAGACAATGAGGCGTGCAAAACCATGCTGAGACAGATTGGGGTCAAGAGTCCCTAGGAGATGGTTCTATAACAGCGGGGTAGAAACTGTCCTTTGCGTAAGCGGGCAGCACAGTAACATAGAGAGCAGCATAACGCTCTATAGCGCCAGCTGTCACATGCAAGTTCAGTGTTGGGAAGAAGTTTGTATGTTCAGTGTGGGTTTCCTCTGGGTGCTTCATGTTCCTTCCACATTCTGAACACACACGGTTAGGGTTAGTGAGCTGTGAGCACGCTATATTGTGGTGACACTTGTGAGTTACCCCGGACAATCCTCGCTGATTTGATGCAAAATAATGTATTTTGCTCTATGTTTTGATGTACATCTGACAAATAAAGCTAATTTTTAATCTACGTTTGAAAAAATAAGTTTGTTTTACTGAGGTGGTTGAAACATGAAGGAAAACGCACTGATTAGTGTGCTGCCTAAGGAGGTAGTGGGGGCAGGTACACTCACAATACTTAATGGAGATGTGTATAGCCTGGTTTTTTTCCCTACAGAGTGATGAGTACCTAAGAGATATTTGGGTAGGTGCAGGGGAATGGAGGGATGTGGCTCATTTGGCATCATGTTCAGTACGGACATTGTGGGCTGAAGGGTCTGTTCCTGTTGTGTGCTCTCAGTGTCCAGGCATGCACTTGACTTGCCAGGTCAATGGACTAGTTGTGGGTAAATGGGTCCAGTGGGGGTAGGTGCAATGATTTAATCACACAGGTACACCTTAGCCCCCTGCTCTCCTCACCCAGGACCACCATAAGACATAGGAGCAGAATTAAGCCATTCAGCCCATCGAGTCTTCTCTGCCATTCCACCATGGCTGATCCTGGACTCCACTCAATCCCATTCCCCTGCCTTCTTGCCATATTCTTTGATACCCTGACCAATTAGGAAACTATCAACTTTCTCTTTAAATAAACCCATGGACTAGGCCTCCACTGCAGTCTGCGGCAGACCATTCCACAGGTTCGCTACTCTCTGTCTAAAAAAAAATTTCTCCTAAGCCCCTCTGCACCTCTGATGTTTGAACCTTCTCCCCATTTAGATAATAGTCTGCACTATTGTTCCTTTAACCAAAATGCATTATACATTTACCAACACTGTATTCTATCTTGCCGATTTTTGCCCATTCTTCCAATTTGTCCAAGTCCTGCTGCAATCGCATTGTTTCCTCAGCACTATCGGTCCCTCTGCCTATCTTTATATCATCTAGAAACTTTGCCACAAAGCCATCAATTCCATTCTCTAAGTCACTGGCAAACACTGTGAAAAGTAGCAATCCCAATACTGACCCCTGAGGAACACTACTAGTCACTGGCAGCCAAACAGAAAGGGCTCTTTTTATTCCCACTTGCTGCCTCCTGTCTGTTAGCCATTCCTCTATTCATGCCTTAGCTGCCTTCTCTCCTCGCACAGGTCAGCAATGGCCATGAACAAGATGGGCGGAAGGGCCAGCTTCTGTTAATGATTTGAGGTCAAAAAATGTCAGTGGACAGGGTGGAAGAATTGAACAGTGCAGAGTCAGTGTCTCTCCACTTGTCGTCTCTAAAACATTTATATTGTTCCTACTTCTGTCACTTTCCCTAATGGTGGATTCTAGCACTTGCCACTCCAGTCTATTTTTAAAAACAGCTTGCCTTTTCTATTTCCTTTAAACTTCCCCACACTCACCTTTCAAAGATGTCCCCTCCAACTTTGAAGCGTTCACCCCTGAGTGCATATCTGAATCAAGTTTATTATCACTGAGGCCACGTCCACACTACGCCGGATAAATCCGTAACTGAAGCTTTTTCTCTTTGTTTTTGCCCTCCGTCCACACTAAAATGGCGTTTTCGTCCCCCGAAACCAAAGCTTTTCAGAAACGCTTTCCAGAGTGGCTATTTTTGAAAACGCTGCTCGGGTAGATCAGTGTGGATGGTGTAACCGGAGACTACTAAAAACGCTGTCAGACGGCAGCGTGCTATTTCATTGTTTTCTTGAATGCACCCTAACAATTTCAGAACAGACGGCAACGAGACTGAAGCCAGAAGAGTTAGAAATGTACTCAACAAATACTTTGACCCATAACTTACTGAATAAATAAGTATACTCACTTTGCCCTGTTTTCTGTCCTTCCTTGTATGAAGCTGGTTTACCTATTTATGCAAGTACTTCTCTGACAATAGATGTGTAACAGCCTAATGTAACATTGTATGGAAATACAAGATAACACTGATGCAGACATGTTTTACACATTTAACAAGGTGCTTTATTAATGGAACAGAGTTAGTCAGTTTTTAATGTTCATCATCAGTCGGGTCATACAGTCCATGAACTCCTCGTCGGTTGCCTCCATACGCTTCAGTACTTGTTTTTTTTTACTTTTAAATCTTCCTGCACGAGAGCCAACAGCTGCCCGTTGTTTAAGTTTTTCTAGTCTGTAACTGAACAAAGTCTTTCACGGCGAAATTCGACACCAAACATGTCGCTTGTTTTCGGTAGATGTGTCCTGCAAATGCGCAGTAGGAGGAGATTCAATTAAATCTCCATTTCAATGTGGATAGAGATTTTTAAAAACGCATAGTGTGGACGCCTATCATTTTTACACGAAACCAGCGTTTTCAAAATTATCCGGTCTAGTGTGGATGTAGCCTGACATCCACACAGTGGCCACTTTTGGTATATTTGCACACCTCATTAATGCAAATATCTAATTGGCCATTCTCATGGCAGCAACTCAATGTGGACATAGTCAAGAGGTTCAGTTGTTGTTCAGACAGACCATCAGACTGGGGAAGAAATGTGATCTAAGTGACTGGAATGATTTTTGGTGCGTATGACAAGATGGTGTGCGCATCTCAGAAACTTGATCTCCTGGGATTTTCACACACCTCAATCTCTAGAGTTTACAGAGAATGGTGAGGGAAAACACAAAAAAAAATTCAGAGAGGGGCAGTTCTGTGGGCAAAAATGCCTGTTAATAAGAGAGGTCAGAGGAGAATGGCCAGCTGGTTCCAGCTGACGGGAAGGGGACAGAAACTCAAATTGACTTTGTGTTACAACAGTGGTGTGCAGAAGAGCATCTCTGAATGCACAGCACGCCAAACCTTGGAGTGGGTGGACAGGCTGCAGAAGCAGGAGACCACGGACATGATCTCAGTGGCCACTTTATTCAGTACAGGACGTGCCTCCTGAACCAACTGGAATGCACTGTCAGGGAAGTGACGGAAGCCAAATCATTAGAAATGTTTTGGAGGTACAGGACGTACTTAATAAAGTGGTCACTGGGTGTATGCCATGAGATTTGTTGATTTGTGGCAGCCGTACAGTTCAAGACACTTAAAAAAAAAACAGCTAGGAGTAATTAGTGCAAAAGAAATAGTGAGGTAGTATTCATGGACCATTCAGAAATCTGGTGGCTGAGAGGTAGAAACTATTACTCAGTTGTTGAGTGTGTCTTGAGGCTCCTGTGCCGCCTCCCTGCTGGTAGAAAGTATCTGACTGTTCCAGCTAACCTATTGGTATGTGAGTCAGGAAGACGTGTTAATGACGATATAACCTAGAGAGAGACATCCTGTAGTCCTAGCAAGAATACATTAGCATTGCAGCAAGAAAACAAGTTCAAGGCTCTTTGAGAAGAGGGAGAAGTGCAGGGATGATTCAAGGACACTGAGGCACAGTGTCTCACAGTTGATAGAGATACAATAGACAATAGGTGCAGAAGTAGACCATTCGGCCCCTCGGGTCTGCACCGCCATTCTGAGATCATGGCATGTACCAGATCAAATGGACAGCCAGAGACTATATCCCAGGGCTACAGTGGGTTATCTGAGAGGGCATGACTTTGTGACTGGAGAAGATGATAGTGGGGATGTCAGAGGCTGAGTTTTCAGAGTGATGAGGGTTTGGAACACAGAGGCGGGGTAGTGGTGGAGGCAGATACATTAGGGGCATTTGAGCAACTCTTAGATAGGCACGTGGATGATAGGAAAATGGAGGGCTATGTGGGATTGATTGTGGGTTAGATTGATCTTAGTGTAGTTTAAACGTTGGGCACAACATGTGGGCCAAAGGGCCTGTACTTTGCTGTATTGTTTTACTTATGTTCTAACGGCTTGGTTTCTCAACACTCGCGGAGCAGTTAAATGTGTATTTGATTGCATTTTCACCTCATGGTTATTGAAGAATGAAAGTTGTCAGTCCACTGGGCACTGATCTGGTGTAGGAATTGGTTTGCTATTGTCACGTTTACCAAGATACGGTGAAAAGCCCACCTCGCATACTGTTCATACGTATTGTTGAGGATGAGCAAGGTAAAACAGTGTCAGAGTGCTAACACTAATGTTTTCAAATCTTTGATTCGCTGCGCGTTTCTGAAAGACTTCTTGCTGCATAGATTTAAGGTGATAAGGAAAATGCTTCTTCTTGCATTGGTTTAAGGTGATGAGGAAAAGATTTAATAAGAGCCTGAAGGGCAATGGTTTCCACGCAATCCAGTACGTCAGAGGAACTGGCTGAGGCTGATATACATTTGGACGTGGTCAGGAAAACCACCACCACACAGAAACAGGCCCTTTGGCTAATCTTGTCCATGCTGAGCCACTTGATCTGCTTAGTGCCACTGACTTGCACCGAGACCATAGCCCTCCATACCCCTCACATCCATGCAGCTATCCAAACTTCTCCTAAACTTTGAAATCAAAATTGCATGCTCCACCTGCAGTGGCAGCTCGTGCCACACTCTCACCACCCGCTGAGTGAAGAAGTTTCCCCTCATGTACTCATTAAACATTTCACCTTTCAATCTTAACCCATGACCTTTACAGTAGTTGTAGTCTCACCCAACCTCAGCTATTCCCCTCATCGTTTTGTATACCTCTGTCAAATCTCCTCTCAATCTTCTATGTTCTAGGGAATAAAGTTCTAACCTATTCAATTGTTTCTTATAACTCGGGTCCTCCAGTCCCAGCAACATCCTTGTAAATTTTCTCTATTCTTTCACATATCTTATTTACGTATTTCCCATGGCTAGCTGACCAGAACAGTGCACAATGCTCCAAATTAGGCTGCATCAGTGTCTTATACAACTTTAACATAACGTCCCAATTCCTGTACTCCATCCTTTGATTCTCTGAAGGCAAGGTGGCAAAGGATTTCTTCACAACCCTGTCTACCTGTGACATCACTTTCAATGAACTGTGTGTGCCTGTGTTCCCAGATCCCTTTCTTCTACCACACTCCTCAGTGCCCTACCGCTCACTGTGTGAGACCTACCCTGGTTCGCCCTCCCAGAGTGCAACAGCTTGCACTTGTCTGCGTTGAATTCCATCTACCATTTTTCCAGCTGATCCAGATCCCGCCACAAGCTTCCTAAACCCCACTCTTGCTGTCATCTGCTAATTTGCATAATCCAGTTAACCGCATTATCATCCAGGTTGTTGATATAGATGACAAACAGCAACAGACCCAGCACCAATCCCTGTGGCACTTCACTAGTCACAGGTCTCCAGTCAGAGAGGCAACCATCTACTTCCACTCTCTGGCTTCTCCCACAAAGACAGCATCTAATCCAATTTACTACCTCACCTTGATTGCTGAACAACTGAACCTTGACCTTGTCAAATGCCTTGCTAAAGTCCAAGAGGACAGCGTGCGTTGCCTTGCTTTCATCACTTTCCTGGTAACTTCCTTGACATGACTACAGCACATGAAGCCATGCTGACTGTCCCTAATCGGTCCATGTCTATCCAAACACTATATCTGGTCCCTTAGAATATCTTCCAGTAATTTTCCCACTACTGATATCTGACTCACTGGCCTATAATTTCCTAGTTTATTTTTGGAGCCTTTCTTAAACAGCGGAACAATATCAGATATCTTTCAATCCCCTGGTAGCTCGCCTGACGCTAAGGATTATTTAAGTATCTCTGCTAGGGTACCAATTTCTGCACTTGCCTCCCACAGGGTCCTGTGGATTTATCCACCCTAATTCACCTCAAGACATCGATCTGTCACCTTCTCCTCTGTAACCTGATCTCGCTGCTGCATTGCCTCACTCCCCTAGACTCTGCCCACCTCATGAGTAAAGAGAGATGCAAAAACTCTGTTTCAGATCTTCCCTCATCTCTTTTGGCTCCATGCATGTATTGCCATTCTGATATTCCAGAGGTCCAATTTTGTCCCTTGCAATCCTTTTGCTCTTAACATATCTGTAGAGCCCCTTAGTATTCCACGTCACTGTGTCTGCTAGAGTAACCTTGTGCCTTCTTTTAGCCCTTCTGGTTTCCTCCTCCAGTATTCTCTTGCATTTCTCAAGCACCTCATTTTGTTCCTACTTGTCTACACCTGCTATGCATCTCCAATTTTATTTCTTAACTAGCACCTCAATATCTCCTGAAAACCAAGCTTTGTACTCAAAATTTCATTTTTGAAGGCCCCCCCACCACTTATTGAGTACACCTTTACTAGAAAACAACTGTCCCAATCTAAGCTTGCCAGATCCTTTCTGATGCCATCAAACTTGGCCTTTCTCCAATGTAGAATCTCAGCCAGAAGTCCAGACCTATCCTTTTCCATAATTACCTTGAAACTAATGGCGTTATGATCAGTAGGTGCAAAGTGTTCCCCGACACAAACTTCTATCACCTACCCTGTCTCATTCCCTAATAGGAAATCAAGCATTGCATGCTTTCTCATTGGGTTATCTATGTACCCATAAGGAAACTTCCCTGAACACATTTGATAAGCTCTTTCCCATCCATCTCTTTACAGTATGGGAGTCCCAGTTAAAATGCAGCCCGCTCACTGGGATCAGATGGGAACTTGTTGCCAGCCATGGGACCCAGCAGCGGGAAGGCCACCTTCCATGAACAATAATTACCTAGGGTCAGTCTGATTTGGGCTCAACCAAACAGGAACATCATGATGTTCCGATTAAAGAAACCTCGATTTAAGCGAATGCTGTGTAAACGCTGTCCATACACAATTGTCGGTCGGCAAGAAAAAACAAACCGTACACTGCATAAAAGTATACAGAAAGTATATTTACAGATCTCAGCTTTTTCGTAGGGAAAGGATAATGGAAAAAATAAGAGCTCATTGCAGTTAACCCAGTCGAAATGTGCACATTGTTGAAGTTGTCCTTTTACTTGTGCTCTCAACACCACGTGAAAGCACACACCTCATTCTGAACTTCTCTTGAAATTCATCTCAAGCAAACGGGCGCTCTCTCGTGAGTGTTGGCCCTTCCTTCTCGGAGCCATTCATCTACACAAAGGACCTTGTGCGAAGGGGACGCTCCTGCCCACAGTATCCCCGGCCATCTTCCCTCCTGTCCTCTCTGCAGCTCCGCCTGTAGGACCATAAACCCCACCAGCATCTGTCATCAATCTCTCTCCACCCAGCTTTCTCCAGAACCTTCTTCCAATTCCACCATCCTGATTGGCTGACACAACATTCCTACGTTGACCATCATAGTTCTTTATCTTTAGCTGAAAACCCAGACGTGCTAAAAGCAGAGCACACTGCTTTTACAGAACTGCTACCCACAGCATAGCAGTACAAATCTTAACCAGGGCATTACACTGAAATCACCTAATATCACAGCCTTGTGTTTCTCACAAGTCTGTGATTTCTGTACAGATTTGTTGCTCTAAATCCTGTGGACTGTTGGGTGGTCTATAATATAGCCCTCGCATGGTAATACCTTTCTTATTCCTCAGTCCCAGCCATAACGCCTCACTGGGTGAGTTCTCCAGTCTGTCCTGACTGAACACTGTCGTGACATCTTCCCTGACTAGCAATGCCACCCCTCCCCCTCTAGTCCCTCCCACTTTGGAATGTTGAGAAGCCAGTCCTATCCCTCCTGCAATCAAGACTCACTACTAGCTTCAATATCATAATTCCAGGTGTTGATCCAATCTCTGAGCTCATCTGCCTTCCCCACGATACTTCTTGCATTGAAGTATACGCAGCTTAGGGCATTAGTTGCACCATGCTCAACCTTTTGATTCCTGACTTTCTCTGAGGTCTTAAAAACATCTGTGTCCACAACCTTTCTGCTATCTGTCCTGGCACTCTGGTTCCCATCCCCACGTGCAGTACAAGCAAACTATCCCACTGGGTATTAGTTCTTCTTCCCACCCCCCCCCCCCCCCCACCCCCAATTCAGGTGTAAACTGTCCCTTCTGTACAGGTCCCATCTTCCCTGGAAGAGGGCCCAATGATTCAAAAATTTGACGCCCTCCCTCCTACACCAACTCCTCAGCCGTGTATTAAGCTGTATGATCTTCCTGTTTCTGGCCTGACCAGCATGTGGCAGAGGTAGCAATCCTGAGATCACAACCCTGGAGGTCCTGTCCTTTAACTTAGCACTCAACCTCTTGAACACTTTTTGCAGAACCTCATCCGGTGTTTACTGATGGAGGAATATGGGAGAACCGTGTGCATGTGGGGCAAAGTTAGAGGGGAACCTCGATCAGCATAGACCTAATTTGGCCAAAGGGACTGTTTCTGTGCAATCTGACTAAACGTAAAGAAATGCAGGGAGGAAATCCCTGCTTAGAATATAGACTAAGCAGTACAGCACAGGCCAGCCCCTCTGATCACAATGTTGTGCCAATCTTTAAACAATGATCAATCTTGCCATTCCTTCCTACTTAGCTCTTCAATTTTCTATCATCCATATGCTTATCTAAGAGTTTCTTAAATAATTTATATAAAAAAATAAATAACATCTCTGATATTCCCTCTATACTTTGTAAAGTATAAAGTTTATAGCTATGCCTTCTTTTAATTTGCCATTTCTGCCCTGGGAAAAAGTTTCTGGCAGTCCACTTGATCTATGTCAAGATCTTAGACTTCTGAAAGTTCTGATTATATATTTAAAAAGTATGTTAGCTGCCTGTTGGTTTGACTTTTTCCTTAATAGGAAGTTGTGGGGGAAGTTGTGCTTGCGTAACACATGCTCAACTGCGGTGCGTGCTTTGTAAGTTTCTCTTTGTTTTCTTCCAGCCCTTTCTAAACCTTCCCCCTCAAATCTGTGTTCAGCTTATTACACTTGGCTTTAATATTGAGGGAACAACGGGGCATGATTCTGAAACTGGAGACAGGCCTTTATCAGGAAGTGTTTCTAATGTTCATGGTCACCCAACTTGTGCATGTGACCTAGGTGTCTTCCTGCACTCACCCCATTAGGCCCACGTGTCTATAAACTGTTCCTATTCATGAACCTATCCATAGACATGATATTCTGGAAATTCAGCAGGTCAGGCAGCCTCTATGGAGGGAAGTAAATGTTCAGTGAAGAGTCTCGGCCTAAAATGTTGCCATTGATGTTGCCTGAACTGCTGAATTGAAACCATTAGGTCATAAGACAAAGGAAGAGTAATAGGCCATTTGTCCCATCGTGTCTGCTCTACCATTCTATCATTGTTGATTTTTTTTATCCTTCTCAACCCATTCTTGTGCCATTTCCCATCTCCTTTCATGCCCTGACTAATCAAGAACCTATCAACCTCCACATTAAATATACCAATGACTTGGTCTTCACAGCCATCAGTGGCAATGATTTCAACAGTTTCAAGAACCTCTGGCAGAAGAAATTCCTCCTAAAGAGACGTCCCTCTATTCTGAGAATATGCCTCTGGTTCTTGACTCCCTCATGATAGGAAACATCTCCACATACACTCTATCTAGGCCTTTCAATGTTTGATAGGTTTCAATTAGATTCACCTCATTCTCCTAAACTCCAGTTAGTACAGCCCCACAGTCAAGTGCTCCTCATAAGTTAATCCTTTCATATCTGGAATCATTCTCGCAAATCTCCTCTGGACCCCCTCTAATGTCAAGGTTCAGGATTCAAAAACTTTATTGTCATTCTAACCGTACATCAGCTCTGCAGGGCAGAATGAGACAGCGTTTCCCAGGAGCAGTGCAATCATAACATAACAAACGCAACACTAAATAATAAACATAACAATAAATAGTAAAAACACAACTGCCACATGTCAGTTAAAAACAAGTTATAACTGTCCAGTGCAAGTTAAAAGTGTCCAGAACAGTCAGGTAAAGCAGCTATTTAGCAGTCTGACAGCCTGTGGGAGGAAGCTGTTTAGTAGCTCTAGTTTTAGTTTTGATGCTCCTGTAACATTTACCTGATGGCAGAAGAACAAACAGTTCATGGAGAGGGTGTGAGGGGTCTTTAATGATATACCGTGTTTTCTGGAGGCATCGACTCTGAAAGAGGGCGACCCCAATAACCTTCTCTGCTCCCCTAACCACCCTCTGCATTGCTTTTTTGTTGGCAGCACTGCAGCTGGAGTACCAGGTTGTGATGCAAAAGGTCAGCACACTCTCAACCACGCCTCTGTAGAATGTAGTTAAGATGTTAGTGGGGAGTGATGCTTGTTTAAGCTTCCTCAGAAAGTGCCATCTCTGCTGGGCCCATTTCACAATCCCAGTGGTGTTCCTGGACCAGGTGAGATTGTCCGAGATCTGCACCTCGAGGAACTTGATGTTTTCCACTCTCTTCACAGTGGAGCCGCTGGTGCTGAGGGGTGTGTGCTCAGGCTGAGACTGTTTGAAATCGACGATCATCTCCTTGGTTTTGGTGACATTAAGCATCAAGTTGTTGTCACTGCACTAGCTGTCTAGGTGTTTGACCTCCTCCCTGTACATTGTTTCATCATTTTTGCTGATGAGCCCCACCACTGTGGTATCATCAGCAAATTTAATGATCAGGTTCCCCTTGAATCTGGCTGCACAGTCAAGTGTTAGAAGTGTAAACAGCAGTGGGCTGAGCACACAGCCTTGTGGGGATCCAGTGCTCAGTGTGATGGAGTCAGAGATGTTCCTGTCAACACGGACTGACTGTGGTCTCTCTGTCAAGAAATCCAGAATCCAGCGACACATGGCAGTGTTAAGGCCAAGCAGCGCCAGTTTCTCCACTAGTTCTCTGTGGGATGATGCTATTGAACGCTGAACTGAATCAGTGTACAGGATTCTGGCATAAGTGTCTTTGTCCAAGTGAGAGAGAACTGTGTGCAGTGTGGTGGATATTGTGTCCTCCATAGAGCAGTTGGGACGATAAGTAAACTGTAGAGGATCCAGCGATGAGGGGAGGCTGGCTGTGATACAAGCTGTTCAAAACATTTCATCACTATGGGGTTCAGGGCAACGGGACAGTAATCATTCAGTCAGGCTACAACTGATTTCTTTGCTACAGGGATTATTGTGGAGGTTTTGAAGCATCTGGGGACAATGGCTTGACTAAGGGAGATGTTGAGAATGTCTGTCAGGCCATCTGCTAATACATCAGCACATTCCTTGAGCACACGTCCAGGGATGTTGTCGGGACCTCCCGTTTTTCGTGGGTTAACCCTTGCAAGGGTCCTCCGTGTTTGCTCTGAATCAATGATTGGAGCCGGCTGGTCAGATGGTAAGAAGGGACTGGCTCTCCCCCTTGCTGTGGTGTTTGATGCTTCAAAGCGTGCAAAGAAATAGTTGAGCCTGTTAGGAAGAGAGGCGTGGCTGTCAGCACATCTTTTCTCAGTAAGGGGCTCAAAACAGCTCATAATAATCCAAGTGCAGTCTGGCCAATGTCTTATAAAGCCTCAGCATTATACATTATTGCTTTTATATTCTAGTCCTCTCAAAATGAACGTTAACATTACATTTGCTTTCCTTGCCACTGACTCAGCTTGCAAATTAACCTTTAGGAAATCTTGCACGAGTTTTCCCAAGTCCCTTTGCACCTCTGATATTTGAATTTTTCTCCAGGTTTACAAAACAGTCTATACTTTTATTCCTTCTACTGAAGTGTAAGACCTTAAACTTCCCTACACTATATCCATCTGCCACTTCTTTGCCTATTCTCCCAATTTTCCCCTCTCCCCTCCACCTATCTTCGTATCGTGGCCACAAAGTCATCAATTCTGTCATCCATATCATTGGCATACAACATGAAAAAGGAGGTCCCAACACCCAGTTCCTCCAGCATTTTGCGTGTTGTATGTGACTCTGTCCAAGTGTGTTTTAAATGTTGTTACTGTACCGACCTCAACCACGTCTTCTTGCAGATTGTTCCATAAATGCACCACCCCTTATGAAAAGCCTTACCCCTCGGGTCCCCTTTAAATCTTTCTCCCTTCACCATAAACCATTGCGCTGTAGACTTGGTCTATTACATTCCTTTATTTTCTAGTAACAAGCAGATATGTATCTTGATAATAAATTGACATTGACTTCTGTACCCTGGGAAATAAGACGGTGACAATTAACCCCTGACTGTGCCCTCATGATTTTAATACACTCTATAAGTCACTCTTCAGCTTTCTGTGCACAAGTCCCAGCCTTTCTGGCCTCTCCTCGTAACTCAGCCCCTCCAATTTCAAAAATATCCTTGTAAATCTTCCTTGCACTCTCTACACTTTAATCCCATCCTTCCTCCAGCAGGGCACCCGGAACTGAACAGCATGCTCCATTTATGGGTTCACCAGTGATGTCGTCTTGTTTGCTTCTGTCTTTTTCTTCCCTTTTATTTCACCTCCTTTCTCCACCCTCTCATTTTTGGTTAGGCCAATCATGCGTTGAGGTAACTGTCTTTGTTTGCTTCTACAGCCAGCTATAGATGGACAAAGAGTGTCGATCTTTGGCAGATATTTCTGTGGAATAGCTTTTAATCATGTGCTTGTGAGTTGGAGCATAAGACAAGAGGAGCAGAATTAAGCGATTTGGCACATTGGGTCTGCTCAGCCATTCCATCATAGCTGATTTATTATTTCTCTCAAACCCATTCCTCTGCCTCCTGTCTGCAACCCTTGTCGCCCTGATTAATCAAGAGCCTATTAACTGCTGCTTTAAATATACCCAGTGACTGTGTCCCCACAGCTGTCCTTGGCAATGAATTCCACCTTCTGGCTAAAGAAGCTCCTCCTCCTCTCTGTTCCAAAGTGACTTCGCTCTGTCACAGTGTCTGCGGAATTAACATTCCATAAATAATCAGGAACATTGTGTGGATGCTATGTCAGAGCCAGAATGTGTGGTGACAATGTGGGCTGCCCAATAAAGTTCAAAGTTCATTTGTGTCACCCCTGAGATTCTTTTTTCTATGTGGGCATACTTAGAAAACTCACAGAACAATAACTGTAAACTATAAACTGTAAATGCAGACATTAAGTACATTAATAGCAATAAATAGCAGGCATGAAATAACAAGTAACAGTCCTTAAGTAAGTGTAGCTATTGCCTTTTGTTCAAGAGCCCTGATGGTTGAGAGGTCGTAACTGTTCTTGAACCTGGTGGTGAGTCCTGAGGCACTTGTACCATGTGGCTTGGGCAGTGAGGATCTCTGATGCTGGATGCTGCTTTCTTACGGCATCGTTTCATATGGATGTGCTCAATGGTTGGGAGGGTTTTACCCGTGATGTACTTAGGCTGAATCCACTACCTTTTGTAGCATTTTCCACTTAAATGGCATACCAGGCCATAATGCGGCCAGTCCGCACACTTTCCACCGGAAGTTTGCTGAGATTTTTGAAGTCATTGCCAAATCTCTGCAGACTCCTGAGGAAGTAGAGGTGCTGTTGTATTTTCTTTGTGGTTGTATTTATATGATGGATCCAGGCCAGGTCCTCTGAGATTGTGACACCCAGGAATTTAAAGTTACTTTCTCTCTCCACCTCTGATGATTACTGCCTCATGGACCTTTAGTTCCCCTCTCCTGAAGTCCACAATCAGTTCCTTTGTCTTACTGACATTGAGTGACAGGTTAACAAGTAGTTGTTAACGGAAATGGAGTATTTCGCTGCATGTTTTCATGTACATGTGATAAATCAATCTTAATCCAATGTGAAAAACCTTCTGGTATCAAAGTAAAACTGCCATCCGTGTGTGTTTCCCTCGAGTGCTTTGGTTTCTACAGCACTGTGCAAAAGTCTTAGGCATATACACATTGCCTGTAAAAAGTATTCACACCCCCTTGGGAGTTCTTGTATTTTACAACATTGAATCCCATTGGATTTACTTTGGCTTTTTGATACTGATCAATAGAAAAAAAGACTCTTTTGTGTCAAAGTGAAAACAGATCTCTACTAACTGTTTCAAATTAGTTACAAATATATAACACAATAATTGATTGCATTGGTATTTATCCCCTTTAATATGACACACCAATTGGATTTAGAAGTCACATAATTAGTTAAATGGAGATCACCTGTGTGCAGTCAGGGTGTTTCAATTGATTGTAGTAAAACTACACCTCACTCTGGAAGGTCCAACTGCTGGGGAGTCAGTATCCTGGCAAAAACTACACCATGAAGACACAAGAACACTCCAAGCAACTCCACAAAAAGGTTATTGAAAAGCCCAAGTCAGGAGATGGATACAAGAAAATTTCAAAGTCGCTGAAAATCCTTTGGAATACAATTAAGTCAATCATCAAGAAATGGAAGGATTATGGCACAGCTGTAAATCTGCCTAGCGCAGGCCGTCCTCAAAAACTGAGTGACGTGCAAGAAAGGGACTAGTGAGGGAGGCCACCAAGAGACCTGTGACAACTCTGGAGGAGTTACAAGCTTCAGTGGCTGAGATGGGAGAGACTGCGCATACAACAACTGTTGCCCGGTTGCTTCACCAGTCACAGCTTTACGGGAGAGTTGCAAAGAGAAAGCCACCGTTGGGGGGAAAAAATACTCATGAAATCTCAGCTAGAGTTTGCCAGAAGGCATGTGAGAGACTCTGCATTCAATGGTCGGATGAAATCAAAATTGAGCTTTATGGCCATCAAACACTACACGTCATTAAAAACGCACCATCCCTACCGTGAAGCATGGTGGTGGCTGCATCAAGCTGTGGGGACGCTTCACTGCAGCGGGCCCTGTAAGGCTTGTGAAGGTAGAGGGTAAAATGAATGCAGCAAAATACAGGGAAATCCTGGAAGAAAACCTGATGCTGTCTGCAAGAGAACTGTGACTTGGGAGAAGATTTATTTTCCAGTAAGACAATGACCCCAAGCATAAAGCCAAAGCTACACAGGACTGGCTTAAAAACAACAAAGTTAATGTCCTGGAGTGGCCAAGTCAGAGTCCAGACCTCAATCCAATTGAGAAATTGTGGCTGAACTTGAAAAGGGCTGTTCACTCACTATCCTCATGCAATCTGATAGAGCTTGAGCAGGTTTGTAAAGAAGAATGGGGATGTGTAAAGCTGATAGACCTATCCACACAGACTCAAGGTTGTAATTGCTGCCAAAGGTGCATCTACTAAATACTGACTTGAAGTGGGTAAATACTTATGCAGTCAATTATTTTGTGTTTTATATTTGTGATTAATTTAGATCACTTTGTAGAGATCTGCTTTCACATTGATACAAAAGTCTTTTTCTGTTGATCAGTGTCAAAAAAAAGCCAAATTAAATCCACTGTGATTCAATGTTGTAAAACAATAAATCATGACAACTTCCGGTGGGGTGGGGGGGGGGGAAGGAGGATGCTGTATATGCTTTTTACAGGCACTGTATGTAGCTAGGGTTCCTAAGGTTTTTGCATAGTACTGTTTTCGTAAATGTTGAGCAGAGTGCGAATTTGTAAATCTGCTGGGAGCAAAGGATGTTGAGAACAGTGAGAGTGGAACACTACGGGAGTTCAGGAGGCAGAGGAGGGGGGGGTGGGTGCAGACACCCCCCTGTCTTGAGACACCAGGCAAGGTCATTTCATTGCAAACAATTAGTTTATTGATCATTACAAAATGCCTCTGATGCTTCCCACTCCCTCTCCTCTCCCTTCCCCTTTTCGCACTCCCTTCCCCTCATCTGTCTCTCAGTCTACAATAGAGACTCGTATCAGAATCAGGTTTATCATCACTCACGTGTCATGATTTTCTTTGAGCTGCAGTACTACAGTGCAATACATAAAATTACTACAGGACTATGAAAGTGCCCTAGGCACCCTAGCTATATATATGTATCCAAGACTTTTGCTCAGAATTGTGTATCCCAGTGATTTGTGGGTGTTGGGGTCGGGTTGATGGAATAGAACAGATGGATGATGGGTTCCCTAGACTTTGTGGGCGAAAGAGTCTTTCCTTTCTCTGCCTTATTTACCCGGTCTGGTGTCTAATCGACACCAGGCTTACCCGTGTGTTAGTCGTACAACTGGGAAACAGCTCTTCGGCCCATCTGGTCTATGCTGACCCAATCAGGCTAGTCCCATTTATCATGTTTGACCCACAATTAATTGTGCTTGTGTAGGCATTAGTAATGATCTTTCAAAACCACTAGATGCTGGAATGGTTTTACAGGACTGGAAAATTGCAAGTGTCACTCCATTCTTCAAGAAGGGAGAGTGGTAGAAGAAAGGAAATTCTAGGCCAGTTAGTCTGATCTCAGAGGTTGGGAAGATGTTGCAGTTCATTTTTAAGGATGTGGTATCGGAGTACTTGGAGGTCCTTGATAAAATAGGCCATAGTCATCATGGTTTCCTTGAGAGAAAACCTTGCTTGACAAATCTGTTAGAATTTTGTTTGGAGAATAACAGGCAGGATAGACAAAAGTGCATGTTGTTTACTTGGATTTTCAGAATGTCTTTGACAAGGTGCTGCATGTGAGGCTGCTTACGAAGATAAGAGCCCATGGTATTATAGGAAAGGAACTAGCATGGATAAAGCAGTGGCTGACTGGCAGGAGGCAGAGTGGGAATAAAGGGGAGCTTTTCTGGTTGGCTGCCAGTGACTAGTGGTGTTTTTCAGGGGTTGGTGTTGGGATTGTTTCTTTTCACATTGTATGTCTATGATTTGGATGGTGGAATTGATGGCTTTGTGGCCAGATTTGTGGACAACATGAAGTTAGTGTTGAGGAAGCAAGTAGTCTGTATATTGGGGAAAATGGGCAAAGAATTGGCAGATGAAATATAGGGAAGTGTTTGATCATGCACTTGGTAGAAGAAATAAAGGCATAAACTGTTTTCTAAATAGGGATAAAATTCATAAATCTAAAGTGCAAAGGGACTTGGGAGGCATTGTGCATGATTCCCTAGAAGTTAACTTGCAGATTGAATCAACGGTAAGGAAGGCTAATGCAATATTAGCATTCATTTTGAGGGGACTAGAATATAAAAGTAAGGAGTTAATGCTGAGGTTTTATAAGGCATCATTCAGACTACACTTGGAGTATTGTGAGCTGGTTTGGTCTTATCTAAGAAAGGGATGTGCCAGCATTGGAGAGGGACCAGAAGAGGTTCATGAGAATGATTCCAGGAATAAAAGGGTTAATGTATCAGGGCCATTTGATGGCTATGGGCTTGTACTCACTTGAGTTTGGAAGAATTTGTACAGGGCCCTGGTGAGACCACACCTGGAATATTGTGTACAGTTTTGGTCTCCAGGTTTAAGGAAGGACATTTTGGCAATTGAGGAAGTGCAGCGTAGATTCACTAGGTTGATTCCTGGGATGGCAGGGCTGTCTTAAGCAGAGAGATTGGAGAGATTGGGCTTGTACACGCTGGAATTGAGGAGATTGAGAGGGGATCTGATTGAAATGTTTAAGATAATTAAAGGATTTGATAGGTTTGAGGCAGGAAATATGTTCCAGATGTTGGGAGAGTCCAGTACCAGAGGGCATGGATTGAGAATAAGAGGTCAGTTATTTAAAACAGAGTTGAGGAAGAGCTTCTTCTCCCAGAGAGTTGTGGAGGTGTGGAATGCACTGCCTCGGAAGACGGTGGAGGCCAATTCTCTGGATGCTTTCAAGAAGGAGCTAGATAGATATCTGATGGATAGGGGAATCAAGGGATATGGGGACAGGGCAGGGACTGGGTATTGATAGTGAATGATCAGCCATTATCTCAGAATGGCGGTGCAGACTCGAGGGGCCGAATGGTCTACTTCTGCACCTATTGTCTATGTCATTGAAACCTATCAAACATTGAAAGGACTAGACAGAGTAGATGTGGGGAAGATATTTCCTATGGTGTGTGTGTCTCGGACGAGAGGGCATAGCCTCAGAATAGAAGGACATCCATTTAGAAAGGAGATGGGGAGTTTCTTAAGCTGGAGGGTGGTGAATCTGTGGAATCCATTATCATGGACAGCTGTGGAGGCCAAGTCACTGAGTATATTTAAATCAGAGGCTCATGGCTCCTTGATTAGTCAGGGCCTCAGAGGTTATGGGGAGAAGGCAGTCCTGATGAAAGATCTCTGCTCAAAACCTTGACACTAGTCCTTTCCGTAGATGCTGCCTGAGCTGCTGAGTTCTTCCAGCTTTTTGTGTGCCCCCTTGTATTAGCTATCTCCTCCTTTGGGGGATAAAATCTGGTCATCTGTTCAATCCATACCCCTTGTAATTTAGCAGCAGGGATGCTGTGTGCAGAATTTCACCTTGTGCATATTCATCCAGAACGGAATGACCAGGTTAATGGTTTACTGTTCCTCTCCAAGCAGCTGGTTAGGTATCCAGTGCTGGTGGGCGTGAACGCGTGGATCCCATGGCATTGAGCTTTGATAAAGGAATGTGTCCATACTTTTTTTTTTAAAATGGCTCTTAAAATTGTTGCTAACAAAAAGAGGGTAGTTAAACAGGCTGGGTCATTTGTTGTACCGTTGGAGAATTAGCAGGCTTGGCACTGCGGTGTTACCTTCGTGGTGTGCAGTTTTCATACTGAAAAGATATAAGTAAGGTTGAAGGAGAAGAGCGAAAATTTACAAGTACTTTACAAGTCCTGAAGAAGGGTCTCAGCCTGAAGTGCCGACTGTTTACTCTTTTCCAAAGATGCTCAAGATTCATTTACTATCAAAGAATGTATACATTATACAACCTTGAAATTGGCTCGCTCACAGGTAGTCACAAAGCAAGAAATCCAAAAGAACCCAATCAAAGGGGAAAAGAATATAAAAGAGCAACATGCAAACAGTTGAAGTGAATCTTAACAGCACTCTGAACCAAAATTGAGTCCTCTGATCAGAACTCCCAGGCACCCCAGAGCAGGCTCAAAGCCTCGCCAATAGTTTTTCATATTAGCAGACACAGAGCACAGCAGCTGGGGGCAGTCTTCATAGCCTCAGCACCATGGAGATTACCTTCATGGAGAGCGAGCGAAATCGGCTCTCGTCCTGACTGACACCCTCTCTTTTCAGTCTAACTGGGCCAGCATTTAAATTGACTCAACAATGGAACAGCAGAAAGCTCCGGTGCTCTGGAGAGAGGAGTGAAGATCACGGAGAGTGCATGAAATCTGCTCTTGCCACCTTACAGTAGGATCTGGATGCAGTGAAAGGATCCGGGCTTAGACCATGCTGCCCAGTAACTCGCTCAAGGCCCAGGTTCCATTGCCCAGCCCAAAGCCACTCTCAGCTCTTCAGATCAGCTCTCACCCAGAGTGATCCAGCCTCGCACCCAGTCCAGTTGAATGAGCATCAGAACTTCTCTGCCCAGGCCCCAGTTTCTCCTTTCAGCGCTCAGGGTGGTCCAATCTCGCTCGCGGGCATCAGAACTTCGTCTGCAGCAAACTGTCCCTGCTCCTCCTATGAACTCGCCTCACCATCGTTCACCCACAGTTTACCACAGAAAAGGTATTGTTGGTGATGTTTTTGGTTGGATTTCTTGACTACCTGAAGCTGTCGCACACTTTCAGTAGCGCCATCTTAACTGGAAGCCAAAAGCAGAAACTGGATGCCGCCTGGCCTGCTGTGTTCCTCGAGCATTTTGTACGTGTTACAAGGGTGTTGCTGGGTCTGGAGGACCCGCGTTATAAGGGAAGATTGAATAGGTTAGGACTTTATTCCAAGGAATGTCGAAGACTGAGGGGAGATTTAGTAGAGGTATACAAAATTATGAGGGGTATAGATAAGGTAAATGCAAGCGGGGTTTTTCTGCTGAGGTTGGGTAGGACTACAGCTAGAGGTCATGGGTTAAAGGCGGAGGTTATTGTAGACGCATTGGTAATCATTTACCAAAAATCCCTAGACTGGGCAAGTCCCGGCGGATTGGAAGACAGCAACTATCACACCACTTTTTAAAAAAATAATACAGGCAAGAGACAGGCAACTATAGGCCAGTTAGTTTAACATCTGTAGTCAGGAAAATGCTTGAAGTTGTCATTAAGGAAGAAATAGCGAAACATTTAGAAAGGAGTGGTTCCATTAGACAGATACAGCATGGATTCAGAAAGGGCAGGTCCTGTATGAAAACTTACTGGAGTTCCTTGAGGACATATTGAGTGTAGTGGATAGGGGGGAATGGGTGGATGTCGTATACTTGGATTTCCAGAAGGCGTTCGATAAGGTGCCGCACAAGAAACTTATAAGATACGGATGCATGGAGTTGGACAAAGTGTATTGGCGTGGATAGTGGATTGGTTAACCAATAGAAGGCAGAGAGTTGGTATAAATGGGTGTTTCTCCGATTGGCAGTCAGTGGTGAGTGGGGTGCCACGGCGTCGGTGCTGGGCCCGCAGCGGTTTACTATTTACATTGATGGTAGAGGGGAATGAGTGTAGTGTAGCAAAATTTGCTGATGACACTAAAACTGAGTGGAAAAGCAAATTGTACAGAGGGCGTGGAGAGTCTGCAGAGGGATATAGATAAGTGAGTGGGCGAAGGTCTGGCAGATGGAATACAACATTGGTAAATGGGAGATCATCCACTTTGGAAGGAATAATAGAAGAGCAGATTATTTAAATGGTGAAATATTGTATCATGCTGTTATGCAGAGGGGCTTGGGAGCACTTGTTCATGAATCACAAAAAGTTGGCTTGCAGGTACAACAGGTTATTAAGAAGGCAAATGGAATAATGGCCATTGCTAGAGGGATGGAATTCAAGAGCAGGGAGGTCATGCTGCAACTCTACAGGGTACTGGTGAGGCCGCACCTGGAGTACTGTGTGCAGTTCTGGTCTCCATACTTGAGGAAGAATATACTGGCTTTGGAGGCAGTGCAGAGGAGGTTCACCAGGTTGATTCCAGAGATGAAGGGGTTAATCTGTGAGGAGAGATTGAGTCACCTGGGACTGTACACACTGGAACTCAGAAGAATGAGAGGGGATCTTCTTATAGAAACGTACAAAATTTTGAAAGGGATAGATAAGATAGAAGTAGAAAAGTTGTTTCCATTGCTAGGTGAGACTAGAACTAGGGGACATTGTCTTAAGATTCAGGGCAGAAGATTTGGGACAGAGATGAGGGGAAACTGTTTTTTCCCAGAGAGTGGTGAATCTGTGGAATTCTCTGCCCAGGGAATTGAGACTTCTTCACTAAATATATTTAAGATACAGTTAGATAGATTTTTACATAGTAGGGGGAATTAAAGGTTATGGGGAAAAGGCAGGTAGATGGAGCTGAGTTTACGGACAGATCAGCTGTGATCTTATTGAATGGTGGGGCAGGCTCAATGGGCCAGATGGCCTACTCCTGCTCCTATTCCTTGTGTTCTTATGTTAAAGGTGAAATGTTTAAGGTGAATATAAGGGGAAACTTCTTCACTCAGACTGTCGAGTGTCAGCACAAGTGGTGCATGCAAGCTGGGTTTCAACGTTTAAGAGAAGTTTATGTAACCCCCTGGGTCGCCTCAGGCTCGCTCAGCTCGTTTCGTCTAGGGGGAGCAGCCTTCGGCCCCGCCAAACTGGGTAATCAGCTGGTGTGGATGCTGTGTGATGTCCCCGCCTCACCCAAAAACAGACAGTACACCATATGCGATTAAATGAGTACAATTTATAAAGGTTACTATAACTAAGTGATTAATAACGATACAGTATATATGAAGAGAAAATTAAAGAAAAGGCGCCAAACTTATCAAAGTCCAAACCACTTCGTGCACAGCCGTTGGAGCTCAATTTCTGAAGTCTTCTGGCCACCATTCGATCCCCTCCGAACTCCTCGACTCGCAGCTCAGGACCCTCCGAACTCCTCGGACTCTCCAAACCGCTCAGGACCCTCCGAGTGGTCAACCAAGCACATCTAGCTTCATCCCCCCCCCTCCTCAGAGAATCTCCCGGCCTCGGACCCCCCTTTGGGGTCCGATCCTCGCCCAGCTTAGAGCATTATGTCCTCTCTCTCGACCCCCTCGCGCCGATCTTCCCAAAAGCCCGTCAACAAAAGCTTACAGACTCAGAAGAAAGAACATTAATCCCCATTTGGTTTACAAAGGAATACCATTCTCGGTATCAGTAAATTAGCATTCCTGCTAGTTAACAAAAAGAAACCCTTTCCCAACAGTAACAAAGAAAAAAGAAGAAACCCCCTTTACATTTAGATAGGTACGTGGATGGTAGGGGTCTGGAGGGATATGGTCTGGGTGCAGGCTGATGGGAGTTTAAATTGTTTGGCGTGACTAGATGGGCCAAAGAGCCTATTTCTGTGCTGTATTTCTCTATGACTCTGAGGTTATTGCCCAAATCACGATGGCACAACAGGTAGAGCTGTTGCCTTTGCAGCATCAGAGACCTGGGTTCAATCCTGGCTTCGGGTAGTATTTGTATGGACCACATGTTATCATGTGACCATGTAGGTTTCCCCCCACTCCCAAAGATGGTATTTGGCCACTGTTCATTCTCCCTGATATGGTAGAATCTAGGGGTGTTGATGAGAATGTTGGGTGGGGGGGTGGTGGAGAATAAATGGTGGGATTAGTTTAGTGCAAGCAATAATTGATGGTTAGTACAGTCTTGGTGGGCAGAAAGGCCTCTTTCTATGATACAACTCTGACTGAAATTTATCAGATTAAAAAAATAACCAAAATATTAAATATATTAAAAATATTAAATTCAAAATATTAGGCCAAGTCTTTGGGTATGTATAAAGTAGAGGTTGATAGATTCTTGATTTGTCAGGGCATAAAAGGTTTACAGGGAGAAGGGAGGAGAATTGGGTTGAGAGGGATAATAAATCAGCCATGATGGAATGACGAAGCAGACTCAATGGGCCCAGTGGCCTAATTCTACTCGGATGTCTGCAGTTCCAGACTAGCCCATAGCATCTGCATTTGTTCAGCCGCTGCAGTAATGCAGGTGTAGACCCTCTAATCTACATGCAGCAAGTTCCCAGAAGCAGGGTCTAGATCTACAATGTTAGGTGAGTGTCGGATAGTCTCCCTCTTCAACATGGTGCCTGTGATCTTTTACATACTCCTGAGAGAAAACTTCAAAGCTTTGGACATTCAATCTTCTCCCTTCTCCCATCAGGCAGAAGATACAACAGCCTGAAAGCTTGTACCACCAGGCTGAAGCGACAGTCTCTATTCTGCTGTTATCAGACTCTTGAACAGACATCTTGTGCAATTTAAAATGTACTCATGGTCTCAGTCTACCATGTCATGATCTTGCACTTTGTTTACCTGCCCTTTATTCACCATGGTTTTACCTTATTCTAGCTCAATGGGCTGTGTAACGATTTGATCAGTATAAACAGCATGCAAGAGAAGCCTTTCACTGTATCTTGGTAAATGTGACAATAGTGAACCAAACCAGTACACCTCATTAAGATAGTTCAATTGGGTTATTCAAACATGAAGTGGTTATAACAACCCCCTGTCAATTCTCCTTCATCAAACTTCTCCAGGTCCCTGTCAATATTCCCATAATTATAGCTTCTAAAATATTCCCTACTATTAAGATTAAAGTAACCATCCTGCAGTTAAAATGGACTCTTAGTTTCACAGTCTACCACAGTGAGTTTCTGAATGTTCGTTGCCTGCTCTTGCCCATGTAACTTGTATGCTTTGGACACAGTTTACCAACCGGTTCAGAGCCACGTTCATGTTGTGAAGTGTCGACTGTGAAAGCTGACCCAAGTCTTGTCCTGTGCTGTCGCTGCAGGGAGGCTCATGCACCTCTACGCCATTTGTGTGGATTGCCTGGAAGGAGTGCACAAGATAATTTGCATCAAATGCAAGTCACGGTGGGATGGCAGCTGGCATCAGCTGGGAACCATGTACACGTACGATATCCTTGCTGCGTCTCCATGCTGTCAGGTGAGTGCCGGACTTGGTTTCATTTCTGCCCGTTAGACACTACGTTTAAAGTTAGTTTGCCAAGATGGTAGGGGTGTGTGTAAACAAGTGAATGTGTGATCCATATCTCTTCTCACTTGCTGAAAGATGGACTCCCTTCTCCCAAGCACAAAAGAATCTGTAGTTGGGTCCTGATGAAGAATCTTGGCCAGAATGTCAACTCTTTATTCCTCTCCAGAGATGCTGCCTGAGCTGCTGAGTTCCTCCAGCGTTTTGTGTGTGTTAATCTGGGTTTCCAACATCCGCAGAATCTCTCGTGTTTAGATTCTGCGGAGCAACTCGTCACAAAAGGGGTGGCACGAAAGCACAAGACTTTACAATACTGGTGATCCGGGTTCACTTCCCACTGCTGTCTGTAAGGAGTTTGTACCGTCTGTCTGTGACCGCACTGAGTCCACAGACATACTGGTTGGTGGGATAATTGGTTATTATATTGTAAATTGTCCCGAGATTGGGCTCGGGTTAAATCAGGATCATTGGGGAGTGTGGCTCAAAGGACTGGGAGGGCTTGTTCCATTCTTTATCTCAATCATTCAACAAATAAATAAAATGCTGGAGGAATTCAGCAGGTCAGATAGCATCTACGGAGGGAATAAACAGTTAACATTTTGGCCAAGTCCCATCAATCCCTTCAGCAGGACTTGAAAGAGAGGGGAGTGAAGCCAGAATAAGGTGTTCTCCTCTTTCCTGTTCTCCCATGGTCCACTCTCCTCACCTATCAGATTCCTCTTTCTTTAGTCCTTTATCTCTTCCACCTGTCACTTCCCCAGCTTCTTACTTCATATATACATCCCCCACCCCTCCAGCCCCACGGTTTCACCTATCACCTGCCAGCTTATATCTTCCCCTTATCCCTCATCTTCATATTTGCAATGCCTTCATGAGGTAGATTGAGGTTCCTCATCCAGGAACATGGATAGGACTGTGTGGTAACGTAGAGGTTAGCATAACACTTTACAGTGCTAGCGATCAGGAGGTCTGTAAGGAATTTGTTCTCCCCATGTCCATGTGGGTTTCCTCCAAGTGCTCCGGTTTCCTCCCACATTCCAAAGGGTTAGCAAGGTGTGGGCATGCCATGTTGGCACTGGAAGGCGGGCTGCCCCCAACACATCCTTGGACTGTATTGGTTGTTGATGCAAAGAATGCATGTCACTGTATTCTTGAAGATATAGGAGCAGAATGAGGCCATTCAGCCGATTGAGTCTGCTCCATCATTCACTCATGGCTGGTGTATTATCCCTCTCAACCCCGTTCTCCTGCCTTCTCCCTGTAATCTGTGACACCCTTACTAAGGACCATCACTACTTTTTATCTTTGTGCACTGTTTATGTTACTGAACTTTGTGTGTATCTATAATATGAATCTCCCTGGTTTCTTTGGCTATGTCAGTCTAGGGGAGATGACCTCCAGCCCCGCCAAACTCCTGAGATTGAGGCGAGCTTGATCGCACCCCAAACCCCGGTTTGTGTGGATGCTGTGTCATCTGCTACCCGGTTACAAATTAATGCCTCAAAATAACAGATGGTACACTGCGTACGATTAAAGAAATTATAGACAATAGGTGCAGAAGTAGACCATTCGGCCCTTCGAGCCTGCACCGCCATTCTGAGATCATGGCTGATCATCTACTATCAATACCCGGTTCCTGCCTTGTCCCCATATCCCTTGATTTCCCTATCCATAAGATACCTATCTAGCTCCTTCTTGAAAGCATCCAGAGAATTGGCCTCCACTACCTTCCGAGGTAGTGCGTTCCAGACCCCCACAACTCTCTGGGAGAAGAAGCTTTTCCCTTAACTCTGTCCTAAATGACCTACACCTTATTCTCAAACCATGCCCTCTGGTACTGGACTCTCCCAGCATCTGGAACATATTTCCTGCCTCTATCTTGTCCAATCCCTTAATAATCTTATATGTTGCAATCAGATCCCCTCTCAATCTCCTTAATTCCAGCGTGTACAAGCTGCATAACCTCTAACCTCTAACCTCTCTGCATAAGACAGTCCAGGCATCCCAGGAATTAACCTCGTGAATCTACGCTGCACTTCCTCTACAGCCAGGATGTCCTTCCTTAAGCGTGGAGACCAAAACTGTACACAATACTCCCGGTGTGGTCTCACCAGGGCCCTGTACAAATGCAAGAGGATTTCCTTGCTATTGTACTCAATTCCCTTTGTAATAAAGGCCAACATTCCATTAGCCTTCTTCACTGCCTGCTGTACTTGCTCATTCACCTTCAGTGACTGATGAACAAGGACTCCTAGATCTCTTTGTATTTCTCCCTTACCTAACTTTACACCGTTCAGATAATAATCTGCCTTCCTGTTCTTACTCCCAAAGTGGATAACCTCACACTTATTCACATTAAATGTCATCTGCCAAGTACCTGCCCACTCACCCAGCCTATCCAAATCACCCTGAATTCTCCTAACATCCTCATCACATGTCACACTGCCACCCAGCTTAGTATCATCAGCAAACTTGCTGATGTTATTCTCAATGCCTTCATCTAAATCGTTGACGTAAATCGTAAACAGCTGTGGTCCCAATACCGAGCCCTGTGGCACCCCACTAGTCACCACCTGCCATCCAAGAAACACCCATTCACCACTACCCTTTGCTTTCTATCTGCCAACCAGTTTTCTATCCGTGTCAATGTCTTCCCCCCCAATGCCATGAGCTTTGATTTTACCCACCAATCTCCTATGTGGGACCTTATCAAACGCCTTCTGAAAGTCGAGGTACACAACATCCACTGGATCTCCCTTGTCTAACTTCCTGGTTACATCCTCATAAAACTCCAATAGATTAGACAAGCATGATTTACCCTTGGTAAATCCATGCTGGCTCGGCCCAATCCTATCACTGCTATCTAGATATGCCACTATTTCATCTTTAATAATGGACTCTAGCATCTTCCCCACTACCGATGTTAGGCTGACAGGTTGATAGTTCTCTGTTTTCTCCCTCTCTCCTTTCTTAAAAAGTGGGACAACATTAGCCATGCTCCAATCCTCAGGAACTGATCCTGAGTCTAAGGAACATTGGAAAATGATTACCAATGCATCCGCAATTTCCAGGGCCACCTCCTTTAGTACCCTAGGGTGCAGACCATCTGGACCTGGGGATTTGTCAGCCTTCAGTCCCATCAGTCTACTCATCACCGTTTCCTTCCTAATGTCAATCTGTTTCATTTCCTCTGTTCCCCTATGTCCTTGGCCCATCCATACATCTGGAAGATTGCTTGTGTCTTCCTTAGTGAAGACAGATCTAAAGTACTTATTAAATTCTTCTGCCATATCTGTTTCTCATAACAATTTCACCCAATTCATTCTTCAAGGGCCCAACAATGTTCTTAGCTATCTTCTTTCTCTTCACATACCTAAAAAAGCTTTTGCTATCCTCCTTTATATTACAATAGACAATAGGTGCAGAAGTAGACCATTCGGCCCCTCGAGTCTGCACCGCCATTCTGAGATCATGGCTGATCATTCACTATCAATACCCAGTCCCTGCCTTGTCCCCATATCCCTTGATTCTCCTATCCATCAGATATCTATCTAGCTCCTTCTTGAAAGTCCTGGCTAGCTTGTGTTCGTACCTCATTTTTTTTCTCCCAGTATTGCCTTTTTAGTTAAGTTCTGTTGTTCCTTAAAAAATGTTCCAATCATCTGTCCTCCCACTCACCTTAGCTCTGTCATACTTTTTTTTTTAATGCTATGCAATCTCTGACTTCCTTTGTCAACCACTGTGGCCCCTTTCCCCCCTTTGAATCCTTCCTTCTCCGGGGGATGAACTGATTTTGCACCTTGTGCATTATTCCCAAGAATACCTGTCATTGCTGTTCCACTGTCTTTTCTGCTAGGATATCTGTCCAGTTAACTTTGGCCAGCTCCTCCCTCATGGCTCCATAGTCTCCTTTGTTCATCTGCAACACTGACACCTCTGAGCTGCCCTTATCCTTCTCAAATTGCAGATAAAAACATCATATTATGATTATCACAAATTATATTTATGAATCTTAACTGAAGGGTTAGTAAAGTATAACAAAAAGAAAAGGGGCCATTCTAATTAAACAGTCAAATGTGCACAAGTTGGAGCTCATCTTGAACTTCTCTGTCACTCACACACTGGGCCCTCGGGCAACGTGAAAGCAGACACCACCTTCTGAATGTCGCTCGCAATCCATCTCGAACAAACGGGTCTCCCACGGGATCGTATACTATGACCGGTTCTCCCCAATGTCTTCTCTCTTCATCTCCTGACGAGCAGAAGCTCCAACTTCAACCTTGGTGTCCCTCACCAGAGAAACCTCTGAGTTGGATCCAACATCGGAGTTGGATGGCACACATTTCTCCTCTCTCTTATCTTCAACAATAACCCAAACACGCATGAAAACATTACAGAGCTGCCAAAATGAAATACATACAGCATAACAGTTAAAATATGAACCAGGGATTACACATGTGTATACAATCATTAATTTACGGTTTTTTATTATTATGTATTGCAATGTACTCCTGCTGCCTAAGAACCAATTTCATGACATATATTGGTGATTTAAATCCAGATTTGGATCAGGAACCTATCAACCTCTTTAAATATACTCATTGACTTAACCTGTTATCTGTGGTAGAGAATTCCACAGATTCCCTCTGGCTAAAGAAATTCCTCATCATCTCTTTTCTAAATGGACGTCCCTCTATTTTGAGTCTGTTCCCCTCTGGCCCGTTATAGGAAGCATCCTCTCCACATCCACTCTACCTTTTAATGAACATGTGACAAATAGAGCTAATCTTTAAAATCTTTATCCTCTTTAAGGAATGGCTTAGAGGGATATTGGCCAAATTGGATGGGACAACTTGGTTGGTATGGGTGAATTGGGCTGTGGGAAATGGGTTAAGGGGTTGTGTTTTCATGTTGGTGCTAGCATGGGTTATGTCTCCACTTGCCTACTATCCCTTCCCCCAACCCCCACAATAAAACCCACAGTTAATGAAGTATTCTTTTTGTTTTCAGGCTAGACTGAACTGCAAGCACTGTGGGAAACCTGTCATCGATGTGAGGGTGGGCATGCAATATTTCTCAGAATACAGCAACGTCCAACAGTGTCCGCACTGCGGCAACCTGGACTACCACTTTGTAAAACCCTTTTCCTCCTTCAAAGTGTTGGAAGCTTATTGACGAATGCTTTCTTTTTTTTCCTTTCTAGAGTAATTCTTTACGTAGAGGTGTAATACCTTGTTTCTGACTCGGTTGCTTGTCTGTAAGTCTTTACCCAGTGTTAGCCATTGGTTGTGTGGTGGAACTGGGGACGGAGGTTGGCTGTGACAGGAGGCTTTGCTGAAATGGGCAGGGTTAGCCTGTTCCAAGTGAAGAAGATTTTCATACAAGCAGCTGTTAGGTTAGTTTGAGACTGTATTCTCCAAGGCTGGATTCCAACCTCGAAAAGAATGGCAAAGGGTGTTTATTTTTGCAGTTGCTGTTGCAACTTGGTGCTTGACGGTTGAATGTACGTAACTATACTCCATGGCCAGTGGCTTTCCTCTTCTCCTTGGGTATTTCCCTGGCCTTATCGAAGTTTGTTCAAGACCCAGTTGTGAAGTGTTGCGTTTACAGAGAAGTGTTGATCAAGTGCAAAGGAGAGGGATTAAAGAGGTTTGCTGCTCTTAGTAGAAATGACCCCCAGTTTAAGACTCACTTCCCCAAGCTCGCAGCACATACACTCTGGCCACTTTATTAGGTACACAAGTGGAACCCAGTGTGGTCTTCTGCTGAAGTCCATCCACTTCAAGATTCAACATGTTGTGCAGTCAGAGATGTTCTTCCACACCCCACTGTTGTAATGTGTGGTTATTTAAGTTATAGTTGCCTTCCTGTCAGTTTGAACCAGTCTGGCCAGTCTCCTCTGACCTCTCTCATTAATAAGTTGTTTATGCTCAAAGAGCTGCTGCTCACCGGATGTTTCTTGGTTTTCACACCTTTATAAACTCTGGAGACAGTTCTGTGTGAAAATCCCAGGAGATCAACAGCTTCTGAGATACTCAAACCACCCCATCTGGCACCAACAATCATTCCATGCTCACTCTCACTTAGAGAATATTTCTTCCTCATTCTGAAGTCTGGCCTCAACAACAACCTCTTGACCATGTCTGCATGCTTCTGTGCATTGAGTTGCTGCCATATGATTACCTAATTAGATACTTGCATTAATATGCAGGTGTACCTAATAAACTGGCCTCTGAGTGTGGAGTAGGCATGTTACCAAGTCTTCTCCTGCCCATTCTCTGGGACCTAAGAGTTGGCTAGAGTTGTCTCTTTTGTTGATTGTAATTTCTCACTTGGAATCTGTTGACCAACTCTCTGGCATGTGGATGCCTCCTCTGGTACCAGCTCTTAATGAATTTTGTGAGAAGATGGCAGCTTTTGTCCACTAGGGGCTCATCTGACCATCGGGGGTACATTCATCTAGTCAGTGATAAGGAGCGGAGACCCTGATGTGGCCAGTTAACTTGATGGAAACCGTCCACTGTGAATGAAGTCTTGGGGTTTGTATCAATTGATATTTCTGCTAGAAGTTTCAACATACTTATTTTATTCCACTCCCCAATCCTGTTCCAACATGTCGGTCCACGGCCTCCTCTACTGCCACGATGAGGTCACTTTCAGGAGGAGCAATACCTCATATTCTGCTTGGATACCCTCTAATCTGATGGCATAACCATCAATTTCTCTAACTTCTGGTAATTTGAATCCTCACCCCTTCTCTCCTTTTCAATATTCCCCTTTCTGGCTCCCCTCTTACCCTTTCTCTTCTTGCCTACTCATCACCTCCCCCAGTGCCCCTCCTCCTTCCCTTTCTCCCATAGTCCACTATCCTCTTAACAGTTTCCTTCTTTAGCTCTTTCAGCTTTTCCACCTATCACCTGCCAGCTTCTCACTTCATCCCAGCCTCCCTCACCAGGTCTGACTTCTCACCTGTCAGCCTGTTCTCTCTCTCCCCGCCCCCCCACCCCACTGCCCATCTTATTCTGGCTTCTTCCCCCTTCCTTTCCAGTCCTGGTGAAGGGTCTTGTCCCTTCATCGACGCTGCCTGACCTGCTGAGTTCCTCCAGCAATTTGTGTGGTATTCCAAATACTTCAGAATGCAGTAACCCAGAGTGGAGTTTGTAGTCTGTTGGAGTGCAGTATCAGTGACGACGTGGCTGATAAAGCTGTTGGTGCTGGGCTAGGTTTTGAAGAGGCAGTGAAGAGAATGGTTCTGTTTTACTGTGAATTAGCACCAAATGACAGAGGCATCCACCATTGGGATTGAGTGGAAGAGTCCACCTAGAATCTGTGTCCAGGGTATTCAGTCAAGACTTGCGCTCATAGACATCTGGTTCATCAGCAGGGCCCTTTCCTCCATGCTGCAGCTGATTGATTAATAAATCGAATATCATTCTTGTGTTGTGTCTGAGATTGAGAACCCCTGAACTTGGTGCTCCCTGTCACTTTAATTCTCCAACCCTTGCTTTGTCTCCTGTCTTTGGTTTTGTAATCTGCAGTTTATTCTCCAACGTGGTTGATCATAACCTTCAGGATCAGTGATGTCCTCAACTGTTTCAGATAATCAACTCTTCTGACATAACTAGTATTGTCTCCTTATCTCCCCTTTCATCTTTGCCCTCCCTCCTTCCACCCTCTGCCCTCCTCCCTCATCCCTCTCCTCTTGCACTCTCTTCTCCTCTCCTGCTATTGAACTTTGCCCTAGATTCCAATTCTTGCTAGTTCTCTACAGGGAGTAGCCTGGAGTAGGTGTGATGAACAGATCATTAGGTTGGCCTTGGACTGAAAATATCTTCCCTCCAAATGGAGTCACTTCTCCTCACGTATTAATGAAGATATTTTATTGATGATCTCGCGCTGCTTGTTCCAGTCAAGAATATACAGAATATAAATTGTTTATTTGAAAAATAAAGTATTATTTTTGCATTAGAAAAGGGTGTGTGTGTCTGAGAGAATGTGTGTTTGAGCTAATATGTTCACAGGAAGAGTTGGTATATTGTTGTACGTGTATGCGTTTGTACCCCTGCTGTGTAACGCGAGGTACGTGGCTGCTTTAGGCCTCGTGCATTTACTGGGATACCTTGTCACTCTGCTTGTGAAAGGGGAATGGCAGTTGAGGGTTTGAGGATATCGTTGTGGTGTAAAGCTTCTTGTTTTGGTGGTAAAAGCCACATTCCCACATTTGGTTAAGAGCACATTTTTACTTGCAATAAATTATGGCAAGAAACCTTTTTATTTGGTGTCTTGTGTGTTCTTTGTACATTCAACAGTTAATAAAGGCTTGGTGCTGACTTGAGATGGCAGGTGCTGGAACCTGGAGCAACACCCAAAATACAAAGGTGCTCAGTGGGTCAGGCAGCATCTGTGGAGGGAAATGGATTATTAATTTTTTGGGGGTGAGACCTGTCTCACAGCTGCCATCGAATAGCAGGTACTGAAGTCCCACTCCACCAGGTTCTGGAACAGTTTCTACCCTTCAACCATCAGACTACTGAACCAACGTGGATAAGTCCAGTCATCCAACTCTGAACTGATTCCAAAACCTACAGACTCTTTCAAGGACTCTTCACCCCATGTTCTCAGTATTATTATTTATTGATTTTTTTGAACAATTTGTCTTTTGCATACTGGTTGTCAGAATTTATATAGTTTTTCGTAAACTTTTGTATTTATTTTCCTGTAAATGCCTGCAAGAAAATTAATCTCAAGTTAGTATATGGTGACATATACTGTATGTACTGTACTTTGATAATAAATTCACTTGGAACTTTAATTGGGACAGATCAGTGGCTTTGTGTTCACTGGAAGTGGTTATTCCTTAAATTAGCACTGCTGGAAGCATTTGTCAGCTCAGACAGCTTGATTAGAGAGGAACAGAGATGGGTCTAACCCTTTATGCCATTCACTTTTCATTGCAACTGGGCATTAAACACTTCATTAAATGTCTTAACCATACAGAAACTTAACTAATTTGAAACATTAATGCTATTTTCCTCTGCAGTGGTTGTCTGGCCTGTTGAAATGTCCCATCATTTATGACTTAATTTGAAAAGTTCAGCGGTAAAGTTTTGGACTTAAGAACACAGCATAGGAACAGACCCTCTACTTCTGAACCAGTGTGGATAACTTCACTCAACACCGAACACAACCTGTGGACTCGCTTTCAAGGGCTCAGCAACTCATGTTCTCAATATTATTTATTTGTTTTCTTTGTACAGTTTGCTGCACATTGGTTGCTTGTCAGTCTTTGTGCGTAGTTTTCATTGATTCTGTTGTATTTCTTTGTTCTACTGTGAATTATCCGCAAGAAAACGAATCTCAGGGTTGTATTTGCTGTCATATATTTGTTAATACATTTACTTCGAACTTCAAACTACAACAGTAATTTAGCTAATCCCATCTGCCTGCACATGGTGCACACCTCTCCATTCTCTGGTCTTATACAGGGAGGAGTCGGACACTGAATGAAGGAATCTGGGAATACAGATCACTAATTCATTGAAAGAAGTGTCATGGGTCGATAGTCATAAATAAAGCTTTTTGGCACATTGGCCTGCATAAATTAAATCAAAATATTGAGTACAGGAGATGGGGTATTATGTAGTTGTATAAAATACTGGTGGAGTTTAATTGGAATATTGTGTGCAGTTTCAGTCACCTAGCTACAGGAAAGATTTAAATAAGGTTGAAAGAAAACAGAGAAAATTTCTAATTTCTAAAGTAAGTAAGTGTTCAGCACAACATTGTGGGCCGATGGGCCGATGCTGTCAGTTTTCTATGTTTCCCAGGAGTGAAGGTCAAAAGGCATCACTGATATCCAGCCCAAGTCCAATGTCACAGCCAAGAAAGTACTCAGTATCTCAAGTTCCTTGGAGGGCTAGGGAGATTTTGCATGTCTCCTTCGACCTTCACCAATTTTTATTGATGCACCATAGAAAGCATTCTCTGATATGGACAATTTAAATTTGAAGGGAGCCAGCAGTTAATTCCCCATGCCTTATAGCCCTTGAGAAGATACAGAAAATATCTTACCAAGATGAATCATGGCTTAGTGTGGTAACTGCTCTGTCCATGAATGCAAGAAACTGCACGTGGGCAAAGCCCAGCACATCACAGAAACCAACCTCCCTTTGAATGACTGTCTGTGTTCCACTGCCTTAGAAAATTTGTTGGAAGGTATTCGAAGAGATTGGATATATGAGTATTTTGAAAGAGGAATTGATTAGGGTTAGTCAGCATAGCTTGGTGCATGTTAGGTTGCGTCTAACCAATCACATGGAGTCTTTTGAGGAAATTGCCTGGAACGTTGATGAAGACAAGGCTGTGGATGTTGTCTACGTGGACTTCAGCAAGGCATTTTGCAATGCCCCACATGGGAGGTTGGTCAAGAAGATTCAGTCGTTTAGCATTCAAGATGAGGTAGTAAATTGGATTAGACATTGACTTTCTGGGAGATACCAGAGAGTGGTAGCAGATGGCTGCCTCTCTGACTGGAGTTCTGTGCCTAGTGGTGTGTTGCAGGATTTGGTGTTGGGTCCATTGTTGTTTGTCATCTATATTTATGATCTTGTTGATAATGTGGTTAGTTGGGTCAGCAAATTTTCAGATGGCACCAAGATCAGGGGTGTAGTGGACAGCAAGGAAGACTAGCAATGCTTACAGTAGGATCTGGACCAGCTGGAAAAATGGTAGAAGGGATTTAATGCAGACAAATGTGAGGTGTTGGACTTTGGGAGAACCAACCAGGGTAGGACTTGCAGAGTGAACGGTAGGGCACTGAGGAGTGTGGTAGAACAAAAGGAACTGGGAATACAGGTCTATAATTCATTGAAAATGGCAGCACTGATAGATAGGGTCGTAAAGAAAGCTGTTGGCACATCGGCCTTCATAAGCCAAGGTATTAAGTACAAGTGTTAGGATATTATGTTGAAGTTGTATAAAATGGTTAGTGAGGCCTAATTTGGAGTATTGTGTGTAGTTTTGGTCACCTACCTGCAGGAAAGATGCAAATAAGGATTAGAGAATACAGGGAAAATTTACAAGGATGTTGTCGGGATTGGAGGACTGAATTGTAAGGAAAGACTGGGTAGTTTAGGACTTTACGCCTTGGAACATAGAAGATGGAGGGAAAGATTTGATGTACAAAAAGGGTATAGTGGCTTTTCCACTGAGGTTGGGTGAGACTCGAACTAGAGGTCATGGGTGAAGGGTGAAATGTTTAAAGGCAACGTGAGCGGAAACTTCTTCAGAGGGTCATGAGCGTGTGGAATGATCTGCCAGTGCAAGTGGTACATGCAAGCTCAATTTCAATGTTTAAGAGAAGCTTGGATAGGCACACGGATGGGAGGGGTATGGAGGGCTATGGTCCACATGTAAGTTGATGGGAATAGGTCAATTAATACTTCAGCACAGACCAGATGGGCCGAAGGCCCTGTTTCTATGGTTCAATTTTCTATGACTAAAGGCAGACAGCATAAAGTCTGGACATTCTCTCTTCTCTCCTCTTCCATTGGGCAGAAGGAAAGATGGAAGGAATGAGCTTCATTTGTCACGTGCATAGAAATGCGCAATTTGCATCAGCAACTGACACGGTCCAAGGATGTGCTGGTGGCAGTTTGCTAATGTCGCTGTGCTTCTAGTACCGACATAGCACGCCCACGTTCCCCTAGCTGTCTGTAAGGAGTTTGTCCAGCCTCCCCGTGACTGTGCAAGTTTCCTCCGGCTGCTCTAGTTTCATCGCACAATCCAAAGATGTACTGGTTAGTAGGTTAATTGGTCAATGTAAATTGTCCTGAGGTTAGGCTAGAATAAAATCAGGGGTTTGCTAGATGGCGTGGTTCAAAGGGCTGAAAAGGCCTGTTCTGTGCTGTATTTCAATAAATACATTCATAAAAACCTACTAACCCTAATGTTTGGAACGTGGGAGGAAACTGGAGAACCCAGAGGAACCCCACACATCACAGAGAGAATGATAATTCCTTACGGGCAGCAGCAGAACTGAACTCAGGTTGCTCACGCTGTAAAGTGTTATGCAAGCCGCCATGCTATTGTGCCACTTCAATACGAAAGCCTGAAAGCTCATACCATCTAACTAAGGACAACTTCTATCCCACTGTTCTAAAGTATTGAACAGTTCCCTTGTACTATTACAGCACCAGAAACTTGGATTCACTCCCTCCGCTGTAAGTAAGGAGTTGATGTGTTGTCCCTGTGACCGCGTGCGTGGATTGCCCCTGGGTGCTTCAGTTTGCTCCCACATTCCAAAGGTGTACGGTTCAGGAGGTTAATTGGTCACATGGGTGTAATTTGGGAAGTGTGGCCCAATAGGTCGGGAGGGCCTGTTACCGTGCTGTGTCTTGAAATAAAATAACTGCACCCAATAACAGAAAATAAATTAATGCTTTAATGGCAGGAAGCAATTGGGAACAATTGACTATACTTTTCTGTCAGTCAACAGCATTCACATCTGTGACTTCCATTCCCTCTGACCCCTCTTCCTGAGCAGCTGTTGTCTCTGCTGTGGTAAGTCCTGTTTGACCCAGAGTGGGAGCAGGAGCAGGAATCTCTGGCATAGGAACTGGAGCAGGAACTGCACTCTGGATCTCTGGCATAGGAACTGGAGTCTGGATCTCTGGGATAGGAACTGGAGTCTGGATCTCTGGAGTAGGAACTGGAGCAGGATCTGGAGTCTGGATCTCTGGCATAGGAACTGGAGCAGGAATTGGAGTCTGGATCTCTGGAATAGGACCTGGAGCAGGAACTAGAGTCTGGATTTTTGGAATAGGAACTGGAGCAGGAACTGGAGTCTGGATCTCTGGAGCAGCCCCTGGTGTCTGGATTTCTGGAGCAGGAACTGGAGTCTGGATCTCTGGAGCAGGAACTGGAGTCTGGATCTCTGGGATAGGAACTGGAGTCTGGATCTCTGGGATAGGAACTGGAGTCTGGATCTCTGGAGCAGGAACTGGAGTCTGGATCTCTGGGATAGGAACTGGAGTCTGGATCTCTGGGATAGGAACTGGAGTCTGGATCTCTGGAGCAGGAACTGGAGTCTGGATCTCTGGGATAGGAACTGGAGTCTGGATCTCTGGGATAGGAACTGGAATCTGGATCTCTGGAGTAGGAACTGGAGTCTGGATCTCTGGAGTAGGAACTGAAGTCTGGATCTCTAGAGTAGGAACTGGAGCAGGAACTGGAGTCTGGATCTCTGGGATAGGAACTGGAGTCTGGATCTCTGGAGTAGGAACTGGAGTCTGGATCTCTGGAGTAGGAACTGGAGTCTGGATCTCTGGAGCAGGAACTAGAGAGGGAGCTGCAGCAGGAAAAGCAAGTGGCGCTGGAACCAGATGTGGATCTAGTGGGGGAACTACAGCAGGTTCTAGAGTGGAAACTGGAACTTTAGTAGGAGTTGGAGCAGGATCAACAGTGGGACTGGGAACTGGAGCAAGAGCCAGAGTGGTAACTGGATCGAAAACAGGATGCAGGACTGGAGCAGTAGTGGGAATGAGAGCTGGACTGGGACTGGTAGTGGGAGCAGGAAGTGGAGTGATTGCGGGAGTGAGAGGACTGAAGGGACTGGGAGCTGAAGCCAGAAGAGAGGCAAAATCTGGAGAAGGGACCGGAGCTGGAACAGGGACAAGATTGGGAGCAGAAACAGGCAGTGGAGCGGGAGATAACTCTGAGCCTGACTCAGGCGTTGTTGGTGGGACTGAACCCACAGCCCTTATCAGCTCTGGCTGCTCCAGTAACGGTGGCTTGGCCAGCTGGATCCATGGGGAACCATCGTCATCCTGCCCACCTTCTGTGGAGTGTGTGTCAGCTGCCGCAGGAAAGTCTTGTAGTTGCCTTCCCCCCCAACCAAAACCTGTGGTGGAGCCCACTTCCCCCTCTCCGAAGTCTGCCTCATCATCATCCAGGGTTTCCGTCCCCTCTGCCTTGCTCCGCACGTTCACGATTCTCTTGTAGAGCTCTGCTCTCTCCTCCTGCAGGACCCTGCACAAGTTCTCCAGCCTCTTGATCTTCAGCTGGAAGCACTCGTATTCCTTGGAGCGCATTTCCCTCTGCAACAGAGGAGACCAGAGTTAAACTTACAGCACGAGCCTATTCAGCATGTCAGGCCTGAGTTGATTCTCCAGTTCAATTCCCCACAGCCCCCCACCATTCATCCCCTCCTTCCCAAGAAAAGCTTGTCTTTCATACCATTCATTCAGTCCATTCATTACAACGGTGTACTGGGGGTTGTACAAACGTAAACAACAGAATGCAGAAGAAAGCTTTACGGAGAAAGTGCGGAGCAGTCAGGTAATAAAGTGCAAGGTCATTATATGGTAGGCTTTGAGGACAAGTGTCCATCCTACTGTACTAGGGGATTGTTCAATGGTCTTACGACACCAGAATAGAAGGTCTGGAGTGGGTAGGGACTTTGATTATGCCGAGAAGTATAGGCAGAGTCCATAGAGGAGAGGCCAGTTTTCATGATGTGCTGAGCTGTGTCCAACATTTTCTTGTGGTCACGGGTAGAGTAGTTGCCATACCGAGCTGTGATGCATCCGGAGGGGATGCTCTCTGTGGTGACTGGATAAAAATTAGTGAGTCTCAGAATGTCCAAATGTCATAGTTGTACTCTTCTCCCCATTTCGTCTGTGCCGAACCTTTTAAACTGCCTTGACCCATTGACCTGACAGCTTGATCCACACTCTCACCACCTTCATGTTTCCCTTAAGTATTTCACCTTTCATCCTTAACTGATAACCTCTGGTTCTGGTGTCACCCAACCTCAGTGGAAAAATACCTGCTTACATCTATTTTTGTGGGGGTGGGCATATCTTCGGAGATCACTAGATTTTCCATTTGTACCTCAGTACTGAAATAACAACCACCATAAGGATCGCAGTTAATGGAGATTCATCCTGGTGGATCTTCCTCTGCCAACTGTCTTGAAGAATGACAGGCTGAGGACTTCAGTGGAGAGGAAAGGTAGTGTGTGGATGGAAGGTGGGGTGGGGGCAGGGAATAGATTAATCCTCACCTCCTCGATCATACCCAGGAGAGCTCTATTGCAGGATTCCCACTTGGTCTTCCACATTAATGTCTCCTTTTCAACCTTCTTCATTTTTCTTGTCATCTGTGAGGGAACAACAATCTGTGTTATAGATCAAGAAACAGAGACATGTACCAGTAGCTGTCCCCCAAGTTGCAACCCCCCCCCCCTCACTCTCCCAGACTTCCTTTTGGGTCTTGGTTATAGGTTTGGATTCCCATCTACAACCATAGTAAAAAGTCAGACCGGCTGCATGAGCCTCATGAGCTGTCCATGGTACTGATTAAAGAGGCCCAAGGTTGCAGGCAAGGGTAATTTCAAACGCAAGAGATTCTGCAAACGCTGGAAATCCTGAGCAACACACACAAAATGCTGGGGGACTCAGCAGGTCAGGCAGCATCTATGGAGAGTAAACAGTTGATGTTTAAGTCTGAAACCCTTCATCAGAACACTTGGATTGTAGACTTGTTAATTTCCCTCCATAGACACTGCCTGATCTGCAGGGTTCCTCCAGCTTTTTGTGTGTGTTTCATTTGAAATCACTAGTGGCTGATGTCACTAGGTTATGTTCTGGTAATTTCAACATTATACTATTATTCAACGGTGAATAAATTCCTTCACATGCTGCAGAGTGCTTTATCCTTTGCAGAACTCTTCCTTTCATTGCCAACTGTCTTTTGGTGTCTTCTTCTATAAAAAACATAAGGACCAGGAGCAGGAATGGCCATCCAGCCTGTTGAGCCAGCTCCGCTGTTCAATAAGGACCAGGAGCAGGAGTGACCATCCAGCCTGTCGAGCCAGCTCCGCTGTTCAATAAGGACCAGGAGCAGGAGTGACCATCCAGCCTGTCGAGCCAGCTCCGCTGTTCAATAAGAACATACTGATCTGGCCATGGGCTCAGCTCCACCTTCGTGCCTTTTCCGCATAACCTGCAATGCAAAAATCTATCCAGCTCTGTCTTAACTGTATTTAATGCTTCTACTGCTTGCCTGGGCAGAGAATTCCACAGATTCACTGCTGTCTGGGAAAAGCAGTTTCTTCTCGTCTCTGTCCTAAATCGATACCCCTGGATCTTGAGGCTATGTTCCCTAGACTAGTCTCACTTACCAGTAGAAGCAATTTTCCTGCCTCCATCTTATCTATCCTTTTGTAATTTTAGAACAGTATGCTTCCATAATATCCCCTGTTATTCTTTTAAATTCCAATGAGTATAGTCCCAGGTCAATGAATCTCTCCTTAAAGGTTAACCCTCTCACCTCTGGAATCAACCTGGAGAGGCTCTTTGACACACCCTCCACACTGATCCAGACAGATCATGTCTTATTTTAGTATGAAGGTATGGTTAATGTAATGTTTTACAGTACCAGGGATTGGAAGATTGCTTTGATAATTGCTGCTGTCTGTAAGGAGTTTGTACGTTCTCCCTGTGATTGCGTATGTTTCCTCTGGGTGCTCTGGTTTCCTCCCACATTCCAAAGATGTACAGGTTAGGGTTAGTACGTTATGGGCATGCTACCTTGGTGCCAGAAGCATGGCCACACTTGCGGGCTACCCCTAGAACATCCTTGGACTGTGTTGGACCATAAGACCATAAGACATAAGAGCAGAATTAGCCCATCTGGCCCATCGAGTCTGTTCCACCATGGCTGATTCTCAACCCCAGTTCCTAGCCTTCTCCCCGTATCCTTTGATGCCATGCCCAATCAAGAACCTATCAATCTCTGCTTTAAATACACCCAACGACCTGGTCTCCACAGCTTCCCATGGCAACAAATTCCACAAATTCACCACCCTTTGGCTAAAGAAATTTCTCCGCATCTCTGTTTTGAAAGGGCACCCCTCTATCCTGAGGCTGTGCCCTCTTGTCCTAGACTCTCCCACCATGGGAAACATCCTTTCCACCTCTACTCATTTGAAAGGTTTTGACATGTAACACATTTCACTCTATGTTTCGATATACATCTAACAGATAAAGCTAATCTAATTTTACCTTTAAGCTTTTCAGTGTACCTTCATTCATATGACAATCATAAACCAATTTCAATTCCAATTCTACTCAGTTAAACTGACAAAGAGTTGAAATGATCTCTGTAATCTCACTGGTTACAAAGTACCTGTCGAAAAATCACCCATTTATCCAAACTCTGTTAGTCAAACTTCCTGAAGCCAATCAAGACTGTGCACGTAAGTTCATCATCAAAGTATGTATACTATATACATCCCTAAGATTCATTTACTTGCAGGCATTTACAGGAAAATAAAGCAATACAATAGAATTTAGGAAAAACGATATATAAACAAAGACAGACAAATATCCAATGTGCAAAAGAAGACAAATCATGGCAATAATAAAATAAAGTAAATAATTAACATTGAGAACATGAGTTGTAGAGTCCTTTAGAATGAGTCCAGTTTGTGGAATCAGCTCAGTGTTGAGGTGAGTGAAGTTATGCTCTCAAGTTCAGGAGGTTGATTGTTGAGGTGTAACTGTTCCTGTGGGACTCACAATAAGGCTCCTGTACCTCCTTCCTGATGGTGGTGGTGGCAAGAGAGGGAAGCTGGTCAAATGTGGGCAGACAGGATGGGCTCAGGTGGAGGATCTCGACTGGCGTGTAACACTGGGGCTGAACTTGACTAGCATGGTACCATAGTGGTAGCAGCTGGAAGCAGCAGAGTTTGGAGTTCATTTCTGGTGTCCTTTGTACGTCCACCCCTTGGAACGCGGGGGATTTCCCCAGTGCTCCAGTTTCCTCCCACAGTTGTAAGGTGTACAGGGTAGGTTAACTGGTCATCATAAATTGTCCCGTGATTAGGGTAGCATTAAACTGGGGTTATTGAGGGTTGCTGGGGTGGTGCGACTCAAATGGTTCCACGCTGTTTCTCTAACTAAAATAAATAAAACACTGGTTTGTTTTCCACTCCCAGGCTTGTTCAAAGTTAAACCGATCTCCTACCAAGCCAGATAATCCAGGGGGATATTTCAAAGATCAGGGTAGTCGCTTCCCAGTGTTACCCCTCACTCAATATATTACTGAACCAACATCTCATTACACTCCGTGGGACTTCCTTTTGTGCAAATTGGTCACTGTATTGAACAACCACACTTTAGAAGATGGTTCTTTGCAATATGTGGCAGGACATTGCAATATTAGGAGCAATATATAAATACAATATTATTCTTCCTTGAACATAAGAGATTCTGTAGATCAGCAAATTCAGAATCTTTCCCTTCACCTGGCTTCACCCATCACATTCTAACTTGTATTCCTTCCCCTCCCCCTACCTAATTCTGGCTTCTATCCCCTTCTTTCCAGTCCTGAACAAGAGTTTCAGAATGAAACATTGACTGTTTATCCTCCTCTACAGATGCTGCCTGATCTGTTGAGTTCCTCCAGCATTTTGTGTGTGTTTTTCTTTCCTGACATTCGTTTCTAGAAAACCTCTCATCATGACCCCCTCCCAGTCTTGTCTGACAAAGGAAAGAAATTTGTGCAAAAAATTAGACTCTGATGCTCACAAGCTATAGCAGTCCAACACACTGGGATCTTCTGACCATTGTTCATCACATCTCCAAAACAAATGTTTTCACCACCTCCCAAATTGAGATGGTCAGTATTGATATAAAATGTTTTTTTTAATGTATATTTGTTCATTCACAGGATGTGGGCATTGCCAGTATTCATCATCCATCCCTAATTACCCTGGAAAGGTGCTGCAGCTTGCAAACCCTCCAGACTGTATTGGAGTATAAAGTTGCATTGTTTGCTGTGTAACCAAAACTATGTAGTCGGCTTTGTATTTGCTATTTGCTATGTATGTATCCAATTTAGTGGGAGAATGAAATCACTGTATGAAATCATTGTATCACTGTATGAAATCTCTGTACTATTGAACACATCGAGGCCCAAAAAGTAGATTAGAACATGATTAAGTTAATGGGTAGAAACAATAGTGGGAAGTCGGGAGCTGATGTACTGGTGATATGCAACTGTAGACCAATTGGATATGCTAATGCAACTAAACCAGGAGATTGCTATAAAAAATGCTATGCACAAGAATCGGTGGGCAATCAGCGACTAGCTCACTGACTGTCTCAGCTTTGATTTGCAAATTAAAGTTTAACACTTCTTGAAGAATCTTCTGCATCTCCTGGTCGTTTGTGGGGCACAAGAAACCACGACAACTGCAGTAAAGATTTAACCACACATATGTGAGGGGATTTCTAGAGACACTATAGACAGCAGAACTAGACTCTGGAGCAATAAACAATTTGCTAGAGTACATTACAGGGTCAGACAACATCAGTCCTGATTCGTATTTTCAAACCAAAGTGTCGGCAATTCCTTTCCTCCCACAGACAAAGAAGCTTTAAATGCCACGTGAACATTGAAGCATCGAGACCTATAGTGAAACACGTTATTTGTGTCAAATTAAATCGGTGAGGATTGTGCTGGATCACAGCCCAAAATGTCAACTCTTTATTCCTTTCCGTAGATGCTGCCTGACCTCCTGAGTTCCTCCAGTATTTTGTGTGTGTTACTCTGGATTTCCAGAAACTGCAGAATCCCTTGTCTTCAGGATTGTGTTGGGTTGCCCGCTAGTGTTGCCATGCTTCCTGTGCCAACGTAACATGCCCTCTACTTACCGGCACATCCATGGAATGTGGGAGGAAGCCAGGGAATCTGGAACACCCAGAGAAAACCCTTGCGGTCACAGGTAGAACATACAGACTCTTACAGACAGCAACAGGAATCGAACCTGGGTAACTGATACTGTGGTGTAGTGGCATCAGCACGGGACTTCAAGGCAGAGGGTCCTGAGTTCAAATCCAACCGCGTCCCAACTCGGGCAGCAGCAGTATCTGCGCAGAAGAAAGGCCAGGCAACCTACTTCTGTATCTTTCCACGAAAACCCTACGGACCCTGTGGTCCATGAGGCTACGAAGAGTCGGACTCAACTTAACAACTGAACAACAACTACTGATTGTGTAAAGCATCACACTGCAGCTCCAGCAAATTGTTTGTCAATGGACTTCAAGTCATAGGTAGGCCAGATCAGATTTTAAAAAAACAATGGATGTTCTTTGTGAAGAAATTCAGTAAACTGGATACATTTGCTAATTGGGTACACTGTATATAGCAAGCCACATCTTTAAGCTGATGAGAGAGATTAACAAAAGAGTTTTTAGCTAACTGACCTTTTCCATGTCTTGCTTGAAGCTGCAGAATGTCTCATTGCTTTTTGCCAGTGTCCCCTGGAAGTCCTCAAACTTCTCTGAGTACAGTTTCAGCTAGAAATGGAATGGCCGACATACACAGTCAAAGTCAAAGTGAATTTACTGTCAAAGTACATAAATCTCACCATATACTACGCTAAAATTCATTTTCTTGTCAGCATTTACAGGAAAATAGAGAACTACAATAGAATTTATGAAAAGATATACATAAACAAATATTGACCTACAGCCAATGTGCAAAAGACAACTCATGAAAATAAAAATAGCTAATACCGACGAGTTGTAGAGTCCTTGAAAGTGAGTCTGTAGGTTGTGGAACTATTTCAGCATTGAGGTGAGTGGAAGTATACCCTTTGGTTCAGGAGCCTGATGTTTGATGGGTAAGAACTCTTCCTGAACCTGGTGGTGTTTAACCAAGGGTTCCTCTACCTCCTTTCCAATGGTAGTAGCAAGAAGAGAATATGATCCGGATGATGGGGGTCTTTGATGATGGACGCTGCTTTCTTATGGTGGAATGGCAGTATTAGTCTGGGAAAATGTCACAACAGTGCTCAGTCAGGATAGGCTGGAGGGCTCATCTAGTGAGGCTTTATGCGTAGAAGTGAGGAATAAGTAAGGTATGACCATGTTAATGGGATTATGTTATAGACCACCCAACAGTCCACAGGATTTAGAGGAGCAGATTTGTAGAGAGATTGCAGAATGTTGCAAAAAAACATAAGGTTGTGATACTAGGTGATTTCCCATATATTGACTGGGACTCCCATACTGTAAAATGTAGCATGGGAAATATTCTGTCAGACATATTCAGGTAAGTTTCCAAATCAGTACGTAGAAATCCCAACATGAGCACGTGCAGTTCTTGACCTGCTAATCGGGAATGAGACGGGGCAGGTGACAGAAGCTTCTGTAGAAGAACACTTTGCATTTAGTGATCACAGTGCTAATTGTTTTAAGGTAATTATGGAAAAGGTCCTCAGGTTGAGTTTCTAAATTGGAGAAAGTCAATTCTGATTGTCAAAAAGAATGGATTGGAACAGGTTGTTTTCTGGCAAAGGTGTACTTGATAAGTGGGAGATGGTTAAAAATGAAATTTTGAGAGTACAGATTGTGTAGGTTCCTGTCAGACTAAAAGGCAAGGTTAACAGGTCTTGGGGACCATGGTTTTTGAGAGATATTGAGGCCCTGGATAAGAAAAAGAAAGAGATGCATAGCAGATATGGACAGGTAGGAACAAATAAGGTGCTTGAGGAGTATAAAATGTTAGAGAAGGTCATCTGAAGGGCTAAAAGAAGGCATGGGGTTGTTCTAGCAGACAAGGTGAATGGGTTCTACAGATATACTAAGAGCGAAAGGATAGCAAGAGACAACATTAGTCCTTTAGAAGATCAGAGTGGTAATTATGTGTGGAGCTGAAGGAGATGGGAGAGATCTTAAATGGATGTTATTTCATCTGTATTTACTCGTGAGATGGACATGGAGTCTATAGAAGTGAGGTAATACAGCAGTGGGGTCATGGACTTGGCACAGATTGCAGAGGAGGAGGTGCTTACTCACTTGAGGCAAATTAGGGTGGCTAAATCCCCAGGGCCTGACAAGGTGTTCCCTTGGACCCGTGGGAGGCGTGCAGAAAGTGTAGGGGCCCTAGCAGAGATATTTACGTCATCCTTCGCCATGGGTGAGGTACTGTTGTATTGGAGGATAGATAATGTTGTTCTACTGTATCAGAAAGGCCCTAAGAATAAACCAGGGAATTGTAGACCTGATGGTGGGCCTGATGTTAGTAGTGGGAAAGTTATTGGAAGGTATTCTAGAGGATTGGATAAATGAGTATTTGGATACACAGGGACTGATTAGGGATAGTCAGCATAGCTTTGTGCATCTTAAGTCATGTATGACCAATCTTACTCAGTTTTTCAAGGATGTTACCAGGAACAAGTTTCTTACCTCTACCCTCTGATCCTATGTCATCTCTTTCTAAAAGATTTTTTATTTTTTATCAGCAGAGCCACTCTGCCTACCTGCCTGTCCTTTCAGTAGATGATGTATCCTTGGATAATAAGCTCCCAACTACAACCATCTTTCTGCCATGACTCAGTGACGCCTACCACATCAATACCTGCCAATCTGTAACTGTACTACAAGATCATCTACCTTATTTCATATACTGCGTGCATTCAAATATAGCACCTTCAGACCTCTATTTGTCACCCATTTGCACTGCGACCTATCCTGCAATTTTGCCTTATCATTTTCCTGACTGTCTCACTATACACTACATCTGCTTGTAAACCAACATCGCTACTTTAAGCCCTATCACTCCAGTTCCCATCCTCTTACCGAATTAGTTCAAATCCTCGCCAACAGCTCTAGCAAACCTCCCCTTTCTTCCATTCCCCATTAAGTCCTCTTATCTCTTCTCACCTGGCTATCTCTTCCCCCTGGGCCCCCTCCTCCTTCCCTTTCTCCAATGATCCATTCCTTCTTCTCCAGCCATTTACTAACGAGGCTTCGTCTATCACCTTCAAACTATCTTCCTTCACCTCCCTCACAATTTTATTCTGGCATCTTCCCTATTCCTTTTCAGACCTGAAGAAGGGTCTCAGCCCAAAACGTCGTGTGCTTATTCATTTCCACAGATGCTACCCGACCTGCTGAGCTCCTCCAGCATTTTGTGTGTTTTGCTTTGGATTTCCAGCATCTGCAGAGTTTCTCATGTTTATAATAAACCAATTCACCAATTTACCTTATGAGGTGGTTAAACAATGAATCACAAGCACTTGGGTAGCCAGTTGATCTATTTCAGTCCAGAAGAGCATGAAGTGATACAGTTTGGGAGGTCGAATTTGAAGGTAGAGTACAGGGTTAATCGCAGGAGTCTAAGCAGTGTGGTCTTGGGGAGATCAGGCATGATGAAACAGCAGATTGAACTCGATGGGCTGAATGGCCTAATTCTACTCCAATGTATTATGGTTTTGTGGGAGGGGGAGAAATTTTTTTTACTGGAAGAAGAAATCGATATTCATGCCATCAGGTTGGGAGGCTTTACACATTGCTCCTCCATATTGAGAGTGGCCTCATTGGTCACAAGAGGAGGCTGTGGACCGACATGTCAGAATTGGAATGGGAATTGGACTTAAAATGTTTGGCCATTATGAAGTTCCTCTTTTGGTAGAAGGAGCAGAGGTGCTCGATGAAGCGGTCCCCCAATTTGCAATGGATCTCACCAATGTAGAGGAGGCCAAATTGAGAACACGGGAAATAATAGACAACCCAGTAGATTCACAGGTGAATGAGTGTTTGGGTCCTGAATGGAGGTGAGGGAAAAGGTGAATAAGCAGGTGTAGCCCTCTGGCTGCTTGTAGGGATGAGTGCTGAGAGGGAGATTAGTGGTGAGGGACAAATAGACAAGGGAATCACAGAAGGAGTGATCCCTATGGAAAGCAGGCGGGGTGCAGGTGGTGAGTATGTATTTAGTGGTCGGATCCCTTTGTTTGGATGGCAGAAGTTACAGGGGACAATGTATTGGGTGTGGAGGCTCTTGGGGTGGTAGTTAAAGACACGAGGAGCTCTATCACTGTTAAGGCAGTGGGGAGAGGGGCATGAGCGTGGATGTTCTGGAAATGGAGGAGAGCATCAGTACCGGAGAAAAGGAAACTCCGCACTGAAGAAGGAAGATATCTCTGAAAGGAAAGCTGCATCCTGGGAGCCGAAGCGGCAGAAAAAATGAACTGAGGAAAGAGAATAGCATTCATACAGGAGACAGGGTGGGAAGAGGTATAGTCAAGATAACCGTGGGAGTCGAGTAAGTTTATAAAATATATTGGTCGACAGTTTGTCTCCAGAGATGAAGGAAGTGTGGGGAGATGCCAGAAATGGATCAAGTGAATTTAAAGTCAGGGTTGGAGGCAAAGTTGATGAAATTGATGAGTTCAGCATGGGTGAGTGAAGCAGCCCCAATATGGTGGTTAATGTAGCAGAGTAAGACTTGGGGAGCATTACTGAAGTAGGATTGGAAGATGGACTGTTCTGCATAGCCCATGAAAAGTCAGGTATAGCTGGGGCCCATGCCAGTGCCCATGGCTACACACCCCCCACCCCTGAGTCTGGAGAAAGCTGTTGAGGGTGAGGACCAGTTCTGCCAGATGGAGAAGAGTTGTGGTGTGTTATTGTCTAACCAGAGTTTTACAGAGCTGCTTCATGGCGGTTGAAATCAATTCAGTGACAAACGAAGGTCAGTACAACATATTATTCACTCCCTCAAGCGAAAATGGATGGAAATGCCAATGCTCACATTATGCACATGGAAACTTGTTGAGCTTGCTAACAAAACACTCCAGGGAGTATTTCTTGCAGTAAATGACAGGTTAAAGTAACACACTCGCGTTAGGATTAGGTGCACTAACACGATTTGAGGAGGCAGAGGCTGCATTTGTCCCATGCAAAGACTGTCAATCAGTGAGCTGGCAGCTGAGACATGGATGGTACACTGTGAGGCCATGCACTAAACGTCTAGATGGTGTGCGTCCCTGTGCCAGAAACGGCAGGACACCAACCTGGGCCTTCAGCAGCGTCTCTTGTTCCTTCATCATATTGGTTTGCACCTTCCACTCTGCGGCCTGGGTCAGGAGCTGTTTGTAGAGAGAGGGAGAGACCATAAGCAGACATGGACAACAGTGCTCCTCTGGTTTCACCACTTCACCACCTCACTCACCCTGTCCCTGATCCACTGCTTCAGCAACTGGGTCAGAGGAGATGGCAGATGCTGGAATCTGGAGAAATGCACAGTCTGCTGAGAAACTCAGTGTGCCAGGCCACAAGGCATTCTGTAGGAGCAGAATTAGGCCATTGAGCCCATTGAGTCTGCTAGACTGTTCCATCATGCCTGAGTTGTTAGTGCTCCCAACCCAAATAGTCCTGCCAACATGCCTGCTACACCGTTCCATCATGTCTATTGTTAGTCCACTCAACCCCATTCTCCTGCCATCATGTCTGCTGCACCGTTCCATCATGTCTGCTAGACCGTTCCATCATGTCTGAGTTGTTAGTCCTCTCAACCCCATTCTCCTGCCATCATGTCTGCTACACCGTTCCATCATGTCTGAGTTGTTAGTCCTCTCAACCCCATTCTCCTGCCATCATGTCTGCTAGACCGTTCCATCATGTCTGAGTTGTTAGTCCTCTCAACCCCATTCTCCTGCCATCATGACTGCTACACCGTTCCATCATGTCTGTTGTTAGTCCACTCAACCCCATTCTCCTGCCAACATGTCTGCCACACCGTTCCATCATGTCTGAGTTGTTTGTCCTCTCAACCCCATTCTCCTGCCAACATGTCTGCTACACCATTCCATCATGTCTGTTGTTAGTCCACTCAACCCCATTCTCCTGCCAACATGTCTGCTACACCATTCCATCATGTCTGTTGTTAGTCCACTCAACCCCATTCTCCTGCCAACATGTCTGCTACACCATTCCATCATGTCTGTTGTTAGTCCACTCAACCCCATTCTCCTGCCAACATGTCTGCTACACCATTCCATCATGTCTGTTGTTAGTCCACTCAACCCCATTCTCCTGCCAACATGTCTGCTACACCATTCCATCATGTCTGTTGTTAGTCCACTCAACCCCATTCTCCTGCCAACATGTCTGCTACACCGTTCCATCATGTCTGTTGTTAGTCCACTCAACCCCATTCTCCTGCCAACATGTCTGCTGCACCATTCCATCATGTCTGTTGTTAGTCCACTCAACCCCATTCTCCTGCCAACATGTCTGCTACACCGTTCCATCATGTCTGTACACCGTTCAATCATGTCTGAGTTGTTAGTCCTCTGAACCCCATTCTCCTGCCATTATGTCTGCTACACCATTCCAACATGCCTGCTACACCATTGCAACATGCCTGCTACACCATTTCATCACATCTGCTACACCGTTCCATCATGTCTGTACACCGTTCAATCATGTCTGAGTTGTTAGTCCTCTCAACCCCATTCTCCACCCATCATGTCTGCTACACCATTCCATTATGCTTGCTACACCATTCCATCATGTCTGCTACACCGTTCCAACATGCCTGCTACACCGTTCATTTATGTCTGAAGTGTTAGTCCTGTTAACACCATTCTCCTCCCATTATGTCTGCTACACCATTCCATCATGTCTGCTACACCGTTCCATCATGTCTGAGTTGTTAGTCCTCTCAACGGCATTCTCCTGCTATCATGACTGCTACACCGTTCCATCAGGTCTGCTACACCATTCCAACATGTCTGCTAGACCGTTCCTTTATGTCTGAAGTGTTAGTCCTGTCAACCCCATTCTCCTGCAATCATGTTTGCTACACCATTCCATCATGTCTGCTACACTGTTCCATCATGTCTGCTACACCGTTCCAGCATGCCTGAGTTGTTAGTCCTCTCAACCCCATTCTCCTGCCATCATGCCTGAGTTGTTAGTCCTCTCAACCCCATTCTCCTGCCATCATGTCTGAGTTGTTAGTCCTCTCAACCCCATTCTCCTGCCATCATGTCTGAGTTGTTAGTCCTCTCAACCCCATTCTCCTGCCATCATGTCTGCTACACTGTTCCATCAGGTCTGCTACACCATTCCATCATGTCTGCTGCACCGTTCCATCATGTCTGCTAGACTGTTCCATCATGCCTGAGTTGTTAGTCCTCTCAACCCCATTCTCCTGCCATCATGTCTGCTACACCATTCCATCATGCCTGCTACACCATTCCATCATGTCAGCTACACCGTTCCAACATGCCTGCTGCACTGTTCCATCATGTCTGAGTTGTTATTCCTCTCAACCCCATTCTCCTGCCATCATGTCTGAGTTGTTAGTCCTCTCAACCCCATTCTCCTGCCTTCTCCCGTTAACTTTTGATGCTCAGACTAAGCAAGAACGTATCAATCTCTGGTTTAAAATATACCCAATGACTTGGTCTCCATGGCTGTCTGTAGCAATGAATTCCACGGATTCAGTAACCTCTGGCTAAAGGGATTCCTCCTCATCTCTGTTCCAAAGGGACATCCTTGTATTCTGAGGCTGTGCCCTCTGGTCCTAGACTTTCTTACTATATGAAACATCCACTCCATATGGGCCTTCAATATTCGATACGTTTCAATGAGATCCACCCCACATTCTGCTAAACTCCAGTGAGCACAGGCCCTGAACCATCACACACTCCTCCACAATAACATTTTCATTCCCGGAGTTATTCTCATGAACCTCCTGTGGACCCTCTTCAATGCCCACACATCTTTTCTTAGATACCAGATGCTATGCTAGCATAACAGTTAGCATGACAGTATTACTTCTCAGAGTTTCGGAGTTCAGAGCTCAATCCCAGCATCCCCTGTGAGGAGTCTCTGTCGGTCCTCCCCGAGGGCTTTACCCACGTACTCTACTTTCCTCCCATAGTCTAAAGATGGGCATTGTAAATTGTCTCATGGTTAAGTTAGGGCTAAATCGGATTTGTGGGGAGTTGCTGGATGGCATGGCTCACCAGGCCAGAATAAAACTATAATAAATAAATAATAACCCAAGTGCGGTCTGACCAATTCCTCATAAAGCCTCAGTATCACTTCCCTGCTTTTATATTCTAGCCTTCTCAAAATGAATACAGTACTAACATTGCATTTGCCCTCCACACCGGCACAGTCTACAAGTTATCCTTTACACAATCCTGCACTAGTGATCACGAACTCACAATTTTGCTCACTTTTTGCACTACGTTTTAACATATGTAATGGTGTAGGTCTCACACAGTGAGCGGTAAGGCCCTGAGGAGCATGGTAGAACAAAGGGATCTGGGAATACAGGTTCGTAATTCACTGAAAGTGGCATCATGGGTAGACAGGGTCACACTTCAGGGCAGGCGTCAGCGATAATAGACCTGATTCTGACTCTGAACATTTTCCAGCATCTGAAGAATCCCTTGTGTTTTAAACCTTACAAAGGTTCCCATCTCTATCACTTCGTCCAGCAGCTCATTCCACATGCCCACTGCCCCCTGTGTAAAAAACTTTCCCCTTTAAATTTTGTGGAATATTGGATGGTCTAGTCACAGACCAACACCTACAAAGGTGAGGTGAATGGCAAGTGAAGAGATACAAGGAATGAGATGGACATGTCCGCCCGTGGGATGCACGCATGGCTAATACTTGCATATTCCCGTTCTTGGCTATGTCGCTCCTCGGCGTCCTTCAGCAATTCTTGTGCCTGTTGGAGTTTTGCATCTGCCAGTTGTTGCTGTAGCTCCCTGTGCTTGAAGACCTTCTCGAAGTGCTGCATTGAGAATGTACAAGGTGTGCTTAGTACGTTTGCAGAATTGGAATGAAAATGAGTTGGTGGTTAATCGCAGGACACTGGTAGTGGGAAAATTCAGTGATGGGAATGTTATTGAATGTTAAGGGGTTATCGCTGGCTTTTCCATAAGACTATAGGACATAGACTATATGTCTATATAGGGAGAAAAAATGAGGTACAAACGCAAGCTAGCCAGGAATATAAAGGAAGATAGCAAAAGCTTTTTTAGGTATGTGAAGAGAAAGAAGATAGTTAAGAACAATGTTGGGCCCTTGAAGAATGAATTGGGTGAAATTGTTATGGGAAACGGAGAAATGGCAGAAGAATTTAATGAGTACTTTAGATCTGTTTTCACTAAGGAAGACACAAGCAATCTCCCAGATGTATGGATGGGCCAAGGACATAGGGGAACAGAGGAAATGAAACAGGTTGACATTAGGAAGGAAACGGTGATGAGAAGACAGTTGGGACTGAAGGCTGACAAATTCCCAGGTCCAGATGGTCTGCATCCTAGGGTACTAAAGGAGGTGGCCCTGGAAATTGTGGATGCATTGGTAATCATTTTCCAATGTTCCTTAGATTCAGGATCAGTTCCTGAGGATTAGAGAATGGCTAATGTTATCTCACTTTTTAAGAAAGGAGGGAGGGAGAAAACAGAGAACTATCGACATCGGTGGTGGGGAAGATGCTAGAGTCCATTATTAAGGATGAAATAGTGGCATATCTAGATAGCAGTGATAGGATTGGGTCGACTAATCATGCTTGACTAATCTGTTGGAGTTTTTCGAGGATGTAACCAGGAAGTTAGATGGGGGAGATCCAGTGGATGTAGTGTACCTCGATTTTCAGAAGGCATTTGATAAGGTCCCACATAGGAGATTGGTGGGTAAAATCAAAGCTCAGGGCATCGGGGGGGGAAGACATTGACATGGATAGAAAACTGGTTAGCAGATAGAAAGCAAAGGGTAGCGGTGAATGGGTGTTTCTCGGAATGGCTGGTGGTATTGGGACCACAGCTATTTACAATTTACGTCAACAATTTGGCTGAAGGCATTGAAAATAACATCAGCAAATTTGCTGATGATACTAAGCTGGGTGGCAGTGTGACATGTGATGAGGATGTTAGGAGAATTCAGGGTGACTTGGATAGGCTGGGTGGGTGGGCAGATACTTGGCAGATGATGTTTAATGTGAATAAGTATGAGGTTATCCACTTTGGGAGTAAGAACAGGAAGGCTGATTATTATCTGAACAGTGTAGAGTTGGGTAAGGGAGAAATACAAAGAGATCTAGGAGTCCTTGTTCATCAGTCACTGAAGGTGAATGAGCAAGTGCAGTAGGCAGTGAAGAAGGCTAATGGAATGTTGGCCTTTATTACAAAGGGAATTGAGTACAAGAGCAAGGAAATCCTCTTGCATTTGTACAGAGCCCTGGTGAGCCCACACCTGGAGTATTGTGTACAGTTTTGGTCTCCAGGGTTAAGGAAGGACATCTTGGCTGTAGAGGAAGTGCAGCGTAGATTCACGAGGTTAATTCCTGGGATGTCTGGACTGTCTTACGCAGAGAGGTTAGAGAGACTGGGCTTGTACATGCTGGATTTAAGGAGATTGAGAGGGGATCTGATTGCAACAAATAAGATTATTAAGGGATTGGACAAGATAGAGGCAGGAAATATGTTCCAGATGCTGGGAGAGTCCAGTACCAGAGGGCATGGTTTGAGAATAAGGGGTAGATCATTTAGACAGAGTTAAGGAAAAACTTCTTCTCCCAGAGAGTTGTGAGGGTCTGGAATGCACTGCCTCGGAAGGTAATGGAGGCCAATTCTCTGGATGCTTTCAAGAAGGAGCTAGATTGGTATCTTATGGATAGGGGAATCAAGGGATATGGGGACAAGGCAGGAACCGGGTATTGATAGTAGATGATCAGCCATGATCTCAGAATGGCAGTGCAGGCTCAAAGGGCCGAATGGTCTACTTCTGCACCTATTGTCGATGGTCTATTGTCTATTGACAGCGATCACTTTATTGGGTACCTAATAAACTGGGCACATCCTGTACCTAATAAAGTGGCCACTGGGTGTATGTTCATGGTCTTCTGCTGCTGTAGACCATCCACTTCAACGTTCAACATGTGTACTGAGAGATATGCTTCAGCACACCACTGTTGTAGCATGAGTAAAAGTCTCCTTCCTACTGGCTTGAACCAGTCTGGCCACTCTACTCTGACCTCTCTCATTAACAAAGCATTTCATCCAAAGAACTGCCGCTCACTGGGGATCTTTTGCTTTTCACACCATTCTCTGTAAACTCTAGAGACTTTGTTGAAACCCCAGGAGGACAGCAGTTTCTGAGATAGCCCATCTGGTATCAAAAATCGTTCCACAAAGCCACTTGGATCAAATTTCTTCCCCATGCTGATGTTTGGTCTAAACAACTGAACCTCTTGACCATGTCTGCATGCTTTTATGCATCGAGTTGTTGCCACGTGATTGGCTGATTAGATACTTGCATTAACCAGCAGGTGTACAGGTTCATCTAATCAGTGGCCTCTGTGTGTAGGAGCAGGATTAGGCCATTCAGCCCTTTAAAACTGCTACACCATTCCATTGATTTATCCTAACATATAACATATAACCATATAACAATCACAGCAGGAAACAGGCCATTTCGGCCCTCCTAGTCCGTGCCGAACTCGTAATCTCACCTAGTCCCACCTACCCAGACTCAGCCCATAACCCTCCACTCCTTTCCTGTCCATATACCTATCCAATTTTACCTTAAATGACACAACTGAACTGGCCTCTACTACTTCTACAGGAAGCTCATTCCACACAGCTATCACTCTCTGAGTAAAGAAACTCTTAACTCCATTCTCTCTGTAACCTTTGACACCCTTACTAATCACGTAATCCAGATAGTCCACAAAACAGTTGCTTTCACTGGTACATCTTCTTTTTCTTTTAAATGTGTTTTTGGTGCTGTTGGAGTCTGTGATCTACAGTCTGAAGCATGTGTTTTCGAGCCGATTGAGCAACCTGGATCCTTGCTGTCTCTGAGAACGTTCAAGGAGGTGAGCAGCATCGGGTCTAAGAACCTTAAAGACAAGCCCAAAATTTACTCCATTTCTTTCCAACCTCACTTATTAAAGCATCGGGGAAGGTTGAGGTGTGCGAGTGTTCAGTGCTGCCTACCAGCCTCTCACTCGCTGCTGCTGGAGGGAGGTGCCTGCATGAAACAGTCTCTCTGCCCCAGAGGAAGGTCCCTGCGTTCGAATGCTTTCCCTCTTCTTCAATGTGTCAGAGGATGGTACCGACGTTCTGGGTTTGCGGCTTATGGATTGGCTTATAGTTCAATCGGACTCTTCTGATTTTACATTTTTTATTTTTTGTGTTTTTGCTTCTTTCTTGTTGCTGTTTGCGCTATTTGTTTGTGCTTTTACTTGTGGGAGTGGGGGGTGGGGGGAAGCTGATGTTTTTCTTTGAACCGTTTCCTACAAATCACAATGTACAAGGACTGGTTGTATGTGTGTACATAAAGTGACACTAGGGGGTGTGTATGTAGTGGTGGTCGGGGCTGTGGAGGGGTGGGTTAGTGGGTGGAGATTTTGCTCAGCCTGACTGCTTGGGGAAAGTAACTGTTTTTGAGTCTGATGGTCCTGGCGTGGATGCTACACAGCCTTCTCCCTGAAGGGAGTGGGACAAACAGTCCGTGAACAGGGTGGGTGGGATCTTTGATGATGTTACTGGCTTTCTTCTGGCAGCTTTCTGCATATATGTCCTTCATAGCGGATAGGCTGGTGAAGGTGATGCTTTGGGCAGTTTAACTACCCATTATAGAGCCTTCCAGTCCACACAATGCAGTTTCTGTCTCACTCAGCGACACAGAATAATACCTTGCCTCTGTCTCAAACTGGAGGTTAATTTGCTTTCTATTTCGGAGATGTGTATCAGTGTGGTTCCATTGACGGCTGGGTGGGTGGTGATCACCGGGAGTGCTATGTCACGAAGCCTAAAATAACACCGTGCGCCTTCCTCATGTGGCTGTCAGTGGCCTGCAGTTCACGGAACCTCTGTTTGCCGTGGTAGCATCCCATTCAGGAGCGGGTCATTCGGGAATTCAGAATCTGAATCCGCTTTACTGTCGTTGCCGTATGCTGTGAAATTTCAAAATTCAAGATTCAGGACTCAAAGTTTGTTGTCAGCTCTTCAGTACACGTGTATAAAGAAGGTTGCTGTCCCGGCAGCGTAAAAACGCAATAAAGGTAAATATGAAAGCAGTCCCCTATGAAACACAACAACTGTAGAGGATGAAGATGAGCTTATATTCATCGATTGATTGATTGTGTGTGTACATAAAGTGACGTTAGGAGCAGGAGTATCCGTACACAGATAAATGATAAAGTAATAAGCAACTCCTGGCAAGAGGAGCTCTTCCAGGTAGTAGCAGGACAGATGAACACACAGTAGGAGAGTGACGCCAGTACAGTGCCCTCGGTGTCTGGGGTATCCAGGGAGGGGTTGCTCCTCTGGTGAAGGGGCTGGTCCTGTCCATTGTGAGACAGCTCACCTTTGGTCTCCAATGGACACTCAGCTCTCACCCGTGGGTCCGAGTAGCTGTTTGCGTGCGACTGCGGCCACACGCCGGCACAGCGCTTCGACAGACGGGCTACGGCAGGTGAGGGTGGCCTGCTGAAGTAGGGTAGTGCCTGCCCTAGCATGGGACCGAGTGGATGAGATCCAATGGCCAAGAAGGCAGTTCTGCAGCTCTTCGTGGAGAGTGAAGGACATCACAGGGCACTTCATGGTCACCCACTGCAACCAAGGACGACTCCGGGTTGTGACAATTACTCATACCGCTGGACCCGGTCTCCTAACGTCAAGAGAGTGGAACTGCCCGTGCAATGGATTTTCCACTTTAAAAACTCTCTCACACAGGGTTCATCGTCTAAAGAAACACTGCACAAGTGTAACTGTCACTGTCATCATTCAACATCACAAAGTGGGAAAATTTACATTCTTGTGGAGATGATTATCAGGACCTGATCTGGGCCGGTGAACATCACAAGGTGGGACAATTCACATTGGAGATGATTATCAGGACCTGATCTGGGCCGGTGAACATCACAAGGTGGGACAATTCACATTGGAGATGATTATCAGGACCTGATCTGGGCCGGTGAACATCACAGGGTGGGACAATTCACATTGGAGATGATTATCAGGACCTGATCTGGGCCAGTGAACATTGCAAGATGGTTCACAGAGCAACTTCTTTCATTTCTTTTACGTCTTCTTTTTATTTCAGATGTGGTTCTGCTACCGTTGAAAGCCAATTTCCCTCAGGATCAATATAGTATGTCTGTCTGTCTGTCTGTCTGTTGGAGCCCGTTACCTACATTCTGGTGGGTGCTTTCAGGCAGATCGGGCAATCTGGACTTTGTGGTCTCTGAAGTGTACAACGAGGCTGCGAGCAAGGCGCTAGGGATGGAGGCTGGGAGGCCTGGAGACAGGATGTGTGCCTATAATCAACTCTATCTCTTGCCGATCAAAGCGCTGAGGAAGAATCATCGAGGCGGGTGCGGAGGCAAATGACGTTCAGTGCCATCTACCTGCTTCTCGCTCGTTGCTGCTTAAGGGGGGTGTCTGCATGTGACTGTCTCTCTCTCCTTCTCGCTCTCTGCTCCCAAGGGAAGGTCAATCGTGTTCAAAAGATCTCTCTCTCCCCCGTTGCTGTCGGAGGATGGTGCCGGAGCGAGGTTTAATTGAAGCCGTTTTTGGATTGTGGTCTATAATACACCTTAATGATATGTGTTCTAGTTTCTGGTTGCACCTTCTTTTCATGCTAGTTTGGGTGATCTTGCTTTGGGATGACCTACAGATACTGAACACCGAGCTGAACTGAAATATGCCTTTTGAATATGTTTTATATTCTGTTTCTCTTTGCTGTTTGTGCAATCTGATTGTTTTTGCTCATGGGGGGTGGGTTGATGATGTTGTTTCTTTGAATGGGTTCTATGGGTCTTCTCTGTTTTGTGGCTGTCTGTGAGGAAGTCGAATCCCAGAGTTGTGTACTGCATGCGTACTTTGATAATATAAACACTTCGAATCCTCTGATCTGGCCATCAGGTGCTCTTCACAGGTTAACCCTTTCAACAGTTTCCTTCTCATTCCACCATTTTAAGGTTAATGTGATTCTGTGGCACACTTGCCCATCCAACCTCTTCCTATTATTGGCTTTGAAAACACAAAATGCTAGGAAGGCTGTCCAAGACTGGGTGAGGTCTCTAGATATTGGAAACATCATCGGAGCATAAGATATAGGAGCAGAATTAGGCTCTCCAGCCCACTGAGTCCCATCAGGAGGTTATGTTGGTAATTGTTAGCTCCTTGTCAATCCCGCTCTTCCTCTTATTCTCTTGTCTCTTGTTTATAAAAGTAGTCACAAGAATGCTCAGATTCTATTTGTCTTGTCTCTCTGTAATAGTGACTCCACATATTCAGATGTTCTTTACATGCCTGGAATAAAGCCCTTGGACCATCAGACATGGATCTTGGAGAAGCAGTAGACCATTCGGCCGACTGAATCTGCTCCACTATTCGTTCATGGCTGATTTTTTCAACCCCATTCTCCCAGCCATCCCACTCTAATTATTAACCCTTTACCAATCAAAAGCCCATCAATCTCTGCCTTAAATACACCCAGTGACTTGGTCTCCACAGCCGACTGGGACAATGAATTTACCACCGTCTAGCTAAAGAAATTCCTCCTAATCTCTAACGTAAAGGGACATCCTTCTATCTAAGGCTATGCCCTTGTATACTAGGTTCTCCTACATCGTCTCCACATCAGTTCTATCTAGACTTTCAGTATTCGGTACAGTTCATTGCCATCCTTCTGAATTCCAGTGAGTACACGTCCACAGACATCGAATACTCTTCATATGTTAACCCTTTCATTCCTAGGATTACTCTTGTGAACCTTCTCTGGGCCCTCCCCTTCCTTAGAGACAGGACCTGAAATATTCCTGATGCAGTCTGACCGATGCCTTATAAAGCCTCAGTGGTATGGCCGGGATTCGGGCAGTCACCGTATGTGCTGACCAGACTCCTGCCCCTGTTCCTTACCTCCTCTCGCAAGTCGTATTGTTCAATGATGTCTTTCAGCTTGCTGGAGAGCTCGGTGTTTTCCTCGTACAGTTTGACGTTCCGCTGGGTTTGCTGGTCTATCTGGGACTGGATATCGGCCAGGGTGTCCTGGAAGTGTTTGGTCACCTCTTTGCGTTTTTCCTCCTCTTCCCTCGCCCGCTGCAAACTCTCCTCCTGCTCAGGAGGCAGCAGGGCCGATGGCAAGAATTTGAGGGAGTGAGTGATAAAGAGAGAGAGAAAGAATAAGGGCAAGAAACAGGGGGGGGGGGAAGGGAGGATGGGAGGTGGAAAGAAGTGACAATATAATGGATAACTGCATTATGGAGAAAGAAGGTATGAACTTCTGCACAGCAGGCAAACTCAGTCCCAACTTCCCTCAATAACAACCGTTAAAATACAGCCGGACAGTTACATGGATAGGGAAGGTTTAGAGGGAAATGGGACAAATACAGTCAAATCGGATTAGCTGAGACGGGCATGTTGGTTGGCATGGAACAGATGGGCTGAAGGGCCTTTCCATGCTGTATGACTCCATGTTGATGAGAAAGAAGGAAGTAGAGAAGATATAAAGAGTGAAAGAGAGGAAAAGGAGAAGGGGGGAAGGAGAAGGAGTTAGGACAGTCAGTTCTACAATGTGGAAGAATGCCCTTCAGTCCATCACATCTGTGCCAGCCATTCAGCCCCAATGAACACTAATCCCATTTATTCTCCCCATATTGACATCAACTCCTCCAAGGTTCTACCACTCACCTATACACTGGGGGCAATTTAAGGTGGCCAGTTTACTAGCTGGGAAATGTGCTTAGAGAATGCCACTCACAAAATGCTGGAGGAACTCAGCAGGTTCAGTGGCATCCTGAAAGAAGAGTCTGTTGATTTCTCTCCATAGATGCTGCCCGACCTGCACTTCTTCCCTCCACTAGCCTGCAGGTCACGCGTGGGAAGGCATAGCACCTGGTAAGTGACTGCCCACCCCCAACCCCAAACTTGAAGCCATAGGAGCAGGCAGTGGATGGTCAGAAGAACAGCTGGTGCATATCACAAATCCTGCTCATGTGACCACTGACGCCAGGCAGACAATCTCTGAAGAGTATTGATAATGGCTGGGGTCACCTGAATTGTGAAGTCACTGCCCAGAAGAAGGCAATGGCAAACCACTTCTGTAAAAAAACTTGCCAAGGACAGTCATTGGGTATTATTAAGGCAGTGGTTAATTGATTAGTCAGGGCATGAAGGGATAGAAGAAGGCTGGAGATTGAGCCATGATCAGCCATGATGAAATGGTAGAGCAGATTCGATGGGCCAAATGTTCTAATTCTGCTCTTATACCTTATGGTCTTCATGATATCTTACATCATGGTGAGCTTATCATGCTCATGGAAAGCCCATGACTGCCTTCACAGAGCTTCCTCTGCGGATTCTGCTGGTGTTCCTGCAGACCAGGGGTTCCCAACCTTTTTATGTCATGAACACAACCATTACACAGGTCCAGAGAGCTATCTGCTTAAATGGATGGTAAATATGTCATGAAACTTAAATAAATAAATAAATAAATATATATATATATATATATATATATATATATAAAAATTTAGTTAATTTTAATGCATTTCACTGCTTCTGAGAATTTTCCAATATTTGTCAGTTTCAGTTTTGTTATTTAAATTAATTAATATTTTCAGTTATTTGAATATTTATTCAAATAGCTGAGGCCTTAAGAAGTCATTGGTCAGATAGCGTTCGGAGTATTGTGAGCAGTGTTGGGCCCATTATCCAGGGAGAGATGTGTTGGCTTTGGAGAAGGCTCAGAGGAGGTGCTTGAGAATGATCTCGGGAATGAAAGGATCTCAGTTACTCTATAAGGAACGGTTTGATGGCACTGGGCCTGTTCTTGCTGCGATTTAGAAGAACGAAGGGGTACCTCATTGAAACGCTACTGAATATTGAAAAGCCTAGATAGAGTGGATGCAGAGAGGATATTTCCGACAATGGGGGAGTCTAGGACCAGGGGGCATAGCCTCAGAATAGAGGGGCATAGATTTACTACAGAGATAAAGATGAGTTTAGCCAGAAGATCATGAAGTTCATTGACAGGCGGCTGTTGAGATTAAGTCATTGAGTATATTTAAAGCATGGGCTGACTGGCCCTTGATTATCAAAAGTTAAGTGGATAAGGCAGGAGAATGAAGTTGGGGGCGGGGTGGGGGGGTTATACATCATTTCTGCTCTTTTGTCTTATGGTTTTTGAATTTAAAAAATCGCCAAATTCTTTGACAGCATTGATGGCTGATTCAGCCTGGAGGCAAGAGTTAACCCTCTCTCAAAGCACCTGGCTGTGTGGGTTCTTTCTTTTGGGTCCTGCTTCAGTAAAGAGTGACTTCAGCAAAGATATAGCTGGTGAGAGGGGGTGGCGATGGATCGATGGGCTATTATTATATTGTCGGCTTCTAATCCTGTTTCCCTTACTTGTGATCCCACCCATTGTGATCCACCCTTTTATGTATGCGATATCTCATATGATCTCCCCTCATGACCGTGATCCCATACATGGTTCTGGCTATCTGTGTGATCCACACCCTAACTCTGTGATCCACCATCTCATCAGTGTGACCAAACCCCTAATCTGGGTCACCCCACCTGTGCAATTTCCCCCTCACCTGGGTCACCCTAACTGTGCGATTTCCCCCTCACCTGGGTCACCCCACCTGTGCGATTCCCCCTCACCTGGGTCAACCCACCTGTGTGATTCCACCCTCACCTGGGTCACCCCATCTGTGCGATTCCCCCTCACCTGGGTCACCCCACCTGTGTGATTTCCCCCTCACCTGGGTCACCCCACCTGTGCAATTTCCCCCTCACCTGGGTCACCCCACCTGTGTGATTCCCCCTCTCCTGGACCCCCCCCACCAGTGTGATTCCACCCTTACCTGGGTCACCCCACCTGTGTGATTCACATTCATCTGGATCACCCCACCTGTGTGATTCCACCTTTTCCTCCCCATTCCGCCCCACCCCTCAGCAGACAGCTGGGTCAGTAATATCTGTCAGGGAGATCTACATGCTCATCGTGGGTTTAATGATTTCCATGTAACTTAGCTGGACCACTAAGGTGGGTTGCCACTCACCTTGAGGGTCTTGTTGTGTCTTTGAAGTTCCCGGCACAGACTCTCAAGCTTGCTGCGGGCCAGGATTGCCCTGGTGTGCTCACTCTGCAGGTGGTCCTTCTCCTTGGTGAGCTGAACCTGTTTCCTCTGGAGTGACTTCCTCTGTTTCTGCTCAGCCCGGTACTCCTCCAGCTGAAGACAGACAACAAGGATCAACATTTAGAAGGGCAGGGACTTTTACGGACAGTTAGGATAGCTTTGTGCTTTGAAAATCATATCTCACTAGTTTGATTGTGCTTTTTGAAGAGGTGAGTAAAAGATTGACAAGGTTGGGTTGGTAGATGTTATCTGTATGGACTTTAACCATGGCTTTTGACAAGGTCCCACATGCTAGGCGGGACCAGAAGGTTAGAATAGATGGGATCCAGGGTGAGCTAGCCATTTGGATACAAAATTATCTTGATGGAAGGAGGAAGAGAGTCTTTCAGATTGGAGACATGTGACAAATAATGTACTGCTGGGTCCACTGTTGTTTATTCATTTATATTAACAATCAGGATGACAATGTAGATGGCATAGTTAATAAATTTGCAGGTGACACCAAAATTGGTGGCTAGGACAGTGAAGAAAGTTTTCGATGATTAAAGTTGGATACTTAAGGCAGAAGTTGATAGATTTTTGATTAGTCAGGACATGAAGGGCTATGGGGAGAAGACAGGAGACTGGGACTGAGAAGAAAATGCATCAACCATGATGAACTGGTGGAGCAAATTTGATGCTCCTATATCTGATGGTCTTACAGTCTTATGGTCTTAGATCAAGTGTGGAAATGGGAGAATGACTGATGGAGCTTCTGGGCTTTCCCTCCCCACAGGTTGGGTGAGAATGGAACTAGAGGTCATAGGTTTAGGGTGAAGGGTGAACTATTTAAGTTGAATCTAATGATGGTGAGAGTGTGAAATCAGCTGCCAGTAGTAATGGTGTATTTTAACATTTAAGAGAAATTTGGGAAGTATGTGGAGGATAGAGGTATAGAAAGATTTGGTCTAGGTGCAGTAGATGGGACTAGGCAGAAGATCGGGTCAGCATGGACTAAATGGGTTGAAGGGCCTATTTCTTAGTTATCATTCTCCATGAGCCTATGACTAAGGGTGAGGTGCTGCACTTTGGTCAGTTATACACAGTAAATCGTATGGTGTTATAGAATAGAGAGTCACAGGGGTGCAGGTACATAGTTCCCTGAAAGTGATCCCATGGTAGACAGAGCGGTGAAAAAGGCTTTTGGCTTGCCTTCATTGTCAGGGCACTGAATGTAGGAACTGGAACCTTGTGTTAAAACTGTACAAGTCACTAATGAGACACACTTGGAGTACTGTGAGCCGTTCTGGTCTCCCAGCTATATCATTATGCTGGAGAGGGTGCAGAAAAAATGGACAACGGTGTTGCTGTATCTGGAGGGCTTGATAGGCTGGATCATAGGAGACTGGGGGAGATGTACAAAATCATGAAGGCAGGTAAATTAGAGGGGACAGGTTTCAGCTGAGAAGGGAGAGATTTAAAAGAAAGCTGTGCTGAAGTGCATTATGACCCTGTGACTCTAATACCTGTCTTCTGCTCCTTCACCTGTTCATTTTTGTTCCGTTGGACAATCCATGACATTTTCTATATATTTTCTCTCCCTTCTCTAGTTTGGGAACATGCATAATCTGGTAATAAAAAGTCTCTGTACTGAAAGCCTCAGTTACTGTTTGGATTGCTAATTTTATATTCCCATTCACCCAAGTCAGAACTGTCCCTGTTGAAAATGGGTTTTCTCCAGTTGCCTGGTTTTAACTTGGAGTGATCAGTATTTTCCAGAGCAATTCACAGCTGATTTATTATCCCTCTCAGGACTGTTAAGATGCAAACTCTCCAAACTGTCGAGACCCCACCTGCCCCAGGACCCCGGGAATGCAATTCACTCTCTTCTGAAAGTTGGACATCACACTGCAGGCACTAGGACCCAAGGGAAGTACATCACATGACTGAATGATTAGTTACTGTTTGTGAAAAGAGGGAAGGTAATATTAGGAATAGGATTATTCTCCATAAGCACATTAGAACATAATGTATGCAAGATACACAGGCCATTTAAACCCTTGTTTCTGTTGCACCATTCAATAAGCTTTGACTAATCTTTTCACTCTACACCACTGTCCTGCATTAATATCCATTAATATTGAAAACCGTATGGAGCATTGTCTTGAATAAGCTCAGTGCGCGAGGCTCCATAGTTCTGCTGGGAACTCAATTGCAAAAGTTGGGATCTTGGCATTATTTTCTCTGGTCCATGTTGCAACTTTATAAAGATTGTTTCTAAGATTTTCCCTATTACTTGTGCCAGGCTAACTGGTCATGCTTCCTGTTAATTTTTTTTTATTCCTTTCTTCCATGCTGTGGGAACCACTCTCAAACCTTTGGAATTTTGGAAGATAACAGTCACTGTATCTCCTTCAAATCCCTAGGATGTAGATCAGGTCCCGGATTTTTATCGAGAGTCAGTCCCATTAATATGCCGATGAAGGATCTCAACCCGAAACTTTGACTGCTTATTCCCCTCCAGACATACTGCCTGACATGCCGAATTCCTCCGTCATTTTTGCCTATTAGTTGCCCCTTAGTTTCTTCAGATAATTTTAAGGTGATTGGAGGAGAACTCGGGGATGTCTGAGTTAAGTGTTTTACACAGAAAGTGGTGGGTGCATGGAATGCCCTTTCTGGGGTGGAGGTAGAGGCAGATACATTAGAGACATTCAACAAACTTTTATATGGGTACATGGATGACAGAAAAATGGAGGGCTATGTAGGAGGGAAGGGTAGATTGATCTTAGAGTAGGTTAAAGGGCCAGCACAATATTGTGGGCCGAAGGACCTGTCCTGCATTGTAATGCTCTGTGATCAGAAACTTTTTTCCTGATATTTACTCCTACCACTTCTTCATTCTTCTGGAACCACTTCCCTTCATTGCTTCTCAGACATATTTTTTTCTGGTTTCTTCCATGAGGACAAAATATTTGTTTAATTCATCTGTCATTTTCTTTTTCTCCCATTGTATTGTCTTCTTTCTTAGTCTTTAAGGGAGCCATATTGATCTTAGCTGATGATTTCCTTTTTACACACCCTTAGAAACATTTATAGACTATAGCCTAATTCAGAGTACCTCTGGCTATACAGTGATTTGGGACATACTGCTGTTATGAAACTGTCATATAAAGCAAGTTGTTAATAATCTAAATGTTTGAATTCAGGAATTTATGGGCTTAGAGTAGAAAGTTTAAAGATGATCTTTGTTTGCTACGTGTATATAGAAACACGCGGTGAAATCTGAAGTTTGTGTCAACAACCAACACAACCTGGGGATGTGCTGGGGGCAGCTGCCAAATGTCATCACACTTCCTGTGCCAACGTAGCGTGCCCACAACACGCTAACATGTTTGGGATGAGGGAGGAAACCCGAGCACCCTGAGGAAAGCCACATAGTCACAGCGAGGATGTGCAAACTCCTTACGGACAGCGAGGGAATTGACCCCGTGTCACTGGCGCTGTAATAGTGTTACATTAACTGTTACGCTACCCTTTGCCATGGCACTCACTTTGGCACTTTATGAGGAACAAAGTTGACTGGTCTTGCTTGCTTGTTTGTTGGTGAAATATCATGCTACATTGACACCAGAAATGTAGTGATACTTACTGGTTGCCCCCTGCACTGTCTATGTCTTATGGTCTAGTCCCCTGATTGTGTAGGTTGTTGATGCAAAACCACACATTTAGAGTTGTTGAATCATAGAAAAGTACAGCAGAGAAACAGGCCCTTTGGCCCATCTAGTCCATGCTGAACCATTAAAACTGCCTTCTTCCACCTACCTGCACCAGACCATAGCCCTCCATACCCCTACTATCCATGTACCTATCTAAACTTTTCTTGAACATTGAAATCGAACTTGCACACATCACATAGCTGGCAGCTCATTCCACTTTGTCAGTGAAGAAGTTTCTCCTCGTGTTCCCCTTAAACTTTTCACCTTTCACCTTTAACCCATGACACCTAGTCAGTGGAAAAAGCCGGCTTGCTCTATGCTGCATTTGACAATATGTTTTGATCCAGATGGGACAAAAAAGAAAAATAATCTTGGATCTCGAATCTGATGGTGACCAACCTCCATTGCCCAGAGTGGAGCCCTTGTGAAGACATATGAGGAAATAGTTCCCAGGCAGTTTTGTGCCTCTTGAGGTGATTCCCAGTAAGGAGTGGGAAAAGAATCATGCAGTGGGTGTATTTCATTTTACTGACCAGTTCTGAGTACTTCAGCAACAGGATTTCTTGCCTCTCCTCAGGTGAGCTTATCTTGTTCAGAGTCTGCATCAAAGTCGCAACCTCCTTCCCTATATATAAAGACACAAAGTTAAAATCAAAATGTTGTTCACCCTCAGTGAGGTGACGATGTGGAACTAGCAACAGGTGATTTATAAACACAGGAGATTCTGCAGATGCTGGAAATCCAGAGCAACACCCACAGAATGCTGAAGGAACTCAGTCAGCATCCCTGGTGAGAAATAAACAGACGTTTCGACCAAGGAGCTAATTATTGACTTCAGAGGCAGGAAAGCAGAGGTCCATGAGCCAATCCTCATTGAGGATCAGAGGTGGAGAGCATCAGCAACTTTAAATTCCTCACTGTTATCGTTTTGGAGAACCAATGCTGGGTCCAGCATGTGAGTGCATTATGAAGAAAGCATGACAGCACCCCGACTTTCTTAGATCCTTGCGTAGATTCGGCATGACATCTAAAACTTTGACAAAGAGCGTGATGGAGAGTATATTGACTGATTGCATCACAGCCTGGTATGGAAACACTGCTGCTTTAAATCGAAGAGCCTTCAAGACAGTGGATATGGCCGAGTCTGTCACAGGAAAAGCTCTCTCCACTACTGAGTACATCTAACAAAGCATTTTTGCGAGAAAGTGGCATCCATCATCAGGGATCCCCACCATCCAGGTCGTGCTCTCTTCTCACTGTGCCACCAGGGAGAAGATACAGGAGCCTCAGGTTCCACACCACCAGGTTCAGGAACAGTTATTACCACTCAACCATCAGGCTCAAATGGGATAACTTCACTCAACTTCACTTGCTTCATCATTGAATTGTTCCCACAACCAGTTGGCTCACTTTCAAGGACTCTTCATCACATATTCTTGATGCTTATTGCTTATTTATTATTATTATTTTTTTTCTTTTTGGATTTGCTCAGTTTGTTGCCTTTTGCACACTGGTTAAATACCCAAGTTGGTGCAGAGTTTCATTGATCCTCTTATGGTTATTATTCTATAGATTTATTGCGTATGCCCACAAGAAAATGAATCTCAGGGTTGTAATTGGTGACATATATTTACTTTGATAATGAATTTATTTTGAACAGTTTGCAAGCAAGCTTTTCACACTGTCTTACTACATGGGAAAATACTAGGCCAATTCTAATTCAACTAACCAGTCAGAATGTGAAAAATCTCTGTCAGATCAGATCATTACACAGGAGGATGGAAGGAGATACAGGAGCCTCAGAACTCACACTTCCAGGTTCAGGAACAGTTATTAACCCTCAACCAAAGGAGATAACGTCATTTGACTCACTTCATCTCATATTCTTGACATTTATTACTTATTTATTATTATTGTTTTTTTTCTTCTTTACTTTTTGTATTTACACTGTCTTTTTTGCACATTGGTTGTTTGTCTGCCCTGTTGGGTGTGGTCTTTCCTTGATTCTGTTGTGTTTCTTGTGAATGCCTGCAAGAAGATGTATTTATGAGCTGTATATGGAGACATATATCTACTTTGAAAATAAATTTGCTTTGAACCCTTCATCAGGCCTGGAGAGGAAGTGGGGAAGAAACCAGAATAAGAAGGAAGGGAGGAGTACAAACTGGCAGATAGGTGAGACTAGATGAGGGGAAAGTGAGTGGATGGGAGGGGGGATGATGTGAGAAACTGGGAGGTGATAGGTGGAAGAGGTAAAGGGTTGAATCTGATAGGACATGAGAAAAGGCCATGGGTGAAAGGGAAAGAAGAGGGGCACCAGGGAGAGGTGATGGAAAGAGAAGGGACAAGTGGGGAACTAGAATGCGGAAATGAATAAAAAGAGAATGGGTATATGGTAGAAGCTCCCTTCCTCCTCTTTGCCATTAAGTTTCTGGATGTCACAGAAACTGGTGAAGTACAATTGGTAATTTGTAGTTAGTTTGTTAACATGATATGTACCAAGGTACAGTGAAAAGCTAATATTTGTGTGCCATCCAGGCATATTGTTCCATTCAAGAGTACATTGAGACAGTAAAGAGAGACCCTTCCTCAGTCTTGGCTCGGAACATCTGCTTCTTCCTCTCTCTCGAGGAGCAGTCTGACCTGCTGAGTTCCTCCACCATTTTGTGTGTGTTACTCTGGATTTCCAGCATCTGCAGCATCTCTTGTGTATATAAAGAGAATACAGAGTTACAATGACAGAGAAAGTGCAGTACTGGCAGACAAGTAATGTTCAAAGGCCATAACGAGGTAGACTGGAAGAACAAATGATCATCTTAATTGTACAAAAGGTCCATTCAAGAGTATGACGACAGGGGATAAATGTACTTGAGTCTACAAGTCTAGTGGGATTCCTCCCACATTCCAAAGACATCCTGGTAGTCAAGGTAAGTTACACCCTGATAAGTGTCAAGAGTAGTGGTTGGACGTATGGGAAAGGATAGGGTACAGGACTACTGAGACCTGAAATGAAAGGGTTAATGTATGAGGACTGTCTGATGGCTCTGGGCCTGTACTCACTGGAGTTTAGAAGAATGAGGGAGGGGCTTCATTGAAGCCTACTGAATATTGGAAGACCTATGCTGTGTATTTAATATTTCAGTAATATTTGAGTAATAGTATAAGAATATTATTTGATTAAGCATGCTTTGTTGTTCATAGAATTCATATATGTAAAACTACATGAATGGCATATGTCATCACACTACTCTGTGAAATTTGCTTAAAGTAATCATGAAGTTAGACTCATATGTCAGATTCCCATGTCTTCCTTTGAATTAGTTTAATGTTTCGAAGTTACAAAACATAACATTGTTGACAAGGTATTTTTAAAATGTTCCCAAGGTTGTTACCAAGCTATTGAAGCGCTGTGAGATGTTTGAATTAAAAAAAAAATGCAGGTAAAAAAATACAATCCAGCATGTGCAGAGACTGTTGAGTTAAACAAAAACAGCTCAGCATATGTCACTTGGAAGGAAAGACATGATTGAGATTTTTGACAAAGTCCAGAAAATGCTAGAATTCACTGGTTCATGAAGAGTGAGTATCAGGAGAAAAAGGAGGGAAATGTCTGGCCACATCAGAAAAATTGACAAGTTTGATTACACAAAAGATATGTGTATTGGACAAATTGAACCATTTTTAACACAAATGAAATAACCAATGAGAAACAATTACCAATCTCGCATTGGATTGCCCCTCATTCTTCTGAGTTCCAGTGAGTAGAGGCCCAGAGCCATCGAATGCTCCTTATACGACGAGCCTTTCAATCCCAGAATAATTTCATGAACCTCCTTTGAATCCTGTCCAATTTTTTTTTGAAATCTTTTTTTATTGTGTTTTTAAGTGATTACAGAGTAAAGTATGGAAAAAAAATGTATATAACCCTTCCCCCCTCCCCTTAACCCCTCCCCCTAACTTCTCTATAGAAAATAAAAGAGAAAGAAAGAAAAAAAAAGAAAGAGTGCCTGGATATCGGGAGATCCTCACATGCTCCATGGAGTTCGTAATAACTTTAGTATATATATTTATTTCTTTCCCCAAATAACCAATTATTTCATCTTCAGAGCACCTATATATTTAGTCCTGTCTTTTGTAAATAAGGGCACCAAATTTTCAGAAATGTTTCATATTTATCTCTTAAATTATAAGTAATGTTTTCTAATGGAATATAGCCATAAATTTCTTTCTTCCAACAATCTATACTTAAATATGTATCCAATTTCCAAGTAACTGCAATAGCCTTTTTGGCTACTGCCAGTGCAATTTTTATGAATTCTTTCTGATATTTATTTAGTTTGAGTTTTGGTTTTATCCCTTCAATATCACCTAGTAAGAGTAATATTGGATTATGAGGAAGTTGTGTTCCTGTAATTTGTTCCAGTAAAAGTCTTAAATTTGTCCAAAAAGGTTGAATTTTAGAACAAGACCATATAGAATGTAAAAAAGTATCAGTTTCTTGGTTACATCGGAAACACCGATCAGATAAATTTGGCTTTAATTAATTTATTTTTTTGTGGTGTAATATATAATTGATGTAGAAAATTATATTGCACTAATCTTAACTGAACATTTATTGTATTTGTCATACTATCAAGACATATTCTTGACCAATTGTTTCAATTTTAATATTCAAATCACTTTCCCATTTTTGTCTTGACTTATGGACTCCTTGTTTAATTGCCTGTTTTTGAATCAAATTATACATACAAGATATAAATTTTTTAATCTTTCCTTTTTGAATTAAAATTTCTATTTCATTAGATTTCGGCAATAACATTGTTTGACCTAATTTTTCTCTTAAATAAGCCCTTAGTTGAAAGTAACAAAAAAAAGTGTTATTTGGTACTTTATATTTATTCTTTAATTGATCAAATGACATTAATATACCTCCTTCAAAACACTCCTATATATCTAATCCCTTTTTGAAACCAATTATATAAAAGTTGATTGTCCATTGTAAAAGGAATAAGTCTATTTTGAATTAAAGATCTCTTTGCTAATAAAGATTTTTTGTCTCATCATCAACATTTATCTTATTCCATAAGTCAATCAAATGTTTTAATATAGGAGATTCTTCCTTTTCCCATATCCATTTAGATTCCCATTTATATATAAAATCTTCTGGTACGTTTTCTCCTATTTTATCTAATTCTATTCTAATCCATGCCGGTTTATCTTTCTCGAAAAAAGATGCAATAAATCTAAGTTGATTTGCTTTAAAATAATTCTTAAAATTTGGAAGTTGTAATCCTCCTAGATCAAATTTCCATGTCAATTTTTACAATGATATTCTTGACATCTTACCTTTCCAGAGAAACTTCCTCACATATTTGTTTAACTCTTGAAAAAACTTCTGGGGTAATTGTATTGGTAATGATTGAAATAAATATTGTAGTCGAGGGAATATATTCATTTTTATAGTATTTACTCTACCTACTAATGTTATTGTTAATGCCATCCATTTATCAAGATCTTCCTGAATTTTTTTCAAAAGTGGTAAATAATTTAATTTGTATAAGTTTTTTATGTCATTATCAACTCTTATACCTAAATATTTTATACCATTTGCTGGCCATCTAAATTGAGTTATTAATCGACATTGACTATAGTCTCCATTAGTAAGAGGTAAAATTTCGCTTTTATCCCAATTTATTTTATAACCTGATATTTTCCCATATTCTTCTAATCTATAAGATAATTTGCATAATGAATGTAATGGATCTGTTAAATAAAGTAGAACATCATCAGCAAATAAGTTAATCTTGTATTCTTCCTGATTAACTCTGAAACCCTTAATATCTGGATCCATTCTAATTAATTCAGCTAATGGCTCTATTGCCAACACAAACAAAGCAGGTGATAATGGACAACCTTGCCTAGTTGATCTTGTTAACTGAAATGATGTTGAAATTTGACCATTTGTCACTACTTTAGCTTTGGGATTAGTATTTAAGGTTTTAATCCATTTTATAAATGATGTTCCTAATCCATATTTTTCCAATACCTTAAATAAAAAATCCCATTCCAATCTATCAAATGCTTTTTCTGCATCTAAAGCAACTGCCACACTTGTTTCCTCCCTCTTTTGCGCTAAATGGATGATACTAAATAACCGGGTTACATTATCTGCCGATTGTCTATTTTTAATAAATCCTGTTTGATCCATATGCACTAATTTTGGTAAGCATTTAGATAATCTATTAGATAAGATTTTTGCTATTATTTTATAATCAGTGTTTAATAAAGAAATAGGTCTATATGATGTTGGTTTTAAAAGGTCTCCATCTTTTTTTGGCAATACTATTAAAATAGCTGTTGAAAAAGATTCTGGAAGTTTATGCGTTCTTTCCGCTTGATGTATTAACTCCATAAAAGGAGGAATTATTAAATCTTTAAACTTTTTATAAAATTCAGGTGGAAAACCATCTTCTCCTGGAGATTTATTACTTTGAAGTGATCCCAGAGCTTCTTCAACCTTCTTCAATGTAAAAGGCATACCTAATCCCTTCTGTTCTTTCGTATTTAATTTTGGAAGAGTTATTTGTGATAAAAATCTTTCTATCTTGATGTCATCATTTTTTGATTCTGATTTATATAACAGAATAAAAATTCTTAAAAGCTTCATTAATTTCTAGAGGCTTATAAGTAATTTTATTTACTTTTGTTCGAATTGCATTTATTGTTTTAGAAGTCTGATCTGTTTTTAACTGCCATGCAAAGACCTTATGTGATCTTTCACCTAGTTCATAATATCTCTGTTTAGTTCTCATAATTGCCTTTTCTGTTTGATATGTCTGGAGTGTATTATATTTTAACTTCTTATTAATAAGTTGTCTTCGTTTTTCTTCTGTCATATTTCATTGAGATTCTTTTTCTAATTTTATAATCTCTTTTTCTAATTGATCTATTTCTATCATATATTCCTTCTTAATTCTAGAAGTATAACTTATTATCTGACCTCTCAAATATGCCTTCATTGCTTCCCACAATATAAATTTATCATCAACTGAATGTGAATTTGTATCTAAAAAGAACTGAATCTACTTTTTCATAAAATCACAAAAATCTTGATGTTTTAGTAGAATTGAATTAAATCTCCATCTATAAATTGATTCCTCTTTATCATTGTCATTATTAAAGGAGAGTGATCAGGCAATATTCTTGCTTTATATTCCACATTTTTCACTCTATCTTGAATATTCGTTGATAATAGGAAAAAATCTATCCTTGAGTACGTTTTATGTCTATTTGAATAAAATGAATAATCTCTTTCTTTTGGATTGATTCTTCTCCATATATCAATCAAATTTAAGTCTTTCATCAACGATAGAGTTAATTTTACTACTTTTGATTTTGTAACAGCCTTTGTTGATCTATCTAAAACTGGATCTAGACAAAAATTAAAATCTCCACTTATTAATATTTTATCATGTGCGTTAGCCAAATTCAAAAAGACCTCCTGTATAAATTTTACATCATTTTCATTTGGTGCATAAATATTCATGAGTCCATAGTTCTGAAAAAATTTGACAATGTATAATTAAATATCTTCCTGCTGAATCAATTAATACATTTTGTATTTTAATTGGTAAATTTTTATTAACCAAAATTGCAACTCCTCTCGCCTTTGAGTTAAATGAAGCTGCAATAACATTTCCAACCCAGTCTCTTTTTAATTTCTGATGTTCTATGTCTGTTAAATGAGTTTCTTGTAAGAAAGCTATATCTATTTTCATTTTTTTTAATATATGTTAAAATTCTTTTTCTTTTTACCGGTCCATTAAGCCCATTAACATTAAAACTTAAAAAATTAAATAAATTAGTCATTGTTTTTAATTATGTTACTCCAATCTATAATAATGCCTAATCTTTCAACTTTCGTGTTATCCTGGGAAATCTTTTTAGAAGTCTCCATGTTGCTATGTGTGTCCCCACCAATCATCCAGGCAAAAGGATAGAAGAAAAATAGAGTATAAAGAAAAAAACAAAATACCCCCCTACTAATGTAGTGAAAGAAAAAAAAACACAACATCACCCCCCTCTGTTGTACGGGTCATGGCAATCGCCATGATTACACACGTGAATCCCGTAGTAACCGATTCAAAGCTCCCCAGCCCCCCCACAACATAAAAAGTATATATATAAAAGAAAAGAAAAAAAATACTATTCTCAATTAGTATTTCTAAAATTTTACTTTTCTCCCTTGTATCATCCTTAAATGTCCATCAGTTCCATTCGCTATCTCTGTCTTCGTCTTTAACCATTACATTTAGAAGTCTCTACGTTTAATTAGCGAATAGATGGAAGTTTTTGTGCGAACACCTCCGCATCTCGATAATCGGAAAAAATCTTTTTCCCTCCTCCAAAAAAATTATCCGTGCTGCTGGGTGACGCATTAAAAATTTATAACCTTTTTCCCATAAGACTTTTTCAGCTGAATTAAATTCTTTCTTTCTCTTCAAAAGGTTATAACTTATATCAGGATAAAAAAGAACTGGTTTCTCTGCTATCATCAATGGACCATTTCTTCTTTTGGCACCTTGGGCAGCCGCCCTCAAAATCTTTTCTTTATCTTGGTATCTTAAACATCTTATCAAAATTGATCGCGGATTTTGATCATCTTGAGATCTTGGCCTTAAGGCTCTGTGCACCTTTTCAATCTCAATTGAAGTTTCTTCTCCCATTTCCAATTTTTCAGGGATCCATTTTTGAAAAAAATTTATTGGGTCTTCTCCTTCGGTACCTTCTTTAAGTCCAACAATTTTAATATTATTGAGTCTACTAAAATTTTCAAGCTTATCAATTTTTTCCACGAGTTGTTTTCTTTCTGATGTCCAGGCATTATTATCATCTTCCATTTTCTTCATTCTTCCACCCATACCTTCCATTTTAATTTCCAAATCTGTAATTTTCTTTTCCATTTTTTCCCGTTTCTTTGTCATTTTATCAAACATAGTCTCCATATTTATCATTTTTTCTTTAATTACTTTTTGGTTACTTTTACTCACTTTTAATGCATTTAATTTTTCTAATTTATGCATTATTTGCCTCAAAGTCTTTTTTATATTTTCAGAGGAACTTTCATCTCTATCTTAGTCTGATTTTTCCAGAGAATCTGACTCTCTCTCAGATTCACTTTCACTTTCGGTTTCAGTCGCAGCTGAGATTTGTAGTTCTGGTTGCTCTCGTTTGCACATGCTCGTTCCTTTACGTTTGCGCAATTCTCGTTGATCTTTTCCTTTAGAAATGGCCCATGCTGCCGCAGTTTCCTGTTCTGTTTCGCCGGTGATGTATTGTACCTGAGTCCGCAGTTCTTCGGTAGAAGTAGGCCTTGATTCTGTTCCAACTTGAGCGGTCTTCGCGGTAGTAGTTTTCTTCATCCTCTGCTTATGAGGCATAGCTTAAAACAATCTGGAGTAGTTTATAAGTAACCTTAAGAAAGTATTGACTAACTTTTCTTCACTTAAACATTAATTTATTGATTTTTTTACGGGAGGGCTGGGTTCCAGCGTCTCGATCCTACGTCGTCAAGTGACGTCCCCCTCCTGTCTAATGTTGGCACATCCTTTCTCAGTTAAGGGCCCAAAACTGCTCACAATACTAAAAAGTCTCACAAGTGCTTTTTAAAGCCTCAGCATTACATCATTACTTTTATATTCTAGTCATCTCAAAATGAATGCTAACTTTGCACTTGTCTTCCTCACCACTGACTCAACCTGCAAATTAATCTTTAGGGAATCCTACATGAGGACTCCCAAATCCCTTTGCCCCTTAGATGCTTTGCATTTTCTCAATATTTGGCAAATAGTCCATGCTTTTATTTCTTCTTCCAAAGTGCATGACCATACACTTCCCTGACACTGTATTCCAGCTGCCACCTCTCTGCCCATTCTCCTAATCTGTCTGGAAGAGAGTTCAAGGAGCTTCAGGAAAGTTGAAAGTATTCGACCTTTGTGAACATAAAGAACCAGAACCTCCTCTGTGTGCATTAAGGTTATTTCATGAACTTCAAGTGGGAAACAAAAAGCTGGTCACAAAAGTAGATGCAAAGACCAAAGCCCGGCTGGATGAATGGAAGACCAAAGAGAAAGGAGTCAGTGGAGATCTGAAAACAGGATTTGTCAGATGACGTGGTGGATGAGGAAACCAAGAGGAGATCAGATCATAAAGTATTGGAGTATAAAGTTGCATTGTTTGCTGTGTAACCAAAACTATGTAGTCGGCTTTGTATTTGCTATTTGCTATATATGTATCCAATTTAGTAGGAGAATGAAATCTCTGTATTGTCTCTGTACTATTGAACACATCAATGCCTTGAGAATGTAGCTAACTTATACTTACTATGTATCCAACTTATCAGCCGGAATGAAATTTCTGTATTGTCTCTGTACTATTGAACACATCAGTAATTTAAGAACGTAGCCAAATAAGAAGATAATGGTGTGTTAATGAGAGGCTAGCTAAGAGATAACTGTGGCCAGGGATGAGGTAACATGTGGCCCAAAAAGTAGATTAGAACATGATTAAGTTAATGGGTAGAAACAATAGTTGAAGTCCGGAGCTGATGTACTGGTGATACGCAACTGTAGACTGATTGGATATGCTAATGCAACTAAACCAGGAGATTGCTATAAAAAATGCTATGTCCAAGGATCGGTGGGCAATCAGTGACTAGCTCAATGACTGTCTCAGCTTTGATCTGCAAATTAAAGTTTAACCCTTCTTGAAGAGTCTCCTGGTCGTTTGTGGGGCACAAGAAACCACGACAAAAATTGGCATAGCCGGCAGGATCGGAAAGAGACCCACAGAAAGGAAACGGCAGATTGGGGACGCTTCCCAGTCCTCTAGGGAACCCCACAGGGCTAACAGAATTAAGGGTGCATCCAAACAAAAGGTAAGCGCCTTTTGCGACAATTTGGACTAAGAATTCTGTTGGTTTTGGGGAGGTCTTGGAGTCTCAGAAGTGTGGAACCACTGCCGAAGGGTCTCTCCGGTCCAAAGAATCTGGCAGAATTGGGGGTTAACAGAGGAGGCTCAGAGGATTGATCAAGAACACTGCAGTGAGGGTAAGTACAAATAAGTTAATAAGAAGTTAAATGAAGAAATATTCCACGTGGTGTTCCAGTGAACCTTCCCAAGATTGAGATGCACAAACTCGACAAAGTAAAAGGAAGCAGAGAAAAGGTGGCTACCACTTCCTGCTGTCTCAAAGTCAACTTCAGAGGAGGCCCCAGAGGCTAAGATTGTTCTTGCAGCCACGTCTCACTTTGTCAGCAAAGACACTATCCCACAAGAGTAAGAAATCCACCACAGCAATTAAATCTTCAGGCCTGAATGGGACAATTTAAAATGTACAATGCTGTGGATATCTATATTGTAGGTGTACTATATGGTATACTGTGTATAGAGCTGAGGTGCATTCTCTATTGAGCTGGAATTTATAGGGAAGAGTGTTGTGTATTTAATATTTCAGTAATGTTTGAGTAATGTTATAACTTGACTAAGCATAATGCTAAAAATGTTTATATACTTCATTATGACTTAGATGTATAAATACATGAATTGTATAAGTAATGCTACCATATGATATGAGAGTGCCCTACTTGAAGTAAACATGAAGTTAGACTCACAGTTTGGACTCCCTGGTTTCCTTTGAATTAGTTTAATATTTTGATGTTACAAAACAAAACAGCCTGGACTGAATGGACTGAATGTTTCCTATAGTGGGGGAGTCTGGGACCAGAGGGCGCAGCCTCAGAATAGAGGAATGCCCCTTTAAGACAGAGATGAGGAAGAATTTCTTCAGCCAGGGAGTAGCAAATCTGTGCGACTCATCACCACAGAGGGCTGTGGAGCCCTAGTCACAGGGTATTTTTGATAGGTTCTTGATGAGTCAGGGCAGAGCAGGCAGGAGAATGAGATTGAGAGACAAAATAAATCAGTCTTGATGAAATGGCAGAGCAAACTCAATGGGCCAAATGGCCTATTTCTGTTGCTACGTCTTATGATCTTGCATGGCAAATGGGAATGGGTTGGATAAAATTTCTCTGCTGGGGGCTAGCATGTACCCGATGGGCTGGTTGGCGTCGAAGTACACACAGTTCTCATTATCCACTGATGTGATATCTACTAGTGCTGGCCCCAGCCCCCACCTCCAGCAGTCCTCAATGTGCATGGACACAGCCTATCATTATCAGTGTGAATATGGTAATCAGCTTCCAGCCCACTTGTGCCAAGTGGCTTCCCACTGTGCACAGTTCTAAAAGAGAGTGATCTTTATGTACGCAGCTGTAGATTGTAATTCAGAAACCATCACTGCTTGTAACTCAAAGTCCTGACTGATTGCATCATGGTCTGGTACGTTAATTCAAGTGCAACTGGAACGCAAGAAGCTGCAGAGAGCAGCCGGCTCTGCCCGATACACCACCATCACATCCCTCCCCACCGTCTACAAGAGGTGCTGCCTCAAGGAGGCAACAGCTGTCATCTAAGAACTCCTGACCATGCCATCTTCTTGCAGCTGTGATCAGGCAGGAGATACAGAAGCCAGATCAGGATGGATGTGGAGACTTTGGAGAGCAGTCAGGATGAAAGGGTATGAGCTATAAAGAGGAGTTGGACCGGGGACGGAAGGCAGTCCCGACAGAGATTTTGGACACTCTGATTGATATTGGAATTAGAATTGGTTTATTATTGTCTCATGTAGTAAGACAGTGAAAAGCTTGTCTTGCAAACTGTTCAAAACTCAAAATAAGTTTACTATCAAAGTACATCTATGTCATCATATGCAACCCTGAGATTCATTTTCTTGCAGGCGTAGTCAATAAACCCAATAACCACAATAGAATCCATGAAGACCGCACCAACACTGAACAACCAGTGTGCAGAAGACAATAAACTGCAAAAAGGAAGTAATAATAATAATTTAAAAAAATACAGAATAAATATTAGAGAACGTCAGATGAAGGGTCATTAGATGTGGGTCCATAGGTTGTGGGAACAGTTCAGTGATGGGGCCAGTGAAGCTGAGTGAAATTATTCCCTCTGGTTCAAGAGCCTGATGGTTGAGGGGTGATAGCTGTTCCTGAATCTGGTGGTGTGGATCCTGAGGCTCCTGTACCTTCTTCCCGATGGCAGCAGCAAGAAGAGAGCATGGCCTGGGTGGTGGGGGTCTCTGCTGATGGATTCTTAAGACAACACTCCATATGGGTGTGATCAACGGTGGGGGGAGCCCCTGTGCTGGACCGGGCCGAACGTACTACTTTTTGTAGGATTTTCAGTTCAAGGGCATTGGTGTTTGCATACCAAACTATATACTCCAATCAAACTATGCTCAAACCAATCAAACCAATCAATATACTCTCCACCACACAGCTTTAGAAGTTTGTTGAAGTTTTAGATGCCATGCCAAATCTTTTCAAACTCCTGAGGAAGCAGAGGCAGTACCATGCTTACTTTGTAATGCAACTTACCTGCTGGGCCCAGGACAGGTCCTCTAAAATGATAACACTGAGGAATTTAAAGTTTCTAACCCTCTCTACCTCTGATCCCTCAAAGAAGACTGGCTCATAGACCTCTGGTTTCCTCCTCCTGAAGTCAATAATCAGCTCCTTGGTTTTGCTGACGTTGAGTGAGAGGTTGTTGTTGTGGCACCACTCAACAACATTTTAAATCTTCTTCCTATTTGCTAATTTTACTGACGAGATTCTTAGTAACATTGACATTTCTTATATTGTCTGTAGCAAGTCCTGTTCACTATTAACTCTCCCAGATCCCACCGCTACCCGTAAGGAGTTTGTACATTCTCCTCATGATCACGTGAGCTACCTCTGGGTGCTTAGGTTTCCTCCCACTGTCCATAGACGTACCAACTGGTAGATTCATTGGTCATTGTAAATTTCCCTGTGATTAGTCTAGGATTAAATTGGGGGATTGTTGGGCAGCGTGGCTCAGAGGGGAAAATGCTGGCACTTGGAAAATGCGTTTCCATGGAGACTCAAGTTACTGCAGACGCAACATACAATCTGCTGGAGGAACTCAATGTGTCAAGCAGTGTCGGCGTTTTGGGTTGAAACCCTGCCTCAGGATTGTCTGGATCTTTGCTGCTTCTTTCTCCGATTCCAAAACCATAGACGTTCCCATTTTATTGAAAGGGTAGTGGAAGCTGACCCAAAGGTGGCTTACACCAAGGAATTCGATAAATATGTGGAATTTGATAAATCCAGTGCAGAAGTCCACTTTGGGGACTTCAGTTCAGGTAAACATTTCACCATTTCCCCAAAAAATGTTAGCTCAGTAGTGGGAAAATAATCAAATAGTTTTGAACCCTGATGTATTTCATTGGTAAATGACTGAGTTATATTTTACAAATAAGAAAGTCACACTTAATTAAACATCATCAAGTGACACTTGTGTGCAGTGCTGATAGTCCCACTGTTGGATGGATGTGAGACTTTAGAGAGGATGCAGAACAGGGCTACTAGGACGCTGTGTGGATTAGATGGTATGAGCTATAAGCAGAGGCTAGACAAACTTTGGGTTTCCCGCCCAGAGGCTGAAGTGAGATTTTTAACACTCTGATTGGTATTGGAATTAGAATTGGTTTATTATTGTCTCAAGTAGTAAGACACAATGAAAAGTTTGTCTTGCATATTGTTCAAAATAAATTTGTTACCAAAGTACATATATGTCACCATATGTAACCCTGACATTCATTTTCTTGTGAGTATGCTCTATAAATCCATAATTGTCGTAAGGGGACATGGAATGGACCCAAGCGCAGGACGCAGGCACTGAGGTCCTAGGGGCAGGACGGGAACAACTAAATGAGAGACAAGACATGGAGACCGTGGTGTGCGTGAGGGACGTGACGTTCAAGGTGATGCTGGGGTTCCGAGAGAGTCTTAGAGTTCAGGCAGGCAGGAGGATCCAAGAGTTCAGGGAGGGTCTAGGAGTTCACTGGCCTGGCCACATAACTCCTAGGCAGGGCCCAGACCTCCCAGGCAGGAATATGGGGGGGGCCTGAGCAGGTTGTAGGGCACAACCCATCAGCAGTGAGGGATGGAAAGGGGCAGAGTCCCCCACAAGGCAACTGCAGTCCAGCCAGGCTTGCCCAACAGAAGCAAGGGATAGGAAGGGAACGAGGTCCAGGGTGACTGTCAGACTTATTCAAAGACCTCATCTTTAACCATGAGACCTCCAAGCCAGGGCAATCGGCAACACACCTCCCCCAGTCAGTCCGTCCCAGAGCCCCCTATATACACCGCCAGCCAATGGGCATCAGGAGCGCCTTCTTGAGCCCCAACAAGCCACGATGATCCACAGGTGTGACTAATTGGGCTCAAGGGAGAAAGGAGGGACGGCTACAAGACCCGGAGTCCGGAGTCTGTGGACCGGATCAAGGCCCAGAATGCGGGCTCCAGACCGGACCATAACAATAATAGAATAATAACCATAATAGGATCAATGAAAGACCACACCAACTTGGGCATTTAATCAGTGTGCAAAAGACAACAAACTGTGCAAGTACAAAGATAAATAATACAGTCGGCCCTCCGTATCCACAGGGGTTTGGTTCCGGGACCCCCCCCACGGATACCAAGTTCCGCAGATTCTCACGTCTCGTATGCAAGATAGCGTAGTATTTGCAAATAACCTACGCACATCCTCCCGTGTACTTTAAATCATCTCTAAATTACTTATAATACCTAATACAATGTAAATGTTATGCAAATAGTTGTTATACTGTATTGTTTAGGGAATAATGACAAAATAAGAAAGTCTGTACATGTTCGGTGCAGGCGCAATCATCGTAGCTCTTCTGGGAACCAATGATGCCGATTCTCCCGTGATCTTTACGTTCTTGAGGCTGTAGCGCTTTACATAGCCAGCCAGCCATCCCTTACTAGCCTTAAACTCCTTCCTGTCACTCACAACACAAGTTGTGAATGAATGAGACGCGAGGTGAACAATGCTCAAACAATGAGTAATACATTTAATCACCTCTAGATTACAGTACTTATAATACTTAATACAATGGAAATGCTATGTAAATAGTTGTTACACTGTATTGTAATGCTCAAACAACGAGTGCTAGAGAGAGAACTTCTGGGATCTTTTTTTGATCCCGATCCGCGGTTGGTTGAATCTGCGGATACGGAGGACCGATTGTAATAATAATAATGATAATTATATATATATATAAAAGCAATAAATATCAAGAACAAGAGGTGAAAAGTGCTTGAAAATGAGTCCATAGGTTGTGGGAGCGGTTCAAAGATGGGGCAAGTGAAGTTGAGTGTCTGGTTCAACAGCCAGAAGACTGAGGGGTGATAACTGCTCCTGAACCTGGTGGTGTGAGTCCTGAGGCTCCTGTGCCTTCTTCCTGTGTAATGATCTGATCATTACCCAGTGCGTTGAGGTAGCAAAAGGTAAAAACATTAACAGAAGGCAGAATGAAGTGTTACAGCTACAGATAAAGTGCAGTACAGGTAAGCAATAAGGTGTAAAGTCACAATGAGGTAGAACGTAAGGTCAAGAGCCCATCGTATTGTACAAGAGGTCAATTTAAGCGTCTGATATCAGTGGGATAGAAGCTGCCCTTGAGCCTGGTGGTACGAGCTTTCAGGCTTTTGTATCTTCTGCCCGATGGGAGAGGGGAGAAGACAGAACGTTTATGGAGGGCAGTGTCTTTGATTAGACAGGGTAGACAGTCAGGATCTTTTGCCCAGGATAAAAACGTCAAAAGCACAAGGGGCAATTTTCTTTACACAGAGTGCTTGTTACCTGGGATAATGGTGGAGTCAGGCAGTCTGGTGTAGTTTAAGCAGTTGTAGATAGGCAGGTGAATATGAAGGGATTGGAGGGATATGGATGATACACAGGACAATGACAGTTAGTATAATCTGGCATTAAGGTTGTGGGCCAAATGGCCTGTCTGGTGCTGTACTCTTCTATGTTCTAAATTCTGTCTACTCACCCAGTCCCTTCAGTTTCTTCTTGTCCGGCTTCTGTTCCTTACCCATCTCCTTGTTAGTATCGCCAGTGGCTGTAGGACCTGGCAACTCCTTCTCCCCATCTTCCTGGGTCTCCACTTCTTCATTGTTTAAAGCCTCACACCCCTCTGCCTCTTCTTCAGCCTCCTTTCCCTTTGAGTTTTCCCCGGAGCCCCTGTAGGTCCTGATGATGTCTTCCAGCTGCTTTTCCAGCTCCTCTCCTATGTCAGCCTCCTCTGGGGGCTCCCTCTCAGGGGGGGTGTCCTCCTTCAGTGTGGGGGGAGCCGATTCCACTGGTGACTGATCTGGGGTGCTGGGGAGTTTCGGGTCTGGGTCGGGCAGTGGTGAGGCCACAGGCTCGTCTGCTACTTGCTTCTCCAGCTCGTGGGTGCTAGGGCCTGATGCTGGGTATTGGCCTGGCTCCTCTCCCCCAGTCCCGTCAGGAGGGACGTGAGTGTCACGGCTGTCCATCTCTGAATGGCCTGCCTGAGGAGAAGCACAACATCATCAAAGCCTGAGGGGATGAAGAGGTGACAATCTCTTAAACAAATTAAATGTGTAACATGTTATTGCGTACAGTTCTGCCCACCGACCTACAGGGAATATATCAATAAGCTTGAAAATTTTGAGGATGTTGCTAGGACTTGAGTTACAGGGAAAGGCTGAGTAGGTTAGGATTGTTTTCCCTGGAGTGTAGGAGAATGAGGGGAGATTTGAAAGAGGAACATAAAATTACGAGGGAAGTAGACGAGGGTAAATGCAAGCAGGCTTTTTCCACCTAGGTTGTCTGAGACAAGAACTAGAGGTCATGGGTCAAGAGTGAAAGGTGGAATATTTAAGAAGAACCCAAGGGAGAGCTTCTTTATTCAGAGGGCTGTGAGAGTGTGGAAGAGTGGAAGTGCTGGACGCAGATTTGATAGCAATTTTAAGAGCAATTTGCACGTGAGGAGTATAGTCTAGGTGCGATTTGAAGGGACTAGGCAAAATGCCAGTTTGGCTTTTTCTCTAAATGGGCCATAACATCTGTTTCTGTGGGGTGGTGATCTCTGAGCTTCTTAACTGCCCCTAATATATCAGCCTTTACCACCATCCTGTCAGGGCGTTCCACACATCCACCGCTTTCTGTGTAAAATAACCCAAATCTGACATCACTTTAAAATGAGCACGTCTTGGATTAGCCCTTCTGTCCCGGGACTAAGGCACTGGCTGTGCACTCAGACTGTGCCTCGTATCATTGTATACACCTCATCTTAGAGAAAAACCCTCACTCTCCGAGCCTTTTACTGTAAGACATTCTCTCTAACCAAGGCAACATCGTGGTGAATCTCCTCGGCACCATCTCGAAAGCTTCCACATTCTTCCTGCAACGAGGCAACCAGAACTGCACACAATAATCCAGTATGGTCTGACCGGGGTGTTGTCGAGCTGCAACATTACCTCACGGTTCTTGAACTCAATCCCCGACTAATGAAAGCCAACACACCATCTGTCTTTTTAACCACTCTTAGGCCACATTCCCTACATGCCTGACTCAAGATTCCTCAGTGATTATTCTATTTTGAGTTATGTCATGGGAAAGGGGTGACTCGTCAGAATGAGGAGAACACTTAAGGATGTTTCGATAGGTAATGAAACTCCTGGGAATGCCACGACTCCACATACTGGGAAGGAAGTATTCAGAATGGGATCAAGTACTTAGCTGCTACACATTGGGAGCTCGGAGAGTCTCTGTGTAAGTGGCAGAAGGAGAGTGCCACCTCACAAACTACCACAGAATCTCCTGCACTTCCACACAGCCATCTAAATGTGTGTGTGTCTGTGTAATTGTGCATATTTGCATGTGTTCCTATACTTCTGTGTGTGTGCTTGAACACGTGGTGTGGTGTGTGCTGTGTAAAAACATGTTTGTGTCGTCTATCTGGTGTGGTGTGCATGCACACGTGCACGTAAGCGTGTGTATGTGTGTCAGTGTGTCTATGTGTGTGCATCTGTGTGTGAGTGTGTGTGTGGGGTGTGTGTTTGCGTGTCTGTGTGTGAGTGTGTGTATGTGATGTGTGTGGGTGTGCGGGTGTGTGTGTGTGTGTGTGTGTATGTCAGCATGTTTAACTCTGGGTGTCAGTGTTTGTGCGTGTGTGTGAGTGTTTGAGTCTCTCTGTGTGTATGTCTGTGTATGAGTGGTTACTTACCAAGGGACACTCCTTTAAGACAGAGAGCATGTTGGATGCTGGCCTGTGTTAATTATAACCCTCTGCCTCATGCGTTCAGCTGCCCAGCGTGGAACAGCTGTTCAACAATTATTTGTCCCTTGGATCATTTCTAAATGGAGCTGTGCTGACTCTCTGACACACAGCCCTGGGGAAAGACAGCTTTAGTGCACCAGCACTCCCTCAACCTCAGCTTCTCGTTGGTTAGAGTCAATTAAACCTTGATAGAATTTACCCTTCCCTTCCTACCAATGAAGTGTAACATTTATCAGCTCAATCCTACGGGAGAGATGTTGATACACAGGTAGACACACACTGGTAGTCCCAAACTCCAACTTGCCTACAGACACAGATATTTACGTACAAACACATCAAAGCAAACACTTACACACACACACACACACACACACACACACACACACACACACACACACACACACACACACACACACACACACACACATCATTTGGCCCATCAAGTCTGTTCCACCATTCAATCATGGGCTGATCCAATTCTTCCAGTCATCCCCACTCCCCTGCCTTCTCCCCACACCCTTTGATGCCCTGGCTAATCAAGAACCTATCTATCTCTGCCTTAAATGCACCCAATGACTTGGCCTCCACAGCCACTCGTGGCAACAAATTCCACAGATTCACCACCCTCTGACTAAAGTAATTTCTCCGCATCTCTGTTCTAAAAGGACGTCCGTCAATCCTGAATTTGTGCCCTCTTGTCCTAAACTCCCCTACCATGGGAAATAACTTTGCCATATCTAATCTGTTCAGGCCTTTTAACATTCCGAATGTTTCTATGAGATCCCCCCTCATTCTCCTGAACTCCTGAGCTGTCAGATGTTCCTCATACGGTAACCCTTTTGCACACACATACACCAGCAGGCCCAGGGAGTTTCCACCCCACTGTAGCCCCAGGGTAAGGACCATTTCTGCCCCACTCTAAAACAAGTGTCAAGCACCAGACATCAGGAACCAGAACCATTTCTACCCCACTGTAACAGCAGGGTCAAAGACAGTTTCTACCCCTCTATAACAGCAGGGTCAAAGATAGTTTCTACCCCTCTATAACACCAGGATCAAGGACAGTTTCTACCCCTCTATAACACCAGGATCAAAGACAGTTTCTACCCCTCTATAACACCAGGGTCAAAGACAGTTTCTACCCCTCTATAACACCAGGATCAAAGACAGTTTCTACCCCACTGTAACAGCAGGGTCAAAGACAGTTTCTACCCCTCTATAACACCAGGGTCAAAGACAGTTTCTACCCCTCTATAACACCAGGATCAAGGACAGTTTCTACCCCTCTATAACACCAGGGTCAAAGACAGTTTCTACCCCTCTATAACACCAGGATCAAAGACAGTTTCTACCCCACTGTAACAGCAGGGTCAAAGACAGTTTCTACCCCTCTATAACACCAGGATCAAAGACAGTTTCTACCCCACTGTAACACCAGGGTCAAAGACAGTTTCTACCCCACTGTAACAGCAGGATCAAAGACAGTTTCTACCCCTCTATAACACCAGGATCAAAGACAGTTTCTACCCCACTGTAACACCAGGGTCAAAGACAGTTTCTACCCCTCTATAACACCAGGGTCAAAGACAGTTTCTACCCCTCTATAACAGCAGGGTCAAAGACAGTTTCTACCCCACTGTAACAGCAGGATCAAAGACAGTTTCTACCCCTCTATAACACCAGGATCAAAGACAGTTTCTACCCCACTGTAACACCAGGGTCAAAGACAGTTTCTACCCCTCTATAACACCAGGGTCAAAGACAGTTTCTACCCCACTGTAACAGCAGGGTCAAAGACAGTTTCTACCCCTCTATAACACCAGGGTCAAAGACAGTTTCTACCCCACTGTAACACCAGGGTCAAAGACAGTTTCTACCCCACTGTAACAGCAGGGTCAAAGACAGTTTCTACCCCTCTATAACACCAGGATCAAAGACAGTTTCTACCCCACTGTAACACCAGGGTCAAAGACAGTTTCTACCCCTCTATAACAGCAGGGTCAAAGACAGTTTCTACCCCACTGTAACAGCAGGGTCAAAGACAGTTTCTACCCCTCTATAACAGCAGGGTCAAAGATAGTTTCTACCCCTCTATAACACCAGGATCAAGGACAGTTTCTACCCCTCTATAACACCAGGATCAAAGACAGTTTCTACCCCTCTATAACACCAGGGTCAAAGACAGTTTCTACCCCTCTATAACACCAGGATCAAAGACAGTTTCTACCCCACTGTAACAGCAGGGTCAAAGACAGTTTCTACCCCTCTATAACACCAGGGTCAAAGACAGTTTCTACCCCTCTATAACACCAGGATCAAGGACAGTTTCTACCCCTCTATAACACCAGGGTCAAAGACAGTTTCTACCCCTCTATAACACCAGGATCAAAGACAGTTTCTACCCCACTGTAACAGCAGGGTCAAAGACAGTTTCTACCCCTCTATAACACCAGGATCAAAGACAGTTTCTACCCCACTGTAACACCAGGGTCAAAGACAGTTTCTACCCCACTGTAACAGCAGGATCAAAGACAGTTTCTACCCCTCTATAACACCAGGATCAAAGACAGTTTCTACCCCACTGTAACACCAGGGTCAAAGACAGTTTCTACCCCTCTATAACACCAGGGTCAAAGACAGTTTCTACCCCTCTATAACAGCAGGGTCAAAGACAGTTTCTACCCCACTGTAACAGCAGGATCAAAGACAGTTTCTACCCCTCTATAACACCAGGATCAAAGACAGTTTCTACCCCACTGTAACACCAGGGTCAAAGACAGTTTCTACCCCTCTATAACACCAGGGTCAAAGACAGTTTCTACCCCACTGTAACAGCAGGGTCAAAGACAGTTTCTACCCCTCTATAACACCAGGGTCAAAGACAGTTTCTACCCCACTGTAACACCAGGGTCAAAGACAGTTTCTACCCCACTGTAACAGCAGGGTCAAAGACAGTTTCTACCCCTCTATAACACCAGGATCAAAGACAGTTTCTACCCCACTGTAACACCAGGGTCAAAGACAGTTTCTACCCCTCTATAACACCAGGGTCAAAGACAGTTTCTACCCCTCTATAACAGCAGGGTCAAAGACAGTTTCTACCCCACTGTAACAGCAGGATCAAAGACAGTTTCTACCCCTCTATAACACCAGGATCAAAGACAGTTTCTACCCCACTGTAACAGCAGGGTCAAAGACAGTTTCTACCCCTCTATAACACCAGGATCAAAGACAGTTTCTACCCCTCTATAACACCAGGGTCAAAGACAGTTTCTACCCCTCTATAACACCAGGGTCAAAGACAGTTTCTACCCCACTGTAACACCAGGGTCAAAGACAGTTTCTACCCCACTGTAACAGCAGGGTCAAAGACAGTTTCTACCCCTCTATAACACCAGGATCAAAGACAGTTTCTACCCCACTGTAACACCAGGGTCAAAGACAGTTTCTACCCCTCTATAACAGCAGGGTCAAAGACAGTTTCTACCCCACTGTAACAGCAGGGTCAAAGACAGTTTCTACCCCTCTATAACAGCAGGGTCAAAGATAGTTTCTACCCCTCTATAACACCAGGATCAAGGACAGTTTCTACCCCTCTATAACACCAGGATCAAAGACAGTTTCTACCCCTCTATAACACCAGGGTCAAAGACAGTTTCTACCCCTCTATAACACCAGGATCAAAGACAGTTTCTACCCCACTGTAACAGCAGGGTCAAAGACAGTTTCTACCCCTCTATAACACCAGGGTCAAAGACAGTTTCTACCCCTCTATAACACCAGGATCAAGGACAGTTTCTACCCCTCTATAACACCAGGGTCAAAGACAGTTTCTACCCCTCTATAACACCAGGATCAAAGACAGTTTCTACCCCACTGTAACAGCAGGGTCAAAGACAGTTTCTACCCCTCTATAACACCAGGATCAAAGACAGTTTCTACCCCACTGTAACACCAGGGTCAAAGACAGTTTCTACCCCACTGTAACAGCAGGATCAAAGACAGTTTCTACCCCTCTATAACACCAGGATCAAAGACAGTTTCTACCCCACTGTAACACCAGGGTCAAAGACAGTTTCTACCCCTCTATAACACCAGGGTCAAAGACAGTTTCTACCCCTCTATAACAGCAGGGTCAAAGACAGTTTCTACCCCACTGTAACAGCAGGATCAAAGACAGTTTCTACCCCTCTATAACACCAGGATCAAAGACAGTTTCTACCCCACTGTAACACCAGGGTCAAAGACAGTTTCTACCCCTCTATAACACCAGGGTCAAAGACAGTTTCTACCCCACTGTAACAGCAGGGTCAAAGACAGTTTCTACCCCTCTATAACACCAGGGTCAAAGACAGTTTCTACCCCACTGTAACACCAGGGTCAAAGACAGTTTCTACCCCACTGTAACAGCAGGGTCAAAGACAGTTTCTACCCCTCTATAACACCAGGATCAAAGACAGTTTCTACCCCACTGTAACACCAGGGTCAAAGACAGTTTCTACCCCTCTATAACAGCAGGGTCAAAGACAGTTTCTACCCCACTGTAACAGCAGGGTCAAAGACAGTTTCTACCCCTCTATAACACCAGGATCAAGGACAGTTTCTACCCCTCTATAACACCAGGGTCAAAGACAGTTTCTACACCAAGTTCAAGGACCGTGTCTACCCCAGTGTAACTCCAGGGTGAGAGACAGTTTCTGCCCCACTGTAGCACCAGGCCCAGGGACAGTTTCTACTGCACTGTCACACCAGGGTCCAGGACAGTTATCCCCAATGCTGCCTGACTATTGTATTGTTTCCTCATGCCAAATGATAGTCTTTTGTTCTCATCATCTACCTCGTTATGATCCAGGACCTCCTTGTCTCCCTGCACTGCAGGTTCTCTGTGTCTGTTGCTCTTTATTCTGCATTGTTAATTTTTCACTTTGCTCTGCGTACTTTTCCTGGGTGGGTAAAAATATTGCTACTTGTGCAGGCAGGTTACACTCTTAGAACTCCTATGCCGTGCTGCCAGCGTTGGAGGTTATCTTACATTCCTTGGCGAATGGGCTTGTGATTGCAGAACCCTCCATTTCTCCGTTGATATTTACTTCACTTCCACAGTGACTTCAAAGTAAAGGAACACTCCACCTTTTGTCTGGAATAGTTTCCACTGCCATATCACTACTGTTGGTGTACCTTTCCCCCCGTTTCTCGTTCGACTTCCTTCACTGTTGGCATGAACGTGTCTCCAACACCAGGGAGTCCGCTCAGCTGGCCATTATTCCCTTTTACAGGGATTATTGGCACCCTTATCAGTGCACCTGGGAGGCTGAGGGGTATGCGAAACCTCTCTCTCTGGATGTCCCGTCAACATCGTGTTGCTGTGAAAATGGCCAAGCATTGAGTCTAGGAGTTACCAAGTTACACTTAGTGACCACTTTATTAGTTACCTGGTGTGCCCGATAAGGTGTTCACTGGGCGTATCTTCAGCTGCTGTAACCCATGTTGTTTGTTTAGAGATCTCTTCCGCACACCACTGTTGTAACACGTGGTTGTTTGAGTTACTGTCGCCTTCCTGTCAGCTTCAACCAGTCTGGCCGTTCTCCTCCGACCTCTCTCATCAACGAGCTGTCACTCACTGGGTGACTTCTGTTTTTGCTTTTCACACCACTCGCTGTAAACTTTAGAGACTGTTGTGTGTGAAAATCTCAGGGATCAGCAGCTTCTGAGATGCACAAGCTATCCGAACAATCATCCCACGGTCAATGTCATTCAGATCACATTTGTTCCCGTTCTGATGTTTGATCGGAACAACTGAACCTCTTGACCAGGACTGCATGCTTTAATGTGTTGAGTGGCTGATTTGGTATTTGCATTAATGAGCAGGTGTACTGAACAGAATGAAAACTGAGTGTAAGTTGCAATTAGATAAGACATTTGGCGAGGCTGCTCCTGGAATATTGTGTACAGTTTTGATTGGCCTGTTTCAGGGAGAACGTTGTTAAACTAGAAAGATTGCAGAAAAGATTTACCAAGGTGTTGCCTAGACTTGGGGGTCTGAGTTATAAGGCAAGGCTGCATAGATGAGGATTTTATTTCACAGAATTTACGAGAACAGGGGGCGACCTGATAGAGGTATATAAGATCACGAGGGGTATAGACAGGGTAAAGCCTCTCTGATTTCCTCCCACATTCCAAAGATGTATGGGTTAGAAGGTTAATTGATCATGTGGGTGTAGCTTATTAGGCCAGAAGAGCCTGTTGCTGTGCTGTATTGCTAAATAGAAAACTATTTGGAATGTGTGGGCAGAAACAGTGGTGGAGGTGGGCACATTTAAAATCCATATGTCCTTCGGCTCCCCCGCAATCTCCCCCTCGCCTATGCACAGTGGCATTTTATAATGATCCGCACGTCTTTAGGATGTGAGAGGAAGCCAGTGCACCAGGAGGAAACTTCACAGGGAGAGCACAGATACGCCACACGGACAGGGCCGGAAGTCAGGATCGAACCCTGGTCTCCAGCTCCATCTATTATCTAAATGGAGAGGAGGTGCAGAGGGACTTAGGAGTCCTCGTGCAAGACTCCCAGAAGGTTGAGTCTGTGGTGAGGGAGGCAAATGCAATGTTGGCATTCATTTCAAGGGGACTAGAATATAAATACAAGGAGATAATGCTGAGGCTTTATAAGACACTAGTCAGGCCATAATTGGAGAATTGTCAACAGTTTTGGGCGCCATATCTCAGAAAGGATGTGTTGGCATTGGAGAGAGTCTGGAGAAGGTTCACAAGGATGATTCTGGGAATGAAGGGGTTAACACATGAGGAGCATTTGGCAGCTTTGGGCCTGTACTCACTGGAACCTAGAAGAATGTGGGAGGATCTCATTGATAACTACCGAATGTTGAATGGACTAGATAGCGTGGATGTGGAGAGGATGTTTCCAATGGTGGGAACGTCCAGAACTGGAGAGCACAGCCTCAGAATTGAGGGGCAGCCTTTTAGAACAGAGTTAAGGAGGAAGCTTTTTAGCCAGAGAGTAGTGAATCTGTGGAATGCTCTGTGACAGACAGTGGTGGAGGCCAAGTCCGTGGGTAGCTTTGAGGCAGAAGTTGATCGTTTTGTGATTGGTCAGGACATCAAACGATATGGTGAGAAGGCAGGCGTATGGGATTGAGTGGGACCCAGGATCAACCATGATGCAACACTATGACCTGACCTGTGATCTGACCTGGGTTTAAATCCCACTGCTGTCAATAACCTCGGCACAGCATATTAATGCAGGTTTAACAGTGGCTATACTTCATTAGGAGATTTGACATGTTATCAAAGACACTCACAAATTTTTCCCATGGAGGGCATTCTAACTGGCCGCATCCCCGTCCGTCAGGTGAGTGGGGGGAGGTGCGGGGGCTACTGCCCAGGACTGAGGTAAGCTGCAGAGAGTTGTAACGTTATCCAGCTCCATCGTGGGCACTGTTCTCCATAGTCCAGGACATCTTCAAAGGGCAGTGCCTCATTAAGGACCCCCATCACCCAGATCGTTTCTTGTTCTCATTGCTACCATCAGGAAGGAGGCACAGAAGCCAACAGCACACTTTCAACAATTTACGAACAGCTTCTTCCCTTCTGCCATCTGATTTCAGAATGGATATTGACACCTATGAACACTAATTCACTACTTTTTGATTTTTATTTTTGCACTACTTATTTGATTTAACTATTTAATATGTACATAGAATTAATGAAATTCACGGTCGTTTGCTGTTATTATGTATTGCATTGTGCTGCTGCCACAAAGTCCGCAAATTTCATTTCATTTCGGGTTTATTATCAGTGATATTAAATCTGATTCTGATTCCAACAATGCAGGGAGCATTCCTGTCAACCTCTTCTGCATCCCCTCTGTAGTCCTCATGGCCTCCAGCCCCCAGTCCCCACGCAAACGCGTCTCAAACATCCTCTTCATGAGATGGATTGCGGCATCCTGGGCAGAGCCCCAAGAACGCATGTACATGCAGAGAAACACATAGACACACTCATACACACACACACACGCCCGCACGCACACTCATACAGCGACACACATATACAGGCACACACACACGCCCGCACGCACACTCATACAGAGACACACATATACAGGCACACACACATGCCCGCACACACACACACACACACACACATACATACACATGGAGACACACACACACACACACACACACACACACACACACACACACACACGCCCGCATACACACTCATACAGAGACACACATATACAGGCACACACACATGCCCGCACACACACACACACACACACACATACATACATATGGAGACACACACACACACACACACACACACACGCCCGCACACACACTCATACAGAGACACACTTATACAGACACACACACACACACACACACACACACACACCCGCACACACACTCATACAGAGACACACATATACAGACACACACACACACACATATGGAGACACACACACGCACACACACACACACACACACACACATACATATGGAGACACACACACACACACACACACACACCCGCGCACACACTCATACAGAGACACACATATACAGACACACATACACACACACACACATATGGAGACACACACACACACTCACACACACATACATATGGACACACACACACACACACACACACACACACACACACACACACACACACGCCCGCACACACACTCATACAGAGACACACATATACAGGCACACACACATGCCTGCACACACACACACCCGCACACACACTCATACAGAGACACACATATACAGGCACACACACATGCCTGCACACACACATACCCGCACACACACTCATACAGAGACACACATATACAGACAGACAGACACACACACACACATACCCGCACACACACTCATACAGAGACACACATATACAGACACACACACACACACACACACACACACACACACACACACACACACATACCTGCACACACACTCATACAGAGACACACATATACAGACACACACAGATACACTCATGGACACAAGAACACACACACAAACACACATACTCTCTCTCACACACACGTGAACATTCACACACCCACACATATTCAGAATCTTTCACACACTGACACATATGCACACACACAGTCACGTACACACTTACACACACTTATGCACATACACACATATGTATGCACACATAAATACGCCTACACTCACACACACACAAACTCCAACATTACAAAGACCCGAGGACCAGCAGGTTAATTGGTCACTGTAAATGAGTTGGATTTTCAGAAGGCTTTTAACAGGGTGCCACACATGAGCTTGCTAAACAAGGTAGGAGCCCTTAGCTTGAACATGGATGGAAGATTAGCTGAGTGGCAGATTGATCGGCAAAGAGTGGGAATAAAGGGGGAATTTTCTGGTGACTAGTGTTGTGCCACAGGGGTTGGCGGTGGGACCACAGCTTTTCATGTCATATGTAATGGTTTGGATGACAGAATTGATAGCTTTGTGACCAGGTTTGCAGATGATCTGAAGATAGCTGGAGGGGCAGGAAGATTTGCAGAAGCAGGAAGCCTACAGAAGGATTCAGACAGATTAGGGGAGTGGGCAAAGAAGTGGCAGGAGAAATATAGTGTAGGGAAGCATATGGTCACGCACTTTGGTAGAAGAAAGAATGAAGGCATAGACTATCTTCTAAATGGGTAGAGGATTCAAAAATCAGAAGTGCAAAGGGACTTGGGAGTCCTCACGCAAGATACCCTAAAGGGTAACTTCCCATTCAGTCAGTGGTAAGGAAAGCAAATGCAATGTTAGCATTCATTTCGAGAAGACATGGAATATAAAAGCAAGGATGTAATGCTGAGGTTTTATAAGGCATTGGTCAGACTGCACTTGGGTATTGTGAGCAGCTTTGGGCCCCTTATCTAAGAAAAGAATTCTAATTCTGATTCTGATTTCTGGTTTTGATTCTGTTTCTGATGTCTGGTTCTGATTCTGAATCGCTGAATGCCCAGCTTCTGATTGCTACCAAGGGAAAGAAAGAGCAGAATTTGAAAGCAAATGGATTAGCCGCTTATTCTGATTTCAGGTGCCGATTCTGGTTCTGATTCTGAATCGCTGAGTGAGTGACTCAGCTCCTGGTTGCTACAAGTTCTTGTGTGCATCGAAGGTTCTGAACTGCAGGCCACCGACAGCCACATGAGGAAGGCGCATGGTGTTATTTTAAGCTTCATGACATAGCACTCCCAGTGATCACCACCCACTCAGCCGTCAATGGAATCACACTGACACACAGCTCCGAAATAGAAAGCAAATCAACCTCCAGTTTGAGGCAGAGGAGAAAACTGTTCAGCAAGGTATAAGATGAAGAGAATTAGGCCACTCAGCATCCACAACATCCATCATGGCTGATTTATTATTCCTCTCACCCCCATTCCCCTGCTTTCTCTCCATAACCTATAACACCCTAACTAACCTATCACATCTCACTCGAGTAAATGCGAACTCCTCTTTCAGAATAAACTAGGAAATTATAGGCCAGTGAGCCTGACATCAGTAGTTATTGCAAGGCATCCTAAGAGACCAGATTCAAGAGTATTTGGATAGACAGGGGCTGATTAGAAAGATAGTCAACATAACTTTGTGTGTGGTAGGTAATGTCTAACCAATCTTACAGAGTTTTTTGAGGATAGTGTACCAGGAAGGTTTATGAAAGCAAGGCAGTGGATGTTGTCCACACGGACTTTAGTATGGCATTTGACAAGGTCCTGCACGGGAGGTTGGTCAAGAGGTTTCAGTTGCTTGGCATTCAAAATAAGATAGTAAATTGGATGAGACATTAGTTTTGAAGGACAAGCCAGAGAGTAGTAGTAGATGGTTGTCTCTCTGACTGGAGGCCTGTGTCTAGTGGAGTGCTGCAGGGGTCAGTGCTGGGTCCATTGTTGTTTGTCACCTATGTCAATGATCTGGATGACAACATGGTAAACTGGATCAGTAAATTTGCAGATGTCACCAAGATTAGGAGTGCGGTGGACAGCAAGAAAGACTGTCAAAGCTTACAGCAGGATCTGTGCCAGCTGGAAAAATGGGGTGAAAATGGCTGGTGGAATTTAATGCAGACAAGTACAAGGTGCTGCACTTCAGTAGGAAAGACCAGAGCAGGTCTCGCACAGTGAACGGCTGGGCACTGAGGAGTGCGGTAGGACAAAGGGACCTGGAACACAGAGCTGTAACTCAATGAAAGTGAAATAGAGTTGTAAAGTAAACTTTTGGCTTGATGGTTTGATCAAAGTTCTGAGAATAGGAGATGGGATGCTGTGTTGAAATAGTATAAGACATGGGTGAGGCTTAATTTGGAGTATTGTGTGAAGTTTTAGTCACCTACCTACAGGAAAGTTGTAAATAAGGATGAAAGAGTACAGAGAGAATTTACAAGGATGTTGCCGGGTCTGGAGGACCTGAGTTATAAGGAAAGACTTAACAGGTTAATCCCTAGAATGTAGAAGATTGAGGGGAGATTTGTGAGGGGTATAGATAGAGTAAATGCGAGCAGGCTTTTTCCACTGAGGTTGGGTAAGACTACAACTAGAGGCCATGGGTTAAAGGTGAAAGGTGAAATGGTTAAAGGGAACACGAGGGGAAACTTCTTCACTCAGAGGGTGATGGAGTGTGAACTGAGCTGCCAGCACAAGGGGTTGTGGGAATTTCAATTTCAGCGTTAAAGAGAAGTTTGGATAAGTACATGGTTGGGAGGCTGTGGTCTGGGCATAGATTGATGGGGACGTGCAGTTTAAACAGTTCAGTATTGATGAGATGGGCTGAAGGGCCTGGTTCTGTGCTGTAGTTTTCTGTGACTCTATGGTTCTAAATATACCCAATGACTCAGCCTTCACAGACTCACCACTCTCTGGTTAAAGAAATTACTTCCCTTCTCTGTTCTAGACATCCCTCTATTTTGAGGAAGTGCTCTTAGGCTCACCCATTATGGGAAATATCCTCTCCACATTCAATATTCAAATAGTTTCAACGAGACCCGCCCCGCATTCTTCCAAATTCCAGTGAGTACAGGCCAAGAGCCATCAAACTTTCCTCGTACATTAACCAGTTCACTCCTGGAATGATTCTCGTGAACCTCCTCTGGATCCTCTCCAACCTGGTCTTAGATGAAGGACCTGAAGTTGCTGATAATACTCTAAGTGCAGTCCGACTAGTCCGACTCAGCATTGTATCCTTGCTCTTCTATTCCAGTCCCCTGGAAATGAACGCTAACTTTGCGTTTTCCTTCCTTACCAGCGACTCCATCTGCATCTTTGGAGCTTCCAATGTCCGACCCTTGGCTGGGGTTGTGGCTTTGAACGAAAGGAATGACTTTGCAATGGACTCGGGGCAAAGCCAGCATTCACCCCCTGACATTCAATTGCACCTCCATCACTGAACCCCCCACGACCAACATAACCAATTACCAGAAACTGAGCCCGTGTAGGCATGTATCAGAACAAGAATTAGGTTGGTTATCACTGACATATGCCATGAAGTTTTCTGTTTTGGAGTGGCAGCACAGTGCAACACATAAAATATACCATAACTTACAACAGGAAATATTTAAAAATTAGTAGGAAAAGAGATTTAAAATATAGTGAGGTAGTGTTCATGGGTTCATTGTCCATTCAGAAATCTGATGGTGGAGGGGAAGGAGATGTTCCCGAATCGTTGAGTGTGTGTCTTTAGGCTCCTGTACCTCCTCCCTGATGGTAGCAATGAGTAGGGGGCATGCCCTGGGTGATGGGGTCCTTAATGATGGATAACACATTCCCGAGTCACTACCTTTTGAAGGTGTCCTCGACGTTGGGGAGGATAGCGCCCATGATGGAGCTGCTTGTGCCTGCAAACCCTCTGCAGCTTTTTCTGATCTCGTGCATTGGAGCCTCCAGACAGTGATGAAACCAGTCAGACTGCTCTCCCCGATGCATAGATAGGAACTTGCCAGAATCTTCAGCGACATAGCAAATCTCCTCGAACTCCAAATGAAATACAGTCGCCGGTGTGCCTTCTTCATAATTGCATCAGTATGTTGGGCCCAGGAATGTCAGAATCAGGTTTATTATCACCGGCATGTGACGCGAAATTTGTTAACTTAGCAGCAGCAGTTTAATGCAATACATGATACAGAAGAGAATTAAAAAAAATAATAAATAAATAAGTAAATCAATTACAGTATATGTAGATTGAATAGATTAAAAAATGCAAAAACAGAAATACTCCATTTAGATAATCAGATGGCAGAGGGGAAGAAGCTGTTCCTGAATCACTGAGTGTGTGTCTTCAGGCTTCAGGTAACAGTGAGAAAACGGCATGCCCTGGGTACTGGAGGTCCTTAATAATGGACGCTGCCTTTCTGAGACACCGCTCCCTGAAGATGTCTCAGGTACTTTGTAGGCTAGTGCCCAAGATAGAGCTGACTAGATTTACAACCTTCTGCAGCTTCTTTCGGTCCTGTGCAGTAGCCCCTCCATACCAGACAGTGATGCAGCCTGTCAGAATGCTCTCCACGGTACATCTACAAAAGTTTTTGAATGTATTTGTTGACATACCAAATCTCTTCAAACTCCTAATAAAGTATAGCCGCTGCCTTGCCTTCTTCATAACTGCATTGATATGTTGGGACCAGGTTAGATCCTCAGAGATCTTGACACCCAGGAACTTGAAGCTGCTCACTCTCTCCACTCCTGATCCCTCTATGAGGATTGGTATGTGTTCCTTCGTCTTACCCTTCCTGAAGTCCACAATCAGCTCTTTCGTCTTACTGACGTTGAGTGCCAGGTTGTTGCTGTGACACCACTCCACTGTTGGCATATCTCACTCCTGTATCTCATCACCACCTGAGATTCTACCAACAATGGTTGGATCATCAGCAAATTCATAGATGGAATTTCAGCAATGCCCAGCCAAACGGTCTTGGGTATATAGAGAGAAAGTAGAGCAGTGGGCTAAGCACACACCCCTGAGGTATGCCAGTGTTGATCGTCAGTGAGGAGGATATGGTTTTCCCCAATCCGCACAGACTGTGGTCTTCCAGTTAGGAAGTCGAGGATCCGATTGCAGAGGGAGGTACAGAGGCCCAGGTTCTGCAACTTCTCAATCAAGATTGTGAGAATGATGGTATAGTCAATGAACAGTATTCTGATGTAAGTGTTTGTGCTGTCTAGGTGGTCTAAAGCCGTGTGGAGAGCCATTGAGATTGTGTCTGTTGTTGACCTATTGTGGCGTTAGGCAGATTGCAGTGGGTGGAGGTCCTTGCTGAGTCAGGAGTTCAGTCTAGTCATGACCAACCTCTCAAAGCATTTCATCACTGCCAATGTGATTGCTACTGGGCAATAGCCATTAAGGCAGCCCACATTATTCTTCTTAGGCACTAGTATAATAGTTCCTAATTTGAAGCAAGTGGGAACTTCTGCCCATAGCAGTGAGAGGTTGAAAATGTCCATGAATACTCCCACCAGTTGGTTGGCACAGGTTTTCAGAGCCTTACCAGGTACTCCACCGGGACCTTCCACCTTGTGAGGGTTCACTCTCTTTAAACACAGTCTAACATCGGCCTCTGAGACAGAGATCACAGGGTCATCAGGTGTAACAGGGATCTTCACAGCTGTAGTTGTGTTCTCCCTTTCAAAGTGTGCATTGAAGGCATTGAGTTCATCTGGTAGTGAAGCATCGCTGCCATTCATGCTATTGGGTTTCGCTTTGTAGGAAGTAATGTCTGGCAGACCCTGCCAGAGTTGCTGTGCATCTGATGTCGCCCCCAACCTCGTTCAAAATGGTCTCTTCGCTCTTGAAATAGCCCTCCGCAAATCATACCTGGTTTTCTGGTACAGGCCTGGGTTGCCGGACTTGAATGCCACAGATCTAGCCTTCAGCAGACGATGCACCTCCTGTTTCATCCACTGTTGACACAGAGGAACTTCAAGTTGCTCACCCTTTCCACTGCCGACCCCTCCATGAAGATTGGTGTGTGTTCCCGTGACTTAATTAAGTCCAGAATTAATTCTTTGGTCTTACATATGTGTACAATGTGGCCACTGTTAGGTTTTGTAACTTCAAAAACCAATCGAAGGAAAATCAAGAGAGCCGAGGATACGGAGCTACTTTACCTGACCTTTAGTGTTGTGTGCATGTATGACGTGCTGGTGTAATGATGTGTGCTATTGATCTGCCGCTCACATTTAACCCATAGTGAGTTATGTAAACCACCAAAGAATGCTTGATCACACATTATATTTACCATGTTACTGAGATATTACAAACACAGCAGCAACAAGAACCAGTCGGAGACTAGGTACCTCGTGGGAAGTGACTCACCTCCTGACTGCCGAAGCCTGTTCACCATCCACAAGGCTTGAGCCAGGAGTGTGACGGAACAATCTCCGCTTGTTGCTTCAGTAAGACTCAAGAAGCTTGTCACCATACGGGATGCAACAGCCCATTTGATAAGCCCCCCATTCAAAACCATTCACCCACTCCATCTCCAACACAGTGAGGACCAGTCACAAGACCCAGTGACACAGAGACAACCCTCCAGAAACACAGAGACACCCCACCCCGAAACAGAGACACCCCGCTGGAGACACAGGGGCACCACTGCCCCCAGAAACACAGAGACACCCCCCTGGAAACACAGAGAGACCACCCCCCTGAAGACATAGAGAAACCCCCCCCCAGAAACACCCTGGAGACACCCCCCTGGAGACACAGGGGTATCACCCCTTGGAAACATGAGAGAGAGAGAGAGAGAGAGAGTGTGAGAGAGAGAGAGAGAGGGTGAGAGAGAGAAAGAGAGTGAGTGTGAGAGAGAGGGAGAGAGAGAGAGAGAGTGAGAGAGAGAGGGTGAGAGTGAGTGTGAGAGAGAGGGAGAGAGAGAAAGAGAGACTGAGAGTGAGAGAGAGAGGGTGAGAGTGAGAGAGAGAGGGTGAGAGTGAGAGAGAGAGTGAGAGAGTGAGAGAGAGAGAGAGTGAGTGTGAGAGAGAGGGTGAGAGTGAGAGAGAGAGAGAGAGAGAGAGAAAGAGAGTGAGAGAGAGGGTGAGTGAGAGAGAGAGAGTGAGATGCTGGAGGAAGCTCTCAGTTCTCTCACCACAGCTCCCCTCAACACTCAGTCGATTGTCTCAGTGATGATAAAGGGATTGAGTTCAATAACATATTTCTTCCTTTACAGACACACACACACACACACACACGATCAAACTAATTTGTTTGCTCACCTCCGTCCGTCCGCGCCCTTTGAGGAACAGGCTGCTTCTAGTGACGGGACAGCTGATTGCAGGGGCGAAGGAAAGGCTCCTGGCTAAAAATAAACCTGGTCAGCTCTGAATGTGCAGGGGCTCAGAGAATACACCAGTTATAGAGAGCACTAGAGAACTACAGTGGCATACAGCCCTTCAGCCCTTCCGTTCCATGCTGACCAAGCTTTCATCTAAGCTCATCCCATTTGCCTTGATTGAGCCAGTTTCCCTACAAACCTTTCCCATGTTATACAGCACATATACCGGCCATCCACACACAGTGACAACCCAGCTAGTTCCAATTTCCAGCATTTGGCCATTACCTCTAAGCCCCATCACTCCAGGTACCTATTCAAAGGATTCTTAAATGATCCTCTTGGACCTGGCTCAACCACTTCCTCTGGCAACTCACTCCATAGGCTCAAAATCCTGTGTGTGAGAACGTTGTCTCTCAGGTTCCTATTAAATCTTCCTGCTCTCTTAAACTCGTCCCCTGTGGTTCCTCAGTCCCCAACTCAGGAACAAGAGCGTGTGCAGTCACCCTGCTGGTGTCCAGACTTGTGCGCAGTCACTCTGTCTGTGTCCCTGTCTGTGTCTCTGTCTGTGTTCTTGTCTGTGTTCCCATCTGTTGTCCCATCTGTGTCTCTGTCTGTGTTCCTGTCTATGTCCCCATCTTTGTCCCTGTCTGTGTCTCTGTCTGTGTTCCTGTCTGTGTCCCCATCTGTGTCTCTATCTGTGTCTCTGTCTGTTCCTGTCTGTGTTCCCATCTGTATCTCTGTCTGTGTTCCCGTCTATGTCCCTGTCTGTGTCTCTGTCTGTGTTCCTGTCTGTGTCCCCATCTATGTCTCTATCTGTGTCTCTGTCTGTTCCTGTCTGTGTTCCCATCTGTATCTCTGTCTGTGTTCCCGTCTATGTCCCTGTCTGTGTCTCTGTCCGTGTTCCTGCCTGTCTGTGTCTCGGTCTGTGTCTCTGCCCCTGTCTGTCTCTCTGTCTCGGTCTGTGTCTCTGCCCCCGTCTGTATCTCTGTCTCTTTCAGTGTCCCTGTCTCTGTCTCTGTGTCCCTGTCTGTGTTCCTGTCTGTATCTCGGTCTGTGTTCCTGTCTGTGTCTCTGTCTGTGTCCCTGTCCCTGTCTGTGTCTCTGTCTGTATCTCTGTCTGTGTTCCTGTCTCTGTCTCTGTCTATGTCTCTGTCTGTGTCCCTGTCTCAGTCTGTGTTCCTGTCTGAGTCTCTGTTCCTCATGGTTTTAGACTATAAGACGTTGGAGCAGAATTAGGTGTCTCACGGTAGGGCACTGAGAAGTGTGGTAGAACAGGCCGATCTGGCAGTACAGGTCCATAATTCCTTGAAAGTGACATCCCAGGTAACTATTAGAACATTACAGCAAGAAACAGGCCTTTTGTCCCTTCTTGACTGTGCCGAACCATTTTTCTGCCTAGCCCCACTGACCTGCACCTGGGCCATATCCCTCCAAACCCCTCTCATCCATGCACCTGTCCAAGTTTTTCTTAAATGTTAAAAGTGAACCCACATTTACCGGTTCATCTGGCAGCTCATTCCGCACTCCCACCACTCTCTGTGTGAAGAACCCCCCCCCAATGTTCCCTTTAAATTTTTCCCCCTTCACCCGTAACCCATGTCCTCTGGTTTTTTTCTCCCCTAGCCTCAGTGGAAAAAGCCTGTTTGCATTCACTCTATCTATACCCATCATAATTTTATACACCTCTATCAAATCACCCCTCATTCTCCTACGCTCCAGGGAATAAAGTCCTAACCTATTCAACCTTTCTCTGTAACTCAGTTTCTCAAGTCCCGGCAACATCCTTGTAAACCTTCTCTGCACTCTTTCAACCTTATTAATATCCTTCCTGTAATTCAGTCACCAAAACTGCACACAATATTGTCATGAACTATTTGGTACATTGACATTCATAAATCAAAGTATAGAGTTCAGTGGATGTTGAACGTATATATTGCTGGTGAGGCCTAATTTGCAGTATTGTGTGCCGTTTTGGTCACCTACCGACAGGAAAGATGTAAATAAGACTGAAAGAGTGCGGAGAAAACTTCAAAGAGTGCTGCTAGTTCTTGAGGGGTTGAGTCATAGGGAAAGGATGAATTGATTAAGACCTTATTCCCTAAAACATTAGAGAATGAGTGGAGATTTGCTAGAGTTATTCAAAATTATGAGGACTATAGATAGGAAAAATGCATGCAGGCTTTTTCCACTGAGGTTGGGAAAGACTACAACTAGAGGTCATGGGTTAAGGGTGAAAGGTGAAATGTTTAAGGGGAGTGTGAGGGGGACCTTCACTCGGAGGGTGCTGAGAGTGTGGAACGAGTTTCCAGTGGAAGTGGTGGATGCAGGTTCAATTTCAACACTTGAGGGAAGTTGGATAGGTGCGTGGATGGAGGGCTGTGGTCCCGGTGCCTGTTGATAAGACAAGGCAGAGTACAGACTAGATGGGCCAAAGTGGCTGATTCAGTGCTGTAGTGTTCACTGATGCTCACCAGGACGTTGCTTGGGACTACAGGGCACGTATAAGCAGAGGCCGATCCACCAGCATTTTGTGTGTGTTGTTGTTTTAATTTCCAGCATCTGCAGATTTCCTCATGTTTGCCGATCTAACCTGGGTTGTTTTCTCTGGAGCGTCAGAGGCGGAGGGGAGATCTGACAGAGGTTTATAAGATTATGAGAGGCAGAGATAGACAGGGAGTATCTGTTTCCCGGGCAGAAATGTCCAATACCAGGGGGCAGCATTGAAGGTGAGAGGGGGTAGGGTCAGGGGACAATTGTATTCACACAGAGAGTGGTGATGTTAGAGGCAAATAAAATAGAGAAATTAAGAGGCTCTTAAACAGGCACATGAATTTACTTATTTATTTGTTTACTTGTTTACTTATTGAGATACACATGGAACTGGCCCTCCCCGCCCTTCGAGCGGCACTGCCCAGCGATTCCTGGTTTAACCCGAGACTAATCACGGGACAATTTACAATGACCGATTAACCTACCAACCGGTACGGCTCTGGACTGTGGGAGGAAACCGGAGCACCCGGAGGAAACCCACGCGGTCACGGAGAAAACGTTCGAACTCCTCACGGACCGTGGCAGGAATTGAACCCGGGTCACTGGAGCTGCAAAGCGTAGTGATAACTGCTCGCGACCATGCTGCCTCAAGTGTTCAGAGTAGTGTAGGCAGAAAGCATTCGCTTGGTTGAGTATTTGATTACTGAATAAAATGGTTCAGCGCAACATTGTGGGCCGAGGGGCCTGTGCCTGTGTTGTATTGTTCTGAGACTCAGGGTTGCTGACACTGGCTTGTGTTGTGAACTCCTTTGTTTCACAGCAGTAGTCCAGTGCCAGACGTACAGTGAAATAACTACTGGAAGTTACAGAGATTTATACTATATATAGAAAAAGTAGTGGAAAAGGAGAACAAGTGCATTGAATTATAGGAAGGGTGTGACTGAGCTGGAAGGGTGCAGGAAAGGTTGGCAAGGGACTGGAGAGTCTGAGTTAAAAGCAGAGACTGGAAAGGCTGGGACCATTTCACTCCACTTTATAAACATGAGGGGCTAGGCAAGGTGAACAGCCATGGACTTTAACCCTTTCCACTTAAATGGTGTTTCTGAACTCCTTTCTTAACAGCACTTTTTATACCCACTCCTCAATGACTGCAGTGGGGGGGGGGGGGGTGGTGAACGGGGAGGGGTGTTCATGAAGGCAGTTTACCAGGGCAACTGGGGATAGATCCTGAAATGCAGAGCAGTATAGCTCCCTTAGCACATGATGTGCTGACTTTTTTTAACCTATTCTAACATCAATAAGCACTTTCCTCCAACATAGCCCTCCATTTTTCTATCATCCATGTATCTAACAGTTTCCTAAATGCCCCCAATGCATCTGCCTCTACCACCACCCCTGGCAGGGTATTCCACGCCCTCACCACCCTCTGTGTAAAGAAATTACCCCTCATCCAATCACCTTAAAATTAGGCACCTTCGTGTCAGTTATTTCCACCCTGGGATAGGGAGTCTCCGGCTATCTTTAGAAAAATGGTAACTTTTAAAAGAATAATACTTACTTTATTCTTTGATTTACATATCTTAAAATGTTTTACTTTTCTGCTGATTGCAATTTTTATATATGTGTGAAACTATTTATTTAATTTTGAAATAGCTTTGGGTGTCTTTCAGAGACTTTATCCTGGGCATTTGGGTGAGCCGTGGTGGTTGTGGCTCCTGCCTCCTGCTGACAGTCAAAGAGTCGAAGAGCTTTCGGAGTTATAGGGTCACTCAGCAGGGAAGTAGGCTTCTCCGCCCTGCTGACCGCCAACCACCCACTGGTGTTAGTCTCTTGCTAATCATAGTTCTTAAACATCAATTTCTCGTGAACTCTTCCTGGATTCCACCTCTCACCTACACATCGCAGACGGTTCACAGTGACCAGTTACATGTAAGTCCTGAGTTGTGGGAGGGAACCAGAGGGACCGGGGAGCGGTCTCGTTAATGCACCCGGGAGACGACAGGGAGCTTGCAGATCGTCTACTCTCAGCCAGGCAGAGGCGCATCATTCCTCCTCCTTTCCCTGCCTCAGTAAGCCTGGTCAGCAAGGCCTCCAATTAGACAACGCCGGGCCTGTTTTTGTCACCATGCTCTCTTTGGTACGAACGCTGGGAAGTGCCGAGCACTCTGCAGCTTCGACAGAGATCTGTGTACACCGTGGGTCCCGCTGATCATCATGGACACCTGCTCAGGGCATCGCTCGCTGTGTGACACGGGTGCTCGAGTGAGCTGCCAGCTTTGCCTATTGAGTGAGGAAATCTCACTGGAGGCTGCCAATGGCAGCAGGATCCAGACCTACAACACGCGATGGCCGACACTCTGCTTTAGTGGCTGACATTACTTCGTTCTGCCTAAAGTGGCTAGACCTCTGCTCAGTGCAGATTTCCCGTCAGCCCAAGGACTGTCATTCGATCTTGTAGATGTCAACTGATATATAACACAGCAAGGGGAAAAATAATGACATGGCAGACAGCTGTTGAGGCCGTGTACACATGGGGGTTGACTATGATTGCATGGCAGTTGAACAAGCTACTCACCCAGATATCCAGGTTTACCGAACAGCGGTCACAGACCTGTGGTTTGCTGAGACTAAGTTTGGGGAAGCTGGTGTTTCTCTCCTGTGCGATGCCTCAACCGGTCACCCTCACCCCATCGTGCCTGCAGACAGGAGGCAGATTGTCTCTCACACCTGGGTTTGAAAGGCCTCACAGAAACAGGTTGCACTGAAGTTTGTTTGGCCCAGTTTTAGAAAGGACAAGTGTGGAGTGCCAGCGAGCAAAAGTTAACCGTCACGTCCAGGCACCGCTGGCACCTATTGAGGTCCCTGAGCGACAGTTTGACCATGTCAATGTGGATCCGGTTGGTCCTCTTCCCCCCACCCCCCCACCCCGTGGTTTCACACGCCTCCTTACCACGGTGGACCAAACCACCAGGTGGCCAGAGGTCATCCCTTTAGCATCAGTGACGGCCACAGGCATGGCTCGGGTGTTCACTGGCATCTGGGTTGGTCGGTTTGGCACTCCATCTGGCACTTCCTCTGACCACGTGCTCATCAGGCTTACGGGCTGCGAGGGCCCAGAGTCTCGGTGTTAGGCTACATCACACCACAGCGTATCACCACACCCACAGTCCAGTGGCCTACGAGAGAGGTCTCACTGCTCCTTAAAGGCTGCTCTGGGGGCTTCCCTGATGGATGTGTTGGCATGTGTGGTGAACTACATATACCTGTCTGGACACGCCACCCCCTCTGCTGACTGCTCCTGTGGCTCCTCCCACGGACCCCGGTATAAAGGCGATTGGGGCACTGCTCCCCCCTCAGTCTCTGAGATGCTGTGCTCCATTTTGCTGCTAATAAAAGCCTATCGTTCGCCTCCCGTCTCCGAGAGTTATTGATGGTGCATCAGCATGATCATCTCCCGTGGGTCCTGCTGGGGCCCAGAACAGCTCCAACAGAGGACTCTTGGGTTCCTCAAATCCGCCTCATTTGATTTCGTCCCCCATGATGCACACCAACATCCTTTTAGGCCCCCGTACGATGGCCCGGCCACGTTTCGGAACAGAGGGGGTTAAGACTTTTATCATAGCTGAAAGGGATAAATGTATTTCTGGAGATTGCCTTGAACTGGCCCATCAAGGTATCGAGGGTTCCACTAACATGCCCCTGCCGTCACAACATGGCCACGAGCACGTCAGCACACCTCTGGGTGAGCCCGAGACAGCTGCTGTTCCTCCACCCATGGAACAGGGCTGGGTGACTCACACTGCCGGTTTTAGTGAATTCTGGGGGTGGGTGCGGGGGTTTCCTGTACGGGGTAATGTAATAGGTGTAAATGTGCATAATTCACAACCACCGACGTTGAATTAGGGTTCACTTTAAGAGGCTGGTCTGACGTGACGATGAAATTGTCTGAATTTCTTACTGCACTTCCTGTTTCTGTGTTTGGAGTACAATAAATGAGCCGTTTTATTTGCGAATACCTGCACTTGGAGCTGAGAGGGAGGCAGTGTCTCTTCCAGCTGCACCATTGTCCAGGGAGAGTGCTGGCGTGCCACCAGGTTCAAGAACAGCTTCTGTGCTGCTGTTATAAGACCACTGTATAGACCTTTTATATGATAAAGGTGGACTGTTGACCTCACAATCTATCTCATCATGCCTACATTACACTTTCTCTGGAACTTTTACACTTTATTCTATAACTCTGTTATTGTTTTTCCTTGTACCAGCACAATACATTGACGTGATAAAATGATCTGTATGGATGGCATGCAAAACAATGATTTCCATACATGTGACCATAATAAACCAAGTTACCAGCTTCAGTGCTCTGGTCCCTACTTGTTGAGTCTAGTGCTCTGCCAGAACTGGCTGTCTGTATCCAGCCTGGTGAGTCTGATTGGCAGTGGGGTCCAGATCAGCAAGGTCAGACCCATGTTAACCCAGTGCCCTCAGGACTTTACTGGTGTTGAAGAGACTCTTAGATAGGCGCAAGGATGATAGAAATATAGAGAGCTATGTGAGTGGGATTGAACTTAGAGTAGGTTATAAGGGCAGGACAATGTCATGGGCCAAAGGGCCTGTATTGTGCTGTAATGTTGTGTAGGACCAGAGGGCACAGCCTCAGAATATAAAGGTGTCCTTTTAGAACAGAGATGAGGAGGAATTTCTTTAGCCAGAGGGTAGTGGATGTGTGGAATTCATTGCCACGGACGACTGTGGAGGCCAAGTCATTGGGTATATTTAAAGTGGAAGATGATAGATTCTTGATTAGTCAAGGTGTCGAAGGTTATGGGGAGAAGACAGGAGATTGGGGTTGTGAAGCGTAATAACTCAGCCATGATTGAATGGCAGAGCAGACTCAATGGGCCAAATTGCCCAAATCTGTTCCTGAGTCTTATGTTCTTTGAGTGGGGGTGTGGGGGTAACACATGCCCCTGTCTGCATCAGTGGTGTTGAGGTCAAGAAAGCTAAGAGCTTCAACATGGGAATGAACATCACCAATATCCTCTTCGAGCCTAGTCATGCAGATATGACAACTAAGGAAATGCCTCTACTTGTTACGAGGCTAATGAGGTTGCCCAAGTCCCTGCTGACCCTTGCCCAATAGGTATTGATGCACAATAGGAAGCATTCCATCCAGGTGCATCATGGCTTGGGCACGTGACCACCGATACCATAAGAGGGATTCCTAACCTCACAACCTACCCCGTTAAGATCTTGCACCTTGCTGTCAGCCTACAATGCACTTTCTCTGTAAGATGAGAAGAAGCCTTCACAGATAGAGCGGGTAGCTCAGGATGGCAAAGGCTAATCCCAAAGGACATCGTTTAAAGTTCATGTCCAAAGTAAGTTTATTATCAAAGTGCCAATATGTCACTATATACAACACTGAGAATCGTTTACAGAGTAAATTCAAGAAACACAACAGATTACACTCAACAGGACGGACAAACAACCAATTTTCCAAAGGCAACAGACTATGCAAATACAAAAGATAAAAAATAAGCAACAAATATCAGGAACATGAGATGAAGACTCCTTGAAAGTTAGTCCATAGGTTGTGGGAATTGTTCAGTGATGGTGAATGAGCATATCCCCTCTGGTTCAAGAGCCTGATGGTCGACGGGTAATAACTGTTCCTGAACTGGTGGTGAGAGTCCTGAAGCTCCTGCACCTTCTTCCTGATGGTAGCAGCGAGAAGGAAGCATGGCCTGGGGTGACAGAATGCTTGGTGATGGATGTTGCTTATCTGTGACAGCAATTGTGTAATTGTGCTCAGTGGTGGAGTGGGCTTAACCCATGATGGACTGGGTTGTATCCACTATAACTTGCAGGATTTTTCATCCAAGGGCACTGGTGTTCCCTTAACACACACACACACACACACACACACTCACACAAACACACACACACACACACACACACACACACACACACACACACACACACACACACACACACACACACAATGCTAGAGGAACCCAGCAGGTCAGGCAGAAAGAGGTAACATTCATTAAGAGGTAACATTTTCAGGACGGGACCTATCCTAAAGAAGGGTCTTGGCTCAAAAGACCGACTGTTTATTCTTTTCCATAAATGTTGTCTGACTTGCTGAGTTCCTCCAACGTCGTGTGTGGGTTTCCTTGAGTGTCATCTCCAGTAGATTGAAAGTGCATGGGTGTGTATTTTGCGATTACAGGGCAATTCTACTCCAAGAGCATCGGGCACAACAGGGTTGACCAGTGTTGCTGGACATGTGCCGGTGGCAGAACCACCTGAGGTGTCGAAGGGGCCGGCTGGGATGTCCGAGAAGGAGCCAGCCAGGATGGTGGAGGAGCCAGTTTGAGTTCAGAGGGGGTTACTTAGCTGCAGACCATGTTGCTGCCTCTACTCAAAGGCATTGAGGAGGGGGGGGGGGGTTTCCAGAGTGCCTACAAGATGGCTTGTTAGAGCAACTTGTTGTTGAGCCCACTAGTGGATCAGCTATTCTGGATTGGGTGTCGTGCAATGAACTGGAATTGATTAAAGAGCTTAAGGTAAAAGAACCCTTAGGGGAAAGTGATCATAATGTGATCAAATGCACACTGAACTTTGAGAAGGAGAAGTTAAAGTCAGATGTATCAGCATTACAGTAGAGTAAAGGGAATTCCAGAGGCACGAGGGAGGAGCTGTCCAGAATTGACTGGGAAAGAACACTGGCAGGGATGATGGCAGAGCAGCAATGGCTGGAATTTCTGGAAGCAATTAGGAAGGTACAGGATATATACTTCACAAAGAGGAAAAACTATTCTCAAGGAGAGATGACACAACCGTGGCCAACAAGGGAAGTCAAAGCCACATAAAAGCCAAAGAGAGGGCACATAATAGAGCAAAGATTAGTGGGAAGTTTGAGGATTAGGAAGGTTTGAAAAACCAACAGAAGGCAATGAAGAAACTGTTATTAACCCTCGGTCGATGTTTCAGGCTGAGACCCTTCCTTAGCTTTTGAACCAGTGGGGATAATGTGACTCACCATCACTGAACTGTTCCCACACCCCATGGACTCCATTTCAAGGACTCTTCATCTCCTGTTCTTTTTACTTATTGTTTGCTTGCTTGCTTATCTATCTATTTATAGTTTTCTTTCTTTTTATCTTTTCACATTGCCTGTTTGGCAAACATATCCAGTGTGGTCTTTCATCGTGTTTCTTGTCACTACAGTGAGTGCCCAGAAGAAAGTGGGTGGTATACGGTGACAGCAATGTACTTTGATAATAGCTTTACTTTGAACATTGAGGTTCGAGGGAGATGGAGACTTCGAGGCAAAAGCAAAAGGTTCAGGGTCAGCTGCGTTCCTTGTGACCGGGCCAGATGAGGAATCTGTGAGCGAGCGGCCTGTCGCTGTCTCTCAGCCTTTCTCTCCGACGAATGTTGATGAAGTTGGAGGATAATATCGTGGTTCGGCATTTATGGTTTGAACTATTGCAGTTATGGACTCTTTATGGTTTTTATATCTGTGATTTTTATCGACCGTTCCTTTTCCGTTTTGTTGTGCGAGAGGAAGGTGCTTTGGGGTTGATATTCTGCTAGTTTTTTTTGTGCGGGGAGGGTAATTTTTGTGCGGGGAGGCTGTCGATGTAAGTGTCCCGGTTTGTGCGGGGACAGCAGGGTTTGGGGGGGGCGGTGTTGATGTTTCCGTATGAACGACTTCCTTGTTCTTCCTTTGTTTTGTGGCTATCTGGAGAAAACGAATTTCGGAGTTGTATCTGGATGCATGCTTTGAAATAAATAAATATTTGAAACTTCGACCATTTTTTGAGAGCAGACTATCAGTTTGAGATGTTTGGAGAGGTAGCAGTTTCCTGGTCGACCACTAGATGGCAGAGGTGCCTCATGTAAGTCCCTGATTAAAAAAACTTGTCTTCCAGAAAAGTTGCCACGATGGACCTGTCTGCCAGATCGTTCATTACAGGCCAAAGCAAAATGTATTTGAAGTGGAGCTAAGCATCCTTCAATGAACAAAGAAAACCCTAAGCAACAGTAAATAGGAAGGAAATTTGTCCATCTCATAACTGGGTTGGAAACCGGAGATCATTGGTTTAAAATCATTGCTAAATAACGTGCAGGGGCAATGAAAGGAATTATTCTCGTCCATAGAGATTGGGATCGATGGAAGCCGGTTACATCGATAATTTTCAGCAGGAGCTGGATAGAATTTTGAGGGCATTGAATTTGCAGGGGTATGTAGCAAAACCATAAGATCGTAAGACATAGGGGCAGAATTAGGCCCCTCGACCCTTCGAGTCTGCTCCCCGATTCCATCATGTCTGATTTATTATCCCTCTCAATCCCATTCTGCTGCTTTCTCCCTGTAACTGTTGACACCCTTACTAGTCAAGAACCAATCAACCACTGCTTTAAATAGACTTGACCTTCACAGCCATCTGTGGCAACGAATTCCACAATTTCACCACCCTCTTGCTAAAGAAATTCCTCATCACTATTTTCAATGTATGTCCCTCCATTCTGAGGCTGTGTGCCTGGTCTTAGGTTCACCCAGTTTAGGATTCACATCCACTCTCTCTCGGCCTTTTAATATTCAATAGATTTCAATGAAATTCTGCCCCCCTCCATTCTTCTTAAACTCCAGTAAGTACAGGCCCTGATGCATCAAAACCTCCTCATACCCTTTCGTTACTGGAATCATTCACATGATCCTCCTCTGGTCCTCCTCCGATGTCAGCACATCTTTTCTTAGACGGGGGGCCCAAAACTGCTCACAATACTTAAAGTGCAGTCTGACCAATGCATTATAAAACCTCAGCATCACATCCCTGCTCTTGTACTCTAGTCCTCTCGAAATAAATGCTAACACTGCATTTGCCTTCTTACCACCAACTCAACCTGCAAATTAAACTTTAGGGAATCCTGCACAAAGACCTCCAAGTCCCTTTGCACCTCTGATTACTGAATTTTGTCCCCATTTAGAAAATAGTCTATGCCTTTATTCCTGACCGTACATGTCCCTACACTGTATTCCATCTGCCACTTCTTTGCCCATTCCCCCAATCTATCTCCATCCTTCTGCAGATTTCCAGCTTCCTCAACACGAGCAACCCCTCTGCCTATCTTTGTATCATCTGAAAACTTGCCACAAAGCCATCAATTCTGTCAATTCAATCATTGACATGTAACATGAAATGAGGCGGCCTTGATACCGACCCTGCAGAACACCATTTGTCACTGGCAACCAACTGGAAAAGGCTTCTTTTATTCTGCCTTTTCCTCCTCCCAATCTGCCAATCTTCTATCCATGCTAGTGTCTTTCCTTAATACCGTGGGCTCTTAAACTGCCTCGCATGTCAAAGGCCTTTTGATAATCCAAGTACACAATATCCACTGACTCTCCTTTGTCTATCCTGCCCATCATTTCCGCAAAGAATTCCAACAGTCTTGTCAGTCAAGATTTCCCCCAAAGGAAACCGTGCTGATTTTGGCCCACCTAATCATGCACCCCGAAACCTCATCCTTAATAACAGACTTCAACATCTTCCCAACCACTAAAGTCAGGCTAACAGCACTGTAATTTCCATTCTTCTGCCTCCCTTCCTTCTTAAAGAGTGGAGCGACATTTCCAATTTTTCCACCCTCCAGAACCATTCTGGATTCTAGCGATTCTTGAAAGATGATTATTGATGCCTCCAAAATGTCTTCAGTTACCGCTTTCAGAACCCTGGAGTATACACCGTCTGGTCCAGGTGACTGAACTACCTTCAGACCTTTCAGCTTCCTAACACCTTCTCCTCAGTGATAGCAACTTCGCTCTGTTCTGCTCCCTGACACTCTTCAATTTCTGGCAAAGTGCTAGTCTCTTCCATAGTGAAGACTGACACAAACTACTGATCTGCCATTTCAATGTTCCCCATTGCTAACTCTCTAGCATCATTTTCTAGTGGTGAAATACCTACTCTTGCCTCTCTTTTACTCTTTATCAGAAAAAAGTTTTGCTAACCTCTGATATTATTAGCTAGCTTAGCTTCATATTTCATCTTGGCTTTCTGAGTTGCCTTCATTTGGTTTTTAAAAGTTTTCCAATCCTCTAACTTCCTGCTAATTTTTGCTATATTATATACCCTCTGATTTGCTTTTATGCAAACAGTCTTTTACTTTCCTTGTCAGCCATGGTTGCCTCATTCTTCCTTTAGAATAGTTCATTTTTGGGATGTAGCTATCCCGTCCTTTCCAGATCGCTCTCAGAAACCCCAGCCATTGCTGTCCTGGTGTCATCCCTGCTTGTGTCCCCTTCCATTCAGTTTTAGTGGGATCTCTCAGTGGGACAGCATTTTGGAGATAGTGATCATAATTCTAGGAACAGACAAGTTAGAAAAGTGTTTAATTGGAGTAAGGGGAATTATGAGGCTATCAGGCAGGAAATTGGAGGCTTAAATTGGTGACAGATGTTCTCAGGGAAAAGTACGGAAGAAATGTGGCAAATATTCAGGGGTTATTTGTGTAGAGTTTTGGATTTGTACGTTCCAATGAGACAGGGAAGTTATGGTAGGGTACAGGAACCGTGGTGTACAAAGGCTGTAATAAATCTAGTCAAGAAGAAAAGAAAAGCTCACAAAAGGTTCAGAGAGCTAGGTAATGTTAGAGATCTAGAAGATTATAAGGCTAGCAGGAAGAAGCTTAAGAAGGAGATTAGGAGAGCCAGAAGGGGCCATGAGAAGGCCTTGGTGGACAGAATTAAGGAAAACCCCAAGGCATTCTACAAGTACGTGAAGAGCAAGACTTTAAAGAATAGGACCTATCAAGTGTGACAGTGGGAAAATGTGTGTGGAACTGGAGGAGATAGCAGAGGGACTTAATGAATACTTTACTTCAGTATTCACTATGGAGAAGGATCTTAGAGATTGTAGTGATGACTTGCAGCAGACTGAAAAGCTTGAGCATGTAGATATTAAGAAAGAGGATGTGCTGGAGCTTATGGAAAACATCAAGTTGGATAAGTTGCCGGGACCAGATGAAATGTACCCCAGGCTAATGTGGGAGGTGAGGGAGGAGATTGCTGAGCCTCTGGCAATGATCTTTGCATCATTAATGGGGACGGGGGAGGTTCTGGAGGATTGGAGGGTTGCAGATGTTGTTCCCTTATTCAAGAATGGGAGTAGAGATAGCCCAGGAAATTATAGAACAGAAAGTCTTACCTCAGTTGTTGGTAAGTTGATGGAGAAGATCCTGAGAGGTAGGATTTATGAACAATTGGAGAGGCATAATATGATTAGGAATAATCAGCATGGCTTTGTCAAAGGCAGGTTGTGCCTTATGAGCCTGATTGAATTTTTTGAGGATGTGACTAAACTCATTGATGAAGGTAGAGCAGTAGATGTAGTGTGTATAGATTTCAGCAAGGCATTTGATAAGGTACCCCATGCAAGGCTTATTGAGAAAGTAAGGAGGCATGATTTCCAAAGGGACATTGCTTTGTGGATCCAGAACTGGCTTGCTCACAGAAGGCAAAGAGTGGTTGTAGACGGGTCATATTCTGCATTGAGTCGGTCACCAGTGATGAGCCTCAGTGATTTGTTCTGGAACCCCTACTCTTGTGATTTTTATAAATGACCTGGGTGAGGAAGTGGAGGGATGGGTTAGTAATTTGCTGATGACACAAAGGTTGGGGGTGTTGTGGATAGTGTGGAGAGCTGTCAGAGGTTACAGCGGGACATTGATTGAATACAAAACTGGGCTGAGAAGTGGCAGATGGCGTTCAACTTAGATAAGTGTGAAGTGGTTCATTTTGGTCAGTCAAATATGATGGCAGAATATAGCATTAACGGTAAGACTCTTGGCAGTGTGGAGGATCAGAGGGATCTTGGGGTCTGAGTCCACAGGACGCTCAAAGCAGCTGCGCAGGTTGACTCTGTGGTTAAGAAGGCATACGGTGCATTGGCCTTCATCAATCGTGGGATTGAGTTTAAGAGTCAAGAGGTAATGTTGCAGCTCTATAGAACCCTGGTCAGACCTCACTTGGAGAACTGTGCTCAGTTCTGGTCGCCTCACTACAGGAAGGATGTGGAAGCCTTAGAAAGGGTGCAGAGGAGATTTACAAGGATGTTGCCTGGATCGGGGAGCATGCCTTTGAGAATAGGTTGAGTGAACTTGGCCTTTTCTCCTTGGAGTGACGGAGGATGAGAGGTGACCTGATAGAGGTGTGTAAGATGATGAGAGGCATTGATCGTGTGGATAGTCAGGGGCTTTTTCCCAGGGCTGAAATGGTTGCCACAAGAGGACACAGGTTTAAGGTGCTGAGGAGTAGGTACAGAGGAGATGTCAGGGGTAAGTTTTTTACACAGAGAGTGGTGAGTGCGTGGAATGGGCTGCCGGCAACGTTGGTGGAGACGGATACGAGAGGGTCTTTTAAGAGACTTTTGGATAGGTACATGGAGCTTAGAAAAACAGAGGGCTATAGGTAAGTCTAGTAATTTCTGAGGTAGGGACATGTTCGGCACAACTTTGTGGGCCAAAGGGCCTTTAATGTGCAGTAGGGTTTCTATGTTTCTGTGTTTAATTCCCTTTCCTCAAAGTAATTCAACAGTTATTCTAATACGTCTATCTTTAGTTTCTTGTTCTCAAACTGCAGGGTGAATTCTGATAACCTCTCTGGAGTCCCTTTACCTGAAGCTGCCTAATTAACAGTAGTTCATTACACAACACCCAATTCAGAATTTCTTTCCCTTCGTGGGCTCAACCACCAGCTGCTTTAAAAAAACATCTTGCAGGCTTTCTAAACATTCCCCCTCTTGGCATCCAGCATCAGACTAAATTTCCCAAACCGTATGACAGCATTGCCCTTATCACAGGCTCGTTCTGTTTCCCAGTGAAATTTATATCCCAGATCTCAGCTACAGTTCAGTGCCTGGGTACAACTCCCATCAGAGTCTTTCTATTTCTGCATTTCTGCAACTTCCGATCCTATGTCACTTCTTCCTTGTCATTTTTCACCAACAGAGCCACCTCACCCCCTCTGCCTACCTGCCTGCCCTTTCAACACAAGGTGTATCATAGAAACAGAAGATAGGACAGTGCAGCGCAGGAACAGCCCTTCAGTCCAAAATGTTATGCTGAGCCAGTGAAAAAGCAAATTAAAAAACATTCAAAAACTAATTCCTCCTACCTACACGAGGTCCATATCCCTCCATTTTCCTCATATTCATGTCCCTATCTAAAGGTCTCTTAAAAGCCTCTAATGTATTTACCTCTACCACCATACGAGGCAGTATCTCCTTTAAACTTAACCCCTCTCACCTTCAATGCATCCCGTCTGGTAGTAGACATTTCAACCTGGGAAACAGATACTCCCTGTCTCCTCTATCTCTGCCTGTCACAATCTTGTAAACCTCTATCAGATCTCCCCTCAGTCTCTCCACTCCAGAGAAAACAACACAGGTTTTTCCAGCTTTTCCTGATAGCAGATGCCCTCTAAACCAGGCAGTAACTTGGCAAACCTCTGTTAGCCTCAACATCCTACCTACAGTGGGGCAACCAGAAATGTGTGCAAAACTCCATATGTGGTCTAAAATTTCAACATAACCTCTTAACTTTCAAGCTCAATGCCTCGACTAATAATAGCAAGCATTCCGTAGGGTTTCCTAACCTCCTTATCGATCTGTGACCCTCTTACAGGGAGCTGCGAACTTGGAGCCCCAGGTTTCTCTGCTCAGCAACACTGTTGAGGGAATTGCCCTACCAAGGTGCAACACCTCACACTTACCCGGGATAGTCTCCACCTGCCATTTCTCTGTCCACATGTGCAAATAATCTATATCACACCGTGTCTTTGCCAGTCTTCTACACACTCGGTAATTCCACCAATCCCGGTATTGTCTGAGAACTTATAACCCACTCATCTGCACTTCCATGAGGATCATTCATATATGACACAAGCACAGATCCCCACAGATCTCCACTAATAATAAGCCTCCAGCTCGAACAGGTCTCTTCGACCACAACCCTCAATAATAAGTATACAACTGTAGGTATTGTTGAAGGGACACCCTACCGGGGGAGCCACAGACACTCCCTGGCTCCGAGTCTGGTGCTGGGGCTCAGAAAAGCAGTGTTGGTGGGAGACTCCATAGAAGAAGAGAGATGAGATTCTGGGGTGCGACAGACGCCCGGGTGGTACGTTGCCACCCTGGTGCCAGGGTCAGGGATGCATTCTCAAGGGTGAGGGTAGGCAACCAGAAAGAAATCTTGGTGCATATTGACGCCATGATACAGGTAGACAAGGTGGGGAGGTACTGAGGAGAGATTTTAGGGAGCTAGGTTGAAAGTTGAAAAGCAGGACCCCCAGGGTGGTATCTCTGGATTGCTGTCTGTGCCATGTGCCAGTGAGGGTAAGAATAGGTGATGAACTGCTGCAAGGGGCAGGGATTCAGATTTATGGATCTTTGGGATCTCTTCTGGGGAAGGTACAACCTGTACAAAGGGGACGGGTTACACCTGAACCCGGGGGGGGGGGGGGTTGTGGTCAAATACCCTTGGGGGCAGGTTTGTTAGAGTTAACACTTCTTAGTTTCTGATGACCATCCTCATCATTTGCCCAAGTCCAATTTAAAACTCTCCCGCAAGGATCGTACCCCTCATTATCTGTGGCTGTCCTGAGAGTTAAGGATTTGTGGTCACCGTTCACCCACTGAAAGGCCAGTCACCTGGCCAGGGTCATTACCCAACGCCAGGTCCAGTACGACCCCTCCTATTGTCCACTTACTGGTTTAAGAAACCTTCCAGGACACACTTAAATTCTGCCCCACCTAAACCACTTACACTAAGAAGGTTCCAGCTTATATCAGGAAGTTGAAATCACCCGTGACAACAACTGTATTATTTTTACACATTTCCTTAATCTGATTGCATACTTGTTCCTCAGTGTCTCGGTGATTACTGGGGGGGGGGGGGGGTCCTGTAGTACAATCCCATCAGTGTGGTTGCACCTTTCCTATCCCTGAGTTCCACCCAAACAGACCCAGAGTCTGACCCCTCCATTATGTCTCCCGAGTGCAACTACGATATTGTCCGTGATTAGTAGTGCAACTCCACCACCCCTTTTACCTCCTCCTCTATCTTTTCCAAAACCTCAAAACCTGGTTCCTGCCTCTCTCTCAGCCAAGTCTCTGTAATGGCCACAACGTCACAGTTCCATGTACTGATCCATACTTTAAGTTCATCACCTTTACCCATAATAATCTTCACATTAACATTTACACACATCAAGCTATCCGGCCCATCGTACCTGGTATTCTGATATTGCTGAACAATACTTCCCTTGTCATCTATCCTTTGGTCTGATCCCTCCCTTTTACTGACCTGGTGCTCCAGATCCCACACCCCTGAAACAGCTTCAGCAAACTTCCTGGCCAGGATGCTGGTTCCCCTCCAGTTCAGGTACAATCTGTCCCTCTTGCACAGGTAATTCCTTCCCCAGAATAGGCTCCAATGATCCAAGAACTTGAAACCCTGTCCCTGCACCATCTCCTCAGCCACTCATTCATCCGTGCTATCAGCCCATTCCCACCTGTGCTAGCCCGTGGCACAGGGAGTAATCCGGAGATTACAACCTTGGAGGCTCTTCTCTTCAGCCCTTTTCCTGACTTTGTATACTCACTGCGTAGGACCTCTTCTCCTTTCCTGCCCATGTCGTTGGTGTCAATGTGCACCACAACTCCTGCAGCCGATTTGACACACCTTGGGTCTGAGCACGTGGCAAGTGAGACACCTCCCTAGTGACTCTTTTGTGGCCGCAGAATCTCCTGTCCGTCCCCCCAACTAGTGACTGCCCATCGCTACGGCACTGCCCGACTCTACGTTTCCCTGCAGAGCTGGCCACACTGCCACTAGCCTGGTCGCTGTTGCTGTTCCCCAGCAATATCCAAAGACGAGGTGAAGTTCCCAACTATGATCCTCTTTCAGCCACATCTCGGTGATGCCCCCAGCATCCTGCCTGCCAATCTCTAACAGTGTGAAGAAATTCCGTATATTGTGTGCATTCAACAGAGGCTAACGTTACAGTGAAATGCATTAACAAAACAATCTACAGGCTGGGGGCAGTCTGTAAACGTTACCACATGTTCCACTGGCAACTTGGCAAGCCCACAATGTTCAGCAGAACAAGCAACGAAACAACAACAGCAAAACAAATGACTTTCCTCCATCCAGTCCACCCTCACACGTGGCTGTTTCCAATCCCAGGACAAGGGTCTGGTCTCCAGTCTCCAGAACCCAGACTTCCACCATTGGACTTTCACCACTGGCTGCTCTTACTGTCCTGCAATCCCAGGACAAGCATCTGGGTCTCCTGTCTCCAGTATCCTCTGCCTGGAGACAGCTTAGCCACAGATGTCCATTATAAACCAACAGCTACCTGGACTATACCTCGACTCATCCTGCTGCTTGTAAAAATGCCATCCCCTCCTCTCAATTCCTCTGTCTCTGCTGTATCTGCTCTCAGGATGAGGCTTTTCATTCCAGAATGAAGGAGATGTCCTTCTTCTCCAAAGAAAGGGGCTTCCCTTCCTCCACCAACAACACTGCCCTCAATTGCATCTCTTCCATTTCATGCACATCTGCCCTCATCCCATCCTCCCACACCCTATCAGGGTTAGGGTTCCTCGTCCTCACCTACCACTCCACCAGCCTCTGTGCCCAACACGCAATTCTCTGGAACTTCTGCCACCTCCAATGGGATTCCACCACTAAACACATCTTTCCCTCACACCCCCACTTTCTGCTTTCTGCAAGATCACTCCCTGCGCAACTCCCTTGTCCACTCGTCCATCCCCACTGATCTCCCTCCTGGCACTTATCCTTGCAAGCGGAACAAGTGCTACACCTGCCCTTACACCTCCTCCCTCACCACCATTTGTGCCCCAAACAGTCCTTCCAGGTGAGGCGACACTTCACCTTGAGTCTGTTGGGTTGATTTGCTGTGTCTGGTGCTCCCGGTGTGGCCTCCTGTATATCGGTGAGACCCGACGTAAATTGAAAGACCACTTACCAAGCATCTACGCTCCATCCACCTGAATAAGCGGGATATCCCAGTGACCACACATTTTAGTTCCACTTCCCATTCCCATTCTGATATGTCCATCCATGGCCTCCTCCACTGTCGTGACGAGGCCACACTCAGGTTGGAGGAACAACACCTTCTATTCCATTTGGGTAGTCTCCAACCTGATGGCATGAACTTTGATTTCTCAAACTTCCAGCAATACCTCCGACTACCCCTTCACTTTTTCCCATCCCCTTGTCCTTCTCCCATGTTACCCGTCGCCCACCCATCAATTCCCGCTGGTCCTCCTCCCCCTTTTATTATTTCCTCCGTGAACTTTCACCAATCAACTTCGTAGCTCTTTACTTCACCCCTCCCCCTCCAAGATTCACCTATTGCCTGCCGTTTCTCTCTCCCCTCCCCCAGCCTCAGGTTTTCCTCCAGTCCTGTCGAAGGGTTTCGGACCAAAGTGTTGACTGTACTTTTTTCAATAGAAGCTGCCTGGCCTGCTGAGTTCCTCCAGCATTTTGTGTGTGTTGCTTGGACTGCTAGCATTTGCATCTTATTTGTGTCCAGTATTATGGAGTTATTCACAGTAGGTCTGTTATTGCAGTAGGACGCCACCAGGTGGGAGTGTTGTCCACAGGGGAGCTGTCATTGCAGCAGGAAGCCACCAGGTGGGAGTGTTGTCCGCACGGGAGCTGTCATTGCAGTAGGACACCGCCAGGTGGGAGTGTTATTCGCAGGGGAGCTGTCATTGCAGAAGGACACCACCAGGTGGGAGTGTTGTCCACAGGAGAGCTGTCATTGCAGCAGGAGACTATCAGGTGGGAGTAAACACAAGGAAATCTACAAATGCTGGAAATTCAAGCAACACACACAAAATGCTGGTGGATCACAGCAGGCCAGGCAGCATCTATAGGGAGAAACACTGTTGAGGTTTTGGGTCCTGACGAAGGGTCTTGATAGAATCCCTATAGATGTTGCCTGGCCTGCTGTGTTCCACCAGCATTTTGTGTGTGTTACCAGGTGGGAGTGTTGTCTGCAGGAGAACTGTCATTGCAGCAGGAAGCCACCAGGTGGGAGTGTTGTCCGCAGGGTTGCTGTCATTGCAGAAGGACACCACCAGGTGGGAGTGTTGTCTGCAGGAGAACTGTCATTGCAGCAGGAAGCCACCAGGTGGGAGTGTTGTTCGTAGGGGAGCTGTCATTGCAGAAGGACACCACCAGGTGGGAGTGTTGTCTGCAGGAGAACTGTCATTGCAGCAGGAAGCCACCAGGTGGGAGTGTTGTCCGCAGGGTTGCTGTCATTGCAGAAGGACACTACCAGGTGGGAGTAAACACAAGGAAATCTGCAGATGATGGAAATTCAAGCAACACACACAAAATGCTGGTAGTAAGAGATTTGAAAGTAGTGGGGGAAAGGGGAAATGTGAAATGATAGGAGAAGACCGGAGGGGGTGGGATGAAGCTAAGAGCTAGAAAGGTGAGTGGCAAAAGTGATACAGAGCTGGAGAAGGGAAAGGATCATGGGACGGGAGGCCTTGGGAGAAAGAAAGGGGGGGGGGGAAGCACCAGAGGGAGATGGAGAACAGGCAAACAACTAAATATGTCAGGGATGGGGTAAGAAAGGGAGGAGGGGCATTAACGGAAGTTAGAGAAGTCAATGTTCATAGGCAAGTCAATGTTCAAGGCTACCCAGCCAGTATATAAGGTGTTGTTCCTCCAACCTGAGTTTGGATTCATTTTGACAGTAGAGGAGGCCATGGACAGACATATCAGAATGGGAATGGGACATGGAATTAAAATGTGTGGCCACTGGGAGATCCTGCTTTCTCTGGTGGACCAAGCGTAGGTGTTCAGAGAAACGGTCTCCCAGTCTGCGTCGGGTCTTGCCAATATATAAAAGGCCACACCAGGAGCACCGGACACAGTATACCACACCAACCGACTCACAGGTAACGTGTCGCCTCACCTGGAAGGACTGTCTGGGGCCCTGAATGGTGGTGAGGGAGGAAGAGTAAGGGCAGGTGTAGCACTTGTTCCGTTTACAAGGATAAGTGCCAGGAGGGAGATCGGTGGGAAGGGATGGGGGGGATGAGTGGACAAGGGAGTCGCGTAGGGAGCGACTCCTGCAGAAAGCAGAAGGGGGGGGGGTGGGAAAGATGTGCTTGGTAGTGGGATCCCATTGGAGGTGGCGGAAGTTACGGAGTTATCATCACCAACCTTATCAGCTTTGGGGATCTCCCATCCACTGCCACCAACCTCATAGTTCCCACACCCCGCACTTCCCGTTTCTACCTCCTACCCAAGATCCACAAACCTGCCTGTCCAGGTAGACCCATTGTCTCAGCTTGCTCCTGCCCCACTGAACTCATTTCTGCATACCTTGACACTGTCCTATCCCCCCTTGTTCAATCTCTTCCCACCTATGTTCATGACACTTCTCATGCTTTGAATTTTTTCAAAGATTTTAAGTTCCCTGGCCCCCTCCGTCTTATTTTCACCATGAACGTCCAGTCCAAATATACCTCCATCCCCCACCGAGATGGTCTCGAAGCTCTTCGCTTTTTTTGGATTCCAGACCTAACCAAATCCCCTCTACCACCACTCTCCTCTGTCTAGCGGAATTAGTTCTTACTCTCAATAATTTCTCCTTTGGCTCCTCCCACTTCCTCCAAACCAAGGGTGTAGCCATGGGCACCCGTATGGGTCCCAGTTATGCCTGCCTTTTTGTTGGCTTTCGGTATCCATCCCTCTCTTTTCCTTCGCTACATCGATGACTGCGTTGGTGCTGCCTCCTGCACACATGCTGAGCTCGTTGACTTCATTAACTTTGCCTCCAACTTTCACCCTGCCCTCAAATTTACCTGGTCCATTTCCAACACCTCCCTCCCCTTTCTTGATCTTTCTGTCTCCATCTCTGGAGACGGCCTATCTACTGATATCTACTATAAGCCTACAAACTCTCACAGCTACCTAGACTATTCCTCTTCCCACCCTGTCTCTTGCAAAAATGCTATCCCCTTCTCGCAATTCCTCCGTCTCCGCCGCATCTGCTCTCAGGATGAGGCATTTCATTCCAGGACGAAGGAGATGTCTTCCTTTTCTAAACAAAGGGGCTTCCCTTCTTCCACCATCAACTCTGCTCTCAAACGCATTTCTCCCATTTCCTGCACATCTGCCCTTACCGCATCCACCCGCCACCCCACTCGGGACAGGGATCCCCTTGTCCTCACCTACCACCCCACCAGCCTCTAGGTCCAACATATAATTCTCCGTAACTTCCGCCACCTCCAACGGGACCCCACTACCAAGCTCATCTTTCCCTCCCCCCTTCTGGTTTCCGCAGGGATCGCTCCCTACGCGACTCCCTTGTCCACTCGTCCCCCCCATCCCTTCCCACCGATCTCCCTCCTGGCACTTATCCTTGTAAACGGAACAAGTGCTACACCTGCCCTTACACTTCCTCCCTCATGGCCCCAGACCGTCCTTTCAGGTGAGGCGACACTTCACCTGCGAGTCGGCTGGTGTGGTATACTACGTCCGGTGCTCCCGGTGTGGTCTTTTATATATTGGTGAGACCCGACGCAGACTGGGAGACTGTTTCGTGGAACACCTACGCTCAGTCCGCCAGAGAAAGCAGGATCTCCCAGTGGCCACACATTTTAATTCCACGTCCCATTCCCATTCTGATATGTCTATCCATGGCTTCCTCTATTGTCAAAATGAATCCAAACTCAGGTTGGAGGAACATCACCTTATATACCGGCTGGGTAGCCTCCAACCTGACGGCATGAACATTGACTTCTCTAACTTCCGTTAATGCCCCTCCTCCCCTTCTTACCCCATCCCTGACATATTTAGTTGTTTGCCTGTTCTCCATCTCCCTCTGGTGCTTCCCACCCCACTTCTTTCTCCTGAGGCCTCCCGTCCCATGATCCTTTCCCTTCTTCAGCTCTGTATCACTTTCGCCAATCACCTTTCCAGCTCTCAGCTTCATCCCTCTCCCTCCGGTCTTCTATCATTTTGCATTTCCCCCTCCTCCCACTACTTTCAAATCTCTTACTATCTTTCCTTTTGGTTAGTCCTGACGAGGGGTCTCGGCCCGAAATGTCGACAGTGCTCCTCCCTATGCTGCCTGGCCTGCTGTGTTCCACCAGCATTTTGTGTGTGTTGTGACCAAGTGGGAGTGTTGTCCATAGGGGAGCTGTCATTGCAGTAGGGCACCACCAGGTGGGAGTGTTGTCCACGGGGATCTGTCTTTGCAGCAGGAAGCCACCAGGTGGGAGTGGTGTTCCCCGGGGAGGGGGGATTCAAATAGTCAAGAATCTATGTACATTTATTAACAAAATATGCATGCAATATACAACCCTGAGATTCAGCTTCCCACAGACAACCATGAAACAAAGAAACACTGTGGAACCTGTTCAAAGAAAAACATCAAACCCCACCCCCACACAAATCACACAAACAGCAAAATGCAAAAGAGAGAGAGAGAGTGAGGGGGGAGAGAGAGAGAGAGAAAGAGAGAGACAGAGAGGGAGAGAGAGAGCGAGTGAGGGGGGGGAGAGAGAGAGCAAGAGTGAGGGGTGGAGAGAGAGAGAGAGAGAGAGAGCAAGAGTGAGGGGTGGAGAGAGAAAGAGAGAGAGAAAGAGAGAGACAGAGGGAGAGAGAGAGAGAGTGAGGGGGAGAGAGAGAGAGAGAAAGAGAGAGAGAGAGGGAGAGAGAGAGCGAGTGAGGGGGGGAGAGAGAGAGCAAGAGTGAGGGGTGGAGAGAGAGAGAGAGAGAGAGCAAGAGTGAGGGGTGGAGAGAGAAAGAGAGAGAGAAAGAGAGAGACAGAGAGGGAGAGAGAGCAAGAGTGAGGGGTGGAGAGAGAGAGAGAGAGAGAGAGAGAGCAGGGGTGGAGAGAGAGAGAGAAAGAGAGTCACATGCAGACACAAAACAACATTTGAACAAAAAACAAGAGATAAAGCAAGGAAAGAAGTAGTGTTGTGAACTATCTGGATGATGCTCCCTTGGTCACATTGATCTCTGGGTCCATTTTCTTCTGCAACTGTCTTTGAGGCAGAAAGCCACCATAAGAATTGAATTGACTTTATTTCTTATTCCTTCACATACATGAGGAGTAAAAATCTTTACGTTACGTCTACATCTAAATGTGCAATCATAGTAATTTATAATAATTAATTTAAAACAATGTAATATAGTCAATGTAATATAGAGTACACTCAAATCAGTGTGAGTTAATCGGTCTGATGGCCTGTTGGAAGAAGCTGTCCTGGAGCCTGTTGGTCCTGGCTTTTATGCTGTGGTACCATTTCCCGGATGGTAGCAGCTGGAATAGATTGTGATTGGGGTGACCCCATTCCCCAATGATCCTTCGGGCCCTTTTTACACACCTGTCCTTGTAAATGTCCTGAACATTGGGAAATTCACATCTACAGATGTGCTGGGCTGTCCGCACCACTCTCTGCAGAATCCTGCGATTGAGGGATGTACAGTTCCCGTACCAGGCAGTGATGCAGTCAGTCAGGATGCTCTCAATTGTGCCCCTGTAGAAGGTTCTTAGGATTTGAGGGCCCATACCAAACTTCCTCAACCATCTGAGGTTGACATGACATAGTTTCAGAATTAAGTTGGGAGTGTTGTGGATAGTGTGGAGGGCTGTCAGAGGTTACATTGGGACATTGATAGGATGCAAAACTGGGCTGAGAAGTGGCAGATGGAATTTAACCCAGGTAAGTGTGAGGTGGTTCATTTTGGTAGGTCAAATATGACGGCAGAATATAGCATTAATGGTAAGACTCGTGGCAATGTGGAGGATCAGAGGGATCTTGGGGGTTCGAGTCCGTAGGCTGCTCAAAGCTGCTGCGCAGGTTGACTCTGTGGTTAAGAAGGCATATGGTGCATTGGCCTTCATCAATCATGGGATTGAGTTTAAGAGCTGAGAGATAATATTACAGCTATATAGGACCCTGGTCAGACCCCACTTGGAGTACTGTGCTCAATTCTAGTCGCCTCACTACAGGAAGGATGTGGGAACCATAGAAAGGGTGCAGAGGAGATTTACAAGGATGTTGCCTGGATTGGGGAGCATGCCTTATGAGAATAGGTTGAGTGATTTGGCCTCTTCTTGGAGTGACGGAGGATGAGAGGTTACCTGATAGATGTGTATAAGATAATGAGAGGCATTGATTGTGTAATAGTAGGAGGCTTTTTCCAAGGGCTGAAATGGTTAATATGAGGGGGCACAGTTTTAAGGTGCTTGGAAGTAGGTACAGAGGAGATGTCAGGGGTAAGTTTTTTACGCAGAGAGTAGTGAGTGTGTGGAATGGGTTGCCGGCAATGATGGTGGTGGAGGCGGATACGATAGGGTCTTTTAAGAGACCCCTGGATCTTAGGAGTCATGGAGCTTAGAAAAATAGAGGGCTATGGGGAACCCTGGGTAATTTCTAAAATAAGCACATGCTCAGCACAGCATTGTGGGCCGAAGGGCCTGTATTGTGCTGTAGATTTTCTGTGTTTCTATGTTTTGCCCATTGGCTCAGCTTTGCCAGTCCACATGACTGACTAGCTGACAGGCAGGAGGCCGCTTTAAATATACTGAAAAACGTGGCCTCCACAGCTGTCTATTCCATAGATTCACCAACCCATTGATAAAGAAATTCCTCCTCAAATCTGTTCTAAATGGACATTCATATATTTGGAGGCTGTGCTATCTAGTCCTAGACTCCTGCACTATAGGAAACATTCTTTCCACATCCACTCTATCCAGACCTTTCAATATTCAAAAGGTTTCAGCAAGATTCCCCCTCATTCTGAGTTCAGGCCCAGAGCCATCAAATGTTCCTTATATGTTAACCCTTTCATCCCAGAATCATCCTCATGAACATCTTCTGGATCCTCTCCAATGCCAGCACATCTGTTCTTAGACACGTGGCCCAAAGCTACACACAATTCTCCAAGAGCGGTCTGACCAATGCCTGATAAAGCCTCGGTATCACATCCTGGCTTTTATACTCTAGTCCTCTCGTAATGAGTTTGCTTTCCTCACCACCAACTCAACCTTCAGCGATCCTGCCCAAGGACTCCAAAATTCTTTTGCACATCAGATTTTTAAATGTTCTGTCTGTTTAGGAAATAGTCTGCACCTTTATTCCTTCTATGAAAGGGCAAGACCACACGCTTCCACCGACTATATTCCACCAGCCCATTGTTCGCTCATTCTTCCAATCCGTCTAATCTTCTGTCTAATCTAATCTGCTTCCTCAACCCCAACTGGCATCCCACATGTCTTCATATCGTACTGGTGACAAAGCCGTCAATGACATCACCCAAGTTGTTGACATATAATGAGGAGAGAAGTGGTCCTAATACTGACCCCTGCAGTACACCACTGACCACCTGTAGTTAACCAGAAAAAGGCTCCTTTTACTTATACATTTTACCTCCAGCCAGTCAGCCAATCTTCTATACCGGCTAGTACCTTTCCTATAATACCATGGGCTCTTATCTTCTTTAGTAGCCACATGTGCATCACTCTGCCAGAGGCCTCCTGAAGATCTGGCTTTCCTTTCTCTTTCCAGCTTGTTATTTCCTCAAAGCATCCCACCGGCTTTGTCAGGCTACACTTCCTCTTAAGGAAATCATGCTGTCTTTGGCCTGTTTTATCATCTGCCTCCAAGTAACCTGAAACAATATGCTTACCAATCAACTCCAGCATCTTCCCAATCACTGGCCTTTCTTCTGCCTCTCTCCCTTCTTGAAGACTGGGGTGACATTTGCAAATGTCCAGTCCTCCGCTGATTCTAGAAAGATCATTACTAATGACTCTACAATCTCTTCAGCCACCTCTTTCATAACCCTGGGTGAGGAGCATATGGTCCAGGCCCACAGTGTCATCCATTTACTCCAGTCTGCAGGTGCTGCCCGTGCAGCTGAGTTCCAGCATGTTGTGTGTGCTGCTCTGCATCTCCACCATCTGCAGAATCTCTTGTGTTTATGATTCTCCAAATGTGGCTTCAGTAGTGCTGCACCATAACCTCCAAACCTTTACACTTTCATTCTAAAAATCTTTTTATTGATACATTATCTTCTACAGCCATAAAATGATACAAGACTTCAACCAGCTGATATACATACAATTAATAAAGCTGAAGAAAAAACTTATCAAAAAAGAATCATATATGATAATGAAAAAAGAAATTAAAGAAAAGGATAAAGGAAAACCCCAACTAACTAAAAAAAGAAACCCCTGCTGCAAGAGAAGGAAAGAGAAAAAAGAAAAAAAGAAAAAAAAGAAGAAAAAACCCCATTAGGAATCAACTTGTGAAGAAATATGTCTTACAATCATCTATATATATACAGAAGAAAAATCATCAACCGCCAATTCACATTTATATAAAATGAAATTGTAAGGAAACCATATAAATTAATTCAAATTAAATGATAATATTTGGCAAAAGAGCCCCATCTTCTCTCAAAATTGAACCGAGGACCAAAAGTTCTACTTCTAATTTTTTCCAAACTAAGATATAGCATTACTTGAGAAAACCATTGAATTAATGTAGGGACAGAGGTATCTTTCCATTTCAATAAAATAGCCCTTCTTGCCAACAATGTAATAAATGCAATTACATATTGGTCTGAAGATGAAATACCCTGAATATGATGTGGAACTATTCCAAATAGAACAGTCAATCTATTAGGTTGTAAATTAATTTTCAGAGCTTTAGAAATTGTAGAAAATAAAGATTTCCAAAAAGATTTTAATGAACATGACCAGAACATATGTGACAAAGTGGCTACTTCAGTTTTACACCTATTGCAGTAATTGTCTATGCTAGGAAATATTTTGGATAGTCTCTCCTTTGTTAAATAATAATGGTGAACAATTTTAAATTGAATTAAACAGTGATTGGGACATATCAAGGAAGAATTGACCATTTTCAGAACTCACAACCAATCTTCATTAACAAAGGTCACATTAAGTTCTCTCTCCTAATCTTGTTTAATCTTTAGTGAGAGGTTATCTTTTTGTAGTAAAAATAAATTATAATTTCTACCAATGGAACCTCTCACTAAAGGATTCAACATCAAAATAGTATTCAACGAATCAGATTCTTGCAAATATGGAAACTTAGATAAGTATTTTTGTAAAAAATATCTAACCTGAAGATATTGCAGTAAGTGTGTATGAGAGAGGGAATATTTGTTAATTAACTCTTCAAAAGTCATCAATCGACCATCACAAAATAAATCTGCAAAATAAAAACAACAGATCCCCTTATTTCTCCATAAGAGAAAAACGGGATTGGTTATTGAAGGTTTAAATAAAAAATTTCGATATAAAAAACTAGACAATTTAAATTGTTTAAAATTTAAAAGTATTGTGAAACTGAAACTAAATCCATAAGGACTGTTTAATAACAGGGTGGAGATTTAAATTTTGAATTTTAGAGAGTTGTAAAGGTAGTGGAGCTCCTAATAATGACGTTAAATGAAATTGTTTGATAGCTTTTAATTCCAAATCAATCCAAGCTGGTTTTTGATTCTTATCAAGCCAATATAGCCAAAAACATAATTGTCAAATATTAACAGCCCAATAATACAATCCTAAATTAGGAAGAGCAAGTCCACCATCTTTTTTAGATTTCTGTAAATGCTTCTTATTAATTCTTGGTCTTTTATTGTTCCAAATAAAGGACGAAATAATAGAGTCAACTTGATCAAAAAAATTTTAGTTAAAAAGATAGGTATATTTTGAAAAATATATAAAAATCTAGGTATATCATCATTTTCACGGCATGGATATGACCTATTAAAGAAAGTATAATTGAGTTCCATCAAGAAAATAATTGTTTCATAGAGTCCATTAAAAGAACCACATTAGCTTCAAAAGATCTTTATATTTTTTAGTAATTATAATACCTAAATATTTAAAAGAATTTACAATTCTAAATGGAATAACATTGTATATAAAAACAGGAGCATTTAATGGAAACAATTCACTTTTATTTAGTTAAGTTTTAATCCTGAAAATTTTCCAAAATCATTCAGTATTTCCAAAAGATAAGGAATAGTTTCTTCAGGGTTTGAAATATAAACCAAAAGATCATCTGCATAAGGAGAAATCTTATGTATGGTTCCATTTATAGAGATACCATGAATATTTTTAGCTTCATGGAGTGTTATAGCCAAAGGCTCCAGTACAAGATTAAATAATAAAGGGCTTAATGGACATCCCTGTCTAGTACAGTACCTTGTGAAAGTGAAAAAAAGGGGGACCTAAGATTATTAGTAATAACAGTAGCAATAGGATTCTTATAAATCATTTGAATCCATCTACTGAAATTATTACCAAATTTTTGTAATACCTTAAACAGATATGTCCGTTCAACTCTATCAAATGCCTTTTCTGCATCAAGAGAAATAACCCATTGGGATAGTGATGAATATATAATGTTCATCAATCTCCAAACATTGGAAAAAGCTGTTGCCTTTAATAAAGCCTGTTTGATCCATAGAGATGATATTAGTTAAAATATTTTCAAAACGGTTATCTTAGAAAGAATTTTTGCGTCCACATTTAATATCGAAGTAGGTCTATATGATGAACATTCAGTAGGATCTTTATCTTTCTTAAGGATTAAGGAAACAGAAGCTTCATAAAAAGAAGGTAAATTATCCTTCTCAAAAGATTCATGAACTATTTCAAATAGAAATGGAAAAAGTAAATTTTCAATTTTTTTGCAAAATCCTACTGAACAACCATCAAGTCCAGGAGCTTTACCTGATTGCATTGACAACATAGCTTTCTGAATTTCATGCTCGGTAATTGGAGCATCAAGCATCTGTTGATCTTCAACAGTAATTTGAGGGAATTTAATCTTATGTAAAAAATGTTCTGGAAAACGCCAAAGTGGTCTTGTAGAAACAACATCTTTCAGTTCAAATATTAAGTTTAAGGGAACGTGATCAGAGATAACAATTGCATCATATTCTCATTTCTGAAGATTAAATAGAAATCGAGGGTCGACTATAAAATAGTCGATCCTTGAATATTTATTATGAACATATGAGAAAAAGGAATATTCTCTATCACTAGGATACATATGTCTCCAAATTTCAATTAAGCCATAATCAATTAAAAAGGAGTTAATAAGTGATGCAGAACGATTAGGGAGTTGATGTTTGGATGATGACTTATCTATTAAAGACCTTAAACAAGTATTAAAATCACCACCCATTAATAACATATATTCATTTAGATCAGGTCATTGACCATAAACAACTTTAAAGAATAAGGGATCATCAACATTTGGTCCATAAATATTAACCAAAACCAGTTTTCTGTTGTAAATTGTTCACAAATTGTAACAATCAAAAATCTACCATTAATATCAGCTATAATATCCTCCTGGTTAAAAGGAATATTGGAATCAATAAAAATGGAAACATCTCTAATTTTACTTTGAGAATTTGCATGAAACTGAGGATCCTGCCAAAATTAAAAAAAATCAATTTTTATTACATAACCTGATATGCATCTCTTGTGCAAAGATTATATCAGGTTGGAATTGGTTAATAGTTTTAGATGATTTCTTATACTTAATAGGATGATTCCAACCACAGACATTCCAACTTAAAACATTTAACTGTTTAAGTATCATCACTCGATGCAGCTGAGGGTTCCATAAGCCTTCAGCACCCTGTCAGCCTTTCACTCCGGTCTCAGTCAACCTTGCATGTGTCCACTGTCCTGCAGCACTTCCCAGGGCCCCTCTGTTCACTAGGAAAGTCCAACTTGAATTTGACTTTCCAAAATGCAACATCCCAGAGTAAATTCCACTTGCCATTCCTCAGTGGATCAATTCATGAAGGGAGGCAGAAGAAGGGAAATTATAAGCCAGTTAGCTTGACCTCAGTGGTTGGGAAAATGTTGGAATTGATTGTTAAGGATGAGGGCCCAGAGTACTTGGAGGCACATGATAAAATAGGGCAAAGTCAGCATGATTTCCTTAAGGGAAAATTTAGCCTGACGGATCTATTGGAATTCTTTGAGGAAGTAAACGGTAGGGTAGATGGAGGCAAATCAGCAGATGTTGTCAATTGGACTTTCAGAAGGCCTTTGACAAGGTGCCACACTTGAGGCTGCTTAACAAGATAAGAACCCATGGTGTTACGGGAAAGATACTAGCGTGGGTAGAAGATTGGCAGACTGGGCGGAGGCAAAGAGTGAGAATAAAAGGGTTTTTTTCCTGGTTTTTATCCTGGCAGATGACTTGCGTAGAGCCAGAGTTGTCGGTGTTGGGAATGCATTTTTAATATTGTGTTCTATGACTTGGATGAAGGAATTGATAGATTTGTGTCCAAGTTTGCGGACGATATGAAGATAGGTGGAGAGGCAGGTAGTGCTGAGGAAGAAGGGTGTCTGCAGAAGGACAAAGGCAGATTGGGGGAACGGGCAAAGAGCTGGCAGAGGGAATACAGTGTCGGGAAGTGTACCGTCGTGCACTGCGGCAGAAGGAATAAAGGCAGAGAGTATTTTCTAAATGGGGAGAAAATTCAAAACTCTGAGGTGCAGAGTCCTCGTGCAGGATTCCCTAAAGGTTGAGTCAAGGGTGAGCAAGACAAGTACAATGTTAGCATTAATTTCGAGAGGACTAGAATATAAAAGCAAGGGTGTAATGCCAAGAAATGAAAGGGTTAACATATGAGGAGCATTTGATGGCTCTGGGCCTGTACTTGCTGGAATTTCAAAGAATCAGGGGGATCTCATTGAAACCTATTGAACATTGAAAGGTCGAAATGAAGAGGAAGTGAAGGGGATGTTTCCTATGGGGGGGGGATTTTAAGAGCAGAGGACTTGGCCTCAGAATAGAGGAACATCCGTTTAAAGCAGAGGTGAGGAAAAGTTTTCCTTAGCCAATGGGTGGTGAATCTGTGGAATTCATTGCCACAGATGACTGTGCAAAACAAGTCATTGGGTATACTTAAGGTGGAAGTGGATAGGTTCTTGATTAATGAGGGTGTCAAAGGTTACTGGGAGAAGGCAGGAATGGAGTTGAGAGGGATAATAAATCAGCCATGATGGAGTGATGGAGCAGACTCGATGGGCTGAATGGCCTAATTCTGCTCCTGTTTTTTGGTCTAATGGACCTAAATCAAGGCACACTTGCCATCCTCTGGTCTGCTGCTAATGATGAATCCAATATTTCACCCTGGTCTCCCACAAGATACCCACAGACAGGGTTATGCAGCCCTTCAACCTAAAGTACCCCTCTGAGCTAATTCAATTTGTCAGCTTTTGCCCATATCCTCCCAAGCATTTTCTATCATACACCCATCCAAACGGCTTTTAAATGTTGTATCGAATACTCCCCCTTCCTCTGCGATTAATAGGGTTAAGAGCCGGGGGCTTGGTGCCTGGAAAATGACCTCTTCTTCAATGTCAACCAGATGGAGGAGATGGTTATTGTTTTCAGAATAATTCACAGCACTCACCTTCCTCTTTCCATCGGTGAACACTGGGCAGTTTTCAGTTCCCGCAGACCCTCTCGTGGTTCCAGAGCACATTCTACATCATCAGGAAAGCTTATCCACTCCTCTGCTTTTGGAGGAGGCTGGAGAGAGCTGGACTCTGCACATCAATACTTGCGTCAGTCTACAGATGTGAAGTAGAGAGCAGCCTGACAGGCTGCCTCACTGCAGGGAACGGAAACTGCACTGAGGCAGACAGGGAGGCTCCACAACGGGTCGTCAAAACTGCCCAACGCGTCACCAGCCATCAAGGACATACAGTCTATAGAGAGAGGGGTCAGAAACACCGTGAAGGATCCCACCCACCCTGTTCACGGACTGTTTGTCCCACTCCCAGCAGGGAAGAGGCTTCGTAGCATCCACACCAGGACCACCAGACTCAAAAGCAGATACTTTCCCCAAGCAGTCAGGCTGATCAACAGCCTGACCCACTAACCCACCCAACCACCATTACTTCATCATTTCCTGTCAGTGTCACCTTATGTCCAGACTCTCCTGTACCTACTGATATCGAATCAATCTATGTAATAAGCTATTTTTTGTGTTTCTGTTTTTTGTTTTTAAATTATTGTTGTGTTCTTTATCCTTGTGCATTTTTGGGCTGCTTTGGATACCCAGTAACAGTTATTTTGTTCTGCTTTACATTTGTGTGCTGGAAGTGACATTTCACAATCTTGAATCTCCAGCAGTCTGTCCCTCCTGTCCACCACCTTCGGTGTGGGAAACCTGTCCCTCAGGACCCCTTATCTCTCCAGTGCACTCTAGTTTCAGACTCCCCTACCTTGGAGAAAAACTGCGACCACTCACCTTTATCTCTGCCCCTCATGATTTTATAAACAGCTATAAGGTCACCCTTCATATAACCATATAACAATCACAGCACGGAAACAGGCCATCTCGGCCCTCGTAGTCCATGCCGAACTCTTAATCTCACGTAGTCCCACCTACCCAGACTCAGCCCATAACCCTCCACTCCTTTCCTGTCCATATACCTATCCAATTTTACCTTAAATGACACAACTGAACTGGCCTCTACTACTTCTACAGGAAGCTCATTCCACACAGCTATCACTCTCTGTGTAAAGAAATACCCTCTCGTGTTTCCCTTAAACTTTTGTCCCCTAACTCTCAAATCACGTCCTCTCGTTTGAATCTCCCCTACTCTCAATGGAAACAGCCTATTCACGTCAACTCTATCTATCCCTCTCAAAATTTTAAATACCTCGATCAAATCCCCCCTCAGCCTTCTACACCCCAATGAATAGAGACCTAACTTGTTCAACCTTCCTCTGTAACTTAAGTGCTGAAACCCAGGTAACATCCTAGTAAATCGTCTCTGCACTCTCTCTAATTTATTGATATCTTTCCTATAATTCGGTGACCAGAACTGGACACAATATTCCAAATTTGGCCTTACCAATGCCTTGTACAATTTTAGCATTACATCCCAACTTCTGTACTCAATGCTCTGATTTATAAAGGCCAGCATTCCAAAAGCCCTCTTCACCACCCTATCTACATGAGACTCCACCTTCAGGGAACTTCAGCTTTCAGAACTTCAGGGAAAACAGTCTACCCAGTGTCTTCTTCTAACTAATACCCACACCCTGAACCAGATATCAGATCATTCCTACAGCGAGGAGACCAGACCACAGACAATTTTCTAAATGTGGTCCCATCAACGTTTCATACATAAAACAATCATACATAGGAGGAGAATTAATCCATTTGGTTTATCAACTCTATTCTGCCAATGTATCATAGCTGATTTATTACCCCTCTCATTTGCATCATGACACCCAAATTCCTGTACTAGCTGCCAGATTGATCCAATTGCTCACCTGACTGTCAAGTGGTCAGATTTTCCAACACACCTCACCCAGATCTCCAGTTACACTATACATTCCCACACGGAAGTGCTCTGCTGCAAAAAAGGCTCCCTGTGGACAACACTCCCACCTGGTGGTGTCATCTGGCAATAACAGGGTTGCATATTGCACACATACTTTGATAATGAATATACTTTGAATATTTTTAATCTTTGAATTTTCCCAATGGATAACACACCCACCTGGTTGGTGTTCTGTTGCAATGACAGATTCCCCTGTGGACAACAGTCCCACCTGGTACAAAGAATACGTACACAACGCTGGAAGAACTCAGCAGGTCAGGCAGCATCCGTGAGAAAAGAGTAGCCAACGTTTTGGGCCGAGACCCTTCATCAGGAAGTTGTCTACTGCAATGACAGGTCCCCTGTGGACAACACTCCCACCTGGTGGCGTCCTGCTGCAATGACAGGTCCCCTGTGGACAACACTGGGGGGACGGACAGTCTGTAGAAGTGAGGCAATGCAGTGGGGAGGTCATGGACCATATAGAAATTACTGAGGAGGGGGTGTTTGCTGTATTGAGGCAAACTAAGGTGCATAAATCCCCAGGGCCTGACAAGATGTTCCCTTCGACCTTGTGGGAGGCCAATGCAGAAATGTCAGGGGTCCTAGCAGAGATACTTAAAGCATCCTTAGCCACGGGTGAGGTGCTGGAGGATTGGAGGAGAGCTAATCTTGTTGCATTGTTTAAGAAAATTTAAGAATATCCCGGGAAATTATGGGGCAGTAAGCTTGAGATCAGTAGTGGGAAGGTTGTTGGAAGATTTTCTAAGAGACTGGTTATATAGTTATTTGGATAGACATGGACTGATTAGGAACAATTAACATGGCTTTCTGTGGGGTAGGTCATGTCCAACCAATATTAGAGAGATTTTGAGGAAGTTACCAGGAAAGTCGATGTTAGCAAGGCAGTAGATGTTATCTATATGAACTTTAGCAAGGCCTTTAACATGGCTCTGCCATGTCTGGGAAGTTGGTTAAGAAGGTGTAGTCTCTTCACATTCAGGATGAGCTAATAATTGGATTAGACATTGGCTTTGCAGGAGAAGCTAAAAGGAAGACGCTTGGGAAACTGAGAAGTCTGAAAGTGGATAAATAATCTCGACCAGGTGAACTACATCCCAGGGTTCTGAAGGAGGTGGCTGAAGAGGTTGTAGAGCCTTTAGTAATGATCTTTCAAGAATCACTAGATTCTGGAATGGCTCTGAACTGGAAAATCGCAAGTGTCACCCCACAGTGGGAACAAGGGGACTTTTCTGGTTGGCTGCTGGTGACCTGTTGTGTTCCCCATGTGTTCATATTGCCAGTGATTTGGATGGTGGAATTGATGGCTTTGTGACCACGTTTGCAGATGATGCAAAGATATGTACACGGATAGGAAGTGTTGATAAAACAGAAAGTCTGCAGCGGGACTTAGACAGATTAAGGGATTCGGCAAAGAAGTGTCAGATGGAATATAGTGTAGTCAGGTGCATGGTCGTGAACTTTGGTAGAAAGAATTAAGGCCTAGGCTATTTTCTAAAAGGGCAGAAAATTAAAAAAATCAGAAGTACAGAGGTACCTGGGAGTCCTTGGACAGGATTCCCAAAAGGTTAACTTGTAGGTTGAGTCAGTGGTAAGAAAGGAAAATGTAGTGTTAGCATTCATTTCGAGAGAACTGAAATATAAAAACAGAGATGTAATGCTGAGGCTTTATAAGGCACTGGTCAGATCGTAGTTGGAGTATTGCAAGCCCCTTATCTATGAAATGATGTGCTGGTATTGGAGCAAATCCCGAGGAGGTTCACAAGGAGGCCATGGTATTACAGCAAAGATGGGCAAGACATTGGCTGGTTGGCAGACAGTAAGGAGTGGGAAGAAAGAGAGCCATTTCTGGTTGGCTGCTGGTGACTAGTGCTGGCTTGGACTTTATATGTTGAAGATCTGGAATTGATGACATTGTGGCCAAGTTTATGGTTGATACAAAATAGGAAGATAGGTGGATGGGCAGATAGCGCTGAGGAAGTAGAAAGTCTGAAAAAGGACTGGGACAGATTTGGAGCATGGGCAAAGAAATGGCAGATGTAATCTGTCGTAGGGGAGTGCAAAAACGTGCACTTTTGTAGAGGGAATGAAAGTGTAGACTATTTTCTAGATGAGGAAGGAGTTCAGAAATTGGATGTTTAAAGCTACATGGGATTCCTTGTGCAGCATTCCCTAAAGGTTGACTTGCAGATTGAGCCGATGGTAAGGAAGGCAATGTTTTGAGAGGACTAGAATATAAAAACAAGGATGTAACACTGAAGCTTTATAAGGCATTGGTCAGACTGCAGTTGGAATATTGCACGTAGGTTTGAGGCCCTTATCTACAAAAAATATGTGCTGGATTGGAGAGCATCCAGAGGTGCTTGAAGAGAAAGATCCTGGGCATGAAAGGGTTAATTTCCGAAGCGTGTTTGATGGATCTGTGCATGTACTCACTGGAGTTTAGAAGGATGAAGAGGGATTGAATGGAAAGTTACTGAATATTAAAAGACCTGATTGGATTGCATTTGGAGGGGATGTTTCTGGTAGTGGGAGAGTCTTGGAACCAAATGCACGGCCTCAGAATAGAGGGACATCCCTTTAGATGAGGAGGAACTTCTTTAGCCAGAGGGTGTGAATCTTTGGAATGCAAGAGCATTCAAGAGCCACTCAACCTATCGAGTCTGCTCTGCCATTCCATCAAGGCTGATTTATTATCCGTCTCAAGCCCATTCTCCTGCCTTCTCTCTGTATCCTTTGATGTCCTGACTAATCAAGAACTTACCAACCTTGGCTTTAAACATAGCCAGTGACGTGGCCTCCGCATCAGTCTGTGGCAATGAATTCCACAGATTCTCCACCCAGAGGTGAAAGAAATTCCTCCTCTGTGTATTTTTGTTGGGTACTTGATTATCAAACCTGACAGGGAGAAGGCAAGAAAATGGAGTCACATATTTGTGACCAGAGGGTGAGATTTAAAACAAACTTGAGGATCATTTTTTTTCACACGGACACTGGTGAGTAAATGGACTGAGCTGCCAGAGGAAGTGGTTGGGACGGATACAACTGCATCACTCAAGAAGATCCTGGATAGGTACATGAAGGGATGAGATTTGCAAAGATTTGGGTGAAAAACATGAAATTACAGGTAAAAATCAGGTGGGAGGCATAGTGGTGCACAGCGAACGTTGGCATGGTAGGATAATTCCAAAGGACAGAGCTTTCGAAGGAAGAACAAAAGAAAGAGTGATAGGGCGAGGGAGAGTGCAGAAAGGAGAGAAAAATAAACAAGAGGGAGGGAGACAGACAGAGGGTGTGAAGGGAGACATATAGGAGAAAATGACAAAATAGTGGAGTAGGAAGGGGCAAGAGAGAGAGGGAGGGGCAGGGCCGGAAAGATAATGGCAGTGGAAAGACTGACAGGAAGATAGAGTGAGAGACTGAAAGAGAGAGGTGGAGACAAAGTGGCTGAGAAAAAGAGCGAGGTGCATGGAGAGATGCGGAAGGAAGTGTGGAAGAAGGAGAAAGGGGGGAAATATACAGAGGAGGGAGGAAGGACATTCATTTTCTAACCGGATCTTGACCAACTGTGCCAGTGGGCTGAGGAATGGTACATGGATTAACTCAATGAAACCCAAGGGGTTGGAATCTTGCAGGCTCCTTTACCTTCTCTCTCTGACTCATACACTTTATCCCGTTCTGCCATCTCTCACATCTCTCTGTCTCATTCTATTTATCCCTCTCCACCTCTCTGCCTCAACATACTCTGTGCTTTTCATTCTCATTATCTCCCTCTCTATCATTGAGAACAGCATGGACACAGACCCCCCCGGCACAACGCTCAAATGCTCTCCAAGCTGCCACATCGCCCTCGTTAGATTTGCTTGCATTCGATCCCCGTCCTTCTGAACCTTTGCTATCCATTTACCCATCGTTTGGTTCTGCACATATCTCCCACTTCGTTCCATGTCGCTACAACTCTCTGCATTAAAAACCTGCTGTCTTTTCCCTCACATCTGAAACCAGTGTTCTCTAGTTTTAGACGAGAGGGGGAAAATGCACAGTGACTTTATAACAGACACAAAATGCTGGAGGAACTCAGCAGGTGATGAAGCATCTGTGGACTTCTTCCAGCATTGGCAGAATCTCGTGTGTGTGTGTGTGTGTGTGTGTGTGTGTGTGTGTGTGTGAGTGTGTGTGTGTGTGTGTGTGTGTGTGTGTGTGTGTGTGAGTGTGTGTGTGTGTGTGTGTGTGAGTGTGTGTGTGTGTGTGTGTGTGTGTGTGTGTGTGTGAGTGTGTGTGTGTGTGTGTGAGTGTGAGTGTGTGTGTGAGTGTGTGTGTGTGTGTGTGTGAGTGTGTGTGTGTGTGTGTGTGAGTGTGTGTGTGTGTGTGTGAGTGTGAGTGTGTGTGTGTGTGAGTGTGTGTGTGTGTGTGAGTGTGTGTGTGTGTGTGTGAGTGTGAGTGTGTGTGTGTGTGTGAGTGTGTGTGTGTGAGTGTGTGTGTGTGTGTTAGTGTGTGTGTGTGTGTGAGTGTGTGTGTGTGTGTGTGTGAGTGTGAGTGTGTGTGTGTGTGAGTGTGTGTGAGTGTGTGTGTGTGTGTGTGAGTGTGTGTGTGTGTGTGTGTGTGTGTGTGTATGTGATTTTTAAACCCCTCAACCTCCAGAGGAAATGCCCCCCCAGCTATCCAGTGACTCTTTGTAACTCAAAGCTTCCAGTCATGGCAACAAGCTGGTGAATATTTTCTCCAGCTTAATCATCCTCCCTACAGCTGCATGAACATGACTGCATGCGATACTCCAAGTGTGGTCTCAGTTGTAAAATGAAATTTCTACTCGTGTACTCAGTGACCCCGATGATTAAGCCCAATGCACCACACTGCTTCTTCACTGTTCTGCCGATCCATGCCTGCACTTTCAGGGAGCAACGTACCACTACCTCTGGGCTTTCCAGTTCCATGACACTCCTCAGGGCCTTGACATTTTCTTCCTAACTTTACTCTACTTCGACTTTCCAAATCGTGTTTCTCTGAACAATCTGCCATGCCTCGGCCCTCTGGCAGCGTTGATGTCCATCCTATTGGAGACAGAACGTTCTTTTACCTGCCTCTGTCTCTCTCTCTCTCCCTCTCTCTGCCTCCTTCTCTTCTCCCACCCCTCTCTTTCTTTCTGTATGTCACTGTCACCCTCACCCCTCACTGAATCTCTCACTCTCTATCTTCCTGGAAACCTCTGTGGCCTGAGTATATCATTTTAGCCCTGCCTCCCTTTCCTCCTCTATTTGCTCCCACTCTTCTCTGCCATTTTGTCTCTCCCTCTCTGTCCTACCCCACCCTCTAACTTCACACCTCTCCCACTTATACATTTCCACCTCTCTCACCCCCCCAACCCTCCCCATCCCATAGCTCTCCCTTCTTTCTTTCTCTCACTTGCTTGGACGTCAATAGGGCTGCGGATGCCCCTTCCTTCTACTCATGGCCCTGCCGTTGTCTCCTCCGCTAGTTTGAGGGTATCCTGCTGTCTGGTGGTTTCTGTGGGGGGAACTGGAGATGACATGTTTTGTATCTCTGGATTTAGTTTCATCGCAATGCTGTCCTTCCTGGGAGATTGGGAATGCCTTGATTCCAAACATCCTATTCCATCAGGTTCCCGCCGGTGGGAAGGTGTGAGGGAAATTGCCCCCACTCCCACCCTCCCCAGTCAATCCATGTCATCGCTTTCGAGAAGGAGGGAGAACCGAGTGATCCTCGGTCCTGAGGGAGGGGTAGTAACGACGGAAGGTTCGTCATCGAGCCGCAATGGGTGTAGAGGGAATGCTGTGGAAAGGGGTCACACACCACACTGATACAAGGTTGTTTATTACAGAAAATCTCCCCAATCCAGAGGTTCACCAACTTTTTATGCCATAGATCAATAGCATTAAGCAAGAGGTGTAAGGACCCCAGGGTGAGAACCCCTGCCCAATCCCTATCCCTTCCCTCTATTCCCCTCTCCATCCCAAATCCTGCTGACTCGCCGCCACAATTCACTCCCACCACCCCTTTTCCTCCTCCCCCTCCTCTACTCACTCCCTACCCTAAAACCTCACACGTTGAAGTTAGTCTAGCTCATAGACTCGATTCGACTCCGTATATTCACGGACCAGGCCAGGCCTAAATGATGCCCACTCTCTTCCAAGGAACTGCCCTCCGACCGACCCAAACAAATGGTGGCAGATGGCAGTTGGAGGCATGCCTGGGACCTACGAGATACTCTGCAGCTTCCTCTCGCCTTCACCCTTCCGCCGGAGTAGAAAGTGCCCTGCAAGTGAAGGCAACTGTCCCCTTCGCTGCCCCAGTCATCCCACAGCCAGAGAGTTCCTCCTCAGCTTCTGGAGAGGTCTAAAGGGTGGCAAGTAATGCACATAGAATTCAGAAAGGCATAGGGTACAAAGCAGTATTTCCAGGCTGTGTTAGATACCATAGATGGAGTATTTAATCCACTCTCGTACAATGACCCTAGTGATGAGGGTTCTCAGCTGTGCTTTCGACTAGAAAAGCTCAAATGATTGTTCCTGGAACAAAGAACGTTTCACCAAGGAGATTTGGCAAAACTGACTGGTTCTCTGCAAATACGGCAAATGTATTTCTATTCGTGAATTATTAAAGGATCTGGAGACCATAAGTCAGGTTTTTGTCAGAGGAGGTCACTGTATTCCTTAATTTTGTGAGATCCACTGCAGGGATGGTTTAAATCAATGTTTTTCAATCAACTTAAAGCCATAACCTTTCAGTCAACACCACACAGTTCTCCAAGATCTTTTGTTTCAAGGAACTTTGTATCAGCAAGAAACACACACACGCACACACACACGCACACACACACATACTCACACACACACACAAACACACACACACACACAAACACACACACAAACACACAAACACACGCACACACGCACACACGCACACACACACACATACTCACACACACACACACAAACACACACACACACGCACACACACACACGTGCGCACACACACACACAAACACACACACACAAACACGCACATACACACACACAAACACACATACACACACACACATACACACACACACATACACACACACACACACACACACACACACACACACACACACACACACACACACACACACACACACATACACAAACTGTAAGTGAAAAGCATAGTAAAGAATGGAATGCTGCTGAAAGGTCACAATAATCATAAAATGAAGTCTTTGGGACATGCTTTTGACCAGGTTTAGTCTCTATTTTGATACTGGACCTATTGATTGGGTGCAGATACATTCGTACTGATAAGCTCCCTTGTGATGGGTTTTGAATGCTAACATTGCTTGGCTTGGGCTTACAGATCACCCCTTTCACCCAATGAAAGATCACCCAATGTGTAAGTCTGAATCCTGCTTAGCTCTCAGCGGTCAGCTCTACAAGTCTTCAGGTCCATTGGTTCCGAAACTTGACTTTCCTGCTCAGAACCAGTCAGTCATGTTTTGATCTTGACCTGGTTCTCATCTTATTAACATCTTGGGAGATGCTCCCATTTAAATTGCACTTTCTTAACATATTCATTTGCATTGTGAGCTCCAGAATTTGGTAACCCAGGCAGAAATAGCAAAATAGCATTCAAAAATTAATCATACTTTATGATTGATATCATGATTGATAAGGTAGGAGTTATACAGCTCTTGTTACAAACATGTGCAGTTCAACTCTTTGAGTGATTATGCAGGAAGTTTGAAGTTAATTCATCAGGGATGATTGATAAGTTCGTGGCCTAAGGTAGAAGGAGATGAGTTATTAACTTCAAACTTTCTGCATAATCACTGAAAGAGTTGACCAGCATGTGCATGTAACAAGAGCTGTATAACTCATCTCCTACTACCTTAAGTCATGAACTTATCAATCACCCCTGCTGTGGGCACTTTCTGGCAGTCCAAGATCTGTATGCTCCATGACAACTGGACTAAGTGTGTAAATGTAGGAGGGGCTATGTTGAAAAATAAATGTGCTGGGCTTTCTAAAATCGACTCCTTCTACCTTAGGCATGGACCCCTCATACCTTTTAGGAGCAGAATTTTGCAAAGCATAAATTTGAAGGATTCAGTTTTATATGAAGCTCTGAAATCTGTAACCTCTTGTATATGTCTGTTGGTTTAGTTTAATCAGGGAAAGTTGCTGACTTAGATAAAGGAAAATAATATTTGTTGGATAAAAGGTAATTAATATTATACTTACGTTAGTACATTTTCCTGCAACGTTAGATTTGCAGCCCAAAGATGTCTGGTCCATCAACTAAAAGCATTTGCTGCATTTCAGGCAGTAGTGGCCTCTCAGGTCCTGTGATCTGTGACCTGAAATCCTGTGACGAGAAACACCAATGCCCTTGATCTGAAAAATCCTACAAAAAATAGTGGATGTAGCCCAATCTATCACGGTTAAGGCCCTCCCCACCTCTGAGCACATCTACTCGAAACGCTGTCCTAGGAAAGCAAAATCTATCTCCAGGAACACCCAGCACCCATCACTACTGCCATCAGGAGAAAGGTACAGGAGCACCAGACCTCTCCAGATTCAGGGGTAGTTATTACCCCTCAACCATCAGTCTCTTGAAGCATAGAGTATAACTTCATTTGCCCCTTCATTGAATTGTTTCTCCAACCTATGACCTCACTTTCAGTTGCTCCGTATCTCATGTTCTTGATATTTATTACTTATTTATTATTATTATTATTATTATTTATATTTGCACAGTTTGTTGTCTTTTGCACACAGATTGAACTCCCAAGTTGGTGCAGTCTTTCATTGATTCTGTTATGGTTATTATTCTAATATCGATTTATTGAGTATGCCTGCAATAAAACAAATCTCAGGGCTGTATATGATGATATATCTCTACTTTAGTCATAAATTTACTTTGAACTTGGCTTCAAACCTCACCTCTATTGCTGCTAGTGTGCAATTTGTACAATCTCCCCATAGTTGCAGATTTTCTCCTCATTCTGCAATTTTTCTCCTGTGAGGGGGTGGACAAGGCAGTGAGGAATGAGGATGCTCTGAACCGACAGCAAGTCGGTGGGTGAATGGCTTCTTTCCATATCAGATCTATTTTGTGATTGGCACTTTATGACAAGTTTCTGATCGGCTGTTAATTTAGTGATTATTTGGTTTGCTTTTCAATTGCAGGTATGCAATTATCACCAATTGGCTGTCTGCTGTTGATATAATTAATCCACATGCAAGCAGCTGTTACCCTGAATCCATTGACTTGGCAGTTGGAAATTACTAACCATATATCTGTATAACAATTACAGCATAGAAACAGGCCATCTCGGCCCTTCTAGTCCGTGTGGAATTAAATTGCGAATTTATTATTCCCTACTTAATATGGAGTTCCATTCCAAAATGCAGTATGGGCCATCGCAAGAGGGTCTAAAAAAAGGATGTTGGTGTGTATCGTGGATGAAAACAAACAAGGCAGGTTGTAGATCAAAAGTGCTTTACGCCATCATGGGAGGTTGGAATAGGAGAAAGGAATTGAATTTACTGAGGAGGGTGGAATGCCGTTGAGGGGCTGATCAGGAGGTCATGGTGTCAAGAATCAAATCTCTTGGCACTCGTAACAGCTGTCCGTATACCAACTCAGCCACCGACCACTGCATGTCCTCTTTTGGAGTTGTTCTAGCCCCAGGAGGACCTACAGGAGATGATCCTGCCATGACTCATCCATCAGGGAATCCCTCAGAGCAGCCTTTAAGGAGCAGTGAAACTGCTCGTATAGGCCACTGGACTGTGGGTGGTGTTAAGTAGCCGAATGCCAAAGTTCTGTGTCATCACTGCCCTGAGGTTTGATATGAATCGGGGACCGTGGTCAGAGGAACTATCAGATGGGATGCCAAACCGAGCAACCCAGATGCTGATGAATGTCTGAGTCACGTCTGCAGCCGTCATCGATGCTAGAGGGACGACCACTGACCACCTGGTGGTACGGTTCACCATGGTAAAGAGGGGCATGAAAATGCAGGAGGGGTAGAGGACCAACAAGGTCAACGTTGACATGGTCAAACCATCATTCAATGACCTTAAAAGGTGCCAATGGTACCTGAACATGACGGTTACATTTTGCTCACTGGCACTCCACACAGACTGTAGATCAATCACGCAGCCCTTTCTAAGGCCATGCCATAGAAACATTGGTGCAACTGGTCTCTGTGAGTCTGCAAGAGAGCCAAACACAGTCCATCTCCAGACTGCGGGTGCAATGGGGTGAGGGCCACCAGTTAAAACGTTGCACAGGACAGAAACCTCAGTTTCCCCAAACTGAGGCCCCTGACTGAAAATCTGTAAGCCTGGATCACCGGGTCAGTAGCTTGGTCAGAAGCATAGTCGACCCCCATGTGTACAGTCTCAATGGCGGGATTGAGAGGCAATCAGACACGACATTATTTTCACCCCTTGATGTGTTGTATATCCATTGTGAATTCAGATAGATAGGCCAGGTGGCATTGCAGTCATGCAGACCAAGGCTCTGATATTTTGGTCAACAATCTCTGTGAAATGGCGACCCTTAAAAAGAATACAAAATTGATTGTCAGCAAGATGGAAATGGAGAAGCTCACGATCAAATGTGCTGCACTTCCTCATGGGACAGACAGGCAGACAGACACACCCCCCCCCCAACACAGACACAGACACAGGCAGAATGCTACAGACAGGCAGCCAGATAGACACACACACCCCCCAACACAGACACAGACACAGGCAGAATGCTACAGACAGGCAGGCAGACAGACAGACAGACACACCGACATAAACACAGACACAGACGGAATGCTACAGACAGACAGCCAGATAGACACACACACCCCCCAACACAGACACAGACACAGGCAGAATGCTACAGACAGGCAGGCAGACAGACAGACAGACACACCGACATAAACACAGACACAGACGGAATGCTACAGACAGACAGACAGACAGACACACACACACACACACACACACACACACACACACACACACACACACACACACACACCTACACTGAGATAGGCACAGACACAGACAGAATGTTACAGACACATACACTTACACAGGCACAGACACAGGCACACACATGGCACAGAAACATATAATTATAACAGATGCACATACACGCATGGACAAACATACATACACAGACACACACTCAGACACACATATACACATAGATATGCACACAGACACACACACACACACATACTCAATCAGACAATAACACACATACAGATACATTCAGACACATATACAGGCATATGTATACAATTATTCACACGGACACACAGACACAGACAAACACACAGGGACACAGGCACCCAGAGAAACAAACAGACACACGCACATGCGCACACAGACACGCACACACACACAAGCTCACAGACAGGTACAAAGAATCACACATATACACCCACACACCCACACACAATTGCAAATGCATGAAGAAATACATTGACACACGCACACAGTGTGACCACACAGACAGACAGACACACACACACATACAGGGACACAAGCACTAGCATGCAAACACACATGAACACACCATACATATAGATCGAGACACAGACACATGCAAACATAAACTGAAGCACACACAGACAGATAAACATGTGCACATACACATACATACTGAATGACACGCACACACACAGACAGACACATACACTCATGCACACACATGCACATAAACACAATGACACGCACTTGTTCAGACAGACTCATACACTCAAATCCACACACACCTGCACAGATATTCTCTCCCCCCCACACACACACACATCTGCTTCTCCAGCTCCTGACCATATTCTTTCACTTCGTCATCCCGTGCCCAAGCAGATCGTAGTACGTGGTGTAATGATTATAAAATCCTTACCCTCTTTGACAGCTGTTGCTGCTGGCCCTGTAATTGGGTCAGTGACAAGACCCAGACGAGCCCCCAAATATTGTGGTTGTAACTAAGTCACTGGAGAAGCTGGAGATGCCATGGATATGAAAGACATTAATTCGCCACCACAAACAGACATTTTCTTGGATTTCTCTCGGTCGAGTCCCTAAGCTCAAGTTTTGCTGGGCTCGCCTCCTCTTAAACCTGTTCCGCTGCCATGTCAGTGAAGTCAGTTGACTTTCCACTCGTCTGATTTTGGTGACAACAGGTGTAGACCCGTCTACCCTCAAATCCCAGGATGATGCGGCGGTTGCCAATAGAGACGGGGAGTGGCAGAGATCCCCGAGAGATTCCGCGCAGGTTTGGAATAAGGCTGCAGTGAAGCGTTTACACGCTGCTCCAAGTCGCACGCAAACCAACCCTTCTCACGGAAAGTTTATCAGAGTTATTCACGGTCCTGACCGGTGGCAATTTTTCCGCGATTTCATGGGCAAGTGTTTGGTCAGGGTGTGTGTGTGGGGACCCGTCACTGGACAATCATTTGTGTGTCCTGTATTTTTGTTGCTGTCGAACACGTCTTCATTCTCTCCTGCACAGCTGACGCTTTCTAACCAATGCATCAGGTTACAGGAGTAGAATTTCACACCAACGCTGGCTGATGTTCTGTTCGGTCGGACTGCTATCGACTTTAATCATTACTTCCCAACTTGCTCGTTTTTGAGGTACCGGGTGAAGGCTGCCTGTGATCTTCACAGGTCACACGGAGGCCTTCCATTACCATCAGCCGCCGTCGGTTCGTGTCTGGAAGAGGGGCGAGGCTGATAGAGGAAGAGGGAGGGAAGAGTTTAGAAGAACATTCTCTGTCGAACCGGATGGACGCCAACTGGGCTGGGAAATGACAGATGGAGTTATTCAGACATATAGTACACCAGTTGTTGACGGGTCACACATGGGAGAATATCTGTCCATGTACACAGAGCCTCTTCCTGCTCTTCGTCTTGCCTTGCCATCCTCGCCCAGGTAATTGCTCCTTCCTCTCTACCTGTCTCTTCTTCCCTCCCACTCTCTTCTTCGCCCTGTCTACCTCTTTCCTTTGTCCCTCCCTTTTCCCCCTCCCCTTTCTCTCTAACTCTCCCCACCCTCTCTGTTCTTATGAAGTTCTCTCTCTCTCTCTCTCTCTCGCTCCCTCCCTCCCTCTCTCTCTCTCTCTCTCTCTCTCACACACACACACACACACACATACACACACACACACACACAAACACACACACACACACACACACACACACACACACACACACACAGTCATGGTCCGGTCCATGAAGTCGTGATGTCCGCGTTCCGGTTCACGGTCCGCTCCGTGAATTCCGGACTCCGGGTCATCTGGCTGTCCATTGTTTCAGTTGGGCTTAATCACAGGCACCTGATTCTCATATTGAGGCTGGAATATAAGTGGCCCTGGGTTCCAGTGTCGTGGCTGGTTTGTCTCATTGGTATCCTGTTCTCGCCTCTGTTCTTGCCGTTAACCTACGGTGGGTTCTGTCCCTTCTTGTCCTTGCCTCCGTGGGGTAAGTCAGGCTGTCTTTGCCATTACCCTGAGGCTGGACTGCTCCCTTCCTTCGCTCTGAAGCCCTGCCGGCGTCCTCGCCTGTATCGCCGTCAAGTTCAGCTGCCCGAGTGAGACCGGAGCCTTGCCACATCAATAGAAGGAACTATCTATCGTTGAGCTTCGAACTGTCTCTTTGTTTCCCTGTGTTTAGTGTCTGTGTATGAGTCCCGGCCCTTTGTCCTTTCCTCAAGGAGGGGTCCTGACTCTGTGTAAAGCCCCAGCCCTACGTCCTGTTCCCAAGGAGGGGTCCCTGCTCTGTGTTCAGTGTTTGTGCTCCAGTCCAAGGCTCAGTGTTGCTGTGCTCAAGTCCAAGGCTCCGAGGAGGTTCCAGTCTGTGTCCAAGGCTCCGAGGAGGTTCCAGTCCATGTCCAAGTCCAAGTCATAGCCTAGGCCCTGAGTCCTGGTCTCATCCAGGGCTAGTGTCCATCTCTGCCTCTCCCTGCTTCTGCTTTGCTCTCCCTCGACCTAGGCTCTGCATTCCTGCTCTCCCTCGATCAAGACCAAGTCTGAGCTTCATGTCCTCGTCCAGCCCTGGAGTCCTGCGTCCTGCCCCCACTTCCAGTCCTGTTGCCTTGCCACATCCAGACCTCGCCTGGATCCGGAGTCCAAGCCCGAGTCAAGACCCAGGTTCCGGGTCCCTGTCCAGTCTCTGACTCGGAGTCCTTGTCCAGTTTCTAGTTCCTTGTCCAGGTCCCACTTTCCTACTGTAGTCCTAGCCCATGCCCTGTCTCCTAGTCTTGTCCAGGGCCTGTGTCTTGTCCGGCATTGTTTCTTCCCCATTTCCTTGCTTTCTTGACACACCTAGTCCTCTCCCTAGTACTTCATTGTCTGTGTCTTGCATTTGGGTCTGTTCCCAACGCCCACCCTATGACACACACAGAGCCACAGCTACAAGAACGCACAGCAGCCACACACATATGCACACATTGACATAGACACAGACACAGATGGAATGCTACAGACACATATACTTACACAAATACACAGAGATGCAGGCACAGACATGACACACAAACATACAGACACAAACAGATGTACATACACACATGGACAAACATACATACACAGATACACACACAGACACACATAGACACAAGTGCATGCACACACTCGATCAGACAATAACATGCATACAGATACATTCAAATACATACACAGGCATATACATACAATTATTACATGGACACACAGACACAGACAAAAACACAGATATAGGCAGGCAGGTGTGTACACACACACACACACACACACACACACACACACACACACACTCGTGCACAACACACAGGCAAGCAGACCGAGTTAAACACACAAACAGATGCATACTCATACACACTTACAAAAACACACAGACGCAGGCACTCACACACACACACACACACACACAGGCACACCCCAACACACAGACACTAATACTGACACAGCCATACACACACAAAGCCACACATGCAAACAAACAGACAGACAGACAGACAGATACACACACACACACCCACCCTCAGGCACACAGACACATATGAACTGACACAACACACCCACACACACATAGACACACCCAGACACACACAGAGGCAGACTGATACAGACATGTGCATATAAAGTCAGACATGAATTCATTTCATTTTTAGAATCTTTTTATTGGTACATAATTTTCTACAGCTATAGAATGATACAAAACTTCAACAAATTAATATGTATACAATTAATAGAGCTGAAGAAAAAAAGCTGATTGTAATATATAAAAATGGATTTTTTTATATATATAGGAAAAAGAAGGGAAACCCCTCCCGTCTAACTGAGAAAACCCCCCACTAACTACAAAAAAAGGAAAAATCCCATTAAGAATCAACCCCCGTGGAAGCAATACATTTAACCATCATCTAAATATATAAAGAAAAAGAGTCATCAACCGCCAATTCATATTTAAAAAAAATAAGATTGGAAGGAAACCATATAGAATAATTGAAATTAAATGGTAATATTTAGCAAAAGAACCCCATCTTCTCTCAAAGTCAGAAACACATACTGACACACCCATACACACACAAAGACACACACACACAAAGGCACACACACACACACACACACACACACACACACACACACACACACACACACACACACACACTCCCACCCTCAGGCACACAGACACATATGAACTGACACAACACACCCACACACACATAGACACACCCAGTCACACACAGAGGCAGACTGATGTGCATATAGACAGACATGAATTCAACCCAGACACACATGCACGTGTACAGATGCTCAGGCGCACATTGCGACAGACAAGACACAGACGAGCCCCCAAATATTGTGGTTGTAACTAAGTCACTGGAGAAGCTGGAGATGCCGTGGATATGAAAGACATTAATTCGCCACCACAAACAGGTATTTTCCTGGAGCTCTGTCGGTCGAGTCCCTAAGCTCAAGTTTTGCTGGGCTCTCCTCCTCTTAAACCTGTTCCGCTGCCACGTCAGTGAAGTCTTTCCGTTGACTTTCCACTCGTCTGATTTTGGTGAGAACAGGTGTAGACCCGTCTACCCTCAAATCCCAGGATGATGCGGCGGTTGCCAATAGAGACGGGGAGTGGCAGAGATCCCCGAGAGATTCCGCGCAGGTTTGGAATAAGGCTGCAGTGAAGCGTTTACACGCTGCTCCAAGTCGCACGCAAACCAACCCTTCTCACGGAAAGTTTATCAGAGTTATTCACGGTCCTGACCGGTGGCAATTTTTCCGCGATTTCATGGGCAAGTGTTTGGTCAGGGTGTGTGTGTGGGGAGCCCGTCACTGGACAATCATTTGTGTGTCCTGTATTTTTGTTGCTGTCGAACACATCTTCATTCTCTCCTGCACAGCTGACGCTTTCTAACCAATGCATCAGGTTACAGGAGTAGAATTTCACACCAACGCTGGCTGATGTTCTGTTCGGTCGGACTGCTATCGACTTTAATCATTACTTCCCAACTTGCTCGTTTCTGAGGTACCGGGTGAAGGCTGCCTGTGATCTTCACAGGTCACACGGAGGCCTTCCATTACCATCAGCCGCCGTCGGTTCGTGTCTGGAGGAGGGGCGAGGCTGATAGAGGAAGAGGGAGGGAAGAGTTTAGAAGAACATTCTCTGTCGAACCGGATGGACGCCAACTGGGCTGGGAAATGGCAGATGGAGTTAATCAGACATATAGTACACCAGTTGTTGACGGGTCACACATGGGAGAATATCTGTCCATGTACACAGAGCCTCTTCCTGCTCTTCGTCTTGCCTTGCCATCCTCGCCCAGGTAATTGCTCCTTCCTCTCTACCTGTCTCTTCTTCCCTCCCACTCTCTTCTTCGCCCTGTCTACCTCTTTCCTTTGTCCCTCGCTTTTCTCCCATCCCCTTTCTCTCTAACAATCCCCTCTCCCTCTACCTCTTCTTAACAATCAAGTTCTCTTTGTCACTGTCTCTCTATCTGTCACACACACACACACACACACACAAACACACACACACACACACACACACACACACACACACACACACACACACACACAGATGGAATGCTACAGACACATATGCTTACACAAACACACACAGACGCAGGTGCACACCTGCCACACAGACATACAGACACAAACGGATGCACATACAGACATGAACAAACGTAGATACAAACACACACACACCCCTAAACTTTCTCATCTGCTCCGCCAACTCCTGACTATATTCTTTCACTTCGTCATCCCGTGCCCAAGCAGATCGTAGTACGTGGTGTAATGTTTATAAAACCCTTACCCTCTTTGACAGCTATTGCTGCTGGCCCTGTAATTGGATCAGTGACAAGACCCAGACGAGTCCCCAACTATTGTGGTTGTAACTAAGTCACTGGAGAAGCTGGAGATGCCGTGGATATGAAAGACATTAATTCGCCACCACAAACAGGTATTTTCTTGGAGCTCTGTCGGTCGAGTCCCTAAGCTCAAGTTTTGCTGGGCTCTCCTCCTCTTAAACCTGTTCCGCTGCCACGTCAGTGAAGTCTTTCCGTTGACTTTCCACTCGTCTGATTTTGGTGAGAACAGGTGTAGACCCGTCTACCCTCAAATCCCAGGATGATGCGGCGGTTGCCAATAGAGACGGGGAGTGGCAGAGATCCCCGAGAGATTCCGCGCAGGTTTGGAATAAGGCTGCAGTGAAGCGTTTACACGCTGCTCCAAGTCGCACGCAAACCAACCCTTCTCACGGAAAGTTTATTTATTTATTGCTATATCTTTTCTTAATTTTATTTTTATCTGGATAAGGTATTCTCAAGTATTACACAAACTTTTTTACATATAAACCTTTTTATCTATATATATCTATATATGTTTATATGCACACTGAGATGATATTAAAATAAATATAATTAGGCACTTAAATAGATATTTATGTGTAATTTTATTTCCACACAATTAAACTAAATAATAATAATAGTTGTTAAAAATAGTAATAATAGTGGTTGAATAATAATTTCCATGTATCTCTTCTGGTCCATTTCTTTCTAGTCCAAAATAATGTGTGTAACCCTATGTAACTTACATCGTAGTTGTTTGTATCTTAACACATTCATATTTGCTCTTACCCACAAACATACTTATCCAATTCCTGTGTACTTATTTACTTCATTTTATCATTTTTCCCAAATCTTTTTCTTTACTTGTGTTGATTCTACATTTTCCAGAAATAAAGCAATGAACATTCAAACCAAGGGAGCTTACGTTAACACTATTATTATGTTGATGAGGAAAGCAGTATGAACTATTAGGAGAGTCATCTGCAGTCCTCTCTTATTAGGGTTATAATTTCAATCCATTTGTGTCAAATTTGATAATTTTTTTCTTTTTGAATTCTTTGGGGGTAAGTCAACTTTTCCGTTTTAAATATTTCCACAATAATTTCATCTACTAAAGTAGGTGATACTGGATTTAGCCACTTTCTGGTGATTGATTTCCTACTTGCTGCTAAAAGGGCCTGCGGCAACTTTATATCTTTCTTCTGTTCCAAAAACAATACATGTCCCAAATAGAGAGTCACAAAGTCCAGAGGTATCTGTATCTTAAATACCTTAACTAATGTTAATGGAATACCTTTCCAATATAAACTTAATTTACGGCAATCCCAGAAAATATGGAAATGATTTGCCTCCTTGGAGCCACATCTTCTCCAACACGCCACATTTGAGTCTTTATATTTTTCCTGGTATGGGTTCTTGAAGTATCTTATAATATTTTTCCAGCAATGTCCTCTCTAAACCAAAGAGTTAGTTGAAGACCACTGAAAGCTGTATATTTTCCCCCAAGCCTCCTCTGAAAGTACCAACCCCGCTTCTTTCTCCCACTTCTCTTTAATGTAAAATGTGTTTTCATTTTTGGCATGAGAGAGGGCATTATATCATCGAGAAATTGATTTACTTGGTATTGAGCTGTAAGCCGAATTCAAAATCTTGAAAAGTTCTAATTCTGCTGTTGATAAGTCTGTATATCTACAATTCTGGTTAAAGTAGTAAGGTACCTAAGAATGTCATTGTGTTCTATACCGTGCTTGTCCTGCAGGGATTGAAAACTTTGCAATGCACTTTTATCTGTGAATGAGAGGTAGGTTGTAAGACCTTTCTTTATCTATAGCTCAAATCTTTTATCTCTTCTGCTGAGAAAGATTTGGAATCATAAGCACACCATCTAAAAAGTTTTAACATGTTGTAGATTCGATATAAATTAGATAACTTCTGCCATACTTTTAATGTGAGATTTTTCCAGCTGTTTTCAGTCTTTTCCAGTTGGGCCATCAATCCTTAGTCCGCAGTTGAGGCCTATAGAGGAAAACAGTCAACCAATCTGAATTCTATTTTTCCCATCTAGCCTTGTATTCCCCATTACACCAAAATAACAGAGGGGTTATCTGTGAAGCATAAAAATAATTTCTCAAGCAAGGAAGTGCCATACCTCCTCCTTCCTTTCCTAACTGTAAGGTGTTAAATCGGATTCTAGGTTTCGTTCCTTGCCAGATAAAGCGGGAAATCCATTAGTCCCATTCCATGAATTGATTATCATCTACCTCCACAGTTGAAGTCTGGAAAAAGTAAAGTAACTGAGGGAGAATATTGATTTTTATGGTATTTATCCTTGAATTTAAACTTAAAAAGGGGTAAGATGCCATCTATGTATATCTGCTTTTATCTCTGAAACTACCCATAATTTACCCGCGATAACGTTGAAAGATCTTTTGGCAGGGTTATTCCTAAATATTTTAATGATTTAGCTTCCCACTCAAGATCATATGATACATACATCATTTGTATGTCTTTTGTATAATTTTGTATAATTTGGGGACATAACCTGCGTTTTCTTTACATTAATTTTATAACCTGATATTTTCCCGAGCTCATCCAACAGTGTAAACAATCCTATGAATGATTTTTCTGGTTCACTCAAATAGACTAAGATATCATCTGCGACTTTAATGATTACTTCCCCACTTGCTCATTTCTGTGGTACTGGGTAATGGCTCCATTCGGAATGCAATGCCGCCTTCGGGGCTGAGTGCGGAAGTGGTTGGTAGATCGAGGATAAACGTGGATTCAATGCCCGCCAATTCGAAAATTGTTGTAAATATTCCAAACAGACGTTTACAGCTGATATTAAATGTGAACAACTGTCAGACAGGCGTGGAGAAGACAGGAGACAGAGCAGAGTCGAGAGACAGATCTTCCCTTTATCTCTCTCGCTCCCAGCACCGATCTCTCTTCTTTAATTCCTGCTCAACACTCATTATCAAATATCCCCACATTGTGAATGTTGCACTTGAGAAGGTGTTGGTTAGCTGAGTATTTCAACTGCTGCAATCCTTGCGGTTTGGGTAAATCCACAGCGCCGTTCCAGGAATATGGTGACTCTGCTGAAGAGACGGCTTGGCGCTGAGTGGATAGACCATGTCTCACCAATATGATAGATCATAGAGCATTACAGCACCGGAACAGGCCTTACCAGCTTGTGCTGCAATAAATATATTAGTAAAAAAAAGGAAACCATTTCCTTTTCCCTACGCAATGTGCATATCCCCCGTTCTCTGCATTCACGTGCCTTTCTAAGAGCCTTTTCAGAGCCTCTGTTTTATTTGCCTGAACCAACAGTTCGCGCGTTCCAGACACCCAGCGGCCTCTTTGTGTAACTTAAACTTGCCTTGTACATCTCCTTTGAACTTCACTGTCCTCACCTTATATCTAAATATTGATGTAGAAGACTCTCTTGTGTGCACCTAACACAATCGGACCGCTCTCACCCTGTGATACTAAGGGATTCCCAGTCTGTATGAGGTTGAAGTCACCAGCGATAGCAACCCTGGGGATTTTTACACTTTCCCCTCATCTCCCTGCGCATATTTTCCTCAATGTCCCGGAGGATCTGTGGTATAATCCCATCAGAGCGACTGCGTCTTTCTTGTCTTTGTACTCTCCCCATATAGACTCAGCGGATGAGCCCTACATGACGTCTCTTCTGAGGGCAGCCGGAATATTCTCCTTGACTAACCGCGCAAGCACCGAAACCCCTTCCAAGCGCTTCTTCGTCTTTTCTAAAATATCGAAACCCTAGAGTATTAAGCATCCTTTCTTAATGGAGGAGCATGATATGCACAGGATCTATGCCCGTGTATCTATCTACATGTCACCCAGTCGAGGAGCATGCGTACAACATAACGGAATGCTTTTGTGTATTTGCAGGTGGACTTTAGTGACGTTTTCCAAAAGATTCCTCGCGGCGGGTCACCTGATCCGCAAGATAGAGACACACGCGGTCACCAGCGAACCAGTGGAATGGATTCTAATCTCACCTGGCCATAGAAGATAGGGCTTAGTGGAGTAACTGGAGGTCTGTGGCCTGTGATGTTTTCAGTGATCAGCGCTGGACCCTCCCTTGTTTGTATTGCGTAGAAAGTATAGATGGTCCAATCATTAAGCTTACAGATGCCACGAAAATTGACTCCGTTGTGAAAAGTGATGAATGTTCGAAAAGGATGCAACTGGATGAAACAGTTGAAAACAGGCAGAGAAATTGCAGTTGGAATTTAATCCAGATAAATGTGAGACTGCGTTTTGCCAGGTGAAACGTAATACAATGCAGAATGCGAGGAAGCATTGATGTACAGAGGAATCTTGAGCTGCAAGTCCGCAAGTGCATGAAACAGGCAATTGAAGTAGACAGGCCGGTGAAGAGGGCATACGGCGTTCTTGCCTTTTGGTCGCAGAGCTGCCTACTAAAGTGGCCAAGTCCTGTTGCATTTGCATTGTGGATTGGTTAGGTCACAACTGGAGAACTGCGTGCAGTTCCGGTCGCCGAATTCCAGAAAGGATGTGATCGCTTTGGAGAGCGTTCAGAAGATGTTGACAGGACATTGCATGGAGAAGCAATAGAGAGAGGCTAAAACAAACGTGCGTGGTTTTCTTGAGCGTTGGAGTCTGAGAGGCGACTTGATAAATACATATAAATTATGATCGCATACGCTAAGTAGATAGATTTCTTTTCTCAGGGTGAGAATATAAAATCCAGGAGGGTATAGCTTTGCGTGGTCAAAGGGTGATTCGTCAGTCCTCCAGGTTCGGGGGTTCAGCTCAGGGCTAACAACCCCGACTGGTGAAACAAAATTGTCACAGAAACAGCAATGAGAAAACTGAGTGGCCAAGGACCGACAGAGACTGGAGACCCTCGCTGCTGCCCTAAGCGACAGCAGCGTCACGAGCAGTAAGTAAGTAATTATAGCTTAAGTGAGCTGTACATATTAAGATTTTTTTTACGCCGAGTAGCAGGTGCCTGGACCGTGCAGCCAGATGAAGTGGTAGAAACATTTACGAGATCAATGATTAGGAGGCATTTGGAGAGATACATTGAACATGTACTGAAAAATGGGATTAGTTTAAACGAACATTATTGTCGGCACGGAAATGTGGGCCAAACGGCCTGTCCCTGTACTCTGTTGTACTTCTTAGAAGCTGATATATATTAAACTTATCAACCCCTCTCCCCGAATGAATCCAGCGTCTGAGCCTCGGCAGCCATTCCGGCTTGAAAACGTCGAAACATTCTATACCCTCACTCTCTCGGGAGAGACACTTCATTTAATCTTTCTTGAATGATCCACCCATTATTTTTATCCAGTGACTAACGGTGCCACTGTATTTCCACTCTTGTATAAGCTATGAATGCCACACGGAATTGCTGTAGCCTTACCCTCTCAAGTGGTAACTATTCAGACACAAATGCAAAATTTCGCGTGTTCTTAGGAATTGTGTTTCGCTGATTAATCAATACGCGTATCTTATCCCTGTGAACTGCAATAAGGATTAGGGGTTAGATATCCAGGAACGATGATGATACCCACACCCGGTAATCTGAAAAAAAGAGTTTAAGACCAGAAGAACAGTACAAGGCGATACTGTTCTGCCATTCCATTACGGTTGATTTGTTATCCCTTTCATAGCCATTCTCCCGCCTTCTCCCTGTAATTTTTGACGGCCTGAATAATCAAGAATCGATCAACCTCCATGGCAATTATACCCAGTGACTTGCCCTAACAGCCGTCTGTGGCAATAAATCCCACAGATTCACTATCTGGTGGCTGAAGATAATTTTCCTCATTTCTGTTCTAAATATATGTCCCTTTATTCTGAGGCTGTGCGCTCTGATTCTAGACTTCCCTGCTACAGGAAATATCTTCTCTGCGTTCACTCTATCTAGGCCTTTCAATATTCGATAAGTTTCAACGAAATCCCCCCCATTCTTCTAAACTCCAGCAAGTACAAGGCTTTAAAACGTTCCTCATACTGTACTACAAGCCGAGTTAATTAAACCCAAAGATATAATGATCAAAACGAGGATTACCGAATTAAAAAAAAACAGGATGGGGGTGGGGTGGGGTGGTGGTGGTGGCGCTGGTGGTGGAAGCTATGAGAGAAGAAGGCGCGCCTGACGCAACGCGGGTAAATGAGGGAAGCCCTGCAAACTATTATAAACTAAAGATATAAAACTGTTATAAGTGGAATTAGTGGTATCTCCACCCTACTTACTTGAAGATCTCAGGGTGAAACCCCTGGAGGAGAGACGATAGCGTGCAAGATCAATTGAAGCTACGGCTATAACAAGTAGCAGTTGTAACGAGACAAAATCGGCAGAGGTGAGTGTCCAATATCCCTACCTTGTAACCGGGAATTATTTCTGTTAAATTACATCAAGGGATTTGGTCAGGGGTTTTTTTTTCCTGCATAAGTTTGTGCATTGACTTTCCGTGGATGGTCAACTATTTCGTCCAACGAAACCAGAAACAAGAGGGCAAGCTGAAAAACCAGCGCGGGAGCGAAATGTTTAATGACGCAGCGGATTAAATACGCTTGGATGTATAAGTTAATTTTCGTTCAAAGGATCTGAATTTGATTTTCTGAAAGAGCTGATTATTTTTTCAAACACTTTGGCAAGTTACTGACTGAGATTTACTTTGTTTAAAAGTTGTGATGTTGGAGAATTGTCGTGAAAGCAGTTAAGCTGTATAGATAGATAATTTTTGAATTTGAACAGACGCACTGACTTGAACTGAAACAGAAGTTATCCATAATACTTAAGAACAGGAATTCAATTAGTTTTCTAACTAACCAGAGATAATAAAAATGAAAGGTTAGTCTGTAAACCTTTAAATAGGGACCTAGATATAATTAGTTAGAGAAAATGGAGTAACAAAGATTATTCTAATGAATATCACTGATTTTAATTAAACAGGAATTTGCTTTCGTTGATATCTGAGATCTGGAAACAAAACAGAATATTGTTCTTACTCATGTAAATATTTTATATGGCTTGTTTTATAATAAACAAAACTCACCTCCACAAGTGTGTGTTTTCTATTCACTGCCTCATTCCTATACCTAGAGCTTCTGAAGGCTATCAGATGCTCTGATAGCATCTAGAGTAGTATTAAGTGATTTTCATTTTCTCATGAAGTGTGCGGCGACCAGTCTTAAGAGCTAAGACAAGCGCTACACAGGTGCTACATTAAACTTGGCCAGCCAGCCAGGAAACAGTGTATTACGTAACCAGTAACACACTGACTAGTATACAAAACACTCAAAGAATCTTATCGTTCAAACTCACTTGTTCAATTAAGACTTACAGTGAAAGAAAACGGAAGTCATAGAAGAAAAGGGTGACAAAATCCCAAATGCTGTTTTAGTCAGTGGCCTAACAGGAACAGAAAAAAGAAGATGAGGACTTTCTAAAAGAATGTGGCTCAGTTGCCAGAGTTATTCCTTTAACTGACCCCGGTGAAAATCTCCTAAGAGCGGGCGTCGGAGTGGAGGGAGACAGAGTGGAGGGCTTTGGCTCAACGGGGCTTTGGAGATAGCGGGCCGAGGCGACGTAGGTTGCCTGTGCAGAATACAGACAGGAAGAATGTGTGTGAGGCTGGTGTTCTGTGCTCATGTTAGATGTGGGAAATACGGGAGACTCCCAGCCTCCCGGACGTCACATCTGTGCCAGGTACGTCGAGCTGCAGCTCCTTAGGGACCGTGTTAGGGAACTGGAGATGCAGCTCGATGACCTTCGTCTGGTCAGGGAGAGTGAGGAGGTGATAGAGAGGAGCTATAGGCAGGAAGTCACACCGGGGCCTGGGGAGACAGATAAGTGATTAACAGTCAGGAGAGAGAAGGGCAGGAGTCTGAGGCTAGAGAGCACCCCTGTGGCTGTACCCCTTGACAACAACTACTCCTGCTTGAGTACTGTTGGGGGGTAGTGGACGGCCTACCTGGAGGAAGTAACAGCGGCTGCCTCTGGCACAGTCTGGCTCTGTAGCTCAGAAGGGTAGGGAAAGGAAGAGGATGGCAGCAGTGATAGGGGACTTTATAGTTAGGGGATCAGACAGGGGATTCTGTGGACGCAGGAAAGAAACTCGGATGGTAGTTTGTCCCCCAGGTGCCAGGGTCCGGGATGTTTCTGATCGCCTCCAAGATACCATGAAGTGGGAAGGAGAACAGCCAGAGGTCGTTGTACATACTGGTACCAACGACATAGGCAGACTGCAGGGGGTTAGGAAGGAAGTTGAGAAGCAGGACCTCAAAGGTAGTAATCTCGGGATTACTGCCTGCGCCACGCGGCAGTGACGATAGGAATAGAATGAGGTGGAGGATAAATTCACGGCTGAGTGATTGGAGCAAGGGGCAGGGATTCAGATTTCTAGATCACTGGGACCTCTTTTGGGGCAGGTCTGACCTGTATAAAAAGGACGGGTTGCACTTGAATCCCAGGGGGACCAATATCCTGGCGGGGAGGTTTGCTAAGGCTATTGGGGAACGTTTAAACTAGGATTGCTGAGGGGTGGGAACCAAACTGAAGAGACGGAGGAAAAGGCGGTCGGCTCACATATAGAGAAAGCTTGGAGACAATGCGAGAGGGAGGATAAGCAGGTGATAGAGAAGGGACGCGCTCAGACCGATGGTTTGAGATGTGTCTATTTTAATGCAAGGAGTATTATGAACAAAGCAGATGAGCTTAGAGCGTGGATCAGTACTATGATGTTGTGGCCATTACAGAGACTTGTATGGTTCAGGGACAGGAATGGTTACTTCGAATGCCAGGCTTTAGATGTTTCAGAAAGGACAGGGAGGGAGGCAAAAGAGGTGGGGGCGTGGCACTGTTGATCAGAGATAGTGCCACAGCTGCAGAAAAGGAGAAAGACATGGAGAGATTGTCTATGGAGTCTCTGTGGGTGTAAGTTCGAACAGGAAGGATCAATGACTCTACTGGGCGTTTTTAATAGACCACCCAATAATAATAGGGACATCGAGGAGCAGATAGGGAGACAGGCTCTGGAAAAGTGTAGGAATAACAGGGTTAGCGTGGTGGGAGATTTTAATTTCCCAAATATAGATTGGCATGTCCCTAGAGTGAGGGGTTTAGATGGGGCGGAGTTTGTTAGGCGTGTTCAAGAACGTTTCTTGACACAATATGCAGATACGAGAGGAGAGGCTGTACTTGATCTGGTATTGGGAAATTAACCTGGTCATGTGTCAGATCTCTCACTGAGAGAGCATTTTGGAGATAGTGATCACAATTCTATCTCCATTACCACAGCATTGGAGAGGGATAGGAACTGACAAGTTATGAAAGCGTTTAATTGGAGTAAGGGGAAATATGAGGCTATCAGGCAGGAGACAGGGAAAGGATGGTAGGGTACAGGAACCGTAGCGTACAAAGGCTGTTGTAAATCTAGTCAAGAAGAAAAGAAGAGCTTAAGCGAAGTTCAACAAGCTCGGCAATTATAGAGATCTAGAAGATTATAAGGCGGGCAGGAAGGAGCTTAAGAATGAAATATAGGAGATCAAGAAGGGGCCATGAGAAGGTCTTGGCGGACAGGATTAAGGAAAACCCCAAGGCATTCTACAAGTATGTGAAGAGCAAAAGGATAAGGCATGACAGAATAGGACCAATCAAGTGTGAGAGTGGAAAAGTGTGTATGGAACCGGAGGAGATAGCAGAGGTACTTAATGAGTACTTTACCTCAGTATTCACAACTGAAAAGGATCTTGACGATCGTAGGGATGACTTACAGTAGACTGAAAAGCTTGACATGTAGATATTAAGAAAGAAGCTGTGCAGAAGCTTTTGGAAAGCATCAAGTTGGATATGTCGGCAGAACCGGATGAGATGTATCCCAGGCTACTGTGGGAGGCGAAAGAAGAGATTGCGAGCCTCTGGCGATGATCTTTGCATCATCAATGGGAACGGGAGAGGTTTCGGAGGATTGGAGGGTTGTGGATGTTGTTCCTTTATTCAAGAAGGGAGTAGAGAGAGCCCAGGAAATTATAGACCAATGAGTTTTACTTCAGTGGTCGGAAAGTTGATTGTAAAAGACAGGTTGTGCCTTACGAGCCTGACTGAATTTTCTGAGGATGTGACTAAACACATTGATGAAGGAAGAGCAGTAGATGTAGTGTATATGGATTTCTGTAAGGGATTTGATAAGGTACCCCATGCAAGGCTTATTGAGAAAGTAAGGAGGTATGGGATCCAAGGAGTCATTGTTTTGTGGATCCAGAACTAGCTTGCCCACAGAAGGCAAAGAGTGGTTGTAGACGGGTCATATTCTGCATGGAGGTCGGTCACCAATGGTCTGCCTTAGGGATCTGTCCTGGGACTCTTACTCTTCGTGAGCTTTTATAAATGACCTAGATGAAGAAGTGACGGGATGGGTCAGTAAATTTGCTGTTGACACAAAGGTTGGGGGTGCTGTGGATAGTGTGGAGGGCTGTCAGATGTTACAGCAGGACATCGATAGGATGCAAAACTGGGCGGAGAAGTGGCAGACGGAATTCAACCCAGATAAGTGTGAAGTTATTCATTTTGGTAGGTCAAATATGATGACAGGATATAGTATTAATGGTAAGACACTTGACAGTTTGGAGGATCAGAGGGTTCTTGGGGTCCGAGTCCATAGGACACTCAAAGCTGCTGCGCAGATTGACTCTGTGGTTAAGAAAGCATACGGTACATTGCCTTCATCAATCATGGGACTGAGTTTAGGAGCCGAGAGGTAATGCTGCAGCTATATAGAACCCTGGTCAGACCCCACTCAGAATACTGTGCTCAGTTCTGGTCGCCTGACTATAGGAAGGATGTGGAAACCATAGAAAGGGCGCAGAAGAAATTTACAAGGATTTTGCCTGGATTAGGAAGCATGCCTTATGAGAATAGTCTGAGTGAACTCGGCATTTTTTCTTTGGAGCGACGGGGGATGAGAGGTGACCTGATAGAGGGGTATAAGACTATGAGTGGCATTGATCGTGTGGATAATCAAGAGGCTTTTTCTCAGAGCTGACATGGCTAGCACGAGAGGACACAGTTTTAAGGTGCTTGTGTTACGAAGGATGAACAACTCTGATGGGCAGAAGGGTGCAGAGTCACCCATGCCCCTCTTTTTGGAGAATCGCAAATCGCTACTATTCCGATGCTGTTATCAAGGAAGTGAGAGAGACACAGGAAAGCTGCCAGGGCAGTTGTTATTGATAACAGCTCATGAAAGTTAATGAGAGAGAGACAGCTCAGAGATACACAAAGTGGAATGTCTCCTACTGACAAAAAACATTGATTACTGCTATTGTCTTTTGGAGAAGGATTGTTTACTTGGTACTGTTCTATTCTTTGAAACCCCTCAGGGGGCAACCAGAGTGGGCTGGTTTGATGGGTTACGTCATACCAACCTGATTGACACCTGAGACCCCGTGAGTGGGGATAAAAGTGAGGTCTGGGGTAACCCCCCTCAGACGCACCAGGAGAAACGCTAGTGAGCATCAGAACCTCCACGAGACAGGGTGGGAGACCGGAGACTGAACGAAGGGTCGGTAAATTTTAACTCACAGTGTTTTGTAGCGAGACCGGTGGGGGCTTGTGTGTGTGTCCACCCTTGCCTGGGTGACGAGTCCACCGCGGAAGAACGGTCTAGCTAAAGGACGGAAGGGTCATACGTGCATGGCCACAACAACAACGCATCGACGGATCAAAATCGTAAAGGAAGGTTGGCAAGAATATAGCTGTTACTGTTCACACTTTTTTCTCTCTCTCTCTCTCCAACAACTGAAACACCACGACCAACAACTACCGCAGCCTGCATGAACTGAACTTTATATTTCCATCTGACAATTCATTATCCCCTAGACAACGTTAGAGCTTGTTTCATTAGTGATTATTATTATACCCGCACTTTTAGGTTTAGTATTGCTATCGTATATTCTCTGTATATTCGCACTGATATTATTTTGTATATTTTTGCTAATAAATATTGTTGAAAATAGTATCACCAGACTCCAACGGACACTTCTATCTTTGATGGTAAGACACCCAGTTACGGGGTTCGTAACACTTGGAAGCAGGTACAGAGGAGATGTCAGGGGTAATCTTTTTACACAGAGAGTGGTGCGAGCGTGGAATGGGCTGCCGGCTACGGTAATGGAGGCGGATACGATCGGGTCTTTTAAGAGACTCCTGGACAGGTGTATGGAGCTCAGAAAAATAGAGCGCTATGGGTAACCCTATGTAATTTCTCAGGTAAGGACATGTTCGGTATAGCTTTGTGGGCCAAAGGGCCTGTATTGTGCTGTAGGTTTTCTATGTTTCTGTGCTTCTAAAATATCATTTGCGACGGAGACGTCCGAAATTGTCCTGCACCATGACGTCGGGATCTATGATTTCCGGCGGACATTTTGCCAGATCGCTGTATTCAATTCGCGTCACCTTTTTGGCGGGCGTTCTATACGGTGATTAGGGCAACAGCGAGTCTTTCCGTTGGCGTTACCCACAGTGCAACGGGCAGACTAGGATAAGGAACGAACCCAAAGATACCTGGCTTTAAAAAACGGAGGAGCGGTGCGCCCATTGGATGGGTCGCCTAGAACACTTTACAACATACTGCGTTCGAATGCCAGTTTGGGTATTGTTCGCCATTCTTCCCTGAGCAACAGGCCGAGGTTGGGGTTTCTACGGCCGAAGATCTAGTCCGACCCTGGAAGGAAAATTGGACTAGGGCAAGGGAGATTTTACTGTCCTCAATCCGGAAGGCTGGAATAAAGGGTAACCGCAGAAAAAAAAAAACAGGGTCCTGCTGGGCAGCACGCCTGGCTGTCTACTCAGGATTTGCTTCTCCGGGTGGAGTCTGGAATGTTGGCGTCCAAGTTCACTGGAGTCTCCACTGTTCTCAACAAAGTAAACGTGGTGGATTACACCTTGCATCTCCTTAGGAGCCACAAGATCAACCCCACCTTACAAATTAAAACCTGTAAATACCAGTCCCGCCGCCACCAAGGCTTGTCGATGGGGAAAAGAATTCTGGATTCACGAACTGTTCGGGTTGCTCGCAGTTCCTCGTCGTCGGGTGTGGTTTCGGACCTGAGCATCGGTGCTGGGATCCTGGAAGGGGTCTTTCCGCGCAGCCTGCGCCGTCAAGGGTCGGCTGTAGGGGAGGGGCTGGTTCTCTTACGACACGCATCCGACCGCGCCGGTCTCCATGGTTCAGGCGCTCTAACTGTCTGGTACGGCCACTTTAAAGATTCAGATACGCTCCACTTATTGGCGACCAGGATTTTAATATGGAAAGAGCACTACACCGAGGTTCGGTTCTGAATTGTAATCTCCATGACCATCCTCGCATAGGCCTCTCTTCACACCCTCTTCCATTTCCTCCATAGTCCACTTTCTTCTCCGATCATATTCCTTCTTCACCAAACCTTTAGCTTTCTCACACACCTGGTTGCACCTATCACCTTCCTGATTGACCTCCTTCCTCCCCGCCTCATCTTTTTATCCTGGTGTCGACCCCCTTTCTTTCCAATATAATGAATGCGCCCAGCATTGTGTGTGTGTTGCTCTGAATTTCCTGCAACAACAGATTTTCTTGAGTTGATGTACTTATCTAGACGGTTCTTAACTATTACTATTGAAATGAGCAGTCAACGTTTCGGGCCGACCTGCTGAGTTCATCCAGCTTGTTTGTACGTCTTGATTTGACCACAGCATCTGCAGTGCACTTTGTGTTTCTGAAATGTTACTGATGTGTCCGGCTAAGCCATCATTTCTGGCAGTTTATTCCAAGTACTCTACGCCCCAATCTTGGCATGAAGAAGCTGCACCCCTACCCTTCCCACCACTCGCTCTTAAATCCCTCGCCTTTGTCTTTAAAACTATGCCCTCTTGATTTTAGCAGCCCATCTCTGGGGGAAAACCTAAGTGCGTACAGGTAGTACCTTCCTCACTAACTTATACAGCTCTATCAGTTTACCCAAAATCTACAACATTCTCGTGAGTAGTCTGCGCAATAGCTCTTTGGAACCCAGGCCCCCAAGTTAGTCACGTGAGCAGTATCAGAAGAGTGCAGTGTGGCAAATGTTATTCTTCAGGAGAGCTAATAAGGATACTTCCGAATCTATGCCAATGGCGGGCACGTTATTGGAGAGGATTCTAGTAGACGGGATATATGAGAATTTGGAGAATAGTCTAACTAGAGATAATAAGCATGATAGTGTGAGGAACAGGTCATGCTTTACGAGCCTGACAGAGTTCCTTGACAATGTTACAAAGTACATTGATGAAGACAGGGCAGACGTTGCGGTGTATCTGGATTTTAATAAGGGCTCGTCGGGATTCTACATAGCTGGCTCATTCAGAAAGTCAGGAGGAATGGGATGCAACAGAATTTAGATGTGTGATTACAGTATTGCCTTGCCCTTGGAAGGTAGGGGATAACAGTAGATGGAAAGTATTCTTCCTGGAGGTCGGCGACCAGCCGTGTCCCATAGGATCTGTTCTGAGATACCTGCTCTTTTATTATTGACTTGGACGAGGAAGTGGAGGTACACAGGCAAATAATATGAAAGTCGGCGGAGCTTTGGACAGTGAAGGTTACAACAGAACGTTGATTGGACGTAGAGCTGGGCAGAAAATGGCAGACAGAGTTCAACACGAATAAAGAGTGAAGCTATGCACTTTGTAAAGTCAAACTTAAAAGCAGAATACAGACTTAATTGCAGGATTCTTATCAGAGGGATCTGTGGTTCCACGTCCATAGAACCTTTTAGGTTGCCGGATAAGTTGATAGAGTTTTTAAGAAGGCGTGTGGTGTGTTGGCCTTCATTAGTCGGAGAATTGAGTTCAGGATCCGTGAGGTAATAATACTGCTCTATAAAACCACGGCTAGACAACATTTGGAATGGGCTGCCAGCAGTGGTGGTGGAGGCGGATACGATAGGGTCTTTCAAGAAACTTTTAGATGGGTACATGGAGCTTAGTAAAATAGAGGGCTATAGGTAAGCCTAGTAATTTCTAAAGTAGGGACATGTTTGCGGGCAGAAGGGTCTGTATTGCGCTGGAGGTTTTCTATGTTTCTACTGTGCTCAGTTCTGGTCGCCTCATTAGAATAAAAATCTTTGAGGTTTAGATATAGTCCAAACTATTTTAACCGGAGTGGTGTTGGGATTGGCGGCTGATGTGGAAAGGTTGGACAAGCCAGGGCTTTTTTCTTTGGAGCGAAAGAGGATGAGAGGTGAGATAATAGAGGTGTACGAGATTATAGTATACATCGAACGAATGGACAGCCAGAAACTCTATCTCAGGACGTGAATGGTTAATATGAAGGTCTTAATTTTAAGGCGATTGAAGCAAAATATAGGAGAGATCCTAAAGGATCGTTATACTGCCTATACAGAGAGTGGGGGGATCCCAAGCAATCTAATCTTCCACATTAGCCTACAATGAGGAATCTTATCAAAGGCATTACCAAATTCCATACAGACAACATCCACCGCTATACCGCCATCTACCCTCTCGGTTACCACCTCGATGATCTGAAAACGATTACTCGGATGTAACTTCCCGTGTGAATGTTCCTTAATTAGAGCCTATATCCAAATCTTGATTCACCCTGTCCTCCATATAAGCCATTCCCCACACACACTCTCATACATGCTGTATACCCACAGACAGCCACACGCAATACAGGAAGAATCTCCCCCCCCCCTTTACCCCGCGCGCGCGCACACACACACACACACACACACACACACACACACACACACACACACACACGTGTATGCGCACACTCACAAACACGCACACATACACATATATACATTTATACACAGACTCACACACACTCGTACGAACACACATATAAGCACACACACACACCCTTACGTCTTCTCTTCGGTTGTCCATCGGAATCCGATGACGACGTCCACTCCTTTAACGGTGAGATCTTTGATGACTATACAGTCCTATCCTGGACCCACAGGCTCTATTGCAGGTGGGACATGTATAGGTGGTAGTGATGGCAACCATGGCTGCATTTCTCCTGGCTCTCTTCTGCCGTCTTCTGGTTGTTCTTTCCATCTCCAGAATACGAACCCCGACCCTACACAGCTGTCGCCAAGTGCTACGGTCCGCAGCAACATCCTCCAGTTCCTCGGGTCTGATCTTGCATTTCCTTAAAGCGTTCTTCATCTGATCCTTATAGCGCGTCTTTGGCCCTCCAGCTGAGCGTCCACCATGATGTAGCTGACCGTATAACACTCTGCGGGGTAGCCGACATGGGGGCATCCTTATCACGTGCCCCGGCTACTGCAGCTGACACTGGGTGATCATGGCCTCAATACTAATGCAGTTGGTCTTTACAAGTATTTCAGTGTGAGGAACCCGCTCATGCCAGGTAATTCCCAGGATGCGCTGAAGGCAGCTTATGTGGAAGTGCTCCAAGGACTTGATGTGACGGCTGTAAGTTACCCAAACTTCACAGCCATAAAGGAGGGTGGTGACACAGACCGCTTGGTATACAGTGACATTTGTGGAGGGACGAAGGCTCCTGTACTGAAAGACTCTACGCCGAGATCTCACAAAGGCCGATGATGCCTGTTTAACGCGGCTTTGGATGTCGTTGTGAATGCCGCTATCCTCAGAGAGAATGCTCCCCAGATATTTGAAAGATGGCACTACTGGCAGCTTTTCATCACCAACAGTGAAGGCAGGTAGGGTGGGTGGGACACTGGTACTCCACTGGCAAACCACTTCTGTCTTGGTGGTATTGACGGTCAGCCCCATCCTGCTGTACGCTCTCACCGCCACAGTAAGGACAGTCTGAAGATCCTCCGGGGATTGGGCCACAAGAGCACAGTCATCTGTATACTGCAGCTCCAGGACCCGCCCTCTATGGAGTCTGGTGGTTGCGTGGAGCCTCCTGATGTTAAAGAGGTTGCCATCTAATCTGATGTCCACTGCCACACCGGTGCGGTCTTCAATCTCATTGTGGAGAAGCTTGGTAACGCATAAGAGGAAGATGTTAAAGAGCACTGGCGCTAGCTCACACCCCTGCCTCACCCCTGTGCGTACAAGGAAGGGCTCGGACTCTTGTCCTCCTATGGTCACCCGAGCAGTCATCCCATCATGGAACTGGCAGAGGATGTTAACAAATTTATTGGGACAGCCAAACCTGAGGAGAACGTCCCATAAAAGCTCTCTTTGCATGGTGACGAATGCTTTGGAGAGGTCGACAAAGGCCATAATCAGGTCTTGATGTTGCTCCCGGCGCTTTTTCTGAAGCTGCCGGGCTGTGAAGATCATGTCGATCGTGCTCCTGTTCTTCCTAAATCCACACTGCGATTCAGGCAGCATTGACTCGGTGATGTTGCTGATGAGTCTCTGAAGCTTCACCTTAGCCAGGACCTTTCCAACAACAGAAAGGAGTGATATGCCCCTACTATTGCCGCAGGTGGCCTTGTCAACCATCAGCATCAGACAGCATTGGCAGGCAGCTCGGAGGAATTCGGGTCATACAAAATGAATGGTGGACTGAAAAGGCACATGAAATCCAGTCCCTTGCCGATAATAATGACATGCATAATTTTTACAACGCTGTCAAAACCATCTACGGCCCAATAAATCGATGCAATTCTCCCCTGAAAACAGTAGATGGTCAAACGCTTCCGAAGAATCAGAAGACCATGATAACATCGTTGTCATTTATATGAACCCATACGTACACACACAAACACACGCACACAAGCATACAGAAGAACACACACTGACTCATATACACACACACTCACGCAAACATGAACGCACACACAGTCACACGCACACATACACACACACTACATAATCTCTCATATTCACCGCCACACGCAGACGCATACACGAACTCACCCATTAAGATACTTGACACTGCCACTCACACTTTATAGAAAGAAATGATAAGTACAACAGAGCAGCTTACGACGCTCTTCGGTAGGCACATGTCTGTGCAGGGTACGGAGGGAAATGCACATTGTGTTCACAGAAGTCATTAGTTTATTTACAAGTTGAATTACTAGTTTAACTCGTGTGTTGATCTGTTCTGTGTTCTATTTTAATAAATCATGGACCCCAATAAATGCGAGTGGTTCTCGACGAAGGTAGTGAAGCTGTGGGGGATTACAATTGCAGTTTCTAGTGGGACTGAATCTCCGGTAAAAAGAGCGACAAATGGAAGAGAGATATTGATCCCAATAGCTGCAAACCGACAGCCTAACACTATCCCAACATATTGACACACCAAGTGCTCCCGACAAAAGCACACCTCCCCGTGAGTTGAAACAGCACACCCAACGTGCTAGCGCGCATATACTTTCCCTGGGGAAATCTAACCATGGACTACTATTTGCCCACTGAAACACACAGTAACCTGGATTAGACCGGTCACTTCACATTTTCTGAAGGAACCAGAGAACCCGGGTGACAGGGATGAAATCCAGGATCCCATTAGGGCTTGACATTATCCTGGGCTGTACTCCATGAAGTGCCTGGAAACCTATGCGCCAAGTACTGGGAGAAGGTTCAAATGAGGTTCACGAAAATGATTCAGGCATTAAGAGGCTTGTCATATGAAGAGCGTTTGATGACTCTGGGCCACTACTCACTGGAATTCAGAAGAATGAGGGGTCACCTCATTGAAATCTATCGAATGTTTAAAGGCCTCGATAGAGTGGATGCGGAGAGGATGTTTCCTATGGTGAGGGAGGCTAAGACCCGAGGACACAGCTTCGAAATAGAGGAGTGTCCTTTTAGAATGGAGATGAGGAACTATTTCTTCAGCCAAAGGCTAGTGAATTTGTGGAATTCGTTGCCACAGGCGGCTGTGGATGCCAAGTCTTTGGATATATTTAAGGCAGTGGTTGATAAATTCTTGAATAGTCAGGGCATGAATGGATACGGGGAGAACGTAGGAGATTTGGGCTGAGAGGAAAAATGGATCAGCCATGATGAAATGGCGGAGCACACTCGATGAGTTCAATGGCCTAATTCTGCTCCTATATTTTATGGTCTTACGGTCTTATGTCAGTCTTGTAGTCATGCGGCACAAAAACAGGCCGTTTGGCCCATCGTACCAATGCTAACGGTGTTGCCCACTGAGTCAGTCCCTTTTGGTACATAACCCTCTCAATCTCTCCTATCCATGTACTTATCTAAATAGCTTTTAAATGTTGCTAATGTGCCTGCCTCAGCCATGATCTCTGGCAGTTCATTTCAGAGTTGCATCGCCCTTTGTGTGAAGAAGATGTCCCTAATAGCTTACGCCCACTGCCTTAAACTTAGACACTCTTGTTTTGAGCATTCCATCCCTCATTAAATTGCTATATGTTTTCCCGATGTCTATGTCCCTCATGATGTTCTACACCTGTAAGAGGTCGCACGCTAATCTCTTACTTTCCAGCAAATAAGACCCTTGTCTGCAAAAATACTCGCTGTAACTAGGGCCTCTAGATCCAGGCAACATGCTGGCAAATCTTCTTTGCACTATGTTCAAAGTTCAAAGTTCAAAGTTCAAAGTAAATTAATTATCAAAGCACATGTATGCCATCGTATACAACCCTGAGATTCACTTTCTAGCGGGCATACTCAAAACATCCGTACTAGAAAAATACCCTCACTATAATCAACGAAAGACCACATCAACTTGATTCAACAAGGGTGCAAAAGACAACAAACAGTACAAATGCACAAGTAAATAATAATAATAACAACAACAACAACAACAACAACAATAAATAAATAAATAAATAAATAAATAAGGAATGATTATTTCTAGTTTAATAACACCTTTCCCAACACCTTCCTTTGACATTTAAATGTCTCCGTGACCCAGTGGATGATATATTCTAAACATTTAAATAAAAATCAAATTTTAAAAAAGTATAATGGAATATCACACCTGAACAGATGGAAGAACAATATGGCTTTTGGGTCTTGCTGAAGACTCAGTCATGAGATTTTTCAGCCTTTCCTGCACATGGTTCCGAGATCTTAATCAGATCTCTCATCTGCACTCTGTTACAATTTTGAGACAGACGGGTCAGTCTCCATTGTTTGCCTTTCACCGGCTCTGATGATTGGCTTTGCAAGTGGACAAAGTGGTGAAGAAAGCGTTTGGCATCAGGCAGGGTACTGAGTTGGGGTGTCAGGTTGCAGCTGGTGAGGCCGCAGTTGGAACATTCTGCTCAGAGAGGTTTAAGATCATGTTGGCAGGACGAGAGACTGCTACCTAGAGAGAGTTTCAGCAGGCTGGAGCCTTGTTTTTCCATTGCTGCGTAAGGGACTGAGATGTGACTTTACAGAGGTGTGCATAATCACGAGGGGCTTACATTGTGTGAATACGCTCAGTCTTTATCCAATGGATAGGGAATCAAGAAATAGAGGACATAGGTTTTAGATGAGATTATTGACACCTAATTGGAAACGGAAGGACAACTTCACTCACAGACTGGTGTGTCTATGGAAAGTGCTTCCAAGCTAGGTTCTGGAAATACATAAGATAGCAACGTTTTAGAAGCATTTCGACTGGCACGTGGACAGGCAGGGAACAAAGGGAGATGGGTGACGTTTAGACAGGTGGGATAAGTTTAATTTAGTATCATTGTCGCACAAGTGCTATGGGCGAAAAGGGATTTGCTGTGTTTTACCTTCCGCTTCCATGTTGATGTAAAACTAATATAAGGCGAGTACGTTTCTTATCTCTGGGCATACCCCTTCTCTCAATAGCAATGAAAGCAAACATGTTTTTGATCCAGGAAAAAGTTTTGTGCATTTTACACAGAGAAGGTGTGGATGGTTACTGGGGCATAGGGGATGGGTTTACAGTCAAATAAGGGGCAATCATATTGAGTGCCGAATCAGACGACCGTTTAAACTAAACTTTAACCCACGAACCAAGTTTCTCTTCAAACTGGACCGGCAGAAGCCCTGAAAGGGCCCTTGGCATTTGGTGAATGCAGCAAATTGAAGACGATCACCCACACGACATGAGATGGAGAGCTGGGTCTGATTACGTTTGAAACAATATCTCTTTTGCTGGTAGAATGCCGCTCCAGCTCACATCACCCAGCCCGTCACAATTCCCTTTTTTTGCAGTGTCACAATGAATTCATTTAATTAATCACAATCTGATACCTCATGGAATTCACTTGACTGGCGTAATAGCGTTGATATAATTTTAACTTCGTTATTTTTAAATCTGTTGAAATCTGTCCCCGTGGAGATTGTTAATTGGTATAAAAAAACCCGAGAATGTCTTGCCTCAACATTTCATTCCGGGAGTTCGCCTGTGCTCACGCGGACACATCGCTGGGCAGAGAAAATGCCTACAATGCTGGATAAGTACGAGAGTGTGGAGAGAATATTGTACGTAATCATTGCCCTTATTGGAGTTCCTGGTGAGTGAACAGTGTAATTAATGTTTGGTATCTTTGAGTATTTACGGGCATAGACCCGTTTATGACAAATTTGCAAGCTTCCAAAATGATGGTCGCGGCACAAATATCCGTCAGTGCGATCGATCCTGTCAATTCAAGGTTCTGATTTTCCACATTTATTGACAACTGAAACGAAACCTCTTTTCCCTCCAACTCGCGGGAACCACTGGAAAGTTTTTCTTGCCTTTATCAACCTTGTCCAAGGCTGCCTCCGTTGCCTGGGACAAGCAGCTCTGCGGGAAGGTGTGATTGGGAGGGCTTTGCATTGTGATGTTCACTGTTTCTGAGTTATTGATCAGACTGAACCCCTGGCCCTTTATTGACAGCAGGGTTGGGGACAGGCGGCTCACTGGGAGCGTGACTGGGGGTGGGGAGGTGGGGAGGTGGGGTTGCAATGTGATATTGACTGCTTTTGAGTTATTGTTCAGAGCGAAAAGATGGTCCTATGGACACGTCTCACTGTGGAGTCTGTCACGGTCGGACACCACCTTGTCCTGAATTGTACCACAGCTGGGGACACGCGTCTCTCAGGGGAAGTGTAACTTTGACAGTTTACCATTGTAACGTTCACTGTTTCTGAGTTATTAGCCAGTGAACGTCAGGTCCTATGCATCCGTATCAGTGTGGAGTCGGTCACTGTCGGATACCACTGCCTGCAGGCAAATGATTGGGTACGATCACCCGAAACAGTGCCCACCGATCTGCTGACGTGTATTAATGAATTGATCCTGCATTGTGGAATCCATTCATAATGGAACCACTCTGTCGCTGGTTACTAAGTTGTTCCTGCTTTAGCTCTGGGTCTGTCCTCACACACGTCAGATACAGTATAGAGTTTCCGAAGGTCTGACCAATTACAGTTACATTAGTGACACCGGCCCTATCAGCGACTGGAATCAGGATAAGCATCGAGTAGACAACTCCGCCCGTTGTTATTCATGGCAACTCCAGAAAACCATAAGACATAGGAGCAGGATTAGGCCATTTGACCCATCGAGGCTGCTCTGCTATTCAAACATGGCTGATCTTTTCTCCCCCTCCTCAGCCCCACTCCCCGGCCTTCTCCCCGTATCCTTTGATGCCGTGTCCATTCAAGAACCTATTACGTCCTGCCTTAAATATACCCAGCGAGCTGACCTCCTCACCTGCCTGTGGTAACAAATTCCACAAATTCTCCGCTATCTGGTTAAAGACATTTCTCCGCATTTCTTTTTTAAATAGAGGCCCCTCGATCCTGAGGCTGTACCCTCTTGTCCCAGACTCCACCACGATAGGAAGCATCCCTTCCACACCTACTCTGTCCAGGCTTAACGTCGAAAGGTTTCAATGAAATCCACCTCCCCCACCTCCGCCACCTTAATCCTTCTAAATTCCAACGAATACAGACCCTGAACTATCAAACGTTCCTCGTACTTTTTTAAAATTCCCTTTTATTCTCGAAACCATCCTTGTGAACCTACTCTGGACCATCTCTAACACATCTTTTCTTAGACGAGGATTCACAGTACTCAAGGTGAGGCCTCACCAGTGCCTCAGAAAGCCTCAGCATCACGTCCCTGCTCTTGTATTTAGACTGTTTGATACGAGTGCTAAAATTGCACTTATTTGCCTTCCTCACCACCGACCCTGCCTGTAAGATAACCTTTAGGGCCTTGTGCACAGAAAACTCCCAAGCGTCTTTGCATCTCAGATTTTTCGATTTTATCCCCGGTTTGAGAGTAGTCTGCACATTTATTTCTACTACCAAAGTGCATGGCGACATATTTTCCAATATTGCATTTCATTTGCCACCTTCCTTCCCATTCTACTAATCTGTATAAGTATTCTGCAGCCTACCTACTTCCTCAACTCTACCTGCCCCTCTAGTATTCTTCATATCATCTGCAAACTTGGCAACAAAGCTATCTATTCCATCAATTAAATCACTGATGTTTGATATCGTCTTATCCTGGCGATTAGCCACAAATCTCCCTGTCAGTTCACCCCTGAAGCAGGCAGGCAGGGCACGGTAGCTGAATTTGTAGCCGCTCACCTACTTCAACGCTCCTCAACTGTCGCTGAAACCCGAGCACTTGTTTAGAACCGGAGGTTGTGCTCAGAAGTCCCAAGTGTCTGTTATCTCTGTCTCTCTCTCTCTCTCACTCTCTCCAGTGAATTTAATGGCGATTGTGATCCTGTCTCGGGGAAAGTGCGGCCTCTCCACCTGCACCACTCGCTACCTGGTGGCCATGGCAACGGCTGATCTTTTGGTCATCGTCACTGCGGTCATTTTGTATAAGATCAATTATCATTACTTTCGCGGGAGTTTCCTGGATATCACTGTTGTGTGCAGGGTTACGGCTGTATTGGAGTACGCAGCCACAGACTGTTCTGTCTGGTTCACCGTCAGTTTCACCTTTGATCGATTTGTCGCCATTTGCTGCCAGAAACTGAAAAACAACTATTGCACCGGGAAAACCGCGGCTGTGGTTCTAACAACAACCGGCATTCTTCTCTTTTTGAAAAACGTTCCCCGCTACTTCACACGGGACCCGAAAGAAATTATTAACAATGTACCGTGGTTCTGTACAGTGATAAAGAGTTATTTCACGGACCCCTGGTGGGTGGGATATGACTGGTTCGATACAGTTTTAACTCCGTTTGTCCCTTTCGCTGTCATTCTGCTGCTCAACGCCCTGACGGTCAGGCACATTTTAGTGGCCAGTCGGGTACGCAAGGGGCTGAAGGGTCAGAACAAGGGGGAGAACCGCAGTGACCCGGAGATGGAGAGTAGAAAGAGGTCTGTGATTTTACTCTTCACCATCTCTGGAAGCTTCATCGTCCTGTGGCTGACGCTGGTTGTCAATCTAGTCTATTATCAGGTCACCGGAACAGGACAAGGACTCAATGTTTCTGAATGGATCTTTGTAGATGTCGGGTTTTTGCTGAGGAATTTCAGCTGCTGTACAAACACATTTATTTACATGGTGACCCAGTCCAAGTTCAGGGAGCAGGTGAAGAGCGCGGTAAAATATCCAGTCACCGCAGTACTTCAGTTTATTAATAAAACCACGCGTTGAGCACGACCCAGTGGTGACCGCATAATCTCCTGTCCGCACTCAAACTCCTCATATTCACCGTCCGATCGCCCATGTGATACTCCCCGACGGGATGTCGCAGCGACCGCTTGATCTGCGACATCAGGGGACAGGTCAGATTTAAACTCCTCACTGGTACCAGTTCACCTCCGCAGTGGGGACCAGGCCAATGGTACACTGTAGGAATTAACACAAATCGCTGGTCTCAGAAGGACCACGGACACACTGGCATGCGCTATTGAGAGCATTGCGTACAGGCCAGACACCGGTACACAAGGGGACGGTGTTGGAAGCACTGGGTAAATACCTGACACCAGTACACAGGGGGACGGTGTTGAGAGATGTGTGAGCACACCAGATTCCAACGCACAGGTGGACGGTGTTGAGAGGACACCTGATATATATCAGCACAGAGGGGTACGATTTGGCTATATTTGTGCGAATACAACAGACACCAATACACAGCTTCGGCGTTGGGACGTTTGTACATATACTTACCACCTGCACCCAGTAGATGCTGTTGGGATGTCTTTTACACACCAGTCACCAGTGCCGGGAGCTGGGAGATTGGGGCGGTTTTGGAATATGCATACACATCAGAAATCAACATGCGGAAACTTTCGGCGACACTGGGCCTGTACGGAGGTCAGTCTTCACTTCGCAGTGCAGCCCTTCCCTCACGGAAAAAGAATGAATTTATTATGCATGCAACAGCTGAGAACTTGACATCCACGAACTATCGATAGCACTCACAATAGCAATTGCAACCGCATCTGACACGTCCGCTGACAACTCCTTCCACATGAGTGCGCCCTCTGAGTAACGGTGCCTGTAAGGAATTTGTACTTTCGCCCATGACCCCGTGGGTTTCTTCCGGGTGGTCCTGTTTCCTTTCACATTCAAAAGACATACCGGTTGGTTGGTTAATTGGTGATTATAAATTGCCCGTTGACGAGCTCAGATTAAAACAGGGGATTGATGAGCGGCGTGGTTCGAAGGGCTGGAAGGGCCTATTCCACGTCGTATTTCAACAAACAAACAAATAAACAAACAAATAGATAAATAACTAAGCAAGCAAGCAAGCAAATACGTGAATAAGTAAATAGATAGATAGGTAGACAGATAGTTAGATAAATAGATAAGTAAATAAATAGATCAATAGATAAATAAACAGACAAACAAACAATCAAATAAATAAATTAATAAATAAACACCCGTTAGTCTCGAGTGACGCTAGATTTGCGCCTTGGAAAGTTTCCAGGGCGCAGGCCTGAGCAGGGTTGTATGAGTGACGGGCAGTTGCCCAGACTGCAAGTCTCCCCTCTCCACGCCGCCGATGTTGTCCAAGGGAAGAGCCGACGCAACTTGACATCGGTGTCGTTGCAGGTGTGGTTAAGTGCCTGGCTCAAGCTCACAACACGCTGCCTCAGCTGAGGCTCGAAGTGAGCTTCAGATCACTGGACCGATGCCTTAACCACTTGGCCACACGCCAACACAGACAAACAAACAGATAGATAGATAGATAGATAGATAGAAAGAAAGAAAAATAAACAAACAAACAAATAAATAAATAAATTCGCTTTCAGGTTTTCTTAAATATTTCATGTTCATCCTGAAACGATTACCTCAATTTCTAGTTTCACCCAACCTCATTTTAACAGTCTGATTGCATTTACCCAATCTACAGCTCTTAGAATTTTGGACAGCTCATTCAAAGCTCCACCGATTCTCCCGATTTCCTGGGAATAAAGAATATCCTGGGATATTCCTGGGAATATTAACCTCGTTCTATAGCCGACGTCTTCAAGTTTTTTCTACTATTTCAATATTATTGATAACTCTTCTGTAGATAGATGACCAAGACTGTACACAATACTCCAAATTTAGCCTCTAAATTTGCAATGAACCGGATTTGATCAGGGACCTCGAGGTAAAGGAGCCATTAGGAGGTAGTGACCACAATATGATATGTTTTAACCTACAATTTGAGAAGGAGGAGGGAAAATCGGATGTATCAGTATTACAGTTGAACAAAGGGAACAATGGAGCTATGAGGGAGGAGCTGGCCAAAGTTCAATGGAACAATACCCTAGCAGGGAAGACAGTGGAACAACAATGGCAGTTATTTCTGGGAATAATGCGGAAGGTGCAGTATCGGTTCATTCCAAAGAGGAAGAAAGATCCTAAAGGGAATAAGGGGCGGCCTGTTATGGTCCGGATTAGTTCCCCTTTAAATTTAGTTAGGTTGCGTTATGATCCGGACCATTGACTCTTTGTTCCCTTCTAATTCCGTTTCACGTGTCCCTTGAGCTGGCAATTAAGGTGATCTACTCTCGACCCGAACCGGCAGCTTATAAGCCCCTGGCTTTAGCCGTTCGGGGCGAGAGTGTTAAGAAGCCTTAGCAAGTCGCCGTCGCTATGACAAGCCAGAGTGATCCAGCCTGAATCGGAATGCCAGCAATTCGCCTTCCTTCGCCAGAGTGGGTCCAGGCAAGGTCAATCTGCCAGGGGTGTATTGAAGGCGGAGTCCTGGCTCGACGTTCATGCCCATTGTCCGTGTCTACCCCTCGAAGAGTCCCGGCTCGGTGCCTGAGTGGAAGGCGGAGTCCTGGCTCGACGTTAATGCCCATTGTCCACGTCTGTCCCCTTGAAGAAGAGTCCTGGCTCAATGCCTGATCTGAATGAGGAGTCCTGGCTCAAGGTTCTTTGTCCTGTGTTTTGGTGTCCACGTTCCCGGCTGCGGCGATCCATCAATCCTAGTCTCCAAGTCCAAGGGCCGCGGCTGTCCATGTTCCCACTGACCATGTCATGGCCGCGGCGATCCCAGTTCCCTGTTTCCAAGTCCCAGGTCCATGGCGATCCAAGTCCCTAGTCCCCGAGTCTGAGGGTCGTGTTCCTTTTTGTCCTCCTTGATTTCCCAATTTTCTGTGTAGCGAGTAATAAACTCTATTTTATTGAACCTAAGAAAGACGTGTTTGTGTCCTGCGTGTGGGTCCTCACCCAGCACCCTCGTCCCCACCTCGTGACACGGCCGTGGCTGACGAGGGAAGTAAAGGACAGTATAAAAATAAAAGAGGAAGTATAGCAAAGATGAGCGGGAAGCCGGAGGACTGGGAAGCTTTTAAAGAGCAACAGCAGATTACAAAAAAAGGCCACATGCGAAGAATAAATGCGGTACGAAGGTAAACTAGCCAAGAATATAAAGGAGGATAGTAAATGCTTCTTTAGGTATGTGAAAAAAAAAGTTAAGACCAAAATTGGGCCATTGAGGACAAAAAACGGGTGAATGTATTATGGGGAACAAGGAAATGGCAGATGAGTTGAACAGGTACTTTCGATCTGTCTTCACTAGGGAAGACACAAACAATTTCCCAGATGTAATAGTGGCCAAAGGAACTAGGGTAATGGATGAACTGAAGGAAATTTATATTAGGCAAGAAACGGCGTTGGATAGACTGTTGAGTCTGAAGGCTGATAAGTCCCCGGGACCTGACGGTCTGCCTCCCAGGGTACTTAAGGAGGAGGCTCTAGAAATCATGGACGCATTGGTAATCATTTTCCAATGTTCTATAGATTCAGGATCAGTTCCTGCGGATTGGAGGGTGGCTAATGTTGTCCCACTTTTCAAGAAAGGAGGGAGAGAGAAAACAGGGAATTATAGACCGATTAGCCTGACGTCAGTGGTAGGAAAGATGCTGGAGTCAATTATAAAAGAGGAAATTATGACGTATTTGGATAGCAGTAGAAGGATCAGTTCCAGTCAGCATGGATTTATGAAGGGAAAATCATGCTTGACTAATCTATTGGAGTTTTTTGAGGATGTAACTGTGAAAATGGACAAGGGAGAGCCAGTGGATGTAGTGTACCTGGACTTGATAAAGTCCCACATAGGAGACTAGTGGGCAAAATTAGGGCACATGGTATTGGGGGCAGAGTACTGACATGGATTGAAAATTGGCTGGCTGCCAGGAAACAAAGAGTAGCGATTAACGGGTCCCTTTTGTAATGGCAGGCTGTGACCAGTGGGGTACCACAAGGTTCGGTGCTCGGACCGCAGCTGTTTACAATATACATTAATGAATTAGATGAAGGGGTTAAAACTAACATTAGCAATTTTGCCGATGACACAAAGCTGGGTGGCAGTGTGAAATGTCAGGAGGATGTTATAAGAATGCAGGGTGACTTGGACAGGCTAGGTGAGTGGGCGAATGTATGGCAGATGCAGTTTCATGTGGATAAATGTGAGGTTATCCACTTTGATGGCAAGAACAGGAAGGCAAATTACTATCTAAATGGAGTCAATTTAGGAAAAGGGGAAGTACAACGAGATCCAGGTGTTCTTGTACATTAGTCAATGAAAGCAAGCATGCAGGTATAGCAGGCAGCGAAGAAAGCTGATGGCATGCTGGCCTTCATAACAAGAGGAATTGAGTATAGGAGTAAAGAGGTCCTTCTGCAGCTGTACAGGGCCCTAGTGAGACCCCACCTGGAGTACTGTGTTCAGTTTTGTTCTCCAAATTTGAGGAAGGACATTCTGTCTATTGAGGGAGTGCAGTGTAGGTTCACAAGGTTAATTCCCGGAATGGCGGGACTGTCATACGTTGAAAGATTGGAGTGACTGGGCTTGTATACACTGGAATTTAGAAGGATGAGAGGGGATCTAATTGAACCATATAAGATTATTAAGGGACTGGACATGCTGGAGGCAGGAAGCATGTTCCCACTGATGGGTGAGTCCAGAACTAGAGGCCACAGTTTAAGAATAAGGGGTAGGCCATTTAGAACAGAGATGTGAAAAGACTTTTTCACCCAGAGAGTGGTGGATATGTGGAATGCTCTGCCCCAGAAGGCAGTGGAGGCCAAGTCTCTGGATGCATTCAAGAAAGAGTTAGATAGAGCTCTTATAGATAGCGGGGTCAAGGGATATGGGGAGAGGGCAGGAACGGGGTACTGATTGTGTATGATCAGCCATGATCACAGTAAATGGCGGTGCATGTTCAAAGGGCCGAATGGCCTACACCTGCACCTACTGTCTATTGTCTATTAAATTATCTTACATACATAGAAACATAGAAAACCTACAGCACAATACAGACCTATTCGGCCCACAAAGCTGTGCCGAAAATGTCCTTACCTTAGAACTATCTAGGCTTACCCATGTCCGTCCTCTAGTGAGGCGACCATAATTGAGCACAGTACTCCAAATGGGGTCTGACCAGGGTCCTTTATAGCTGCAACATTACCTCTTGGCTCTTAAACTCAATCCCACGATTCTATGGACATATATTTGTTGTGCCTGCCCGCTGTTCACCAGAGCCCCTATTTGCGTGTCTGTATTTAGAGGAGGTCACCGTGTGCTTATGTATTTGGAGGGTGTCCTCATTTGCGTCTCTGCATCTAGAGGGGTACACTGCGCATGTTCCGAATTACAAGGGGTTTCTGTGCGCCTCTGTTTCTGGAAAGGGTCTCCGTATTCCTGTATGTACTTAGAGAGAGTTCTCCAGTGCGTCTATTTACTTAAAGGGGTACTAATACGTTGAAAAGGTGTCCGTGTCTATATTTAGAGCAGGTCCATATGTGCATGCCTGTGGGTGTGCCCATGTGAGTGTCTGCACTCAGGGGGTTGCCATGTGCGTGTATATATTCGGGAGGGGACCCTCTGTTCGAGTATATAGTTTGAGCGTTCCCCAAGTGTATATTTGAATTCACAGTCCCCTAAGGTCCTCTGTTCATGTTGATATTTCTTGGGTATCTCTTGTGGGCGTCTGTATCTGGGAAGCATTCACGTGTTCGTGTCTGAATTTGGAGAGTGTCTCTGTGTCTTTACTAAGAGTTGCTCCCCGTGAGGGTGTCTGTATTTATAGGGAATCCACCAGTGCGTGTCTTCCTTCAGAATGGTTACCCATGTGCATGCTCATATTTTCAGGCGGGCCACATATATATGTCTGCATTCACCTGGGCTAATTTTGAGTCAATGAATTTAGAGAGGGACTCTACGTGTGCGTTTGTTTTTGGCAGAGGCCCCCATGTGCGTGCCTTTATTTAGAGGGTGTTGCCATCCGGGTATCTATACGCATATAGAACCATCACCCTGTGAACATCCGCATTACTTCGGTGTTCCCTTGTGCGTGTCTGTATCTGTTCAGAGAGTGTTCTGGTCTATATTTAGAGAGACTCCGCGTGTTTATAATTGTATTGAAAAGGTGCCCACGTCTGTATTTCGAGCAGAACCCCACGTGCATGTCTATATTGGAGGGAATACGCTTGTTTGAGACCTTGTGTAGAAGGGATACCGATGCGCTTGTCTATATTAGTATATGGTAGGTTGTGTATGATGCAATTACTGCACTTTGATGATCAATCTTTTTTGAACTTTGGGTTTGAACTATATTATGAGGAAGTCCCTGTGGTTATGCATGCATCTATAGGTCCGCTTGTGCGTGTACGTGTTTTGAGGAGGCACCGTGTATGTGCATTATTCAGAGTTTCGCATCTGCGTGCGTGTAATGTGTGGAAGAGCTGTCTCGGCTGGAATTCGCTGCATTCCCAAGGCTGCAAGAGTGTAGACACAGCAAATGGAGGGGAGGCTGGTTTTCGGGCGTACCGCGCTATGCCCACAATTCTATACAATTTGTTACTGCGTTGGGCAGTGTAACTGCCATACCAAACCCTGATGCTTATCAATATGATGCTTTCTACAATACATCGGTAAATGTTGATGGCATGTCATATTCCTTCAACCTTCTGAGGATTTAGAGAAAATGGTGTACTTTCTGAGCCTTCACAAAGTTGCGGCTGGACCAGGACCATCTATATTTGACGTTTACATCTAGGAACTTCAAGCTCTCAACTGTTTCCAGGTCAACACGGAAAGGGGCGTGTACTCTATTCCGCTTCGAGAGGCCAACGGCGAGTTGTGTTGTTTCTGAGATGGAGGAAATCAATTGTGGTCTAGACAATCCGCCACTGACCTCTCTAACTCCTCCTGCACTCATCATTGTTCCAGATCTGGCTCGGAAGGTGCATTTATCTGTGACGAGCAGAGCAGAATTCACCGACAGCACAAGGCCCTGGATATAGGAAGTCCAGAAAGGGACTCCAGTTTTGAGGGTAATCATGACGGAAACTTTGCTGCCTATCCTCAAAGATTACAGGTTGCTGGTCAGGAAAGCAAGGATACAGTTACAGGGGGAGATTTTGAGTCGGAGGCATAGGAGTTTAGGGATGAGTGAATCTGGAATTTTGCAACTGTTGGCAGAAGTATAGTAATTAATACTTGATAAAACTCGTATTGCTGCGATGTTATTATTTACGCAGTGAAGTGATTGGGGCTTTCAGTGTGAGAAGTCCGGGTCGATCTGTAAATGTCTGTGCTTGAGAATATTGGCAATCTGTCCAAAACCTCCAGTTAGCTTCGTGAAACAAACTCCTTGTATTCGTCACGAAGACCGCTTAGCTGCGTGGATTTATGACTTCCTGGTAGGTAAGTAAATACAGCAATCGTACATTAAAGTTGAATCTAATCCGCTTTGACCATTACATTCCGCCCTAATACCGCATCTCCACCCCAAGGGCAAAGAGACCGAATTCCAACCTTTGAGAAAAGCCTACTCCTCTCCGCGCCCCCGATAACTGTCAGATAAATTCAATTTGTAAATTTGGGAATCGTAATGTGCGGCGCCTCCTATTGCAAACGATACTTATCTGACCGTGATTGTCCATGTTACAAAATTATTGAGCTGCAGAAATGTTCTATTTAAACACATCAATACGCGTGTTATAGAAATGGAAAAAAATTCTCCCTGAAATCATTCACAAACAATATTAAATTAATTGTTTTCCAGCAATTTCGTCATGGATCTAATTCCATGCGCGGTGTCCTGAGGCGCATATACCGCTTGACTGAGGTGCTTAATTGACAGAATGCACTGTCCTCTTCAGTATAAGATCTTTTATACCATACCAATCACAAGTAAACACTTAAAACATTTAGAGCCAGTGAACGCTGCTTCGCACTGAAAATGGGGTTATCCTTCCCCTTCCCTCATCTTTTTATTCCCGCGTCTATCCCCCTTTCGTTCCAACACGGTGAAGGGTCTCGGCCCGAAACTTCGACTCCTTCATTTCCATAAATTCTCCCTGACCTGCTGAGTTCCGTCAGCGTTCTGCATGTGTTCCTCTGGATTTCGTGCATCTGCAGAATCTACTGAGATTACATAGCTCGATGGCTTTTAAATGTTTCTGATGCTTCCGCTAATGCACCATTTCTGGCTGTTTATTCAAAATACTGTATGCACCAATCTTGGCATGAAGAAACTGCCCCGCCACCCCTCCTGCTCCGTGTTAAATCCCTGGCTTCTATCTTTTAATCTATGCTCTCCTGATTTTAGCAGCCCTTCTCTGGGCGAAAACCTATGTGCGTACACGTACTATGTCACTCACGAGTTCATACAGCTCTATTGATTTACCCTTAATTTCCTGAATTCTCGTGAGTATTGCCTTTGTCTGCACAATAGCTCCTTGTAACCAAGGCCAACAGGTTAGCCAGAAGAGTACTATCGGAAGATTGGAAGGTGGCACTTTTGTTCAGGAAAGGTAGTAAGAATACATCTGGATTAGAGACCAATGAATTTTACTTCAGTAGTGGGTAAATTATTGGAGGGGATTCTTGTAGACAGGATACATGAGTATTTGGAGAAGCATCGTCTGATAGGAAGCATGGTTTTGTGAGGAGCACGTCATGCCTGACCAGTCTGATTGAAATCTTTGAGGGTGTTACAAAGCACATTGATGAACGTAGGGCAGACGACGTGGTATATGTGGATTTTAATAAGGTGTTCGACAAGATTCCACATAGTAGGCTCATTTAGGATCATCGAGGTCTCTCTTCCTGTCATTACAGACATTTACACCACACGCTGCACCCGCAAAGCTAACAGCATTGTGAAGGACCCCACGCACCCCTCGTACAAACTCTCTCCCTCCTGCCGTCTGGCAAAAGGTACCGAAGCATTCGGGCTCTCACGACCAGACTGTGAAACAGTTTCTTCCCCCAAGTCATTAGACTCCTCAATTCTCAGAGCCTAGTCTGACACCAACCTACACTCTCACACTCTCACCACTCTACTCCCTTTGCAATTTTTGCTTATTTCTTTCTCAATTCCTGCTAAAACATTGTTTACATTTACGTTAACATCATTTATTATTATATTGTAATTTGCCCTTTGCCTATTGTGGCGTTTATGAATTATCGTACTGTCTTACTTTGTTTTGTGCACTTTATGTAGTCCCGTGTAGGTCTGAAGTCTAATGTAGTTCTGTGTCGTTTCACGTAGTCTAGTGTAGTTTTGTGTTGTTTGATGTAGCTCCATGGTCCTGGAAGAACGTTGTTTCGTGTTTACTGTGTACTGTACCAGCAGTTACGGTTGAAATGACAATAAAAGCGACTTGATTTGATTTTGAAATTCAGGAGGAATGGGATGCAGGGAAACTTAGCTGTTTGGGTACAGAATTTCTTGCCCTTAGAAGGTAGAGGGTGATGGTAGATGGAGAGTATCCAGCTTGTGGTGTTCTCCGGGATCTGTTCTGGGATACCTGCTCCTTGTGACATTTATACGACTTGGAAGTGGTAGGGCTGCTTACTACGTATGCAGATGATACCGGTGTCGGAGGAATGTTAGGTAGTGTAGTAAATTGTCGTAGGGACATTGTTTGGATGCAGAGGTGAGCGGAGAAGTCACAGAGCGATTTCTATAGGAGTAAAGAGTGAAGCCAAACACTTCGAAAGGTCAAATTTGAAGGACTTTATTGGTCGGGGGATGGAGTTCAGGAGCTGTGAAGTAATGTTGCTGCTCTATCAAACTTTATCCCGGAATGGAAATGGCTAACATGGGGGTCAAACATTTTAAGGTGATTGAAGAAAGACATACGGGAGATGCCAGAAGTAGTTATTGTATATTCAGAGTGGTGAGCGCATGGCGCACGCCGGTAGGTCTGTTGGCATTAGCAGTAATAGGCAGCTGTCGATCCCAGGGGATCATGAGTTTATGCCTCTGATGGATTGTGTCTTCGCAGGGGCGCAAACCTGGGCTCTAAGATTTGAAGAACCTTGCCCATACCGCGAGTTCCCCCTCTCCGCGTCACTGATGTAGTCCAAGGAAAGAGAAGCGCCAGTACAGTGTGGCACCAGTGTCGCTGCAGAGGTTGCTAGAGTGAAGTTGTAAATAACACCAAACTGCCTTTCACTCCAGAAGCCTTTCGCCTCAGTGGGAATGGCCACAAGGCAGCGGAAGTTTAAAATCAGAGTTTTCCTTCACCTAGGCGGGCTGCCGTCCAGGGCTGACGAGCCCCTACTGCCCGAATCAATTGGTTATGAGGCACCAGTGGCCCGCCTTTGCCCCTTCTCTTATCAGTAGAAAGACTTACGATGGGCCTGTTACCTAAACCACTCGTGAAGGCCAAGAGTTGGACTTGGTTGTTAGAGTCGCATGCCATTTGGAGCACTTTATAGGTAGTGGGAGCTTATCCCCACTACGACCCCGGCTATGATAACCTTAAGAACCATGTGTGGTGGTAGAGGCGGATACATTAGGGAGATTTAAGAGACACTTTGAACCAGGCACATTGCTGAAAGGAAAATAGTCGGCTATTGTGAGAGGGAAGGGTTAAATTGGTCTTGATCGTAGAGCTGCTTAAAAGGTCGGCAGAAAACAGAGGGGCGAAGGGCCTGTACTGTGCTGTATGTAACTCTCAGCACCATACTCCCACATATTTCTGCACTATTTCTACGTTAATAACATCTTTACAATATCAATGTGATTAAAACTGTACAAAATACCCAGCAGCATTACTAACGTCATTAAAACTGCCGCATAACTTCCTAGCAAGTGTACAAATGCCTCTGCACCACTCTACCTACCTGTGACGTCACTGAGGTATGCAATCCTAGGTGCCTCTGTTATGCAACGCTTGCCAGCACCCTGCCGTACACTGCATATATCCTGCCCTCGTTTCATCTTCCAAAATGACATACTGCGTATTTATTAGGATTGAAATCCACTTGTTAGTCCACAACCCACATCCCCAGTTGGTCAACACCCCTCTGTATTTTAAACTGTCTAAAACACCTCCTAGTTTTGTGTCATGTGGAAACTTACTAACCATGCATTCATATTCAAATTATTCATATAAATTCCAAACAACAATGTTCCCCACGACTCGAAAAACAGCCATTGACTTGTACCTTGCCACCGAGCCAATTATGAATCCAATGCGTATGTCCTTCCTGATTCCAAGCGATCCAATCTTCCAGACTAGCTTACAATGAGCGATCTTATCAGAAAGATTACCAAATTCCATATAGACAGCATCCACTGCTATACCCTCATCTACCCTCTGGGTTACCTCCTCGACTAACTGAAAACGATTCCTCAGACCTCCCACGCACAAATCTCTGCGGTTGTTCCCAAATTAGAGCCCAACTCTCCAAATCTTGGTCCATCGCGTCCCTGTGAATTGCCTGCAGAAATATATCCAACCAGTGTGTCAGACTAATTGAAGTGTAGTTCTCTGGCTTGATTTTGCCACATTTCAAAACCATGGTACGACAATAACCACTCATCAGTTCTATAAAATCTCAACAGTGGCCAGAGATGAAGCAACAGAAGTCGCAGCAAGGCCCCCACCCTCAGCTTCATCTCTCGGTTCCCACTAGATCTTAGAATGCACCTGGTAATTTAAAGCTTCCAGCGCCTCCTCCCTGCTAATTCATGTTGGGTCCAAAGTTACGATGGGACTCGAGCCCCATACTTGTTCGGATCATGCTGGCCTTCATAACAAGGGGACTTACGTATAGGAGCAAAGAGGTCCTTCTGCAGTTGTACAGGACCCTGGTGAGACCACACCTGGAGTATTGTGTTCAGTTTTGGTCTCCAAATTTCAGGAAGGACATTCTTGCTATTGAGGGAGTGCAGCGTAGATTCACAAGGTTAATTCCCGGAATGGTGGGACTGTCATATGTTGAAAGATTGGAGCGACTGGGCTTGTATACACTGGAATTTAGAAGGATGAGAGGGGATCTGATGGAAACATAAGATTAATAAGGGATTGGACACGCTAGAAGCAGGAAACGTTCCCGATTTTGGGGGAGTCCAGAACTAGAGGCCACAGTTTAAGAATAAGGGTTAGGCCATTTAGAACGGAGTTGAGGAAAAACTTTTTCACCCAGAGAGTTGTGGATCTGTGGAATGCTCTGCCTCAGAAGCCAGCGGAGGCCAATTCTCTGGATGCTTTCAAGAAAGAGTTAGATAGTGCTCTTTAAGATAGCGGAATTGAGGGATATGGGGAGAAGGCAGGAACGGGGTACTGATTGTGGATGATCAGCTATGATCAGATTGAATGGCTGTGCAGGCTCGAAGGGCCGAACGGCCTACTCCTGCACCTATTGTCCATTGTATATCAGGCCATCCCTTAGGCTGTGATTCTGCTGCTTAAAACGGGCCTAATCTCTAAGCGTCAAAGCACGGGGAGAACCCAGATAAGGAGAGCACGAGGATGTTTGTGATTTTACTTTTCACCCTCGTGTTATTTTTTTGCAGCTTTCTGTGCTCACTCCGAATACCAGGTCTGTCGGTGCAAACACACAGAATGAAACATGCACCGGTCATTAAAGAACGCTGTATCCAGACCAGGATCGCTTCTCACCATCGGGCAGGAAGTACAGCATTCTTAGGCCCCACACAAATAGGGTTAGGAACAGCTACAGCTCCTGAACCAACGTGGTACACTTCATTCACGACCTACCGACTTCCAGAAACTTTTTACAACACGTTCTCAGTGTTATTTTTATTTCTACAATGCATATTAGTGTCCGTCTTTATGTACAGCTTTTCAATAATTTTTATTGCATTTTGTTCTTTTCCTTATAAATTCCTGTAAGAAAATCAACGTCACGGTAGCATAATATATACAAGCTTCGATAATAAATTAACTTTGAACTTTGAAATTATTAAATAAAAGAAAAAATATATGAGGATCTAAAAATGCATGTAGAACATAGAACATTACAGCACGAAACCGTTCTTTCCGGCAACCATCTCTGCCGTGCCTCATGTCAATCTAAGTTAACCCTCGATGTCCATATTCCTTCATTCCCTGCAAGTTCATGTGATATCTAGGTACACATGTCGTCAGACTCAAACATTTACACTGCTTCTACTACTCCTGGCCGTCTATCCCAGGCATCCATCACTCTGTCTAAAATCTCTAACACGCATCTCCTCTGAATTTTGTCCCTCCCATGTTAAATGCACCCTTTCTACCCTGAGAATGCATTCTGACAACCTGCCTCGTCTCTGCCTCTAATCATCTCATAAAATTCTGTGAGATCTCCCCATAGATTCTAATTTTCCAGAGACAACAACCCAGGTTTCCCAACCTCTCCTTATAGCACATGCTGTAATACCCAGGGTCCCTCGTCTGAACCCCTCTGTAATGTCCACAGCCCCCAGTACCACTTCTACATGCAGACACCCCGCATGCTCCCCGCCCCTCACACACAAACATAGCTGAAATACCCTTTGCATGAAACCGATCCTGGCAACTCGGGCGGAGTACCAAAATCACACCCCCTATGCTGAGCCCTACTCTCATCGTCCTCGATAGACACTCCTACAAGCTGATCACCATGATATTAAAAAACCTCCAATCCTTACCAAAGTATCCCTAACACTCACTCACACTCACTCACTCACACACACACTCACTCACTCACTCACTCACTCTCACCCGGACGCACGCACAGCCAACAAGACACTCTCACCCACAGCTTAAGTTATAAATATCAATACGATAGGGGCGTTCAAAGAGCTCATGGATAGGCACGTGGCTGTGCAGTGAACGGGGGGATATGCACATCATGTTGCCAGACGGCATTAGTTCACTCAGGTGTTTAAATACCACTTTATCTCGTCGACATGACATCGTGGGTTGATCTGTTCCATGTTCTGTGTTAATAAATCATGGACCCTAATCAATGCGAGTGGCTCTCGAAGAACGGAATGAAGTTGTAGGTCAGATCACAAAGGCAATTTCTGGTGTGACTGGATCGCCAGTAAATAGAACTACAAATAGAAGGATAATTATCCCACTACCTGCAACCAGAAAGCCCAACCCTATCCTAACATTTTGATACACTGAATACCAGAAGACCATAAGAACACAAGATATAAAAGCAGAATTAATCCATTCAGCCTGTCAAGTTCGCTCGCCATTTCATCACAGTCGATCCCATTCAACCTCATACATCTGCCCTCTCGCCATATCCCTTGAGGCCCCGACCATTTAGAAACCTATCAACTTCCACTTTGAATAGACCCACGGGCTTGGCCTCCACCGCAGTCTATGGCCAAGCAATCCATAGATTCACAGATCTCCGGATGAAAAGAAATCCTCCTTACTTCTGCTCTAAAAGGCCTTCCTTTTACTTAGAGTTCCCTCTAGTTCTGGATACCCCCACCCAAGGAAACAGCCTCCTCTAGACTATTCAACATTCGGTAGGTTTCAATTACATCCGGACGCGTTCTTCTAAACTCCGGTGAGTACAGGCCCAAAGCTGCCAAATGGTCCCAAATGTTAACCCCTTCATTCTCGGAATCATCCTCGTGAATCTCCTTTGGACTCTCTCCATGAAAATATATCCTTTTTGAGATTAGAGAGCCAAAACTGTTGACAATACTCCAAATGCGTCCTGCCAAGCTTCTTATAAAGCTTCTGCATTATCTCCTTGTTTCTATATTCTATTCCCCTTGGGGATAACTGCCAACATTTCATTTATCTTCTTTACCACAAACTCAACCTGTGAGTTAACCTTCTGGGAGTCTTGTACGGGGCTCCTAAGTCCCTTTGGACCTCTGATATTTGAAGTTTTTCCCCATTTAGGTAATAGATTGCACTATTGTTTCTTTTACCAAAACGCATTATCATCCATTTCCCAACACTGTATTCCACCTGCCACGTTTTTGCCCATTCTTCCAACTTGTCAAAGTCCTGTTGTTAGCGCATTGCTTCCTCAGCACGACCTTCCCCTCCACCTATCTTTGAATCTTCCGCAAATGTTGCCATAACACCATCAATTCTACTATCTAAATTATTGATAAAAAATCTGAGAAGTATCGGTCCCAATATTGACCCCTGAGGAACCCCACTAGTCACTGGCAGATAAACAAAAAACACCTCTTTATCCCCATTCACTGCCTCCTGCCCGTCAGCTATTCCTCTAACACCATAGAATTTTATCTAGTTAAGCAGCCTCATGTGAGGCACCTTATCATTTGCCTTCTTAATATCTAAGTAAATGACATCTACTGCCTCTCTTTTGTCTTCCTTGCTTGTTACTTTCTCGAAGAATGATAGCAGATTTGTCAGGTAAAATTTCCCTTTGCAGAAACTATGCTGACTTTGACTTACTTTATCATTAGTCTCCAAGTACCTCATCTTTAACAATGGACTCTGACACTTTCCCAACCATTGAGGTTAGGCTAACGGGCCTGTAATTTCCTCTCCTTTGTCTTTCTCTCTTCTTAAAGAGTGGAGTGATATTTGCAAAGTTCCAGTTCTCCAGGAGCATGCCAGAATGAAGTGATTCTTGAAAGATCGTGACCAATGCATCCATTATCGCTTCAGCAACCTCTCTTAGGACTCGGGGTTGTAGTCCAACTGGTCCTGGAGACTTACCCAATTTAAGATCTGTCAGTTTGCCTAGCACTTTTTCCTTTGTAATAGCAATGATACTTACTCCTGCTCCCCCACGGACCTCTGGCATACTGCTAGTGTTTTCAACAGTGAAGGATGAAGCAAAGTACTTACCCGCCATTTCTTTGTCCCCACAGCATCATTTTTCAGTGGTCCAATATCAACTCTCGCTTCCCTTTTATTCTTTATATAACTGAAAAAAAAAGCTTTTAGTATCCTGCTTTATATTATCAGCTAGTTTGCCGACATATTTCACTTTTTCCCTTCTTATACCTTTTTAGTTGCCTCTTGTTGGATTTTAAAAGTTTCGCAGTTATCCAACTTCCCGCTTACTTTTGCTACCTTATATGCTCTTTCCTTGGCTTTTCTGCAGTCCTTAACTCCCTTTGTCAACCACGGTTGCCTATCACTGCCGTTTAAGAACTTCTTCTTCTGTAGGACATATCTATCCTGCGCCCTGTGAATTACTCCCAGAAACTTTAGCCACCTCCGTTCTGCTGATATCCCCACCAGTATCCCCCTCCGATGCGCCTGGGCAGGCTCCTCTCTCATGCTTCTTTTTTATTTCATCGCGATACTGATACATGTCATTTATGCTTCTCCCTCTCAAATTGCAGTATCACTTCAATCATATTATATTCACTGCCTCCTAATGGTTCCTTTACGTTAAGCTGACCAATAAAATCTGGGTTTTTACACAACATCCACTCTAAGATAACATTTCCCTTAGTAGGCTCGAGCACAAGCTGTTCTAAAAAGCCATCTTGTTGACATTCAACAAATTCCCTCTCTTACAATCCGACACCAACCTGATTTTTCCAATCCCCTAGCATATTAAAGTTCCCCATTACAATTGTGACGTTTCCCATATTACATGGCCTTTCCAGTCCCCTTGGGAATCTCAACCCCACATCTTGGCTACAATTTGGAGGCCTGTATATCATTCCCATAAAGTTTACTTTTCACCTTTGCAGTTTCTTAACTCCACCTACAAAGAATCGCAATTCTCTGACCCTAGGTCACCTCTTTCTAAAGACGTAATTCCATCTCTTACCAACAGAGCACATGCCTTCTTGCCTTTTCTTTCGATATGTCCTTTGATGTTAAATTCCCAACTGTTCTTTCAGCCAAGACACAGTGATGCCCACAACATCATACCGACCAACCTGTAATTGCACCACGAGTTTTTCCATCTTATTCTGAATGCCACGCTCATTTAAATACAGCATCTTCAGACCTACATTCCTCGCTGTTATGCATTTTGCCTCTGTGGTACAACTTAACTATTTGTTCTACCTGCAGTTGTACCCAATTATTGGTTGTCCTTCCTTACATTCATATTACATATTTCATCTTCTACTTTTCAACCTGCTGGCTCATCCTCAGCTCTATCAGACTGGTTCCCGTTTTCCTGCCATTTTAGTTTAAACCATTCCCAACAACTCTCGCAAACCCATCCACAAAGATATTGCTCCCCCTCGGATTCAAGTGCACCTGACCCTTTTGTAATGGCTACATCTGCCCCAGAAGAGGTCCCAATGAAACAGAAATCCGAATCCCTTCCCCTGCACCATTTCTTCAGTCACGTATTTATCCACCACCTCATTCTATTCCTATCCTCACCGTCGTATGGCACAGGCAGCAATCCTCCCAAATACTGCCAACAAAGGCACACTCCTAAAGGGCTGTAACGTCACAGCCGTTGTTTTACCGAGTGTGTGCTTACCCTGAAGAATCTGAACCATGGAACTACTCTTCACCCACTGCCACACATCGCACAGCAGCTTGGATAGGACACGTGAATTCACAAGTTCTGAAGCAACGGGAAAACCCAGGTGATATAGATGAAAACCAGGACCCCACCAGGTTCAAAGGCCTGTGGGGCTGTACTAACAAGGAGTGCCTAAAAGCCTATGCAGCACTTACTGGGAAATAGGATGATTGTATGCAGGTGTACAGCATTGACATTGTGGGTCGAAAATTTGCCTTGACAGATAAACACAAAACATGTGTGACTTCCTGTTACTGCTGATTTACTATATACATTAGCCATATAGTCATGCGCACCGAAACGGGCGCTTCGGCCCATCTTCTCTATGCTGTTTGCGTTGCCCAGTGAGCCAGTTCCGTTTGGCACGTATCCCTCCAAATCTCTCCTATCCACATACTTACCTAAACAGCTTTTACATATTGCTAGTGTGCCCTCCTCAGCCACTAGAATTAGCAGCTCATTCCAAATTTGCAGCGCCCTTTGTGTGAAGAAGGTGTTCCCAATGTTTCTTTTAATTTCTGCGACCCTATCTGAAACTTAGGCGCTCTTGTTTTGAGCACTCCGTCCCTGGGAATACAGCTACCTCATTTCACCCTGTCTATGTCCCTTTAAGAAATCATACCTTAATCTTTTACCTTCCAGGAAGTAGTCCTTCTCTGCGTAAATGCTTGCTATTACTCAGACCTCTAGATCCAGTCGACATGCTGTCAAAATCTTCTCCGCACTATTTTCAAAGGTCAATGTTCAAATTAAATTTATTATCAAAGTACATATATGTCACCATATACAACCACGAGATTCATTTTCTAGCGGGTATACTTGATAAATTCATATTTGAATAATAGCCAAACGATAATCAATGAAAGACCGCACCAGCTGGTGAGTTCAATAAGTGTAAAAAAAGACAACAAACTGAGAAAGTAGAAATATATACATATAAATAATAAGAACAAATAAGAAATAAATATCTCAACGTAATAACATCTTTCTCATAATAGTGATGAGAGAGAGAGAGAGAGAGAGAGAGAGAGAGAGAGAACATTTTAATGGTATTACAGGAAAGACACTAGAATCGATAGAAGATTGACTGACTGGCAGGAGGCAAAGAGTGGGAATAAAGGGGACCTGACTGGCAGGAGGCAAAGAGTGGGTATAAAGGGGACCTGACTGGCAGGAGGCAAAGAGTGGGTATAAAGGGGACCTGACTGGCAGGAGGCAAAGAGTGGGTATAAAGGGGACCTGACTGGCAGGAGGCAAAGAGTGGGAATAAAGGGGACCTGACTGGCAGGAGGCAAAGAGTGGGTATAAAGGGGACCTATTCTGCTTAGCTGCCGGTGATTGCAGTTGTCCGCACGAGTCGGTGATGGAACCTTCTCGTTTCCCGTCATGTAATAATGACTTGAATGATAAAATTGATAGCTTTTGGCAAAGTTTGTGCACGACACGAAGACAGATGGAGGGGCAGGTAGCGTTAAAGAATCAGGGAGTCTGCAGAAGGACTTAAACTGGGTAAATGGGCAAAGAAGTGGTAGATGGAATATAGCATACGGAACTGTATTGTCATAAACTCAGTAGAAGGAATAAAGGAATCGATTATTTTCTAAACGGAGAAAAATTCAAAAATAAGAGTTGCAATGGTACTTGGGAATCCTTGTGCAGGCTTCCTTAAAGGTTAACTTACAGCTTGAGCCGGTGGCATGGAAGACAAATGCAATATGAGCATTCATTTTGAGAGGACTAGATTATAACAGCACGGATGTAATACTGAGGTTTAAAACGGCATTGTTTAGAGCGCACTGGGAGTATTGCAAGCATTGCAAGCAGTTTCCCCTACCTGGGAAGAGAAATGCTGGCATTAGAGTCGGTACAGAGGCGGTTTCTAAGTATGATTCCGGAAATGAAAAGGTTAGCATATGTACTGTATGTGACATCTCCTGGACCGTGCTCGTTGGAGTATCCGGAGGGGAGGGAGGATATCATTGAAGCCTATCGAATATTGAAAGGTTTGGATAGGGTCCGTGTGGGGAAGTTATTTCCTACGGTGGGTGAGACTTGTCCTCATTTGCATGTCTGAATGTAGACGGGAACCTGCGATTGTTCGAAATTACAAGGCGTTGCTGTGTGCCTGCATGTATCTAGAGAGGGTCCCCGTATTATTGTACGCATTTACAGGGGGTTCCACTGTGCGGGCATTTATTTAAAGGAACACTGTGTTCGTGCCTGCGTTTAAAGGGTACCCGTGTCTGTATTTAGAGCAGGCCCCATGTGTGTGCGCATATTTGGAGAGAGTTCCTTTTTGCGTCTGCGTTGTCAGAGTGTCCATTTGCGTGTGTATTTTGAGGTGGCCCTCATGTGTATGTATGTGTTTTGTGGGTGTGCCCATGTGAGTGTCTGTATTCAGGGAGTCACCATGTCCTGTATGTGTTTGGAAGTGGTCCCCATGTGCGTGAATGTAGCTTCAGGGATCCTCGTGTGTGTGTCTGAATGTACAGTCCCCTAGGGTCCTTTGTTCATGTTCATATTTTCAAGGTACCTCCGTGTGGGTGTCCTAAGAAGCACCCACGTGTTCATGTCAGAATTTTGAGAGGGTCCCCGTGTCTGTAGTTTAGCGCCGGTCCCCATAAGCGTTTTCGTATTTAAAGGGATTCCCTGCCCCCCCCCCCCACCCCAGGTGCATGCCACTATTTAGAAGGGGTCGCCACGAGGTGTCTATATCCTGTGCTGTCACCCTGTGAATGTTCGCATATATACGGTTTCCGTGTGCGTGTCCGTATCTATACCTGGAGAGGGGACCCCCGTGTTTTTGACTATATTTAGAGAGAGACCCGTGTTTATCACTGTATTTTGTCTGGATTTCCAGCGGAACCTCATGTGAATGTGTATGTCCCCATGTGAACCCCATCGGATTACGCTTGTTCGAAACTTTTATTTTGAGGTAGTCCCAATGTTTATGTCTGTATTTAAAGGAACCCAGGTACGCTTATGTATTTTGAGGAGGCCCCGTGTGCATGCGTTACTTAGAGGGTTCCGCATTTGCGTGTATTAATTTGAAGCGGGGCCTATGTGTGTATATCTGTACTAAGAGTGGGACCTGTGAGGGGATGGCTGCATTTAGAGAGGGTCTCCGTATTCTTCTCTGCTTTTGGAGAAGCTCGCCGTGTGTGTGTGTTTATTTATTTTAAGGGGTTTTGCTTTCTTGTCTGCATTTAGAAATGGTCACCATGTTCTTGCCTGTATTTAAAAGGGACCCTTGTCTGTATCTAGACCATAAAGACCTTAAAATATAGGAGCAAAATTAGACCATTCTACTAATATGTCTTCTCCGCTATTCCATCATGGCTGATCCATTTTCCCTCTCAACCCCTTTCTTTTGCCTTCTCCCCGTAGCCTTTCACGCCCTGACTAATCAAGAACCTAGTAGCCTCCACCTTAAATACATCCAATGACCTGGCCTCCATAGCCCTGTGTAGAAATGAATTCCATATTTACCACTCTCTTGCGAAAGAAATACCTCTTCATGTCCGTTCTAAATGGATGTCTCACTCGTCTGAGGCTGTGCACCCTGGTCCTAGACTCCTCCACTAGAGGAAAATCTTCGCCACATCCATTCGGTATAGGCCTTTCAACATTCGATAGGGTTCAGTGAGATCCGCGTTGGCCCAGCGCCAACAAGCGCTCTTTATACGATAACCCTTTCAATCCAGAATCATTCCCGTGTACCTCTTCTTAAGCCGCTCAAAGTCAGCTCATCCTTTCTTCCAAAAGGGGGCTGATATTGCTCACAGTATTCCAAGGGATGTAACACCAGTGCCTTATAAAGCTTAGGCATTACATCCTTGTTTGTATATTCTAGTCCTCTCGAAATGAATGCTGACATTGCATTTACCTTCCTCTACACCGACTCAACCTGCAAGTTAACTTTTAGGGAACCTTCACAAGAACTCCGAAGTCTCTTTTCATCTCGGATTTTTGAAATTTCTGTCCGTTTAGAAAATAGTCTATGCTGTTGTTCCTTCTACCAAAGTACCTGGCCATACAATCCTCGACACTGTATGATATCTGTCGCTTATTCCCAATTCTCCTAATCCGCCTACGTCCTTCTGCAGGTTCCTCAACACTACCTGTCTCTTCACCTATGTTCGTACCGTCCGTAAACTTGGTCAGGAAGCTATCAAATCTATCATTCATATGTAAAACGGAGCGGTCCAACACCGAACGTTATAGAACATAACTAGTCACCAGCAGCTTATCAGAAAAGACTCCCTTCATTCCAACTCTTTGCCTCCTGACAATCAGTTCATGCTGGTATCTTTAATGTAATACCTTGCCTATCCTGTTCTTACCTTGTTAAGCAGCCTCGGATGAGGCACGTTGACAAATAACACAACTTCCACCGATTATCCTTTGTCTATCCTGCTTGTTATTTTCCCTCAAAGAACTCCAATGGAATTGTCATGCAAACTTTCCCTTAAGGAAACGCTTTAGCCCATTTATCTACCGGTTTAACATGGCGCAGGTGAAGTCCAGCAACTACCTACCGGGGGAAAGCAAAGCATACAACTAAATGCTTCATTCATAACACCTTTCTCTTGTAAATTTGCTGACAATCGATCACCGCAAAGAGAAACGAGCAAGGCGAGGTTCAGTCGATTGTCGAAGAGTGCGGGTGCGAAGAGAAGTCGAGGCGAGGTTGAGGAATGTTCGAGGCAAAGTCGGGGAGAGGTCGAGGGATACTTCAGGCAAAGTCGGGACGAATGCGGCGGAGCAAAGTCGTGCGGAGGAGAGGCATATTCAAGGTCCGCCCATCTAAACCGGGAGCGAGGCTTAACCGATATTAGCACCAGACGGATTTCGAAGGGTGAGGTACGGGTCAGAAAGTGGCGGCGGGCTGCAGGCCCTAGTGCGAGAAACGACCCTATGTTGGGACGATTCAAATGTCAGACCATATAGACTGATAAGGTGAAGTGTCAGGACAAGAGGTAAGGGTTTGACCGGTTCTGCTCGCTGTTCCGCGACGTTTACTCCGCTTTGCGCTGAACTGAGGCTGAGGCAGTGGCCTGCATCAGCTGATCCGGGCTTCGTTTCTATGGACCCACGTTTGTTCTGAACGCTACTTGCTCACTTTGATTATTTGCATGATTTAGTTTTATTTTCTCTCTGCAAATTGAGTGTCTGGCAATCTTCTTTTTTTCTGGCTTCTTTTCGGTTTCTTTGTTTTGTAGCTGCCTGCAGGGCGTGAATTCTTGTTTCAATGAATGAAGAGTCATCCCCGGTACCAGTGAAAATTCTTCGAGATACTGGGGCTTCTCAGTCACTCTTGTTAGACAGTGTTCTAGAGTTTGGTGATGAGACTGCCACAGGTGAGGTAAATCTTATTCAAGGCATTGAATAATCTTATTCAAGGCATTGGGCCGACGTTGTTTCTGTACCTCTGCATAAGGTAATTTGAAGTCAGAGTTGGTTTCAGGGCCTGTAAAGATAGGACTACGGTCTAGTTTACCGGTGAAAGGTGTTTCTTTGTTGTTAGAGAATGACCTAGCAGGTGGCAGAGTTGTCCATGCAGTGCAGCTGACGACTAAGCCAATCACTGATGACCCAAAGATGGATTCTAAAGTTTATCCATCCTGCGCAGTAACTCGAGCTATGGCCGAGAAGCTTTCCAATGCGGATGGTTCTGTGCAGCATGGTTGCACTACCCATGACAGCCCAAATCAGGACTCAGGTTTTGATGACTTGTCAGTGACGTTCCTTCCTTCATTATTGGACCAGGATCCTAGTGTTAGGATTGACAATAGAGATTTGTCTTTGTCCAGGAAGGGGTTTATAGCAGAACAGACCAGAGAACCTGAGATTGTTGCCTTAAGAGAAAAAGCTCTCCCAGGTGATGAGGTTGAGAAAGTGCCAGTAGGTTATTATATCAAGGATGGAGTGTTAATGAGGAAGTGGAGACCACCTGATATTCCTGCAAGTGAGGAATGGGCAATTGTTCACCAGGTTGTAGTTCCTAAAGTCTATAGGAATGAGATTTTAAAGTTGGCCCATAGTATGCCCTTGGGTGGCCATCTAGGTGTGAATAAAACTGTGGATAAGATTTTTAAATTATTCTTCTTGCCTGGTTTGAGGAAAGATGTTGCAACCCTTTTCTAAAGTTATTGTGGATTGTGTTGGCCCATTGCCCAAGACTAAAGCTGGCAATCAGTATCTGCTGACCATCATGTGTACAGCATCTAGACTTCCAGAAGCAATACCTCTCAGGAATATAAAAGCTCCAACTGTGTCGAAGGCTCTCATAAGAATTTTCATCCTATTTGGTTTGCCTAAAGAAATTCAGGCTGATCAAGGAAGTAATTTTATGTTAGGATTATTTCAGGAGATCGTTTACAAGCAAATTACATCGTCTGCGTATCATCCAGAATCCCAAGGGGCCTTAGAAAGATTCAATTCTACCCTCAAAACCATCATTAGGACATTCTGTATTGAATATGAGAAGGTTTGGGATAAGGGAGTTCATTTGCTTCTATTTGCGATAAGGGAGTCAGTACAAGAGTCCCTAGGCTTTAGTCCCTTTGAACTTGTGTTTGGACACCAGGTCCGAGAACCTTTGGCGTTATTAAAAGAACAGTGGATTTACAATGACCTGCATATTAACTTGTTAGATTATGTTTTAAAATTCAAGGAGAGATTGCAAGGGGCTTGCAACTTAACAAGGGAAATTTTAAAATCAGCCCACCAGGGAAGAATGAAAACTTGGTATGATAAGGAAACCAGAATGTGGTCATTCAAGCCAGGAGATAAAGTCCTAGTTTTGTTTCCCATTCAAACAAACCCTCTGCAAGCTAAGTTTCGCGGTCCCTATGAAGTTGTGTCTAAGGTCAATGATGTGGATTATGTAGTCAAAATACCAGATAGACGAGGCCAACGCAGCTTTGTCATGTAAACATGCTTAAACTGTACCATGACAAACAGACAGAGGCTGTGACCATTGTTGTCAATAACAATGAATCTGAATTCTCTGGAAATTTACCAGCTGATCCATCCGAAGCCTATTTTAAATCCGACATTATTTCAGCCAGATTGACAAATTCGACTGTTTTAGAAAATCTTGTCGAGAAATTGGCTCATTTACAGCCACAGCAGCGGCAGCAAATGAAGCAGTTGATCATGAAATTTAGGAATTTGTTCCCTGATGTTTCAAAAAGAACCACTGTAGCCTTACATGATGTAGATGTCGGTGATGCCAAACCCATAAAACAACATCCATATTGCATGAATATTGAAAAATGTAGACATGCTGAACAAGAAATTGAATATATGTTAGAAAATGGTTAAGGAAACTTCAATTCAACAACAGAGCTTGATTTTTGCAGGAGTATGAACTCACGATAACTCACATTAAAGGTAAGGATAATATAATTGTCGATTTCTTTCCAGATGTTAAGTTTGCGATGTACTTTTAATAGTGGAGTGGAATTTATTATTTGTGTGCGCTCTTGCTATATGTTATATTAGTCTGTAGTATGCTGTATGATAACCATAAATATGTTGTTTCACATATTGTAGTTTGCAGTTAAAATGTTGCACTTGCAGATCAAAAAATTCCCTTTTTTTGGCGGGGGGGAGTATTACGTGAGCACGATTCCGTTTACTGTGGGTGTCTCTTTAAAACGCCTGGATGAGGCGGGTTTATGACGTCAGTATAACAAGCTGCGACAGACCGTTGGGACTTTCAGAAAGAAGGGGGGGGAGAGGGAGGGGGAGGGAGAGAGAGAGAGAGAGAGAGAGAGAGAGAGAGAGAGAGAGAGAGAGAGAGAGAGAGAGAGAGAGAGAGAGAGAGAGAGAGAGAGAGAGAGAGAGAGAGAGAGAGAGAGAGAGAGAGAGAGAGAGAGAGAGAGAGAGAGAGAGAGAGAGAGAGAGAATGAATGCTTGGGTTGATCAATGGCACACAGTGCACATTGGATATATGACTGTCTCCGTATGATCCATATGTGGTTTTTGTTGGAATATCCTGTGGCGACCACTTTTGTTAACCCTTACCTGGTTTCGGGTCTGTTAAGTGGTAACCACCTATGCTAAGGTATATTTTGTGACTGTCACCTTTGGGATATTTCTACATGGAATTCGGAACGACTCGACGGATAAGATCTTCTGCGACTGTTACTTCGATTTCCCAGCGTGGAACCTGTGGGATTTTTTGTAATCACCTCCTCGCTTTATTTTAAGGTGGATTTACAAATCTTTTCCCTTATTTATTCCGTGGATCATTGGACCTTTCTAGTTTGCCATCTTAAGAATTTAAGAACTATTCCTAATCTTGACAGTTTGGGAGCCACACACACACATAACACTGTTAATTTTTATTTATTTCGTTTAATCTCTCAAATTCTAAGTAGATACAAATAAAAACAATGGCTTTAACATTAAAACCTGTCTCAATTTGTGATCTATTGCTGCTGGTATGTAACAATCAGCCTATAGATCTTATGTATCACCTCCTCACTTCCCCTGACCAGATGAAGGTAATCGAGCTGCATCTCCAGTTCCCTAACGAGGTCCCTTAGGAGCTGTAGCTCGACACACCTGGTGCAGATGTGGCCGTCCGGGAGGCTGGGAGTCTCCAGGACTTCCCACATCTGACACCGAGCACAGAACACCGGCCTCACACATGTTCTTTTCATTTAGTATTGGTGATTGTCAATAACATTTGAAGAATAGATTGGCGACGACTGATGTGTAAGGTTCCTGAAGGGAAATTAGTGAAATTTATTGCTGCTATCATTGAAAACCATGGATATATTACCGAACTGGTCGATAGCTTGTTCCAACATGTAAGGACTTAACAATATCGGAATAGATTTTGAGCCTTTTGATAGTAATTGATAATTGGTGTAATACTGTTTCTTGAGTCGCAATAGTGGAAATCTTTCTTTTGGCTGCTACCTTGGGAGATCAATTAAACATAAATACATGGAGATAATGTATACAGCAAGGGCAATAACAGAATACGGAACAGAATGTTACAGTAATGAGAAACATCAGCTAGACAGATATGGCAGACTGAGAGATCAATAATTCTTTATTTTATCGTACAGGAGGCATATTTAAAACTCTTTCAATAACGGGCAGAAACTGTCCTTGAACCTGGTGTGGCCTTTTTACGGTGGAAAGGGGGCATGAAAGAAAAACTCCTGAGGGGGAGGTGTCTTGGATGGTTTTCGCTGCTTTCCCGAAGCAGCAAAACGTATATGCAGAGAAAATGGAGGGGAGGCTCGTTTTCGGGATGTACTGAGCTGTGCCCTCAATTCTATGGATTTATGACTGCGTTGGGCAGTGTAGCTGCCATTACCAAATTCTGATGCTGATCGGTAGGGTTCTTTTATATAAAGCATTGGGAAATGTAGATGCCATGCCGCATTCCTTCAATTTTTTTGAGGAATTAGAGAAAATGGTGTGCTTTCTTAACCCTCACATCCATGCGGTTGGACCAGGACAATCTCTAGTTGACATCTAGATCTACGAACTTCAAGCTCTCAACTGTTTCCAGGTCAACACGGAAAGGGGCGTGTACTCCACCCCGCTTTGAGTGGTCAACGACCACTTGTTTTGTTTCTGAGATCGAGGAAATAAATTGAGGTCTTGACAACAATCCACTGGACTCTCTAACCCCCTACTACTACATTTACACCGCAAAGACGAAAGGGAGTGTGAATTCTAACCTTCCAGAAAAACCTACTCCTCCCCCCCCCACACCAGCCCTCCATTTAACTGGCGGTCACAATTCCATTTGTTACTTTGAGAGTCTTAATGTGCTGGGCCTACTTCTGCAAATGATATTTATTTGAATGTGATTGTCCAATTTACAAAATTATTGAGCTACAGAACTGCTCTGTTTAAATACATCTACACGTGTCATAGAAATGGAAAAATAGAATATTCTTCCGTGACAATATTAACAAACAATATTGGATTAATTGTTTTCTTGCAATTTCCTCATGGATCGAATTTCACGCATGGTGTCATGAGGCATAACAAATGGATTAACTGCAGTGTTTGTTCAGTCGGCTGTGACAGATTTCATTAAGGAGGAGGTCGCGTTAATTAACAGAAAACATTTTTCTCTTCATTTTGAGATCTTTTATACCATACCAATTACGAGTAACCACTTAGAACAGTTGGAACTAGTGAGCGCTGCTTCGCACTGAAAATGGGGTATCCAGCAATTTTCAATATAGCGAGCATTTTCTATCCTGTACTTGCAGCGGTCGGCATTCTTGGTAAGCTACCTGGAAATGGTCATTATGTGTGCGCTTTCCCTTTCTTCCTATACCTACTGCAATTTAAAAATAACCGTCCGAAGCCCATGGCAGATACTACCTCAGTTGACACCAGTCAGACTTCAAGGATCTGATTCTTAAAAATAATGTTGATCTTTTCTTTAAATGTTTGACTCTGACAATTACATCAATTGATTTCGTGTTAATATTGACGCTTCTCAACCTTTTACCGTGCTCCGCTTTCCGAAACATTTCTAAGCCTGTTTGCCCTGGTTTTGAATCAGAAAAATGTTATCCAGCACGTACGCTGCGTTCATTAAAAACATATCAAGTAAAACGCATCAGGGTTTGTCCGTCTGAAAATAACTTTTTTTTTAAATCCTTGCAGTTAATTTACTGGCGATTGTGATCTTGTCCCGGGGAAAATGCGGACTTTCAAAATGCATCACCCGTTACCTAGTGGGAATGGCAACAGCTGATTTAATGGGCGTTGTTTTTGCTGTTGTACTGGAGCAGATCAATAATATTTATATTTATGCTAGCTTTTTGCTCATTACGCCGGTTTGCGCCGTGACACTTGTCCTGAGGCTCGCAACCATGGACTGTTCTGTTTGGCTCACGGTGGCTTTCACGTTCGATCGCTGTATCGCAATCTGCAGTCAGAAGCTGCGGGAACGATATTGCACCGAGAGAATAGCGACTGTGGTGATAGCAATTGTGGGTGTAGGGAGCTGTGCGAGGTGTGTTCCATTTTACTTTAAAGTGGACCCTTTTGCTATCATTAACAACGTACCCTGGCGCTGCATCAGCAAACCGGAATACTTTACGTCTGTAGTGTGGAAAGCCTACCAGTTGTTTAACGGCATCATTACACCGTTATTGCCAATCGGTCTATTACTATCGTTCAATGCTTTAACAGTCAGTCATATTATAGCAGCAAACAGAGTCCGCCGGACGTTCCGGAACGGCAGCCAGAATCAGAAGGACCCAGAGGCGCAGAACCGGAGGAAGTCAATGATTTTGTTGTTTGCCCTCTCAGCCAACTTTATATTGTTGTGGATACCCTTTATTGTATATACCATGAACTGGCAAGTGCAAAATTATTTCTACACAGATAGGTATTTGAATACCCCGACATATATGCTGCAGCAGTTTGGGCTGATGTTGCAATTTCTCTGTACCTGCACCAACACGTGCATTTACACACTGTCGCAGAGGAGATTCAGAGAGGAGCTGAAGAATGGACTGAAATATCTGTTCACGCTGAATGGACGGCTTCATACATAAAATGCAGGTCGAATCATTGCTTCGGTTCAGAGCTTAAATAAATCATCTGAAAGGATTGTAAGCTTCGGAGACATTCCATAAATCCAGGTAGCAGGTTCATGAATGCCCATAGCCTGCTATTTTCACCGAAGGCATATAATTATAATTTATTTAAGAAAGACAACTGGGCCAACGAATTACATTCTGGTTTTTGATTGTTTCATTGGTAGAATTATCTATCAATTCGTTGGAATAATACGTAATTATCCATCATTTCTTTGGATATATGATATTCCCCCAACTCCCTGTGGGGTTTGGGTATCTCATTTTTACAGTTTCTTTAACGAATTACCTCACTCATTCATGGATTTTGCAACGCCTTGGACTGAGAGTTCATAGAACAAATATTGAAGTATTTCCGTTGATTAATTGCCATTACAGCTGTTTACAACTATTATCGACCCGAGGAGCTGCTCTGGAATTCGCAGGTCAGGTAGTTTTCTACGCTGGATAAGTACAGGAGTCAGTAACAAGGAATTTGCATCTGGGTCCGCTACCAGCCGAATGGACTACGGCCTGAAAAGTAAATTCTGTTGATACCTCCAGAGAAGCTGCTTGAGCTGCTGAGTATCGGCATTTCCTTCAATTCTATTTCAGATTGCAGTCTTTGCAAACATACTTTTGGATTTGATCTGCATTATTTTGTTCGTATTTAGCACCAGAGTACGTTTATTTTAATTTTATGAACGGCAATGTTTTTCCTTCATCAGTTTGGCTGGGAAACTGGGAAAACTGTTTGGCTTGTTTAACTCTATCGATGAAATAACATTTTTTTGTGTGCTTTTGCACAACCGCTGAAAGTTAATTTTCTATATCTACCCTCTCAAACACGTTAATCGACACTTTGATGGATATTTTACTGGAGTGTGTGGATAGTTTGCATCGGCTGGAGTGTAAAAATTTGAGAGGGGATATAGGGGTTCTTGAAAGGGTGCACGTGGTCCGCATGCGTTCTCTAAAATCTAGAACCCAAAGATTCTAGAAGAATCCATGTATCTTGTAAAGCGTTAGTGACAGTATTTTCAGCGATATTTTCACATTTGCTTCATATTTATGCTCTTTCTTATGTGAATACATAATGAAGCCAAAGGTCTGTAGAGATAGCTTTATAACAAACAGAATCCATGGGTATTCAATGAAACGTCACCGATAAGACCTTTATGATCATGTCCAACTGAAATTATGAACGAAGGGCAGGAATGTCTTTCATCCCACTGCAATGTTAAACATGAACATGGGTGTTTAGTTAACTTAAGACCAGAACTTTAGATTACGTCTTTCATTTCTGTCTATAAAAAATCCATACTAATGTCAGCTTATGACTTTCTGTCTGTTTGCCAACACGTGGAAACTTTTCAAGTTCGCATAATATTTTTGTTTCATTTCACAGAATCAAAATCATGTTTAACATCACCGGCATTTGTCGTGAAGTTTGTTGTTTTGCGGCAGAAGTGCACCGCAAAACATAATGATAAAATAAATATAAATTACCATAATATACAGCAAGTATAAATAATGCAGGAAGAGAGAAAAAAAGAAATAAAGTAGTGAAGCATTTTACATAGCTTTATTGGCAGTTCAAAAATCTGATGGCGGAGGGGAAGAAGCTGTTCCTGACACTTTGAGTGTGTGTCTCCAGGCACCTGTACCTCCTCCTTGATGGTAGCGATGAGAAGAGCGCATGTCCTGGGTGATGGGGGTTTACCTATTCGTTTCAATTTACATTGCCGAAGCAATGCTGAGGTCCTGTACCGAGTTATAGAATATCTTCAGTCGCCGTGTTGAAGAAAAAACTTTCTGGTAGTTAAAGATAGCTGTATATCACTGCATATGGTTGTGCGAATGTTAACAACAGTTTAGAACGTTTATTGGCTATTAAGTCAGGATGTTTGAGAGCAAAATCTTTATCCTCTTTTGATGACCCACTTTTGATAGGCCAAACCTTTTTCTTTATTTTGTCACCTTGCTTGCATATTTACTCATAATTCTCTGTAATCGAAATATCGCCGAGTTTCATTCACACTTCGCATTCCCTTGCTAACCCATATCACATGCCTTCGACGTCTGTTTTATTCAGACATGACGTATATCTCTTTTGATTATTTATTTAACCTGACTTTTAACTAACATCTGTTTGTCTTATTCAGAATCCTCCAGTGGTGTTAGCATTGTGCTTTCTGGAGATTTACATAAAAATTGCTTGTAGGCCTAATTGTTTAATTCTATTGTGTAGTGACTTTGGGATAATACCAGTTGCAGATATTACGACGGAGAGAATATATACTCTGTTCATGTTCTATTGTCTTTCAAATTCCTCTTTTAATTCAGCATATTTCTGGTGTTATTCACTGATTGATTTCCGTATGGTATCTGTGTTCAGAAAGGCTATCATGTAAGTTGTTCTTGCGTATTTGTCTTGCAATATTATATCCAGACAGTTATTATGTATTGCCTTATTTGTAACAATAGACCGGTCGTGATATAATTTGTAGGACTCTGACCCTAAACCCGTATCAGGCTTGCATTTTAGTAGAGTATGATATCGTTTATAAGTTTGTATTTTAAAGTAAGATTTTGGTGAATGATGTTTGCCTGTGTAAGTGATCAGATCGAGTTATATTGTTGCAGGATCCTGTAATGTGTTGTTTTTTTCTGTTTTCTCTTATAATTTTTTGCATTTATTGCTTTGAATTTGTTGGTCTTTTGTTGCGTATTTTGATGATTTTTGAGTTAACCACCTGGTTCTGTATTGTCACAAGAAATCCCTCTATTTTTGGGAAGGGGTCTCCAATCCTGAACCAGGCGTTCGATGCTTTCTATGCCGACATCTATTCTGCTCAGATCATAGGGGTGCTTTCCACGGAGGGTCATGCACTTCCAGTGGTTAATTTTTTCTTCTGTGGCTATAATTCCTTCATTTCTGGGTTGTGCTTTCTTCTACGTTTAGTAGTGTGTACGTCTTATGCTCACGTGGAGTGCAGAAACATGCTTTCGTTGATGAAAATATATCCTTAGAAGTTTTATCTGTCTGTTGTGTGATTTCTTAATGTCTGCTATTCATCTTCTTCCTAGATTAACCTGGGTAGTATTAATCCAAGTGCGTACTAGTGCATATTGTATTTTCTAAAATTTGTCATTTCAGTTCTTACTTTTCTTTGTAATTTTTCCAGATCGGTTTCAGACTGCAATATTATGCCAAAAGAACACGTTGTATGCGTACAGCAAAAGTGTTTATTGCCGTTCTTATATTTTTACTGCCGAGCTCCGTTTGGCAGCTTTGTTAAGCCTCGATGTAAGTTCTGGCACCATTATCATGAACATTTCAGCATAAAGACGTCTCTCCTCTAAGATAGTAAGCAGAACTGTACTGAATACTGAAGGAGTAGCATCAGCAATGTCATTCTTCAAAACTCCAACTAGTATAGGCTCAGAGCCATCAAATGTTCCTCATATGTTAACCCTATCGTTCTCAGGATCATTCTTGTGAACCTCCTCTGGACCCTCTCCACTGCCATCACATATTTTCTCAGATAAAAGTCCCAAACTGCCTTCAATACTCCGTGCGGTGTGACCACCGCCTTATAAAGCCACGGCATTACACCATTGCATTTATTTTTTTTTTAGTTCTCGCGACATGAATGTTAACGTTGCAGTTTCCAGTTCTCTGGAACCATTACAGAATCTGCTGGTTATTGAAAGATCACTAATGTCTCCACAATCTCTTCAGCTACCTCTTTTAGAACACAGGCGTGTAGTTCTGGGTGTCAACATTTCTGGGGATCTATTCTGGGCCCAACATATTGATGCAGCTACAAAGAAGGTACGGCAGTGGAGATATTTCATTAGGAGTTTGAGAAGATTTGGTACAGTATGTCACCAAGGATACTCGGAACTTTCTATTGGTGTACCGTGGACAGCATTTTAACTGGCTGCATCACCGACTGGTATTGGGTGGGGGGGGGTGGTGGAGGGGACACTGCATAGGATCGAAATAAGCTGCAGAAAGTTGTAAACACAGTTAGCTGCATCACAGGCACCAGCCACCCCAACATATTCATGGAACGATGCCTAAAAGAGCCAGCATCCATCTTTAAGGATCCCCATCACCCAGGACATGCCCTGAGTGTGGAATGAGCTGTTAGCACAAGTTGGTGCATACGAGTTCGATTTCAACATTTAAGAGAAATTTGGAAAGGTACGTGAATGGGAGGGGTATGGAAGGCTATAGTTACGGTGTAAATTGATTGGGAATGGGTATATTAAGTGGTTTCATCATGGACTAGATGGATCGAAGGGCCTGTTTCTACGACTCTCTTGAGGTTTAAGATTACACTGGTGAATCCCAGCGACTTCTAGCTGGCGGCTAACGAAACAAGGAAAACAACTACATAGGCAACACGAGTGAATCTTATTAAAACAACTATATACTTTGTTAGCCACACTTTTCCTGACAAAAGATCATCGCAAGCAATAGCCTGTAACTTTCCTTTGGACTTGGACACAATTTGATATCGTAGAATCGAGATCAGGCGAGACAGCGTGCCTGTCGCCAAGAACGAGGAAGACCCGAGGTTCGATAGATTTAAGCGCCAGGCTAATCAGAAAGGTCGGGGTTCAGGCCGAATCGAAGCAGCGGGGTCCAGGCTCCAGAGCGTATGGAGCCGACTGAACCCATTGTTTGGACGTCGATTTAGGCGCTGGGTCAGATTGAAAAGGTAAGGGACGGGCTGGTTCAGCTCGCAGCTCACCTACCCTTCGACATTTACTCGGTTCTACACTGAATTATGGGACTCGAACTCTCGATGTGGTCTTACCGGGTGTTCGACGGTCGTCTTTTTTAATGGGCTCTCTTGAGTTTCTTTATTTCGTGGCTGCATGTTAAAGATCGAATCTCAAGGTTGGATAATTTATATATTCTGTGACAATAAATGTACTTTGAACATTGAACATTGACTATCTGAAAAAAAAACCTTTTCCTTAACACTATCGGTCAGCTTACATTCATTTTTAATCTTTTCTCTCCTAATTGCATTTTTGGTCTCCCTCTGTTAGTTTTTAAAAGCTTTTCAAACCTCTAAATTCCCACAATTTTTAATGTATTATATGCCCTTTCTTTTTCATTATGCTGTATTTGACTTCTCTTGTCAGCCAGGGTTGCTTTATCCTCCCTTTAGAATACTTCTTCTTCCTTTACATTTATCTATCCTGGACCTTTTAATTGCTCCTAGCCATTCCTGCCAGCATCCCTGCTAACGTCCCATTCCAATCATCTGTGGCCAGCTCCTCTCTCGCGCCCCTTTATTCCACAGTAATACTGATACAACACACACTAAACTCTTAACTTTTGGCAGTATTCCCATCAGCCCGCATTCTACCACTCACTTAAAATATAAAGGTTTGAAGGTCCAATTTAATGTCAGAGAAACGTATACAATATACATCCTGAATGTAGGAACTAAGTATTTATTTTCTATTTGTCTTGTATTCTATGCTACGGGGTTTATTATGTTTATTATGGTAACCAGTCACGTGAGTGGGGTTGCGCTAATAGTGAAGGGAATAAGTTAGGTATTCTTGTTTATTTCATAATCTTGGGACAGGTTGAAATCATATCTTTGCCAAGTACCTAATATCGCTTCAAGATTGCATGTTTGCTAATTGCTAATAAAGGATTGAAATAAGGAAGTCAACTCTTTGGAACAATCATTTCATTGGAGCCGAAGGCGTGTCATGCAGTTATAACCACAGGTATGATTGCGTGTCATGCAGGTATAATTGCGTGTCATGCAGGTAAAATTGCGTGTCATACAGGTATAATTGCGTGTCATGCAGTTATAACCACAGGTATAATTCCGTGTCATGCAGGTGTAATTGCGTGTCATACAGGTATAATTGCGTGTCATACAGGTATAACAACCCTGTGAAGGTTCCAAGCTAGTGGCAATTATTTTGATTTTTGGATTAGCTTTTTATTTGGCACTACACTGAATGTATCACAGTCTGTATTACTTCAGGCATCAGGGCTAATTAAAAGGATGAACGGACTCTTGAAACAAAAGATTCGTTTATTAATACCAATCCATACCTTACAGAGGTGCTGACTGTACTCCCCCCAAATCTCGAAGAACCTGAACAACCCCAGGGATCACCGATACCCTGAAAGATCAAAGGTGCTTCTGAACAGGAGGTAGAGGTAGCACTGTAGAAGGGACTCCCAGAGGGGGAAGGGAAATTACGGGTGCATATTCTAAATGCACCGGCTTGCAGGAAAGATATTGCGACAAATGGAGTTAGTGACACCTACTGGGTATCAGTACAAGGGAAAAGCTATTAGATGTGTTTAAGCAGGGAGAAAATGAGCAAATCAGAATGATTTTAAAACTTTGGAAAACTGATAATATAAGATGCTTTGTTCTGTTTCTGGTGGAAAAGGAGTGCTGAACTAATCGTGTCAGTGGCATGGACCTTCATTTTAGTACAAAGTGCCATCTGGTCACGTGGATGGACACATAAAGACCTACTATGGACAGGGAAAACTTTTCTAAGCTTTACCCTTAAGACTTGTGAGGCTAAGCCCAGCTCCAATGCCATATTTAAGTTTGCTGATGACACTACTGTTGTTGGCTGAATCAAAGATGGTTATGGCTCAGCATGTAGGAGGGAGATTGTGAGCAAGACCAAGGAGCTGAGTACTGATTTCAGGAGGAGGAAACCAGAGGTCCTCGAGATAGTTGTCACTGGGGGGATCAGAGGTGGAGAGGGTCAGCAAATCTAAATTCCTCAGTGTTATCATTTCAGAGGACCTCTCCTGGGCCCAGCACATAAGAGCAATTATGAAGTAAGTATGACAGTATCTCTCCTTCCTTAGATGTTTGTGAAGAATTGCATGACATCTACACCTTTGATGAACTTCTATAGATGTGTGGTGGAGTATATTTGGACTGCATCACAACCTGGAATGGAAACACCAATGCCCTTGAACAGAAAATCCTACAAAAGGTAGAGTATGCAGCCCAGTCCATCATGGGTAAATCCCTCCTCACCATTGAGCACATCTCCTCAGAGTATTGTTGCAAGAAAGCAGCATCCATCATCAGCTACCCGCACCACCCAGGCCATGCTCTCTTCCGACCGCTGCCATCAGGAAAAGGTAAAGGGGCCTTAAGACTCACGTCATCATGTTCAGGAAAAGATATAACTCTTCTACCATCAGACTCTTCAACCAGAGGAGATAACTTCACTCAACATCACTTGCCCCATCACTCAACTGTCCCTCAACCTATGAACTCACTTTCAAGGAGTCTTGTTCTCATGTTCTTGTTATGTTCATAGAATGTGACTGTGATTGACTGCATCTGGATTTATCTTACTCAAAATAAAGCATGAGATGCAGGAGCAAATATTCAAATACACCCAGGTTTAGGATCTTTTTGCATCTTACCATAATCAGAATATTAGTTAGGCTTGTAGTGCAGTTCATTTGACCTCATTGCCTTAAGCCAAAGGTTAGGTGGCTGCAATGTCAGGCCTCTCTTGTTTTGAGTGATTTGTTATCTATATGGAATTCACATTATGATAATCCCACTGCTTAAATAATAATATTATAGTTCCTGTAGTTATCTTGTAACTTGTGCTTTAATCTTGTGTAATGTACCAATGAAGGATCGTGGGATGAGGAAAGAGTTCAGTTTGATTCCTCCTTGGTATTTGCTAAACTGTACAACAGAAAATAGAAGTTTGTAAGACAAGGTGTGGGAGTAACTTGAAGATATACTTGGTCGCACATCCGGAGATGATACAGAATCTGGGCTGAAGGGCCTGATCCTGTATTGTACTGCTCTGTGTTCTGTAAAGGATGCTTGGTATAATCACTCTGGATGTTAGCAATGTGGTAGACAAATCCCAGAGGGCACAGTGATTCCATGGAGTCCAAGATGGGTCCCAGATGAGAAGGAAAGTATAAAGTGAAACGAAGAGTTGAGAGGAAGAATGAATCAGCGATGATTGAATGGCAGAGGTGACTCAATGGGCTGAATGGCCTCATTCTGCTCCTGCATCTTATGGTCTCGTGGCATCAGCGCCGGACTCCGGAGCGAAGGCTCTCGAGTTCGAATCCAAGTCGGGCCACCCCTGAGCGCGCTTTCCGTCCGTGCTGGGTTGAGCGTCGAGCTAGCCACTTGGCCTCTTTAAAAAAAAGGGTTGAGTCAGGAATATTCGTACCGTGACCCGGCTAATCCGAATGGAGACCAATCCTGACACCATATGCCGGACAAGAATGGCTGACTGGTGCGACGCACAAAAAAATTATGGAAACCAAACCCTTTAACCTAATATACAAGTTGACTGTGTTGCCCAGCTACCTAGTTCTATCGATCTGCATTTGCCCCATAATCCTCTAAACCTGTCCTCTCCATGCATTTATCTAGATGGCTTTTAAATGTTGGTAAAATGACCGCTTCAGTCATTATTTCTGGCAGCTCATTCCAAATATGCACCAACATTTGTGTGAAGAAACTGCCTTATGTCCTTTATAAATGTCTAGCTTCTCATATTAAAGCTATGTCCTGTTGTTTTCAGCACCCATTCCTGGGAATAATACAATGGTCTTTTACCTTCTCTATGCCCTGCATGCCCTTATTACATACCCCAATCAAGTCACCCTTCAATCTTCTACATTCCAAGAAATACAATCCTTGTCTACAATGAACTCATGCCAGAAGTCCAGACAATATCCTGGCAAATATTTTCTGCACTCTTTCTAGTTTAGTAACGTATTTCCTAAAACAAAGTGAGCAACACTGTACACTGTACTCATAAACACAGGCGATTCTGCAGATCCTGGAGCTCCAGAACAATATACACAAAATGCTGGAGGAACTTAGCAGAACAGGCAACATCTATGGAGAGGAATAAATGGTCAGTGTTTCAGACCTAGACCCTTCAACAGGAGTGGAACAGAAGGGGAAAGAATTTGCAATCAGAATGTGTGGGAGTGGGGAAGGAGAACAAGCTGGCAAGTAATAGATGAAGCCAGGTGAGGTGGAAGGTGGGTGGCGAGCGAGAAATCGGACTGTGCATTTGGAATAGATGAAGGGCTGAAGAAGAAAAAGGCATGGGCTCCAGATATTCCTGCCTCTTTATCTACATGGATCAGTCCACATTCCAAATTTTCACTGGTAAAGCTCCACAAACCTTACTACACTTTATTGATGCTGCTTTTTGCACCCATGCAGAGCTAATCAACTTTGCCTCCAATGTCCACCCGGCCATTATGTTCAGTTGGTCCATTTTTGACACTTCTTTCCCCTTCCAGAATCAGATTTCTGGATCATTGGGATCTCTTCTGGAGAAGGTATAGCCTGCACAGAAGAGATTGTTTACAGCTGAAACAAGGAAGTCCAAAATCCTTGCTAGAACTCTTCCATGGGTTTAAAATAATTTAGAGGGATTTGGGAACAGGATGATGGGGTTGAGGATAGAGCTGTTAGTTTACAAGTGCAGGCAGATAATAGGGCAAAATTGCAGTCAGTTGGACAAGTTGCAGTGTAAAAGGCAGACAAAATTGAATAGGGTGCTGGATGGAGGAGTAGATTATCTTGTAGCGCTGTTAGAAATTGGCAGGTATGACTTTGTGGGTATCACTGAGTTGTGGTTGGAAGATGATTATAGTTGGGAGCTTAACATCCAAGGATACTCATTGTATCAAAAGGACAGGCAAGTAGGCAGAGAGGGTGGTGTGCCCCTTTTGGTAAAAAACAGAAACCAAATCCATAGTAAAAGTTGTCACGGTATCAGAAGATGCAGTTTCATTGTGGGTAGGGTTCAGAAACTGCAAGGATAAAAAGACCCTGATGCGAGTTATATACAGGCCTTTGAACAGTAGCCTGGATGTGGACTACAAGTTACAATGAGAGATAGAAAAGTAATGTCAAAAGGGTAATGTTACTCTAGTCATGCGGGATTTCAATATGGAAGTAGTTTGGGTGTATCGGATTGATGCTGGATTCCAAGAAAGAGAACTTGTACAATGCCTTAAAGATGGTTTTTTAGAGCAGCTTGTGGTTAGGCCCACCAGGGTATCGGCTCATCTGGATTCGGTGTTGTGTAATGAACCAGATTTAATTTGAGAGCTTAAGGGAAAGGAACCCTTAGAAGACAGTGATCACGCAGGATGATGCAACCGTGACTGACAAGGGAAGTCAAGTCCAACATAAAAGCAACAGTTAGTTAACAATATCAAAGAGGATACCATAGCTTTTTTTGGATATATGAAGAGTAAAAGAGATGCAGGAGTAGATATTGGATCACTGGTAAATGATGCTGGAGAGATAGTAATGGAAGACAAGGATATAACGGATCGCTTAATAAGTATTTTGCATCAGTCTTCACTGTGGAAGACACTAGCAGTATGCCGGAGGTTCGAGAATGTCAGGGGGGGCAGAAATAAGTGCCATTGCTATTACCAGGGAGAAGTGCTTGGGAAACTGAAAGGTCTGGAGATAGATGAACGTTTGGACCAGATTAACTACACCTCAGGGGTTTTTTGAGAGGTAGATGAAGAGATTGTGAAGGCATTAATAATGGTCTTTCAAGAATCATTAGATTCTGGAACAGTAACAGAGGACTCAACAATTACAAATGTCACACCATTCTTCAATGAGGATGGAAGGCAGCGGTGAGAAGTTGTTGGAATTGCTGGTTAAGGATATGGTTTCAGGGTACATGGAGGCACATGATAAAATAGGCACAAGTCAGCATGGTTTTCTTTAGGGAGAATCTTTCCTGACAAACCTGTTAGAATTCTTTGAAGAAATAGCAAGCAGGATAAACAAAGGAGAATCAGTGGATGTTGTGTACTTGGATTTTCAGAAGGTCTTTTGAGAAGATTTCAAAGGTACATTTAATATCAGAGAAATGTATCCAATATACATCCTCAAATACTTTTTCTTTGCAATCATCCACAAAAACAGAGTGCCCCAAAGAATGAATGACAGTTAATTGTTAGAACTGAAACCCTCACCAAGCTCTCAAGCATGCAGCAAAGCACCAGTAGAAACACAGACTTGCAGTACCCCAAAGAATACTCATTCACCTGGTAATTTGACAGCCCACAGGCTTTCTCTCTCCCTAATAAGGGAAAAAGAGGTGTCTCCATTTCATAGCGAGAGGGGAGACATAGCTAACAACTTGCTGATTCACGATGTTAAAAATCCGTTGCGTCACCTTTTCTGAGCTCTGTGCCCAAAGAACTCGGGTCTCTGGGCACACAGCCAGAGATCTTCCATCTTCTATGGCACACTGATCTCCTGCAGAGGCACTGACCTTGAATCTGCCCACCTCCAGATCCATGGAATCCTGGAACTCTGAAGGCAAGCTAATCTCCTAGACCGCTTCCTTGTGAGATGCCGAGATCAGGTTCCATTCCTGTAAAGAACTGAAGTCAGCATATCTTCAGGTCGGGGTCTTCAAAAGAACTCTGAAAGAGAAAAATAGAGATAGTAAAGATAGAAATAGAGCTGTTTTCAAAAATGCAAGTAAAGAAGTCGCCGTTAGACACCATCGTCTCTCCTAAGCTCCTCTCCGAATGTGCTACACACAAGGCTGCTTACAAGATAAGAACCCATGATACTACGGGGAAGATACTAGCATGGATGGAATATAAGCCAATTGGCAGGAGACAAAGAGTGGGAATAAATTGAGCCTCTTCTGATTGACATCCGGTGATCCCAGGGACGGGGTCAGACACAGAAATTACTCTGCACACTGTACTGTAACACATGTCCAGTGACAGCGACAGACACAGGGTGAGACACCATTCCATTCCATCATGAGACATGCCATTCCATCACACTCCTACGGACAGGGACAGGCACAATAATCAGTCCGTACACCATCCCATCACACACTGTCAGGGACAGTGTCTGACACAGGCTGAGCCCAATGGCTGGAGAGGGAGAAGCTAAAATCAGATGTATCAATATTACAGTGGATTAAAGGTAATTTGATTGGCTGGATGGAGATACAGTATGTCTCTACAAAAGGAGCTGCTTTTCTCTGCTAGCCTGCAGGTCATCCTTGGGCAAGGTGTAGCACCAGCTCAGCCACTCCATCAGGGTCACATGAAGCCATAGGGGCAGGTGGTGGATGGTTGTATGTACAGCTGGTGGATATCACAATTCCTGGTTATGTGTTCACTGATGCTAGGCAGAAAATCACTGAGGAGTATTGATAATGACTGGGCTCACCCATCTTGTAAAGACACTGCCTGGAAGAAGACAATGGCAAACCACTTCTGTGGAAACCTTTGGAGACCTTGATCGCCTATGTCATATGACTTGGCATGTAATAATGATGATGATGAAAGGTAACTGCAGGGGCATGAGAGAGGAGCTGGAAACGTCGAATGGAAGGGAATGCTAACTGGGATGATGATGGAGCAGCAATTGCTGGAGTTTTTGAGAGTAATCACAAAGACACAGAAATGTCATCCCAAAGAAGTTTTCTCAAGGAAGGATGAGGCAATCATGGCTGACAAGGGAAGTTAGAGAGCATCAACAGTGTCATCCTATGCCCACACTTTGGAAAGTCTGATCGCCTGGCTGTACTTTTACACCCTGAGTATAGGCAGAGATTGAAGACCGCACCACTAGTAAGTAGTGAGGACCAAGAAGGTCTGGACAAGGGAGGTGCAGGAGCACTTACAGGACTGCTTTGAATCGGTGGACTAGACTGTATTCGGGGATTCCTCTTTGATTCTGAATGACTACACCACAGTTGCCACTGACTTCATTAAAACATGTGTGGATATATGTATGCCTACAAGAACATATCAAAAGCTGGAGATGAATCTGGAGGTTCATAGTCTGCTGAGGGCTAGATCTGTGGCATTCAAGTCTGGTGATCCAGGACTACACAAAATGACCAGTTACAAATGATGGAGGGCTATCTCAAGAGCAAAGTAAAAATTCTGAACAAAGCTGGAAGTGGAATTGGAGGAGAGGGGTCTTGCCAAAGACAACAAGGAGTATGTGGGGATATGGGTCAACTAGAAAAGGAAGCAAGGGGTGTTGTCAAAGATGACAAGGGGTATGTGGAGATACAGAGCGACTAGAGACAGAGGAAAGGGGTTTTTTGGAAAATGACAAGGATATGTGGGGATGGAGGGGAGGCAAAAGCAGCAAAAAGGGGGAAGTGGGAGCACGGAGTATCCTAGAGGCAGATGTGTGAGGGGGAAAGGGGGCATTCCAGAGATGGGTCATGGAAGGGTATCCCAGAGATTGGAGGGAGGTGTTCCAGAGGCATAGTATGGTGAGAGGAAGAGGAATGTGGCATCCCATTGTGCATGGGGAAGTGTTTCCCCAGAAATGTGTAAAGGAGTTGAATGTCAGACATGGGAAAATACTGACATTAGGATCATCTGAGAGATGAAATGGGGAATGTGAGGATACGAGGTGACCAGATGTGGAGGGAAGTACAGAAGAAAGTGGTATCCAAAACTGGGGCAGAGGGAGCATCCCAAATTGGAGGGTGGGATGGGTAAGAAGGGGGAAGTTCGAGTCTGAGAGATGAGACGGGGTTGGGGTGGGGGTGGGGGCAAGGGACATCCCAGAGATGGGTGGGGGGATGAACGAAGGGGCAGGGTGTGATGGAGGACTGGAAGGCGCGTTTCATAGTTGGCCTACCAGAGATGAGGAGTTGGCTCCTGGTAATATGGGGAAGAAGAAGAAGAAGGCTGAATCCCAGAGATGAGGCTGAAGTGTTCCAGAGATGGATGGGATTGGAGGGTGGGGTGGGGGAAAGGAAGTTTCCCAGAGACATGGGCGTGAAAGTGAGGCGGGATATCCTTTGGACATAGTGGGGAAGAGGATGTCACCGAGACAGGGAAAAGCAGTGACACAGATGGGGAATTGAGAGGGATGGGAGGCAGGACAAGGAGGTCAGACCCAGAGATGGTCCGTGGCGGCAACCAAGAGACAGAAGACACTGGGAATGGCAGGACCAAAGACAAGGAAAAGGGGGAAGCGGCAGACCCAGAGACAGGGCTGGGAGGGAGAGATAGATGAGAGAAAGGGAGATCTCGAGAAGAGGGGAAGGAGATGACCCATAGATGGGGGAGGAAGGAAGGGGAGATTCAGCGATGGGAGAGGAAGTGAGAAGGGGGTGACCCTGACCAGACACAAGGGTAGAAAGTGGCAATCCAAATGTGGGTGGGTGGAGTGGCACAGAAACATCAGGGTGAGGATGGAATGAGGCAATCAAGGGACAGGGAAGGAATGGGGGAAAGGGGCAAGAAGGGAGAAGGGGGAACATGGAGAGAGTGGTGGAGAAGGATGACCCAGAGAGGGCTGGTGGATAGACCCAGGGAAGGGGGCAATCCAGAATCAGGAATTGAAGTGAGACAGGGAGTAGCCCAGAGGCATGGTGAGTGGGGATTTAGAACGGGCTTAGGGTGACCCAGTGATATAAGTTGTGGGTGTTGTGGGAAGTGGATAACCAAGAGGTGGAGAGGTGGGGAAGGGAAGGGACCAGACTGATTGGGGATGAGTTGACCTACAGACAGCTGAGGGCAGAAGAGTGACCTAGTGAAGGAGGGTCGGGGGGAGGTTAAATGGGTGAGAGACATTGCAGAGACAAGGGGCAGCAATGGGAGGGTGGGCTGATGGAGGCGTACCAGAGACGTGGGGGAGAGAAAGGTGAGTGACCCAGTGAAGGGACAGGGGAGAGGGGTGTGGAGTGACACAGAGACTGGTGAGAGGGATGATCCAGAGACTGGGGGAATGGGGAGACTCTAAGATGGGGAGGGGTGGGAGTGGGTGATGAAGGGTCTCAGCCCGACACTTGATGGTTTATTCCCCTGACTTGCTGAGTTCCTCTAGCATTTTGTGTCTGTATAATGCATGTAGTTTTGTTGGTTATTATGACCTGTAAGAATTTATCATGGTAAGTATTGTTTGCAAGTAAGGGATTAAAAGCTGTGCAGATTTCAATTGGCCAATATCTATATAAAATTGACAATCCTGAGCAGAAGTTTCAGAGCAGTTTGGTGACAGGGGCTGGTCTGTTACCCTGGGGCACAAGGAAATAAAGTTTGAAGGAAGTATGAGTGCAAGTCGTCAGAGACCAGTTGAGCAGTGATGTCATTTCCTCATCCAGTGATGACCATTCAGAACCCGTCTCCACAGGGGCAGCCAGAGGTGAGCAGCTGGGATGGATTTCAGGGAAGGCTGGGTGAATGGAAAGAGAGAGAGAAAAGAACATCGCTACAGGGTGATGAGAGGAGACAGAACAGAAACACTGACAGGGACCAGAGAGGAGGAATGGCCTCTCTGCTGGGGAGTAAAGGCAGGTGAGGAGAGGCAAAAGGTCAGAGTGGGGAATAGAGGAAGGGAGAGTGGAAGTTTTTTTTTACTGAAATAAGAAATCAATATACATGACATCAGATTGAGGGGCACCCAGACAGAACATAAAGTGTCACTCCTCCACCCTGAGGGTGGCCTCATTGTAGCACACGAGGAGGCCATGGACCAACATGCCAGAATGGGAATTAAAATGTTTGGCCGTTGGGATATTCCGCTATTGGTGGATAGAGCGGAAATTCTCAATTAAGTGCCCCCTCCCACCCAATTTACGATGGATCTCAGCAATGTAGAGGAGGCTGCATTGGGAGCATGGGACACAATCGAAGCCCCGAGCAAAAAGGACTCACCTGATAGGACTGTTCAGGGGCCTGAAAGGAGCTGAGGGATGATGTGAATGGGCAGGTGTAACACTTTGGACACTTGCTAGGGTTAAGTGCTGGGAGGGACATTAGTAGGGAGGGACAAATCAACAATGAATTGATCATGTGGATAGTCAGAGGCTTTTCCCCAGGGTTGAATTGGCTAGCATGAGAGGGATAGCTTTAAGGTACTTGGAAGTAGGTACAGAGGAGATGTCAGGGTTAAGTTTTTTTATGCAGAGAGTGGTGAGTACGTGGAATGGGCTGCTGGTGGCAGTGGTGGAAGGGAAAATGATAGGGTCTTTTAAGAGATTCCTGGATGGCTACATGGAGCTTAGAAAAATAGAGGGCTATGGGTAAAGCCTAGGTAGTTCCAAGGTAGGGACATGTTCGACACAGCTTTGTGGGCTGATGGGCCTGTATTCTGCTGTATGTCTCTAATGGAATCACGGAGGGAGTGATCCATGTGGAAAGAGGGTAGGGGGGAGGGGTTGAAGGTAAAGCCATGTTTGGTGGAAGGATCCCTTTGGAGATGATGGAAACTGTGGATGATGATGTGATGGATGCAGAAGCTCATGCGGTGGTAGGTAAGGAAAAGAGGAATTCTATCACTGTTAAGGTAAAGAGAAGATGGGGTGAGTAGAGATATTCAGAAAATAGAGGAGATGTGAGTGAGAGCAGCATCCACAGTGGAGGAAGGGATATATGGTTTTTTGAAGACAGAGGACAGCTTTGAGGAAAGCAGTCTCCTGAGAACAGATGCGACGGAGACGAATGAACTGAGAACAGGCAATACCATTATACATGAGATTGGGTGGGAAAGCATATGGTCAAGATAACCGTGGGAATAGGTAGGTTTATAAAAGATGTCGGTTAACAATTTGTCTCGATAGATGGAAGTAGAGAGATCGAGAAAGGGGCAGGAGGTGTCAGAGATGGACCAAGTGGACTTATGTTCAGGGTGGAAGCTAGAGGCAAAGTTAATGAAATTGACAAGCTCAGCACGTCATCAAAGTAGTGGTCAATGAAATGGAGGAAGAGCTGGGTAATCTTCGATGGGACATGGTGATAAACCAAAGAGGGGCCTGCACAAGTCTGGCCTTTGGGGTTCGTGGAATTGGTGGGGGTTACAGTTTACAAGGAGGAAGAGAAGGAGAGAATCAGACCAGGAGGACGTGGTTGCGAATGAAAGATCGGCAACACTTTGAAAATGATTGACTGAAAAAATGTTTACTTTTGCAAAATGCTGGAGGAACTCAGAGGGTCAGGGAGCATCTGTGGACAGGAATAAACAGTTGCTACTTCAGACTATGACTCTTCACCATGCACAGACAGTTTTTTTCTGGTTAGATGCTGTCTGACCTGCTGAGTTCCTCTAACACGTCTGTGTCGCTCTATATTTCCACCATCTGCAGAACCTTTTGTGTTTTCTATCCACATTTGTAAGTGGATTGGACTTTGATATTTGACACATGGAATGCCTGTTGATACTGAGAATATTGTTTATGGGAGTTTGCTGTATTAAATTAGCAACTGAGATTTTTACATATAACACTGAGGTAGCTGGCATGGAACTGGTGGTTGCAGACATTTTGCACTCTCATCTATGGTGATGAAGTGCTTTCAGAGGTTGGTTATGGCTAGAATCAACTCCTGCCTCACCAAAGACCTGGACGCACTGCAGTTTGCCCATTGCACAATAGGTCTAAGGTGGATGGGATCTCATTGGCTCAACACGACAATCCAAATACCTATGTCAAGATGCTGTTTATTGACTACAGCTCAGCATTTAGCACCATCATCCCTTCAGGTCTGGTCAAAAAGCACCATAACCTGGGCCTCTGTACCTTTCTCTGCAATTGGATCCTTGACTTCCTCACTGGAAGACCAGAATCTGTGCAGATTGGTAATAACATCTCCACCTTGCTGACAATCAACACTGGCACTCCTCAGGTAGGTGTGCTTAGCCCACTGCTCTACTCTCTCTACACCCATGACTGTGTGGCTAGGCACAGCTCAAACACCGTCTATTAATTTGCTGATATAAATATTGTTGGAAAATCTCAGAAGGTGACAAGAGGGTGTACAGGAGTGAGATATTCCAGCTAGCTGAATGGTGTCGCAGCAACAACCTTGCACTCAATGACAATAAGACCAAACTGATTGTGGACATCAGGAAGGGTAAGACAGGGGAACACACAGCAGTCCTCACAAAAGGATCAGAAGTGGAGAGAGTGAGCAATTTCAAGTTCCTGGGTATCAATGTATCCGAGGATTTATCCTGGTCCCAACATATCGATGCAGTCACAAAGAAGGCACCACAGTGGCTACATTTTATTTGGCATTTGAGGAGACTTAGTATGTCACCTACAACACCAGCAAATTTCTACAGATGTACCATGCAGAGCATTCTAAGTGGCTGCAACATTGTCTGGTGTGGCGGGGGCTGGGGGTGGAGCGATATTGGCACTACTGTACAGGATCGAAGTAGGCTGCAGAAAGTAATAAAAGTAGTCAACTCATGGGCACTGGCCTCCGTAGATCCAGAACATCTTCAAAGAGCCAGGCCTCAAAAAGGTAGCTTCCATCATTAAAGATGCAGGGCATCTCCTCTTCTCACTGCCACCATCAGAAAGGAAGTACAGGAGCCCAAAGGCACACACTCAGCTTCTTTCCCTTGTTACTTGACCATGGTTTTGTTTACTTTAAAACGCCTGGATGAGGCGGGACTATGACGTCAGTATAACAATCTGCGACAGACCGTTGGGACGTTCAGAGAAAGAAAGGGTGGGGGGGGGGGAGAGAGAGAGAGAGAGAGAGAGAGAATATATATATAGCCTGCTGTGACAAAGGGTAAAGTCTGATACTTTCACATACCCAAAGGATTAATGGCACACCGTGCACATTGGATATGTGACTGTTACTTCGTATCATCCATACGTGGATTTTGTTGGTGTATTCTGTGGCCACCACTTTTGTTAACCCTTACATGGTTTTGGGCATGTTATGTGGTAACCACTGATGCTAAGGAATATTCTGTGACTGTCACTTTGTGATATTTCTATGTGGATTTCGGGACAACTCAACAGATAGAATCTTCGGCGACTGATATTTCAATTTCCCAGCATGGAACTTGTGGAATTCTTCGTGATTGCCTCCTTTCTACATTTTAAAGTGGATTTACCAGTCCCCCTCACTCATTCCGTGGATTACTGGACCTTTCTAGTTTTCAATCTTATGTAACCCCCAAGGTTGCCTCAGGCTCGCTCAGCTCGTTCTCGTCTAGGGGGAGCAGCCTTCGGCCCCACCAAACTGGGTAATCAGCTGGTGTGGATGCTGTGTGATGTCCCCGCCTCGCCCAAAAACAGACAGTTTGCATATGTGATTAAATGAGTACAATTTATAAAGGTTACTATAACTAAGTGATTAATAATGATACAGTATATATGAAGAAAAAAATAAAGAAAAGGCGCCAAACATCAAAGTCCAAACCACTTCATGCACGACTGTTGGAGCTCAATTACTGAAGTCTTCTGGCTGCCATTCCATTCCCTCCGAACTCCTCGACTCGCAGCTTAGGACCATCTGAAGTGGTCAACCAAGCACATCTAGCTTCATCCCCTCTCCTCGGAGTACCTCCTGGCCTCGGACCCCCACTTGGGGTCCGTTCCTCATCCAGCTTACAGCATTGCGTCCTCTCTCTCAACCCTTCGCACCGATCTCCCCAAAAGCCCGCCAACAATAGCTTACAGACTCAGAAGAAAGAACAACATTAATCCCAATTGGTTTACAAAGGAATACAATTCTTGTTACCAGTCAATTTTAAACCAAACAAGCTTCCAGCACTCTCTCGCAACAAAGAAGCATTCCTGCTTTTAACAAAACAAAGAAGCCATTTTGATTACATACACAGTAACAAAGAAAAAAGAAGAAACCCCCTTTACACTTAAGGCTTTAAGAACTGTTCCTAAGCGACAGTTTGGGAGCCACACACATATATAACACTGTTAACCTCTATTTATTTCGTTTAATATCTTACAATTTAAGTAGATACTAATAGATATGGTGGTTTTACCACTAAAACCTGACTCATTTTGTGATCTATTGCATAAATTGGGGGTCATCCGGGATTTTGAATAAAAATGGAGCCTATCGATTGATTGATTAACGATCTGATTGGTTACTTCCTTTTTGATTGACTTGTGGTTATAAACCAGCAGCAATGGATATTGATAAATTTCTGGCATCACCAACCTCTGAGGCATTAGAGGATGCCAGAAATAATGAGTTGTTGATCATTGCTAAAAAGTTGGGTTTTATTACAGTGAAACCAGTTATAAGAAAGGCAGGGATTCAGGGGAGAATAGTTGAGCATTACGTATCTACGAATGTGTTTGAAGAGTGGGTGTTAGAGTGGTTTCCTGGAGGTAAACTGGAGGACCATCAGTACAGAATGGAATAATTGCAGTTAGAGAAACTTAGATTAGCGGACAGAGAAAGAGAAAGGCAGTTTGAAGCTGTGGAAGCAGACAAAGAAAGGAGGTTTGAGCTAGAGACGTTAGAGAAGCTACAGCAAGAGGTCCAATGTTTGACTCTGCTGATAAGTTTGTTCCCAGTCGGAAAGTTAAATTGTCCCCTCCATTTGATGAGACTGAGGTTGATAAATACTTTCAGCATTTTGAGAAAGTTGCTCAGAGCCTACTGTGGTGAAGAGGCAGTTGGCCTCTCCTGTTACAGAGTGTAATTAAGGTAAGGCTCATCAGGCTTATTCATCCCTGTCAGTTGACAATGCAGCTAATTATGACATTGTGAAACAGGCTGTGCTTAAAGCCTGTGACTTAGTTCCAGAAGTCTATAGACAATGTTTTAAGAATCTGAGGAAATCTGTGAACCAGACTCATGTGGAATTTGCTTATGAGGAGACCGTTTGTTTTGAACGATGGTGCATATCTAAAAATGTGGACAATGATTTTGACAAACTGAAAGAGTTAGTTTTAATTTAAGAATTTAAAAGGAGCATCCATAATGACATAAAGACATATTTGGATGAGAAGGATGCAGCAACTTTACAAGAGTCTGCTAAGTTAGCAGATGAGTTTGCCCTAACCCACAAGGCTAAGTTACCACAAGTAAGACCTTCCAAAAGGGTAGCATGGGTAAACCAGAAATCAAATCTGGGACTAGTGTCAAAGGTAAGGATGAAGGGAAGCAATTAGAGGAGAAACATTCTGGTCCTGCTTGTCACTATTGCAAGAAACCTGGTCACGTTACTTGGATTGCACTACTTGTATGTATAATCTATATTTTTATTTATATTTATCATCTGTTATGAGCAGAGAGACAACATCTGCTGGAAGTAAATTCCTTGTATGTGTACAGGTACTTGGCGATTAAAGTCTGATTCTGATTCTGATTCTGAAGAAGAAGAAGAAGAAGAAGGAAAAGGAGATAGTTCCAGAAGCTTGTATTCAACGTGTTGAAACACCTATATGCCAACAGGGTTCTGGACTTTCTGATGAAGCTCCATCAAAGATTGAGACATCTGACCTGGTTAGGAAAGAATTCATTGTTTTTGTGTCGGAGGGGTTTGTTTCAGTGAATGAGGGGTCATCCCCGGTACCAGTGAAAATTCTTCGAGATACTGCGGCTTCTCAGTCACTCTTGTTAGACAGTGTTCTAGAGTTTAGTGATGAGACTGCCACTGGTGAGGTAAATCTTATTCAAGGAATTGGGGCTGACATTGTTTCTGTATCTCTGCACAAGGTAATTTTGAAGTCCGAGTTAGGTTCAGGACCTGTAAAGATAGGACTACAACCCAAGGCGTTTCATTGTTGTTAGGGAATGACATAACAGGTGGCACAATTGTTCCTGTGGTGTATTTGACGACTAAGCCAATCACTGATGACCCAAAGATGGATTCTAATGTTTATACAACCTGTGCAGTATCTAGAGCTATGGCCGAGAAGCTTGCCAATGCGGATGGTTCTGTGCAGCATAGTTCCACTACCCATGACAGCCCAAATCAGGACTCAGGTTTTGATGGTGACAGGGTGCTGAATTACCCCTATGAACTGTGTTTTTTGAAAAGAGAGAGGGAGTTGCCAACCCCGGACACCTTGTTATTAAGAGAGAGAGAGAGAGAGAGAGAGAGAGAGAGAGACAAAGCCTGCTTGGAGATGGTGTTATGGTTTCTCTGCAAGCGTGTTTACACTTTTGCAAAGACACTGTCAGCTTCTGTATTCTTACAGAGAGAGAAGGGAGGAGTTGTTTGATGGACAGCTGGTGCTCAGCACGGGGAGATAAATGGGAGGTCTGCTGGTGGACCTACAGACACATGGTTTTTGGACACTGAATGAGCTTTGTTGTGGCCACAGAAAAGGTAGGTTTGGAGGATCGATCAGTGGCTCTCGCAGTGTGAAAAGGGTATGACCGGTGGGGAGTTATTCGTGTGCCCACACTATTCAACTCAATACCATGAACTAAACTGAACTTCACTCATCATCGTAAGACTGAATCTGTTTACCCCTAGGCTTGAAGAAGCTTGGTTTTCCTATTTCCACACTTATATATATGTATATAATCATTGCTAATCTGTTTGATATATCTGCATTCATATTACTGTATTGCATAGTTACTAATAAATAGCATTACTTTATAACAATACCAGACTCCACAGTGTTTTCTATTTCAGCTGGTTCTTTAACCCATCATGGGGAAAGTGACAATGACTTGTCAGTGACTTCCTTTCATTCATTATTGGACCAGGATCCTTGTGTTAGGATTGACAATAAAGATTTGTCTTTGTCCAGGAAGGAGTTTATAGTGGAACAGACCAGAGACCCTGAGATTGTTACTTTGAGAAAAAGTTCTTCCAGGCGATGAGGTTGAGAAAGTGCCAGTAGGTTATGATATCAAGGGTGGAGTGTTAATGAGGAAGTGGAGACCACCTGATATTCCTGCAAGTGAGGAATGGGCAATTGTTCACCAGGTTATAGTTCCTAAAGTCTACAGGAATGAGATTTTAACTTTGGCCCATAGTATGCCCTTGGGTGGCCATCTAGGTGTGAATAAAACTGTGGATAAGATTTTTAAATAATTCTTCTGGCCTGGTTTGAGGAAAGATGTTGGAACATTTTGCTGAACTTCTCACACTTGTCAGGTTGTGTTTAAACCTAATCAGGTCACCCCAGTGGCTCCACTACAGCCTGTTCCTGCATTTGGTGAACCCTTTTCAAAAGTTATTGGCGATTGTGTTGGCCCATTGCCAAAGTCTAAAGCTGGCCATCAGTATTTGCTAACCATCATGTGTACAGCATCTAGACTTCCAGAAGCAATACCTCTTAGGAATATAAAAGCTTCTACTGTGCCAAGGGCTCTCATAAGGCTTTTCATCCTATTTGGTTTGCTTAAAGCAATCCAGTCTGATCAAGGAAGTAATTTTATGTCAGGATTATTCTGGTAGATAGTTTACAAACTGGGAGCCAAACAAATTATGTTGTCTGTGTACCATCCAGAATCCTAAGGGGCCCTAGAAAGATTTAATTCTACCCTCAAAACCATGATTAGGCCATTCTGTATTGAAAATGAGAAGGATTGGGATGAGGGAGTTTACTTGCTTTGATTTACCATGAGGGAGTCAGTGCAAGAGTTCCTAGGCTTTAGCCCCTTCAAACTTGTGTTTGGACACCAGGTCCAAGGACCTTTGGTGTTATTAAAAGAACAGTGGATTAACAATGACCTGCATATTAATTTGTTAGACTATGTTTTAAAATTCAAGGACAGATTGCAAAGGGCTTGAAACTTAGCAAAGGAAAGTTTAAGATCCGCCCAGGAAAGAATGAAAACTTGGTATGATATGGAAGCCAGAAGGAGGTCATTCAAGCCGGGAGATAAGGAATTGCTTCTTTACCCTGTGCAAACAAACCCTCTGCGAGCTAAGTTTCATAGTCCCTACGAAATTGTGTCTAAAGTCATTGATGTAGATTATGTAGTCAAAGGATAGACGGAGGCCAATGCAGCTTTATCATGTAAACATGCTTAAACTATACCATGAGAAACAGACAGAAGCTGTGACCATTGTTGTCAATATCAATGAAGCTAAACTCTCTGGAAATTTACCAGCTGATCCATCTGAGGCCTATTTTAAATCCAACATTATTTCAGCCATTTGACAAATTCAACTATTTTGGAAAGTCTTGATGAGAAATTGGCTCATTTATAGCCACAGCAGCAGTAGTGAATGAAGCAGTTGATCATGAAATTGAGGAATTTGTTCCCTGATGTTCCAAAAAGAACCAGAGTAACCTCACATGATGTTGATGTCGGTGTTGTCAATCCCGTAAAACAGCATCCGTATCACATGAATATTGAAAAATGTAGACTTGCTGAACAAGAAATTGAGCATATGTTAGAAAATGGTATTATTAGGCATTCTATTTCAAATTGGAGCTCACCTTATGTTATGCTACCTAAAGCAGAAGGTAGTACCAAGTTTTGCACTGATTACAGGAAGGTGAACGCAATAACAGAAACAGATGCTTACCCAATCCCTAGAGTGGATGATTGAGTAGACAAGGTTGGAAAGGCTAAGTTTCTTACAAAAATCGCTGTTCAAAGGGTATTGGTATGTTCCATTAACAGATAGGGGTAGAGAAATTTCTGCATTTGTAACACCTTCTGGGTTGTATGAATACAATGTTCTGTCATTTGGAATGAAAAATGCTCCAGGAACATTCCAGAGAATGATTAATTCTGTAATTCAAGGGTTAGAACACATAGATGCCTATATTGATAATTTGGTCACGGGGAATGACACCTGGGAGGCCCATGTCACTGCAGTGGGAAAGCTGTTTGAAAGGCTTTCCAAGGCCAACCTTACAGTTAACTTAGCTAAGAGTGAATTTGGCCATGCCACTGTGACCTGTCTTGGTATGTTGTAGGTCAGGGCAGGCTGGCTCCTGTCCAGGCAAAAGTTCAGGCAATTTCGGTGGTTCCCATTCCAACCAGTAAAAAGACTCTTAGAAGATTCCTGGGAATGGTCGGATATTATCGCAAGTTCTGTAAGAACTTTGCTGATATTGCTCTCCCATTGACTAACCTCCTGAAGAAGGGTGAAAAGTTTATTTGGATGAAACGTTGTCAGGAGGCATTTGAGGAATTGAAAGCCATCTTGTGTCACCAACCTGCGCTCAGGTCACCTGACTTTGCAAAGCCATTTTCCAGAGCCACAGATGCCAGTGATGAAGCTGCAGGAGCAGTGTTAAAGGGATGTTTATGATGATGTTGACCATCCTGTGGCGTACTTGTGCAAGAAATTCAATGAGCATCAAATAAATTATTCCACCATAGAGAAGGAATCATTATCAGCTATGTTGGCTTTGCAGCATTTTGATGTGTATGTTTGCACAGCTCAGAAACCACTTGTTGTGTATACAGATCATAATCCATTGGTGTTTCTGAATAAGCTGAACACACAAAAATAGATGGTTGTTGAATCGGAGTTTGATTTTGCAGGAGTATGATCTCATGATAACTCACATTTAAGGCAGAGATAATATAATTGCCGATTGTCTTTCCAGATGTTAAGTTTGCGATGTACTTTTAATACTGGGGTGGAATTTACTATTGGTATACGCTCCTGCAATATGTTATATTAGTCTGTACTATGCTGTATGGCAACCATAAATACATTGTTTCACATGTTCTAGTTTGCAGTTACAATTTTGCTCTTACAGATCAAAATTTTCCCTTTTTGTGTGGAGGTGTTACATGAACATAGTTTCGTTTACTGTGGGGGGTCACTTTAAAACGCCTGGATGAGGCGGGACTATGACGTCAGTATAACAAGGAGGGAGGGAGAAGAGGGGGGGGGGGGAGAGAGAGAGAGAGAGAGAGAGAGAGAGAGAGAGAGAGAGAGAGAGAGAGAGAGAGAGAGAGAGAGAGAGAGAGAGAGAGAGAGAGAGATAGCTGCTGGTAGTAGCTTGCTGTGACAATGGGTAAAGTCTGATACTTTCCCATGCCCAAAGGATTGGGTTGATTAACGGCACACCATGCACTTTGGATATGTGACTGTTACTTAGTATCATCCATACGTGGATTTTGTTGGAGTGTTCTGTGGCGACCACTTTTGTTAATCCTTACATGGTTTCAGGTATGTTATTTGGTGACCACTGATGCTAAGGAACATTCCTTGACTGTCACCTTGTGATATTTCTACGTGGATTTCCGGACGACTCGATGGATAAGATCTTCGGCGACTGATATTTCGATTTCCCAGCATGGAACTTGTGGAATTCTCTGTGATTACCTCCTTTTTACATTTTAAAGTGGATTTACCAGTACCTCCTCTCACTCATTCCGTGGATTACTGGACCTTTCTGGTTTGCTGTCTTAAGACTTTGAGAACTGTTCCTAAGTTTGGAAGCCACACACATACATAGCACTGTTAACTTAATCTTATTTTGTTTAATCTCTTACATTTTAAGTAGATACTAATAAATATAGTGGTTTTAACATTAAAACCTGACTCAATTTGTGATCTATTGCTGCTGGTACGTAATACCCTCTGCCATCCAGTTTCTGAATGGACGTTGAACGCATGAACACTACCTCGCTACTTCTTCATTTCTATAATTTAACTATACATATATATACAATTTCTGTAATTCACAGTTATCTTTTGTGTATTGCGACCGCAATGTTAACAAATTCTATGGCGTTAATTTCAGTGACATTAAACCTGATTCTGATTGGCAGCTTGTCTACCCAGAGGTCTCCGCGCTCCAGAATTCGCCGCCGGTGACCCAGCGATCAAATGCGCAGGCGTAAAGATCACAGCTGGGTTCCGAAAATCGCGCATGCGCTCAGTGGACGAAAGGCTCTGGCGGATCGGCCGCAGGTAGGAGCGGGTAGCGGAGTGGTAACTGTTTCGGCGGATAATTAGGGAATATGTGCGAGAGATGTCCTGGGATTTACGAATTAGCCCAACTGTGAGCTAGCCTGGAGTTCCTGTGGAAATTTCTGGAAGAGGGAATAGGTTTGACGTTACTGGGGGACAGTCAGGATCTTGTAGGTGGTGAGAGGGTGTCTGGTCATTTACAGCTGCAGCAGGTTTTCTTTTTGCCCATCTTCACAGATGGTGCTGAAGACCCGGTGAGTAACCGGGTGAGCTCTGGGGTATTCATCCCCTGGTTTAATGCTGAGGTGGGGAAAAGGACAACCCATCTGTCAGCCGTCTGTACAGCAGAATTTCTGGCCATTATCGTTAGTCTGTATTGAGATGAATGAGTTAAGCTGAACAGAGTCGTGATCTGCCTCGGTACTGCAGAGTTTGGAATCGAAACGTTCAAGGGCAGGGTTAGGAATGGAGGTGTCTGGAGAGTGCGGGAATAGTACTCCAGTTCTGTTGGGTAAATGCACATGTGGGCGTATCGGGTAATGAATAGGCCTACGTTCTCGCAAAGCAGCCACTTACTAAGTCGGAGGCAGGAATTGTAGTCAATACGGGAAAGTATGAAGTCAAATCTATTGTTAGGTTGAGTGGGATTCAGAAATAGCAGAAATTGTGGGAGAGGGAGGTGGTATTACAATTTGTTTCTATCAGTCCAGGGGAGGCACCTTTTGAAGGAACAGGAGGGAAGATGTGTGTTTGATGAGACTGAGGTTTGGACATACGGGGTTGCACTCCACTTTGGCACTTGTTGTTAAACATGGGAATGGGTGGTGTGATTTTTTTAAGGTCCCAGAGATGGTGGAATATGGGATCAAGGTGTGGTGTACCACAGATATATGTTGTGATGTGGGAAGCTGTTTGGGCAATTATTGGGGAGCTCTGGGTACCTAGTTTGCAAGATATTCTGGCACCTGAGGCAGGGATGATTAAGTTGCGTGGGTCCCTGGTGAGCTTTTTATTTAAAACAGGTTTAGATCTGATCCCTGTCAGAGCTCCCCTCATTCTCCCCTACAGTAGGAGGCAGTAATGCAGCTTCCTGAGAGGTGCAAGCCGCTATTAGCACAAAAGAAGAAGGAGGCAGGATCGGAGCTCCGAGTGGGTGTTTCATCAGCATCGGTGTCTGCACCACAAGTGAGAGACAATTGCTGTGAGCTCCGGACACACTGTGGCCCTGCAAATCCAGGACAGACCTGGTCCTTTCCCCTCGATCCATACCCAGGCCCTGGATAGATGTGTCTCTCGCTAATGGGTTTTTCTGGTTATAGAGGTGCCATGGGTGACACTTCCAGTGTTTCCCTACCGGTCTGGAAACACAGGTGGAGGGAATAGGAGTGGATGGATCTCTCCAATACTGTGGAGCTCCAACTATCTCAATCCAAGGATTAGGAACTTGGAACAAAATAGTTCCAAGATAGTCTCTGATAAAGAGTCTACCTTCCACTTAATAAAAATACCAAAAAAAAAGCACCAAATTCTTTCCATGAGCTTTAGTTCTTGAGAAAAAAACCTTTGTTCTACCTCCTCTTGTTCTGGGCCTTTGTACTTGTGAGAACATGTTTTGTACCATTCTCTCTGAGTGAAAATGATATCAAACTCCTTTGTCCTGGGTAACAAGTGACCTGTAAATTTCACATCACTAAAGTGCCACACTCTAATGAGAAAAAGTTCACCAGTGTTATTCAGCAGGGTGAGGGGGGAGGTCAGAGTAATTAGGAAATCTGCTCGAGCAGCCATATAATATCATGTGATCTTTGTAGCACTGAGGCATGTGATCTCAACATGAAATAATACTAGTGGAGAGAGGCAAACTGAGCCAATTCACAGACTGAAGACAGTCTTATAGGGGAGTATTATAGACCAGCTAATGGGGAGTGAGAATTGGAGGAGCAAATTTGTAAGGAGTTAGCAGATATTTGTCGTAAGCACAAAGTTGTGATTGTGGGAGATTTTAATTTTCCACACATAGACTGGGAAGCCCATTCTGTAAAAGGGCTGGATTGTTTGGAGTTTGTAAAGTGTGTGCAGGATAGTTTTTTGTAGCAATACATAGAGGTACCAACTAGAGAAGGGGCAGTGTTGGATCTCCTGTTAGGGAATGAAATAGGTCAGGTGATGGAGGTATGTGTTGGGGAGCACTTTGGGTCCAGTGATCACAATGCCATTAGTTTCAATATAATTATGGAGAAGGATAGGTCTGGACCCAGGGCTAAGATTTCTGATTGGAGAAAGGCTAACTTTGAGGAGATGCAAAAGGATTTAGAAGGAGTGGATTGGGTCAATTTGTTTTATGGAAAGGATGTAATAGAGAAATGGAAGTCATTTAAAGGTGAAATTTTGAGGGTACAGAATCTTTATTTTCCTGTTAGGTTGAAAGGAAAGGTTAAAAGTTTGAGAGAGCCATGGTTTTCAAGGGATACTGGAAACTTGGTTCAGAAAAAGAGAGAGATCTACAATAAATATAGGCAGCATGGAGTAAATGAGGTGCTCGAGGAATATAAAGAATGTAAAAAAGAATCTTAAAGAAATTAGAAAAGCTAAAAGAAGATATGAGGTTGCTTTGGCAAGTAAGGTGAAAATAAATCCAAAGGGTTTCTACGGTTATATTAATAGCTAAAGGATAGTGAGGGATAAAATTGGTCCTTTAGAGAATCAGAGTGGACAGCTATGTGTGGAGCCAAAAGAGATGGGGGAGATTTAGAACAATTTCTTTTCTTCGGTATTGACTAAGGAGAAGGATATTGAATTGTATAAGGTAGGGGAAACAAGTAGGGTAGTTATGGAAACTATGATGATTAAAGAAGAGGAAGTACTGGTGCTTTGAAAGAATATAAAAATGGATAAGTCTCCGGGTCCTGACAGGATATTCCCTAGGACCTTGAGGGAAGTTAGTGTAGAAATAGCAGGGGCTCTGACAGAAATATTTCAAATGTCATTAGAAACAGGGATGGTGCCGGAGGATTGGCGTATTGCTCATGGTTCCATTGTTCAAAAAGGTGGATAAATTAATGGAAAGTATTCTTAGAGATGGTATATTAAATTATCTGGATAGGCAGGGTCTGATTAGGAACAGTCAACATGGATTTGTGCGTGGAAGGTCATGTTTGACAAATCTTATTGAATTTTTTGAAGAGGTTACTAGGAAAATTGATGGGTAAAGCAGTGGATGTTGTCCATATGGACTTTAGTAAGGCCTTTGACAAGGTTCCACATGGAAGGTTAGTTAGGAAGGTTCAATCATTAGGTATTAATATTGAAGTCGTAAAATGGATTCAACAGTGCCTGGATGGGAGATGCCAGAGAGTAGTGGTGGTTAACTGTTTGTCAGGTTGGAGGCCGGTGACTAATGGTGTGCCTCAGGGATCTGTACTGGGTCCAATGTTGTTTGTCATATACATTAATGATCTGGATGATGGGGTGGTAAATTGGATTAGTAAGTATGCAGATGATACTAAGATAGGTGGTGTTGTGGATAATGAAGTAGGTTTTCAAAGCTTGCAAAGAGATTTAGGCCAGTTAGAAGAGTGGGCTGAAAGATGGCAGATGGAGTTTAATGCTGATAAGTGTGAGGTGCTACATTTTGGTAGGACTAATCAAAATAGGACATACATGGTAAATGATAGTGCATTGAAGAATGCAGTAGAACAGAGTGATCTAGGAATAATAGTGCATAGTTCCCTGAATGTGGAATCTCATGTGGATAGGGAGGTGAAGAAAGCTTTTGGTATGTTGGCCTTTGTAAATCAGAGCGTTGACTATAGGAGTTGGGATGTAATGTTAAAATTGGACACGGCATTGGTGCGGCCAAATTTGGAGTATTGTGTACAGTTCTGGTCACCAAATTATAGGAACGTTGTCAACAAAATAGGGAGAGTACAGAGGAGATTTACTAGAATGTTACCTGAGTTTTAGCACCTAAGTTACAGAGAAAGGTTGAACAAGTTAGGTCTTTATTCTTTGGAGCATAGAAGCTTGAGGGGGGACTTGATGGAGGTATTTAAAATTTTGAGGGGGATAGATATAAATTGACGTGGATAGGCTTTTTCCATTGAGAGTAGGGGAGATTCAAACAAGAGGACATGAGTTGAGAGTTAGGGGGCAAAAGTTTAGGGGTAACACGAGGGGGAACTTCTTTACTCAGAGAGTGGTAGCTGTGTGGAGCGAGCTACCAGTAGAAGTGGTAGAGGCAGGTTCGATATTGTCATTTAAAGTACAATTGGATAGGTATATGGACAGGAAAGGAATGGAGGGTTATGGGCTGAGTGCAAGTATGTGGGACTAGGTGAGAGTAAGCATTTGGCACGGACTAGAAGGGCCGAGATGGCCTGTTTCCATGCTATAATTGTTACACGGTTACGTAGGAAAATTGTTGGAGAATTTGATGGTCAGTCCTGATGCCTGATCTGTGCCCAGTTAGATAATGACTTCTTTGAACTTAGGCTGAACTTTGCTGTAAAAGTGTGATGTCAGAGCTCAGCATAGTGATTAAAATTATCTTATTTGAAATGTTGACCTTCTCCCATTGATGCCTTTTGTGAATCTTTTTACAGGTTAGAAACGGCAAAGAATGTGTGAAGTGGAATCTCAAGCAAAACAACAAGGGATTCTCTCACTCAGTCGAACTGCAAACACACCAGTGAGTTCACCGTGTGGAGAGAGGCCAGTCACCTGCTCTGTTTGCGTGGGAAGGGACTCATTAATTCTGCTGACCTGCGGTCACATCAGTGAACTCAGTGGGGGAAGGCCAGTCACCTCCTCTTTTTTGGGAGGGGATCTACTCAGTCATCCAGCCTGAAGATACATCAGCAAGTTCACACCACAGGGAGAGGGTTCACTTGTTCTGACTGAGCAAAGTGATTCACTCTGTCATCCAAGCTGACAATACATCAGAAAATTCACACCAGTGAGAGGCCTTTCATCTGCTCCTTGTCTGAGAGTAGATTCACTCACTCAGTCGACCCACAGACAAACCAGTGAGTTCACAAGGGAGAGAGATTTTCAACTGTTCCGTGTGTGGGAAGACATTTACTCAGTCATCTGATCTGTTAACTCATGAACGAATTCACTCTGGGGAGAGGCCATACATCTGCTCAGTGCAGGAAGGGATTCACTCACTCATCCCACCTACAGACACACGTCAGTTCACACTGGTGTGATGCCGTTTACCTGCTCAGACTGTGGGAAGAGATTTTCTTACTCATCTCAACTGAAGTCACATCAGCAAATTCACACTGGGGAGAAGCCGTTCAGTTGCTCAAGCTGTGGGAAGGCATTCTCTCAGTCTTCTCATCTGAACACACATCAGCGAGTTCACACGGGGGAGAGACCGTTCACCTGCTCAGACTGTGGGAAGAGATTCTCTCAATCATCACAACTGAAGGTACACCAGCGAGTTCACACTGGAGAGAGGCCATTCACCTGCCCAGAGTGTGGGAAGGGATTCTCTCAGTCATCTCAACTGAAGGTACATCAGCGAGTTCACACTGGGGAGAGGCCATTCACATGCCCAGAGTGTGGAAAGGGATTCTCTCAGTCATCCCAATTATTGGCACACCAGTCAGTTCACACTGGAGAGAGGCCTTTCATCTGCTCAGACTGTGGGAAAGGATTCACTCTGTCATCCCACCTACTGACACACCAGTCAGTTCACACTGGGGAGAGGCCGTTCACCTGCTCAGAATGTGGGAAGGGATTTTCTCGGTCAAATCAACTGAAGGTACATCAGCGAGTTCACACTGGGGAGAAACCATTCAGCTGCCCAGATTGTGGGAAGGGATTCTCTCAGTTACCTCAACTGAAGGTACACCAGCGAGTTCACACTGGGGAGAGGTCATTCACCTGCTCAGACTGTGGGAAAGAATTCACTCAATCATCGCACTTTTTGGCACATCAGTCTGTTCACACTGGGGAGAAGCCATTCACCTGCTCAGACTGTGGTAAGGGATTCACTTGCTTATCTCAGCTGAAGGTACATCAGCGAGTTCACACTGGGGAGAGGCCATTCAGATGTTCTGTGTGTGGGAAGGGATTCACTCAGTCATCCAACCTACAAACACACCAATCAGTTCACACTAGGGAGAGGCCATTCACCTGCTCTGAATGTGGGAAGGGATTCTCTCGGTCATCCAACCTTGTGAAACACTACCGAGTTCACACTGGGAAAAGGGTTTAAATAAGTTGCTTGCTGGATATTTAACCATCACAGTTGTTGAATCCAGAAAAGTTCAAAAGTGACTGTCGAGGTTGAACTCTGCAATTGTTGTTGCTACTTATCGCACCCAGTTCTGCACCCTGGTCACTGGGCATGGGAGGAGTTTCTTCTGCTGATGTTCACCTTTACTGGGACTGGAGTTTCATATTCTTGATCTGTGACTAATAAATCAGTTCTATTTTAAACTCCGTCTCAGGTGCCTAGTGAATTTCAACACACCTAGTGTACATTCGGGGGTCAACTCAGCCCAGTTGGTCCCTGCCAGTGTTTTCGTTCCACAATAATCCCTTTAAATCCATCCCTGCCATTCGTCCCTTGCTCTCCGTGTGGTGATGGGTTCCAAACAGTCACCAGTCTGTGGGAGTAGAGGTTGCCCTTGAATTTCTTGCATGACTTTCTGCAGACTGACAAAGAAGATGAGCTGACTGCAGTTACATCTGACTTTTTCTTCATCCCTCAAATCTCTGGGCTGAGGAAGAATAACATTGGTCATTAACATCCTGATCCTCAGATCTACTTAACATTATGGGTCATTGCAATGCTTCCAAAGGGCTGTGTCTCATACAGCTGGGTTGTTAGAATAGAGCACTGTCTTCCAAAATATGAAAGCAAGATGGTGAAACATTAGTTGGATATTTAATGGAGCAGCGTCAGAAACCAAAGGTTGGTCAGCACAAGGCAGAGTTCAGGACTCTGGACAGTGAAAGGGGTAAGAGCATATGATGAGGAGCAGGAAACTGAGTGGGCGTTTATGGCAATGAATGATAGAGTAGCAACATTTGGAAGATGATTGAGGAAAAAAATTGCTTTGACTGTTGACACAAAGAGTGCCTTTTGACATCGAATGCATTGCTTGTGGGAGCTCTGTTAAACCGGCTACTGAGTTCTCATAAAAACATTGACTGGATTGGTGGCATTTGGCAGGGGGGAGGCTATGCTTGTAAATACAATGAATGGCACTGTTCTTACCCAGAAATCTCTGAGCTTCAGAATTTCCTATCACTGCGAATCAAGTGTGCAGGGACTGGGTCTGTTGGATCCATCTGTTTAATTTGAATTGTTATTTTCTTTCCTCTTCAACAATTAATTCTCTGCCTATGCTTTAAGTAGCCTTTGTATGCATACAGTTTAAGATGCCTCTCGTGGCTGTACAAAGTATAATTCAGGAAGTTTCTTTGTACTTTATTAAGTGAGGAAGTATTTTCTCATTTTTTTGATTTTTACTGCTGTATTGACGAAGTGGTTTCTAACTGGTTTAATAGTTTCTATAGATGTTATTGGTATTTTTCTTATCTTTGGGTATGATAGTAGCTGTTATGTTAGGCACCATCTCCAGTTTCGCTTTCTTCAAGTACTAGACCCCTGTCACTGTTCTGTTCCTGGTCTATCAACTTTATATAAAATGATCATGAAGAAACAGTTTTATGCCTTGTACCTGACTTCCAAAGGTTTAAAGACCAAAATCAATCAATTAGCTGAGCTGGATTTAGAGCTCAGACCAATGCAAGACAAAGAGGGAATTTTTAGTGTGCAACAAAATGGGTAAGAACTTCCTTTTATATCCCAAATTGTCTGAGAAAAAAATAATTCTGGCTTTTTCATTATCAGATGGAAATTAGGATTGAGGACTTCCTTGCTATTTTTAAAAATAAAATTGAAAAAAGAAAAGCAAGCTGGTAGAGCCATATTTAAACTTGCTAATTTATTATGCAAGTCATTAGAGTGTCAAAAATTAGTCGTACAAGCAGTTTGGCACAGAAAAAAAATTAATAAATTTGTGCAAGTTAGTGAGTTTGTGGAAAAACTTAAATGTATCTCAGCAGTGAATGGGGGAGAAAACTTAATCTTGGTTTTCAGTAAGTTGTGAAACCTGCTAGAAACTCTTACCCAAGTAGAACATTTAGGTTTGATAAGTTAGTGAAAAAGTCCAAATGAAAAATGCCAAAATGTTAAGTTTAAGAAATAGAAAATGGTTGGTGCTGATTTGGAGATAAAAACATGAGGTCGGTTTGATCGAATGTGAGTGAGTGGAAGTTAGCAGGATGAGTAAAGTTTTTTGGTGATCAAAGGAAATGTGAAACTTGCAAAGAACTACAAAGACAGCATGATAGAGACAGTAAAAATTTGTATAATTGCATATCTTTGCATGAACCAAATTAGTGAAAGAACACAAAGGTAATTTGATTGAAGTCACACACAGAAAATGCTGCAGGAACTTGTGTTTTTGTGTGTTGTTCAGGATTTCCAGCATCTACAGAATCTCTTGTGTTTTTGTTTTAATTGATGTGCATTGCTCGGGGCTCAAAAACAATGTCTCCGGATGAAGGGTTTCGGCCCGAAACGTCGTCACCACCTCCTCCCATAGATGCTGTCTGGCCTGCTGAGTTCTGCCAGCAGTTTGTGTTTTTATTTGTCAAGACTTCAAGTGGACAGTCCTGCTAGTGAAGCTCTATGGGTGGTCCAACAAGGGAAACGCTCACTACTGAAGCCCCACTGGAGGACTGACAGCCTACATTAAACAGCCTCCCTATACAGTGTCACATCCAAACTCCAGAGAATTACAGGTTGCATGGGCTGTCCGAGAGAGTAACATCATCTGAACTCCAGAGAATTACAGCCCACATGGGACAGTCAGCGTAACACCATCTGATCTTCAGAGAATTACAGCCCACATGGGACAGTCAGCATAACACCATCTGAACTTCAGAGAATTACAGCCCACATGGGACAGTCAGAGTAATACCATCTGAACTCCAGAGAATTACAGCCCACATGGGACAGTCAGCGTAACACCATCTGATCTTCAGAGAATTACAGCCCACATGGGACAGTCAGCATAACACCATCTGAACTCCAGAGAATTACAGCTCACATGGGACAGTCAGCGTAACACCATCTGATCTTCAGAGAATTACAGCCCACATGGGACAGTCAGCATAACACCATCTGAACTTCAGAGAATTACAGCCCACATGGGACAGTCAGAGTAATACCATCTGAACTCCAGAGAACTACAGCCCACATGGGACAGTCAGCGTAACACCATCTGAACTTCAGAGAATTACAGCCCACATGGGACAGTCAGAGTAACACCAGCAGAACTCCAGAGAATTACAGGCTATATGGGACAATCCAAGAAAGCGATCACCATCTAAACAGAATTACAGCCTACATGGGACTGTTTGACACAACGATACCATCCAAACTCTGGAGAATTACAGGATTGACATGATATAGACTCCACAGTGGACCCTAGTGACTCAGGTGAGAATGACAGTGATGAAAAAATATACGGCACACTTCAAAATATTCACCAGTGCTAAGCATTGCTGCAGATCCAGAACAAAGATACGTCCTCTTTACTAAACATTCCAGCAATACCGATGTTGACTTTATACCTATGACTGACTGTTTATATATACACGATCATCAGATCTCCTTCGTCTTATATTAAACTGAATCGTCTGTGTCAATACAATTAGCAAGATATAGGGAAAATCATATCTGACCATATTCATGTCTTATTCTGGGATATACCACATCCAATGTCATGACTAAGTTACTAAAGCTTTTCATATGTTTTTTATATAAGCTACCTTTTGCTTGAGTTCAGAATGTACCATTCCAGGAAGGAATAGTTTATGAATGGGGAAAGGATTCTGGAATTTTTGTTCATAATCAGAAAAACATTACAGTTCATCAGAGCTCTTGTCAAGTGAAATTGAATGAGTCTAAGTTCATTGAACAATATGTACTTTATGTACGGATATAGAGCTGACGTCACTCTTCTATATTCATCATTATCATTTAATGTGTTTCCCTGCCTTGAGACATACACACACCTTGCCTTTACCCCTTGAAGCTAGAAGTAAATGAGACAATCTAGGAGATCATTTAGCATCAATTTTATACCCATCTCATGGTTTTGCGTGAAATATCAGAGATTAAAAATCTTGCTGCAGTCTTAGAAAGGCTAAACAATGACACTGCTGAAGCCTTGGGGAAGGTAGCATCAGAAATGGTCGCCAGGTGCAAGATAGTTCATCAAAATCATGTGGCATTAGACCTCTTAGCAATGGGAGAAAGGGGGAATGTGCATCTATATATCTATATACATATTTGATATTTCATAACCCATTTTAAATTATTTTATATATAACGTTCCTTAAGGTTGTTACCTTGTTGTTGTTACAGCTGGGGTAGTAATGCAGACAAGCTCCCATGACCCATTAAATGGCGTGTGTCTCAAATAGCCTCTGACAATAAAGTCAGCTACTGGTCTTTACATGTGGCTTAGCGACTAAACTTGGCGGAACAGTTTCTACTGACAGAAGGGGCAAAGGTGGGTTACTGATGCCTTAAAATCGGTTGCTTCGGGTAAATGGGGCTCATCAGCTGTGGCTGGAAGCTCCTCTTGGAGCAGGAAAACTCTGATCTCAAACCTCCACTGCCTTGCGGCTATACCCACTCGTGGAGAAAGCTTCGGGAATAAACCCCAAGGGCAAAATCCAGAGCTGGAGTCCCTCAGGCAGTCTTACATCGAGTTCAATCTGACTGGTAACTCCTACGATGCTGCTGTACCAAACTGTATTGGTCTCTGCTGTTCCTTTATGTTCATCAGATGCTGGAGTGGAGGAGCTTGCTATATGGGCAACGGCTTGCTCTCCATATTGTACTGTTACGAGCTGCTGGGAATCCTGCAAGTATTGTAAATAGATCCCTGTATCTTTCCTGGCAAAAGGGGGCTTCACCTAGAGACATTTCAATGTAAAGTCCTTAACTGAGGAAGGGAAATGGAAGCTGTCACCGAGGGAGAGGATTACAGTATTTGAAAAAGAGAACAGCATGAGAAAGAAAGATAGTCAGAGCCCATCAGAAAAATGAAAAAAGTAAGTTTATCCTGAGATTTTTTTCTAAAAATACATTCAATAAGTGGGCGTGTCTGCTGAATTACTCTTCAAAAATCAGGAGATAACAGAGACCCTCTGGTCAATACCGAGCAAGATGACTGACTAAACTCATCCCATTGCTAACTATTGGTCCATATCTGTATTAACTTTCCCTATCCATGAAACTGACTAATGTGTTTTAAATACTAATACTGTACCAGTGACCACTTTCATCTCAAATCTATACCCTTTGGGTTTTGTTCCTCTGCTCTTGGGGAAGAAGACTATATGCACTCACCCATCTATTCCCTCATCATTATATGCATTTTTGTAAGGTCAAACCACAATTCCTACACCCCAATCTAAATATTAACCCTAACACTAACCTGCCCAACTTCTCTCTATAACTGTGAATATTCACTGCTCGGCCAGTAGGCCTCCTCCTTGGTTTTTTTTTGGTAACCTTGCTTTCTTAACACAGCATCAGCCATTTAAGTCCAAAAACAGATGTAAGTAAATGTTTCAACTAAATTGCTTTGTTTAGTTTCTGGTCGTAAATGGAAGTCAGCCTTTAATTATTAAGAGGTATAGTGACTGGAAAGCAGTAATCAGCTTGGAGATTAAAAAGCAATCTTTATAGAACAGCTTTGCAAATAAGGTCTGTCTAAAGCATAGACACTCTTTGTCTATGAAAAGATGCTTGGTCACTACGTATGCTTTATTATTGCTCAAGAATAGAGTATAAGCCAATGTGTTATTTAATTTGGGTTGATTCAGACAGGTTAACTCTTAAGTTGCTTAGTTCAAGGAAGCAGAACAGACATAACATTTAGCAAATTAACAACTGATACGTTTATAGTTGGGAGTTTTATATTAGCTTTACAGCATTAATTGTGAACTGTGAATATTAAGCTGAGGTCTATGTCTCCAACTGCTTTTAGGCTATTTATGTTGAAAGGATATCTGGGGAAATATCATATGTGAAGTCACCCAATTGGTGGAAAAGAGGTATAAATGGAGAGAGCAGTTCAGGCATATTAGGAATGTGGTAAGGAACGTCATAAATCGTAGAAGAAACAGAATGAATGAGAAGCAATTCCCCCAGCTTTGGTTTCTGTGGCAGAAGATTCATTTGTCAGGAACTGATTGATATGTCTTTTTAGTTTATGTAGGAATTGTACCTTTGTTTTTGGAAATCCTTAATGCCTTATCCTTGTTTAAGAAGTGCTTTATGCTTTGGAAATGTTTTGTGCTTTAGAAATGGTTTGTAATTTGGAATTGTTCCACCATCTGATGTTTCAAGATTCAAGATAATAATTTAATAATTGAAGATAAGATAGGAATCCTCTGTGAGAATTGGGAAACGTTTAAGATAGAAATCACATGAGTTTTCTAAGTGTTTGAAGATTGTTATTTGGATTTAAATGGTTACCAGTGGAAATAAATGAACTGTGTTTAAAATTATATCATTCTCTACAACTTTCACCATTTCCAAGAGGGATGCTCCTAGTAAATGCATCTTTACTTCCCTACCACCTTCTGCTTTCTATGGGGATCACTTCCTCTATGATTCCCTTATTCATTCATCCCTCCCCACTAATCTCCTCCCAGGCATTTATCCCTATTAGCGCCGTAAGTGGTATACCTGCCCATTCACCTCCTCTCTCATCTCCATTTCAGGGAAGGCAACACTTCACCCCTGAATCTACTGGGGTTGTCTATTATATCCAGTGCTCCAAATGCAGCCTCCTCTACATTGGTGCAATAACTGAGGGGAGTCTGTCGTCACGATAAAGAAGGTTCTGGTCGCCAATGGCATCAATGCAGAAAAGTTTAAAAGTCAGATCAAGATGGTTATTAAAAGGAAATTGAAAAGCAGCTCGCTGGTTCACACTAAGGACGCACGTGCCTCTGGTTCCTCGAAGGCTGCTAAAAAAGACAGCTCCATGAAAATAGTGGAAAAAGTGAAGAAGCCAGTGGCCAAGATGCCTTAGACCAAGAAGCAAGCGATTGAGAAACCTACGGCCAAGAAATCAGTAGCTAAGGAATTTTCCACTAAGAAAAAAACAAGGGGTAAAGAAACCAATGGCTAAAAATGCGACAGCTAAGAAACCAGTGTAGCCCCCAGTAAGCCTCAGGCTCGCTCAGCCTTAGCAGTAACATAAAAGAAGAAACCCCTTACACCAGTAACTAGGAAGAATGTGCAGAACCCCACCAGTCCCAAGAAGATATTCTATCCGGGGATTTTCTGATCACATCCACGATATCCTGAAGTGGGAAAGAGAACAACCAGAGGTTGGAAAAGGGAGAAGATCCTGAAAACAGACTACACAGAGTTAGGAAGGAAGTTGAGAAGCAGGACCACAAAGGTAGTAATCTTGGGACTATCGCCTGTGCCCCGTGACAGTGAGTATAGGAACAGAATAAAGTGAAGGATAAATGTGTGGCTGAGGGATCGGAGCAGGGGGCAGGGATTCAGATTTCTGGATAATCGGGACCTCTTTTGGGGGAGGTGTAACATGTACAAAAATGATGGGTTTCAATTGAATTCCCGGGGGACCAATATCCTGGCGGGGAGCTTTGCTAAGAAAATTGGGGAGAGTTTAAACTAGAAGTGCTGGGGCCTGGGAACTGAACTGAAGAGATGGAGGAAGAGGTGTTGACTCACAAATAGAGAAAGCTTGGAGACAGTGCTAAAGGGAGAACAGGCAGATGATAGAGAATGGACACACTCAGACCGATGGTTTGAGATGTGCCTATTTTAATGCAGGGAGTATTGTGAACAAAGCAGATGAGCTTAGAGCATGGATCAGTACTTGGAGCTATGATGTTGTGGCCATTACAGAGACCTGGATGGTGCAGGGGCAGGAATGGTTACTTTGAGTGCCAGTCTTTAGACGTTTCAGAAAGGACAGCTAAGAAGGCAAAAAAGGTCGGGGCGTGGCACTATTGATCAGAGATAGTGTCACAGCTGCAGAAAAGGAGAAAGTCATGGAGGGGTTGTCTACGGAGTCTCTGTGGGTGGAAGTTAGTAATAGGAAGCGGTCAATAACTCTACTGGGTGTTTTTTTTATAGACCATCCAATAGTAACAGAGATATCGAGGAGCAGATAGGGAGACAGATTTTGGAAAGGTGTAATAATAACCGGGTTGTTGTGGTGGGATATTTTACTTTCCCAGATATCAATTGGCATGTCTCTAGAGCGGTGTGGGAGAGGGGTTAGATGGGATGGACTTTGCTGGGTGTGTTCAAGAAGGTTTCTTGACACAATATATAGATAAGCCTACAAGAGGAGAGACTGTACTTGATCTGGTATTGGGAAATGAATCAGGTATGGTGTTAGATCTCTCAGTGGGAGAGCATTTTGGAGATAGTGATCATAATTCTATCTCCTTTACCATAGCATTGGAGAGGGATAGGAACGGACAAGTTAGAAAAGTGTTTAATTGGAGTAAGGGGAAATATGAAGCTATCAGGCAGGAACTTGGAAGCATAAATTGCTAACAGATTTTCTCAGGGAAATGTATGGAAGAAATGTGGCAAATGTTCAGGGGATATTTGTGTGGCATTTTGCATAGGTACGTTCCAATGAGACGGAAAGGATGGTAGGGTGCAGGATCTGTGGTGTACAAAGTCTGTTGTAAATCTAGTCAAGAAGCAAAGAAGAGCTTATGAAAGGTTTAAAAAACAAGGTAATGATAGAGATCTAGAAGATTATAAGGCTAGCAGGAAGGAGCTTAAAAAGGAAATTAGGAGAGTCAGAAGGAGCCATGAGAAGGCCTTGGTGGAATGGATTAAGGAAAACCCCAAGGCATTCTACAAGTATGTGAAGAGCAAGAGGATAAGACGTGACAGAATAGGACCAATCAAGTGTAACAGTGGAAAAGTGTGTTGGAACCGGATGAGATAGCAGAGGTACTTAATTAATAATTTGCTTCAGTATTCACTATGAAAAAGGATCCTGGCAATTGTAGGGATGACTTACAGTGGACTGAAAAGCTTGAGCATGTAGATATTAAGGAAGAGGATGTGCTGGAGTTTTGGAAAGCATCAAGTTGGATAAATCACCCGGACCAGACGAGTTGTACACCAGACTTCTCTGGGAGGCGGGGGAGGAGATTGCTGAGCCTCTGGCGACGATCTTTGCATCATCAATGGGGACAGGACAGGTTCTGGAGGATTGGAGGGTTGCAGATGCTGTTCCCTTATTCACAAAACAGAGTAGAGAAAGCCCAGGAAATTATAGACCAGTGAGTCTGTAAGTTGATGGAGAAGATCCTGAGCGGCAGGATTTACGAACATTTGGAGAGCCATAATATGTTCAGGTATAGTCAGCATGGCTTTGTCAAAGGCAGGTCGTGCGTTATGAGCCTGATTGAAATTTTTGAGGATGTGACTAAACTCATTGATGAAAGTAGAGCCATATATGTAGTTCATATGGATTTTAGCAAGGCATTTGAAAAGGTACCCCATGTAAGGCTATTGAGAAAACAAGCAGGCATGGGATCCAAAGGGACATTGCTTTGTGGATCAAGAACTAGCTTGCCCACAAAAGGCAAAGTGTGGTTGTAGTCGGGTCATATTCTGCATGGAGGCTGATGACCTGTGGTGTGCCTCAGGGATCTGTTCTGGGACCTCTGCTCTTCGTGATTTTTATAAATGATCTGGATGAGAAAGTGGAGGGATGGGTTAGTACGAGGGGGTTAGGCAGCCTTTAAAAGCCAGACGCGGAATCCCTCTGGCATTCCAATCCCAGTACTCGGACTGCTGAAAGAGAATGGCGCAGACCAAGCAAACGGCGCGCAAATCGACCGGAGGGAAAGCTCCCCGCAAACAACTGGCCACCAAAGCGGCGCGGAAAAGCGCTCCAGCCACGGGCGGAGTGAAGAAGCCCCATCACTACCGGCCCGGCACCGTGGCTCTGAGGGAGATCCGGCGCTACCAGAAAACCACCGAGCTGCTCATCCGCAAACTGCCCTTCCAGCGCCTGGTGCGGGAGATCGCTCAGGACTTCAAGACCGACCTGCGCTTCCAGAGCTCGGCCGTCATGGCCCTGCAGGAGGCCAGTGAAGCTTACCTGGTGGGGCTCTTCGAGGACACTAACCTGTGCGCCATCCACGCCAAGCGAGTCACCATCATGCCCAAGGACATCCAGCTGGCCCGCCGCATCCGTGGGGAGCGCGCCTGAATCCGGCCTCGGCACCAAGCACAACAAAAGGCTCTTTTCAGAGCCACTAACTCAGCAGTGGAAAGGGCTGTTATTTCCTATTCACTCAGCTTTTGTGTTATCGACACGCCGATTTCCTCTGACCTCTCCTGTGTGTGATTTGTGTAATATAAGACATCCCGGATTTTACACAGATTCCAACGCGGCCGAACACCATCAGCACCGAGAGTCAGCAGTTCTGAGCAGTTAACGGTGCGCGAACACCAGAGAGAAACTTCTCCCTCGCCGTCAGGGTATCTCTGTCCCCATACCCCTGCCGTGTACAGCTGGTTGTTTTGGGGAAGGTTTCCAGGCATTTGTGGTTGTTACTGTTTGGGGAATGAGTTTTAATAAATGTAGCCTTCGAGTCCCATTTCTCGTCGAGACCGTGATCGGGCCACAACAGTCTGCAGACACTGGAATTCCGGTTCTCTCAACTTTTTTTTTCACGTTGCAAACTCGCCTTAGACCGAGTTTGACCGCGAATATAAACTGGAGCGACTTTTGGAAGCTAAATGACCAGAAACATTCAAACTGGTGAGTTAATTAAGACTTAGGCTGTTACTATAAAATAAACCTTCACCGAATTAATGGGTCAATGCTTATTTTTGTAGACTACGGTTCAATAAATAACCTTTTCAAATTTCAGGCCATCCGGGATACTGAGGGACTTTCGCAAACACGAGGAAATCTGCAGATGCTGTAAATTCGTCTCAGCCCGAATCGAAGACTGTACTTCTCCCTACAGATGCTGCCTGGCCTGCAGCGTTCCACCAGCATTTTGTGTGCGTTGCTTGAGGTACTTTCGGCACTTTTCGTTCCGCTCTCTGATTGGGTTATTGCGCTTACCACAAAAGAATGGGAATTTAATCTCCAGACCCTTAATGTAACAACGACCGTTCATGACCCAATACTGTTCATGTTGTGCTCAGTGATTTCAATCCCGTGGCATAATTGTCAGTAATTACCTGACAACCTCGTCCCTTTGTTTTAAATTTAATCGCATAACACTGCTCTCCCCGGTCACTGCTCTCTCCGTGAGTTGGTGGGCGGCTCTGAGAAGAGCCTTTGTTTTATGTTTGGAAGAACGAAGAGTTGCTCAACCGCCGAAGCCATAGAGAGTGCGGCCCTGGCGTTTCAGAGCGTACACCACATCCGTGGCAGTGGGGTGGGGGGGGGGGGGGGGGAGAAGGAAGGAGGGAGGGAGGGAGAGAGAGAGAGAAAAGACGAGACAGGAACTTCAGGAACTTTTAAGTGTAAAGGGCAGAAAGATATTGTGAGAGGACAGAGACTTTAAGGACAGCATATCTCACAGAAGGATACGTGGAGGAAGCTGTAGAGATAGGTATAGTCACAATATTTAAAATATGTCTGGGCAGGTACATGGAGAGGAAAGATTTGGAGTGAAACAGCCTTACTGAAGACAACTGGGTGCAGTTGAGTTTGGCAGCTTGGCCGACATGAATGAGTTGGGCCAAAGGGCCTATTTCTGTGCTGCATTTATCTGTGTCTCTGTTTTGGGGAGGTAACCCAGGGAAGCTGTTCACAGGGTCCTGAGGAGTGTTATTGAACAGTGGGACCATTCGGGTTCCTGCCTCCGTCATCTCCTGGCAGCTCATCAGCTTTTCTGTCTGTGAGAAATTTACCTCTCAGATTCCTTTGAGCCTCCACCCAGTCACTTTGAACCTACAGCCTCTAGGCTGAGAAATTACTAGCATGGAAAATAGACTCTGATCCTTTCTCCATTAATGTCACCTCTCAGTCTCCTTCACTCCAGGGAAAACCCCAGCCTTTTCAATCTCGTATAAGTGAAGCCAACCAGTCCACATTGTCTGGATTTTTTTCTGCAGTCTCTCAATTGTAGTCACATCTCTTCAAAGATTCACAGTTCATTTATTTAATACAGATTAAAGCTCTGAGATGTGCCCTCCTACAGGCAGCAACAAAAACTAAAAAAAAACACAATACGACCCGCTGAGAAAACATGAAACACCCAATGAGAGCAGATTGTACAAATGGCAGAAAGTGAGTGCACAACACAAAGAACATCAAACCAGGAGAATTCAGTTCAGTTTAGTTCAGCACCATACCTCCAGCCAATGCAAACCACAGGATCATTCTTTGCTGAAGTGCCCCAGTCTGCATCAATTGTCCCAATCAAACTGCTCAAAAGCAGTACCCAGGAACACATGCAACATGAACGTCAACTCCAAGACAAGTCCACGACCTCTCTGATCAATCCTGCCAATGTGGATTCCAAGACTGCTTCACTTTCTTCCAACAGTGGCTAGTGAGAAAGAGAGAGGAAGACCAGGCAAACACCTACCTGTCTTCATTGGCTTCAGCCTTGCTTGATGCTTTAATCAGAGAGAAGTAATGGTGTTGATCATGGGCTCCAGGCTACCAGGCCACACATTCTGCTCCAAACCTCATCGAACTCTCTCAGAGACAGCAAAGTGCCAGATCACTCAATTGGCCCAAAATCACACCACCAAACTGTAAATCACAGGTTCCAATCACACACAGCTTCGTAGTAGAATCATATTTGAAAGTGGTAGTAAAGGAAGTAGTTTTGCCAACTGTCAGTCGGACATTGCTGTTGGTCACGTTGTTTGCTGGTGACATGTTAGAGCAGCAATCAGGTTTGGTGTGGTGACCAGAACAGGATACAATGCACCAATTTTGTGTTATCTGTGAGCTTGGAACCCAGCACCTATCCCTGCCATTTATCACTGATCACAGATATCCCGCATCAGAGGCTACCATCCAACATCACCCTCAATGTCACAAGTCTATCTGATAATATGGTAACTGGGATGTTATTGTTACAGTTGTACATGATATTGGTGAGGCCACAACTAGAGTACTGGGTACAGTTTGGGTACAGTGTTATAGGAAGGACACCATTTACATGGGAAGAGTACAAAATTTATGAGGCTGTTGCCAGGACGACAGAGACTAGCTTATAGGGTCAGGCTGGACAGGCAAGGACTTTATTCCATAGAGCACAGGAGACTGAGTGGTGATCTTATTAAACTGTATCAAATCATGAGTGGCTTAGTGGTTGTTCTGTCATTTTTCCCTAGGGTAAGGGATTAAAAAACTAGACAGCATAGCTTTAAGGTGAGAGGGGAAAGATTTAAATGGGACCGCAGAGACTCAGATGGTATTAAGTACATAGTTCAAGATGCCAGAGGAAATAGTTGAGGCAGTCGCTATCACAACATTTAAATGTCATTTGGAAAAGTAGATAGGAGTACATAGATGGGTTTGGGACAAGATCCAGACACAACTTTCCACCAACAATATATGCCGCTTATGGCAAGGTTTGCACACCGTCACAGACTTCAAAGCTAAATCCAGTGGAGTTTCCAACATTGCTGCCTCTCTCCCAGATGAGCTAAATCATTTTTTATGCACAATTCGATGCTGCCAATACTGAGGTCCTGAGGAGACCTACAGTTGATGCGACCTGCAACCTGGTCATCTCTGAGGCTGAAGTACACAGGTGTTTCCAACGAGTGGACAGTCGCGAGGCTGCGGGACCAGACGGCATCCCAGGGCGGGTACTCAGGACGTGTGCGGCATAACTGGCAAGTGTGTTTACAGACATTTTTAATCTCTCCCTCTCCTAGTGTAGAGTGCCTCCTACAATTGTTCCAGTACCTAAAGAGACCAATGTAACATGCCTGAACGTCAGGTGTCCGGTCACACTCACCTCAATAATAAGCAGATACTTTGAGAGGCTGGTTTGAGAGGCTGGTTTGAAAAGTTATGGAGACCATTTATTCAACATTTTCATATGATGTAATATGACCCTGTGCCAAGTACATTTGATTTCCTAGCTTTTAGCTTATGTATTTTGAGAGGACCGGAAGTGACGGCATTGATGAATACTTATTTTTGTGAGATATTATAAACAGCCCACTTTTTTTTTCTCCTTCTCTTTTGTTTGTTTTTCTTTCTTTTATATTACTTATTAGTTATAGTTATTAGATTAGATTAGTTAGTTTTGCATTATATAAATTTTTTTTTGTTTTTTTTCTTTCTTTTTTCTGTTTTTTTTCTATTATACATTATGAAATATTTAGATTTACTATGTCCATACATATATCTTATGGCTTATGTCTTGGTAAACTCATTTATATTGTAACTATTATGTATGTTTTTTTTTCATATGTAATGGAATGTGTATGTTGGTAATTTCTTTATCAATATATCATCTGTATTCTGTCCATATTACTAATATTAATAAAAAGATTTAGAAAGAAAGAAAGAGAGGCTGGTCAAGAATTACATCTGAAGCATGCTACCATCCACACTGGACCCCCTACATTTTGCCTACCGATTGACAGATGGCGCATTAGCTTCAGCTCTACATATCACCCTTATACATCTGGAGAAGAAACATGCTTATGTGAGAATGCTGTTCTTGGACTACAGTTCACCATTCAACACCATAATTCCATCCAGGGTCGACAAGAAGCTCAAAGACCTCGGCCTTCACCCTGCCTTGTGTAGCTGGATCCTGGACTTCTTGTCTGATCGCCAACAGGTGGTAAGAGTGGGTTCCCTCACCTCTGTCTCTCCGACTGTCAACACAGGTGCCCCTCAGGGCTGTGTATTAAGCCCCCTCTTTTACTCTCTGTACACCCATGACAGTGTCATCACCCACAGCTCCAATCTACAAATTAAATTTGCTGACGACATTACACTAATTGGCCTAAGTTCAAATAATAATGAGGCAGCCTACAGGGAAGAAGTCATCACCCTGACACAGTGGTGTCAAGTAAACAATACCTCCCACAATGTTGCAAAAACAAAGGAGCTGGTTGTGGACTACAGGAGGCATGGATACAGGCTAACCCCTATAGACATCAATGGGTCTGGGGCTGACAGGGTGAATAGCTTTAAGTTCCTCAGTATAAACATCACTGAGGATCTCCTGTGGTGTGTACATACCAGCTGTGTGCTGAAAAAGCACGACAGAGTCTCTTTCACATCAGATGGTTGAAGATGTTTGCTATGGACCCCCAAATCCTAAGGACTTTCTATAGGAGCACAATTGAGACCAGCTGCATCACTGCCTGGGATGGGAACTGTACCTCCCTCAATTGCAGGACTCTGCAGAGAGTGGTGTGGACAGGCCAGTGCATCTGTGGATGTGAACTTCCCTCTATTCAGGACATTTACAAAGTGCATAAAAAGGGCCCAAAGGGTCATTGGAGATCCGAATCACCCCAACCACAAACTATTCCAGCTGCTACCATCTGGGAAATGGTACCACAGCATAAAAGCCAGGACCAACAGGCTCTGGGACAGCTTCTTCCACTAGGCCATCAGACTGATTAATTCATGCTGACACTACTGTGTTTCTATGTTATATTGATTATAAATTACTATAACTTGCACATTAGACAGAGACGTAACGTAAAGATCTTTACTCCTCATGTATATGAAGGATATAAGTAATAAAGTCATTTCAAATGCAGGCAAATGTGACTGCCTGGATCGGCATCTTGGTCAGCATGGATAGGATGGGCCAAATGGCCCATTTCAATGTTGAAATACTCAATGACTATCTCCTCGTTACTGAGACAGTTTCAGATCCTGTGCACTTAAAATTGTGGACCAGCCTTCCATGAGGGAATTTCTCAAAGTTCTTAGTGAAATCTGTGTGAACCACATGACACAAACTGCCGGAATCAATACACTTGTTTATCTCTAAAAAAAAGGCATTAATTAAATGCCAACTAATCAATCTGTTCTGACCATGACTAATCAACCCTTGTCTTTCTAAGTGGAGATTATTCTGGTCTCTCAGAATATTTTTCTAATATTCTTCCTCTTGCAGATTTGATAATAACTGGTTTCTAATTAGCTGTTTATGCTGGCTGGTAGTGTAGCAGCATCAGTGCCAGACTTCGGAGCGAAGGCTCCCAAGTTCGAATCCAGCTGGCTCCCTTGCACACTTTCCATCCGTGCTGGGTTGAGCGTTGAGCTAGCAACTCGGCCTCATAAAAACAAGAAAGCCTGTGAAGCATCATGACGGCATCCGGATGATCCCACTTGGAGTTAAGGGCAAAAAAAAATTATCTGTTTGCCCCTGTTACTGTTCTTTGATAAAAATCCCACATCTGTTGTCTTCCAGTCATCTGGCACCTCATCTGTGGCAATGTGAATTCCTTTTAATTTCTAAGATCTGCCCCCACCCCCCAATGTTATGTGAAGAGCCTTTGAAACATCCATCCTTATTATTGCAGCACCCACTAGCTGCTGGAGGAACTCAGCAGTCCAGGCAGCAGCTATGGAAAAAGAGTAAAGTATCAACGTTTTGCGACTGGGCAAAAAAAAGATGAGAGCTCAGACCAAGAAGGTGTGGGGAGGGGAGAAAGAAGTGCAAGATGGTAGGTGATAGGTGAAACCAGGAGAGGGGGAGTGGTTAATTAACAAGCTGGGAAGTTGATTGGTCAAAGGGATAAAAGGTTGGAGAAAGAGGTATCTGATAGGAGAGAGTAGAAGACCACGGAAGGAGCACCAGAGGGAGGTGATGGGCTGGGAGAGAGGGGAATGGGGAATGTGGGAATGGTGAAGGGGGGGTTGAACTACCCAAAGCTCAAATGGGACTGCCTGGATCTTCATCTTAGTCAGCAGAGATGGGATGGGCCAAATGGTCTTTCCATGCTGAAATAATCAATGACTCTATCTCCTTGTTACTGAGACAGTCTTGGATTCAATTGCTTTAACATTAATGTTTCTGCCTTCTTGCTCATTACTGCAGTGACGGTCTCCTTCATCAATGATGCTGTGCCATCTCCTCTTTTCCATCCCTCCCTATCACGTGTGAACTGCGGAGTGGTCAGACTTCAGGGTGAAGACAGTGCAGGCGGTGCACATGTGATGGGAGGAAAGCCGGATATTTTTCAAACATTGTAAATTTATCTACATTTTCAGCTCCTCTGGCAGCTCACTCCGTATACTCACCACCCTCTGTGTGGAAAATCTTCCCCTGTTGTCGCCTGGATAACTTTCCCTGACCGCTATACCACTGACTTTGGTGTCATCTACAGCTTTACCAACCATTGAGCTCGGCCAGTGGGTCTGAGATTGTTGCTCCCTGTGAGCATGGGGGCCGTGGGAAGGATGAACAACTAAAATATAGCACCATGGTTCAAGGAACCATTTATGATGGGGGAAAGAGGAGAAACATAATTGTGATTGGGGATAGTATTATCAGGGGAATGGACACATTATTCTCCCATGACAATTGACAGTCCTGAAGGCTGTGTTGTCTTCCTGGTGTCTGGATTCAAGACACCTCATCTGACTTGCAAAGAAATTTGAAATGGGAAGGAAAAGATCCAGTTGTCATGGTCCATTGATGTACTGCCAATTAGACAACTTGAGCAGCTGGGGACTACAGTAAAATGCAGAACCAAAAAAGGTAATAATCTCTGGATTATTACTTCAGCCATGTTAAAACTAGCACAGAGTTAATGGGATTAGACAATTAAGTATGTGGCTCAAAGACTGGTGTAGGAGATGTGGATTTTGAGTTTGTGGGGCTTTGGCTCCAGGATTGGGGAAGGATGGAGCTGTTCCAGTGGTCCCAGTTCCATGCTGGGACCAGGATCCACATGAGTCACTGTGGATAAGGCTTTAAACTAAATGGCAAGGTGGTGGGGTGGGTTCTACTGTTTGGAAAAGTGAGGATCAAGTAAAAGTGAAGGGAGTTCAGGAGAGATTACAGAACTTTCCAGAATTAATAAACTGACAAAAGGTTCAATTTCAAAATAAGTTTCAAACCAGTGCACAAAAGAGAACAAAATGCATGAAAAAAAGAAATAATAATAATAATAATAATAATAATAATAATAAAATAAGCAATAAATATTGAGAACATGAGATGCAGAGTCCATAGGTTTATGCACCAAGTAGTATTTTGTAGGCTCTTCTGTTCAAGGGTATTGGAGTTTCCATATTGAAAGGACAGGCTAGTGGGCAGAGAGAGTGGTATGGCTCCACTTGTTAAAAATAATTAAATCAAATCCTGAAATGGACATATGGTCAGAAGTTGTAGAATCCTTGCACTGAACTGTTGTTAATAAACAGCATCCTGAAGTAAGTAAGGCTGCAAACAAGATAAGAGTCTATGGTATATTGTTGAAAAGATTAAAAGCAGATTATTTTCTAAATAGGTTTCAAATCAAGCAATCAGAAATACAAAGGGATCTGGGTGTCCTTGTGCAGGATTCCCAAATGGTTAATTTGCAGGTTGGTCGGTAGAAAGGAAGGACAATGCAATGTTGGAATTCCATTTTGAGGGGATTAGAACATATAGAAACATAGAAAACTTATAGCACAATACAGGCCCTTCAGCCCATGATGCTGTGCCGAACATGTAAATACTTTAGAAATTACTGAGGGTTACCCAAAGCCCTCTATTTTTCTAAACTTCATGTACCTGTCCAGGAGTCCTTAAAAGACCCTATCGTATCTGCCTCCAGCACCGTCGCTAGCAGCCTATTCCACACACACCCCTCTCTGCGTAAAAAAACTTACCCTGACATCTCTTCTGTACCTACTTTCAAGCACCTTAAAGTTGTGCTCTCTCGTGTTAGCCATTTAAGGCATTGGCTAGAGAGACTTGGAGCACTGTGTGTAAGTTTGGGCCCCTTATCCAAGAAATAAGAAGGAAGGGTGGCAGGGTGGAGATACATCTCTGCCAATGAAGGTGTAATATGCTCCTTCCCTCTGCTAGCCTGCAGGCCGCCCTTGGACAAGATGTAGCACCTGTTTTGCCCCCTGTTCAGGACCATATGAAGCCATGGGAGCAAGAGGTGGATGGTCCTATGTGCAGCTGGTGCATATCACGTCCTGGCTATATGACCACTGATGCCAGGCAGACAAACTCTGAAGAGTATTAATAAAGGTTGGTGTCACATTCTTGTAAAGACACTGACAAGAAGACAATGGCACACCACATCAGTTCAAAAATTTGCTGTGAACAATCATGGTCATGGAAAGATCACAATCACCTACACCAACCATAATGTAAGAAAGGATGTGCTGGCATTGGAGAGATTCATGAGAATGATCCGGTGGGGAAAAGGTTAATGTATCAGGAGTGTTTGATGGCTCTGGGCACAAACTCGCCGGAATTTAGAAGACTGGGGGTGGGTGGGAGGGGATCTCATTGAAACCTTTCAGCATTATAGTGGAGTAAACGGAATTACCAAGGCATGAGAGAGGAGCTGGCCGAAGTTGATTGGATGGGGACACTAGCAGGGATGAAGGCAGAACAGCCATGGCTGGAGTATCTGGGAACAATTCAGAAGGCACAACTGCTGGTGACAAGAGAGTCAAAGACAGCATAAAACCAAAGAACAGCATACAATACAGCAAAAATTAGTGTTAAGTTGGAGGTTTAGGAAGCTTTTAAAAACCAACAGAAAGCAGCTGAATAAGCCATAAGTGAAAAGATGAAATTTGGTTTGCCAATCATATAAAAGTGGATACAGAAGTTTTATTATTCATATTCATGAAGAGCGAAAGAGAGGACAGAGTGGATATCGTACCACTGGAAAATGATGTTGAAGTGGTGGTAACATGGAAATAGAAATGGCAGATGACCTTAATAGTATTTTCACTGTGGAAGACTCTAGGAGTATATCTGAAATTTGAGAGTGTCAGGGATCAGAAGTGAGTGTGGTTGCTATTACTATGGAGAAGGTGCTTCGAAGGCTGAAAGGTTTGAAAATAAATAATTCACCTGGACCAGATGAACTATACCTCAGAGCTCTGAAAGTGGTAGCTGAAGAGATTGTGGGGGCTTTTGTAGTGATCTTTCAAGAATCACGACATTCTGGAATGGTTCTGAAGCACTGGAAAATTGTAAATGTTTCTCCACCCTGGTGGTGGACCTGAGGAGGGCTAAGGCACCAGTGACCCCTGCTTCCATCCAAGGGGTCAGTGTGGACATGGTGGAAGATTAAAAATACCTGGGGATATGAATTGACAATAAGCTGGACTGGTCAAAGAACACTGAGGCTGTCTACAAGAAGGGTCAGAATCATCTCTATTTCCTGAGGAGACTGAGGTCCTTTAACATCTGCCAGACGATGCTGAGGATGTTCTACGAATCTGTGGTGGCCAGTGCTATCATGTTTGCTGTTGTGTGCTGGGGCAGCAGGCTGAGGGTAGCAGACACCAATAGAATCAACAAACTCATTCATAAGGCCAGTGATGTTGTGGGGGTGGAACTGGACTCTCTGACGGTGGTATCTGAAAAGAAATTGCATGCTATCTTGGACAATGTCTCCCATCCACTCCATAATGTACTGGTTAGGCACAGGAGTACATTCAGCCAGAGACTCATTCCACTGAGATGCAACACTGAGCGTCATAGGAAGTCATTCCTGCCTGTGGCCATCAAACTTTACAACTCCTCCCTCGGAGTGTCAGACACCCTGAGCCAATAGGCTGGTCTTGGACTAATTTCCACTTGGCATAATTTACTTATTATTATTTAATTATTTATGGATTTATATTGCTGTATCTCCTATTCTTGTTTGGTGTGACTGTAACAAAACCCAATTTCTCTCAGGATCAATAAAGTATGTCTGTCTGTCTGTCAGTTTTGGTTACAGGAAGGATGTGGAAACCATAGAAAGGGTGCAGAGGAGATTTACAAGGATGTTGCCTGGATTGAGGAGCATGCCTTATGAAAACAGGTTGAGTGAACTTGGCCTTTTCTCCTTGGAGTGATGGAGGATGAGAGGTGACCTGATCGAGGTCTATAAGATGATGAGAGGCATTGATCATGTGGATAGTCAGAGGCTTTTCTCCAGCGCTGAAATGGCTAGCATGAGAGGGCACAGTTTTAAGGTGCTTGGAAGTACAGAGGAGATGTCCATGGTAAGTTTTTTGCACAGAGAATGGTGAGTGCATGGAATGGGCTGCCGGAGCAGTGATGGAGATGGATACAATAGGGTTTCATGAGACTCCTGGACAGGTACATGGAGCTCAGAAAAACAGAGGGCTATGAGTAACCTAGGTAATTTCTAAGGTAACGACTTGTTCGGCACAGCTTTGTGGGCTGAAGGGCCTGTATTGTGCTGTAGGTTTTCTATGTTTCTATGACATTAGTCAGACTGTACTTGAAATAACGTGAGCAGTTTTGGGCTACTTATCTAAGAAAGGATATGCTGGCACAGCCTCAGAACAGAGGAACATCCATTTAGAACAGAGATGAGAAAGAATTTCTGCAGCTGGAGGGTGGTGAATCTGTGGAATTCATTGCCACAGGTGCCCATGGAGGCCAAGTCTAGATGACAATGCCCCTCTCTTCAGTGAGAACAGCTGAGAACTATACAATTCAGTCCACACCCTCTGGTACTACAGACAAATTAACACTTTGTTCCTAATGCTGGGTGTGTACAGGCCTGTGTGCTCACTGCATAGTCTGGAGAGTTTTTTGTTGTGGCGGATGGAGCAGAGGTGCTCGACAAAGCGGACCCACAATCTGCGTCGGGTCTCACTGATGTAGAGCAGGCCACACCGGGAGCACCGGATGCAATAGATTACACCAACAAACTCAGAAGTGAAGTGTTGCCTCACCTGGAAGGACTGTTTGGGGCCCTGTAAGAAAGGAGGTGTAGGGACAGGTGTAGCACTTACGTTTGCAGGGATAAGTGCCAGGTGGGAGATCCGTGGGGAGGGACGTGTGGACCAGGGAGTCGCAGAGGGAATGATCCCAGCAGAAAGCGGAGAGGGGTAGAGAGGGAAAGATGTGCTTAGTGGTGGGGTCCTGTTGAAGGTGGCGGAAGCTGCGGAGGATACTGTGCTGGATCCAGAAGCTGGTGGGGTGGTGGGTGAGGACAAGGGGAACTCTGTCCCTGTTGTGGTGACGGGAGAATGAGACGAGGGCTGAAGTGTGGAAGATAGAGGAGATGTGGGTGAGGGCATCATTGATGATGGCAGAAGGGAGACCATGATCCTTAAAGAAAGAGGACATTTGAGATGTCCTGGAACAGAAAGTCTCATCCTTGGAGCAGATGTGGCAGAGACGGAAGAACTGGGAATAGGGAATAGCATTTTTACATTTGGCAGGGTAGGAAAAGGTGTAATCAAGGTAGTTATGGGAGTCAGTGGGTTTATAGAAGATATCAGTGGACAGTCTGTCTCCAGAGATGGAGACCGAGAGATTGAGAAAGGGGAGAGAAGTGTCCGAGATGGATCAAGTGAATTTGAGGGCTGCGTGGAAGTTAGAGGCAAAGTCGATGAAATTGATGAGCTCAGCATGGGTGCAGGAAGCAGCACCAACGCAGTCATCAATTTAGCGAAGGAAAAGTTGGGCAGCAGTACCAGTATAGGTTTGGAGCATAGATTGTTCCACATAACTAACAAAGAGGCAGGCATAGCTGGGGCCCATGTGAGTGCCCATAGCTACACCCTTGGTCTGGAGAAAGTGGGAAGAGCCAAAAGAGAAGTTATTAAGTGTGAGTACCAGTTCCGCCAACCAGAGGAGGGTGGTGGTGGTGGGGAACTGGTGAGGTCTATTATCAAGAAAGTAGTGGAGGGTTTTGAGGCCTACTTGATGGGGAATGGAAGTGTATAAGGATTGGACATCCATAGTGAAAATGTAATGGTCGGGACCTGGGAACTGGAAGTTATTGAAGAGGTGGAGGAGCAGGAGTCACCCACCTGGCCCCTCACCCTGCCCCACCATACCACGTGAACCTGGCTGATCAGTCCCAGGCCTCACCGCCTCTCCAGTTCCACATCACTCAAACCTCCTGATCTTTCCAAAATGTATCTCCATTCTCATTACATCCCTCCAGTGACTTGGCCTTGTTACGTATTCAGGCAACAATAAATATATGAGATCGGCAAGGGTTTCTTATAACAAACAACACGTTTATTAAACACAGAAAGCAAACCCCCCAAAAGTAAACAAACACTACCGTAACCGGAAACAGCTGCTGAGCGGCTGTTCAAACAGTTCTTTAAAGTGGTATTCCAAAAGTTCGATATGCTCACAGTCCATTTAAAAGGAGAGACTTTACAGGACGATTTAAATTCTCTTTCACGTCGCTTGCTTCGATCCCCGACGTCGAACTTCCCACGAAGAATTTACGAAACAGAACGGCTTAAAGGCACTGACCTTTCCTTCTCCACTACCTTCAATCCTTTCTAGGTAAACCTAGGGATTAACACGAAGATAGTCAACGAAATCCTTCCAAATAAGGATCAAACAAAGGTCGCCCCCGTTTCACCGTAGAAAGCGATTCTCCTCGATCTTTAACTTCCAACTTTGAATCTTCACTCTCCTCTAATTCTCAAACTAACAGAATCATAAAGAACCTGCTGGCAATGACCTTTTAAACTTTAGACATTAAATAAAAACTTCATCCTTCAACTGAACTGCGTCATCACTTCAAACACGCAGTGGCATGAAGTCAACTTGGCAAATCCAGCCACGAACTGCCCCTCCTCACAGGGTGGGGTCTACCTTTTATAACCTGTAAAAAAAAACCTGTCACATGATCTCTACTGGCGGGAAATGACGTCATTCCACCATCACAAGACCATCACCTCAAGTCCAGTACAGCTTCAACCCCAGTCACATGACAAGGGCTCCACTGTCATGTATCACGAGTACGTAACAGCCTCCACACCCTCCGGGATAGAGAATTCCAAACATCCCCTCCCCTCCATGAGATGATCCTGCATATTAGCTTTAAATGGCTCTCTGACCTTGTAACTTTGGAAATATCCCAACAGCTCTCCTGTCAACACTCCTAAGGGCTTTGTGTGATTCAGGAAGTTCACCCCTCACTTTTCCAAATCCTGAAGGACTTGTATCTGGTTTCTCAGTGTGAGCTCAACAACTCCCTGTACATTTATATTAATACTTCCCTTTTTCTGATCTCCAACCCCTGTGATAAAAACCAATGTACCAGTTCCCTCTCACTTGTCAAGACTGAATTCCATCTCCCATTCCACTGCCTGATGAATATCATGTTCTGTCCAAGTCAATTTTTCTCACTCTCTACACTTCCACAGATTTTCATGTCACTTGCAAACTTATCAATCACATCACCTACTTTAACATCCAAGTTGTTGTCTGTCACAAACATAAAGGATCCTAGCACCGATTGTGTGATACACCACTGATCACAGACTTCCAGTGAGAACAAATCTCCACCACCACCCTCTGCCTCCCATAAACCAAACTGATTTCAGTTCCAGTTTGCCACCTCACCTTCTATCTCATGGGCTCGAATAGTTTGGACCAGACTCCTGCCAGTACCCCCAGCTGAACTTTGTCTTTTTGTGTGATTTCCTCCTAGCCATCAGTCTGTGGCTTTGTATTGCCATGTGCTCTTATTTGTTTTCATGCCCCATGTGCTCCTGTCTCTGCTCCTGCTCTACTCCAGCCCCTGTATTACTGAGTACTCCGCCTCTCAACTGTTTCTCATTATTACCTATTTTGCTGCACTTCTGTCTCATTGGGCTCCACCTATCATCTGCCACTCTGTTTATTGCTCAGTGTATTTCAGTCCCGTGTTTTCCCCTGTTTGTTGCCTGATTGTGCCAGTGAATTTTTTTGAGCCTTTCCAGCATTCGTATCTGTCCTCTGTCTGTCTGAGTATCGATTCTGCCTGTTTCCGGTTTTTAAATTTCTCTGAATGTTTTGATCTCTGCCTGAACTTTGACGCCGACTTTGTTGCCCCCGCGGATTTGCTACTCAGTAAATATCACAGTGTGCACAATACTTGGGTCCCTGCTTCAGCGCCCTGACAACTCTGATGCCTCAAACGTTAAAGTCCTCACCGAGGTCTATGTAAACAACATTGCCCTCATTAACATACTCTTTTCTACTCACAACGTTGATTGTGTGAGCCTCCAGAATCAGTGGGCACCACAGCAGAAATAAACAGTCTGGAACAAACAGCTGGTCCAGTGTGGCGAGTACTGGCCTGTGGTGAAAGCTTATCTGTCCACGGGAGGAAATCTGCTGTCATTTCCCCGGCCTCTCTAACACCCGATACGCTACGGCGTCGCCGACCCTTCTCTGCCCTCTGAAATGGGCTAGAAATCACTCCGGAACGTCTAGGGATTTGGGGATATTGGTGTCCCTGCTGGCGATGCCATCACGCTGGGAAAGAATAAAACCATTCCAGGAATGACTGGCGCAGAGTGAGGCCATTCAGCCCGCACAGGACAATACCGTCTATTCAGACCCATCCCCTCCGTCGGCTCACAGCCTTGTACGTTCAGAATTCCCGTGTGTCGATTTTGCATTTGAGCAGTTTCACGCCCCGGGTATAAACAACTCGATCAGATCTGAGATCTGCAGCCACTGTTGCAAGAAAAGCAATGATTCTCGGCGTCAGCTTCTTCCAATTCCGCTTCCACCGCCCTGCCAGAGTTACCGGGCTCCGGGCGGGTTGCGATTGGTTCTCCCACCCACTGTACTGATTTTAACCTTTCCTACGTCACTTGGTTCGATCTTCAGACACGCACACGCAACTTTACACAAAGAGCTTATTCTTGTGAGGCAGATTTTTGTTGTTGCTGATGCGGTTTAATTGCCGTGAAGGTGGTTATTTAGGTACTTTGAAGTTGTCATGAGTCTTATTCTGAGTCGACTCGAGATTCAGAATAGGCTCACGGTCCTTTCACAAAACAACTTCACATTACAGTCTCGGCCCCGACCGCAGTTTGTGAACCGTCCATAACATAATACGCTTTACATAATAAAAACCTGTCATGTTCCATGAATCAGCATTTGTACTAATCGGTGATTCAATATGCAAATCTCTCGTACCGGAGAACTATTTTTCGGGGATTCTGAGGGTCATGCTTAATATTATTTTTGTTTGCACGATTTGTCCTCTTTTGCACATTGGTCGTTTGTCGGTCTTTGTTGTGTGTAGTTTTTCATAGGTTATATAATTCACTTTGGGATCCTACAAGATGATGAAATTAAAGGTTGTGTGGCGTCCGTATTTTAATAAATTTACGTTGTCTTATGTACATTGATCAGGGTCATGTGACGGCTCCTATTGGCACACATCTGTAGTTATTTACTTTTAGACCGTACTATAAAATTATTTTACTCTTGGGAGGACTTCACGGTTTTCGGTGAATAAGGCCGCACTGATTGGGCATTTACACTCGCCAATTAAATTAGGCGATTTACCGCCAATCAAATCTCTCTCTGTATTAACCAGGAAGCGGGGCGATTTTCATTTTCGGTAAAAATGGGCAGAAAATTGGTAAATCTAAATTAAGTGCACGGATAAATTCCTTTTCTTTTCTGCGGAGAAAATACACTTTAGAGTTGAGAGCTTAAGCCCTTGTCTACGACAGACACACAGAACGGAAATCCTCGGACCCACCCCAGCCGGTACTCAGCCCTTCCACAGACAATCTGAGTGGCTCTGAAAAGAGCCTTTGGGTTTCTAAATTGTCGCTTTGTCTCTTTACTTGCCCTTGGGGTTGGCGGGCGCGCCGCTTTTCTTGGGCAACAACACGGCCTGGATATTGGGCAGCACCCCGCCCTGAGCGATGGTCACCCCTCCCAGCAGCTTGTTGAGCTCCTCGTCGTTGCGGACGGCCAGCTGCAGGTGTCTGGGGATGATGCGGGTCTTCTTGTTGTCCCGGGCCGCGTTACCGGCCAACTCGAGGATTTCAGCCGTCAGATACTCGAGCACAGCGGCCAGATAGACCGGGGCTCCGGCACCCACCCGCTCAGCATAGTTACCCTTTCTCAGGAGCCTGTGAACACGGCCCACCGGGAACTGCAGTCCGGCCCGGGACGAGCGAGACTTGGGCTTGCTCTTGGCCTTTCCGGTTTTCCCTCGTCCACTCATTTTAGCCGATCTTTCACAAAGAATGAGGAAATGATTCCGCATTCGTCAATTTTATAGCTTCTCGAGGACTGCGGAAGGACACTTACGATTGGTGGGGCAATGCTTTCTCCGATTGGTGATGTGGAATCACCCAATCAGCGAGCTGTCTGATTCTCCAATGATCAGACCGCAGCAAGAGAAGCGCGAAAAATAACTGTCACTCCCCGACAGGATATGAAATTTGAACAAACTTCAAGGTATTTTTTTATCAAACAGCCTTCAGCTTCATCTCCTTAGAGACAGTCACAAAGCTAAGAAACCCAACAGAGCTCATTAAAAAAGACTCAAACACTCAATGTGCAAAAAAGAACAAATCGTGCAAAAAATAAAAAATAAATAATATTCAGAACTAAAGTTCATGAAAATGAGTTCACAGCCACGAAGCCCGTCCAGGAGCCTGTTAGTTACAGACCACAGCCTCAGTTCAGCACAGGGACAAATAAACCCCACCGAGCAGCAAGCTGAACACCTCCCTCACCCCAGCCCTGACCGACTGACACTTTCAATCTGGCCTGGTGCTCATTCCTGGTTCTCGGATCCGGGCCCTGCTGCTTTGATATGCTTGGGTGATGACTCAGCCTCCTCAGTTTGGCACTAAAGAAAAAATTAAATTAAACAACAGACCAAAGGAAAGCAATTAGAACCTCTCTGTGAACGTGGACTCCCTGCATGGCCACTCACGTAATCCAGGTTACTGTCCGCACAGAATGTGAATTAATTCTACCGTAACTGTCTCTGGGAATGTGTCCCTCTTTGCAAAAACACATCACATCATGGAAGGGTCACTTCATGATCTGTGGTGGAAGCACAGAAACAGCGATATCACCGTTAATTTATTCTGATGTAGATTCAGGGCACCTTGGAAATGGAGTAACGAAAAGGCATTCACTAGAACATGAAGAACAGAAAGCATACAAAAATCCTGTTCAGTGTCTTCCTCTGTCAATGGAGAGTTCAGTGGGACAAGTATTTGAAGATGAAGACAAACTAACGGGGCAGAAGAAGGGGAAGATCCATGTTAGTTCAGTGTGCAGGATTGTCACCAGGCAGGGGGATGGCTAATTGTCATCAACATGATCCTGATGAATATTATCTCTCGAAAGAGAAATATTGAAGCAGATATAGAAAAGTATTATCGAAATATTAAGACAACTCTTCCATGGAAACTGTGTGTGGCATTTAATAGAGCCATTGGGTTTTCAGTTTGTTTTGTCAGGATCCTGCGGAAATACACTTTGAGCTGGTGTACTTGGTCACCACCTTTGTTCCTTCTAACACGACGAGACTGGACAGCTTCTTGAGCAGTGGTAGCCACATGGCAGTCTGGATCTCCGGGGAGCTGATGGTTGACTGTTTCTTGTAATGGGCCAGGCAGGAAGCCTCACCTGTGATGCGCTTGAAAATATCGTTCATGAATGAGTTCATGATGCTCATGGCCTTGGAGGAGATGCAGGTGTTTCTCCAGAGTCTCGACATCCTTCCTTTAATGGTGTAACCAAAACTGTATACAATACTCTAGATGTTGTCTAACTCGAGTTTATAAAGCTGCAATATAGCTTCCTGACTTTTGAACTCAGTGCCACAGGGAGCATGCCATATCCTTCTTAACCACCTTATCAACCTCTGTAGCCCCTTTCATGGAGCTATGAACTTGGACTCAAGATCTCTCTGCTCATCAACACAGTTGAGGGGCTTATCCTTAACAGTACAGTAAATCTTTAATTTTGACTTACCAAGGTGTAACACTTAACATTTAGCCGGGTTAATCTCCATCTGCCATTATCTGCTACTGATCTATATCCCACTGTATTCTTTGCCCATCTTCTACACTATCCACAACACTACCAATCTTTGCATCATCTATAAACTTACTAACCCACCCATCTATATTTTCATCTAGGTCATTTATATATATGAGGTCCCAGTACAATCCCTGTGATCACTACCCTCTATCTTCTGTGGACAAGCCAGTTCTGAATCCAAATGGCCAATTCATCTTAACCTTCTGATAAGCTTCTCATGAGCAACCTTGTCAAACTCCTGACTAAACTTCATGTGGACAAGAGATCTATAGTACCTTCATCAATTACCCTCATCACCTCATCAAAAAACTCAGTCAAGTTAGCAAGACAGTACTTGTCCCACACAAAGCCGTGCTGGTTTTCCCTAATTAGGCCATGATTTTTCAAACGCTCATAAATCCTATTCCAAAGAATCCTCTCCAGTATCTCCCCTACCACTGACATGAAACTCTCAATAATTTCTCTTCTGGCTTCTCCCACTTCCTTCAAACAAAAGGTGTAGCCATGGGTATGCACATGGGACCCAGCGATGCCTGCCTTTTTGTCGGCAACACTGGTATCACTGCCCAACTTTAATGATGCTACATCAATGATTGCATTGGTGCTGCTTCTTGCAGCCATGCTGAGCTCGTCAACTTCATAAACTTTGCCTCCAACTGCCACCCTGCCCTCAAGTTTACCTGGTCCATTTCCAAAACCTCCTTCCCCTTTCTCAATTTCTCTGTCTCTATCTATGGAGATGGTTTATCTACCATTATCTTTTGCATTTTGGAAGGACAAACCAGAAGACTGAGTGCAGGATTAATGGTCAGTTACTTAAGAGTGTGGATGAACAAAGGGCCCTTTTTTGTTCAAATCCATACATCCCTCAAGGTCGCTGCACAGGTTGATAGGGTGGTTAAGAAGGCCTATTGGATGCTATGCTTCATTAACAGGGGGATTGAGTTCAAGAATAGAGAGGTCATGTTTAGTACTTTTTTTTAAGGATTATATGGGTCAGCACAACATGGAGGGCTGAAGGGCCTGTACTGTGCTGTAGTGTTCTATGGTTCTAAACTCACAAATTCTCACAGCTGCCTGGACTATACCTCTTCCAAACCTGTCAATGTAAAAACAAGTGCCATTCCCTACTCTCAATTCCTCCATCTCTGTCGTGTCTGCACTCAGGAAGAGGCTTTTCATTCCGGAATGAAGGAGGCTTTCCTTCCTCCACCATCACCACTGCCCTCACCCCATCCACCCGCCACCCTACCAGTATCAGGTTCCTCTTGTTCTCACCTACCCTAGTGCAGCCTCTGCATCCAACACATACTTCTCCCTAACCTCCGTCATCTCCAGTGGAATCCTTCCACCCAGCACATCTTTCCCATCCCACTTCCCACAGGGATTGCTCCACATGCGAATCCCTTGTCATTTGTCCCTTCCCACTGACCTCCCTCCTGTTACTTATCCTTGCTAGCAGAACAAGTGCCAACCTGCCCTACACTTCCTCCCACTCTACCATTCAGGTCCCCAAACAGGACTTCCAAGTGAAGTAACACTTCACCTGTGAGTCTGTTGGGGTTATATACTGTGTCCAGTGCTCCTGGTGTGGCCTCCTTTTTTATTGGTGAGACCCAACGTAAATTGGGAGACAGCTTCACCAAGCCAGAAAAAGTGGTATCTCCCAGTGGCCACCTACTTCAAATCTCCATTCTACTTTCCATTCCCATTCCAACATGTCAGTCCTGCTGCAGTGAGACAACACTCAGGTTGGAGAAGTATCACCTTATATTCTGCTTGGGTAGCCTCCAACCTGATGGCTTGAACTGCAATTTCTCGAACTTCCAGAAATTCCCCCTCCCACCTTCACCATTCCCCATTCCCATTTCCCTCTCTCCCCTTATCTTCTTACCTGCCTATCACCTCCCTCTGGTGCTCTTCCCCCTTCTCTTTCTTCCAGGACCTGCTGCTCTCTTCTTTCAAATTCCCCCTTCTCCAGCCCTTTATCTCTTTCACCAATTAACTTCCCAGCTGTTTACTTCAGCCATCCCCCTCTCCCGGTTTTACCTATCGTTTACCACCATGTACTTCCTCTCTTCCCCCCCACCTTGTTGCTCTGATTGCTCATCTCTTTTTTCCAGTCCTGATGAAGGGTCCAGGCCTGAAATGTCAACTCTTTCCTATAGATACTGCCTGGCCTGCTGAGTTCCTCCAGCATTCTGTGTGTATTACTCCAGCATCTGCAGATTTTCTATTTCTCATGATTCAATCCACATATCAGGTATGGACTTGCCCAAAACAAAGGCTGTTCCCAATTAACTCCCTAGATTAAAGGGCATGTGTTGTAATGACCGGTTGGACAGCTTGGGTTGTTTTCTGTAGACTGCTGGAGGCAGAGGTGTCACACTTGATTGGTCCTATTCTCTCACGTCTTATCCTCTTACTCTTCACATACTTGTAGAATGACTTGGGGTTTTCCTTAATCCTGCTTGCCAAGGCCTTCTCATGGCCCCTTCTGGCTCTCCTAATTTCATTCTTAAGATCCTTCCTAGCCTTATAATCTTTTAGATTTCTATCAATATCTAGGTTTTGGAACATTTCATAAGCTCTTCTTTTCTTCTTGACTATATTTACAACAGCCTTTGTATACCACGGTTCCTGTACCCTACCATCCTTTCCATCTCATTGGAACATACCTATGCAGAACTCCATGCAAATATCCACTGAACATCTGCCACATTTCTTCCATATGTTTCCCTGAGTACATCTGTTTGCAATTTATGCTTCCAAGTTCCTGCCTGATAGCCTCATATTTTCCCTTGCTCCAATTAAACATTTTCCTAACTTGTCAGTTCCTATCCCTCTCCGATGCTATGGTAAAGGAGACAGAATTGTGATGTCTATCTCCAAAATGCTCTCCCACTGGGAGACCTGATATTTCTGGTACTTCTGGAATTATTTTAGACACAGAGATACATGGACACTCTCAGAACTGGACCAGTGGAACATACTTGGATTTACACAGAGACAGGTAACTGACACTGCTGTCCAGATGCTCCAGGATTTTGTGAAGACCCAACGAGATAGCATCTGCTGTAGACCTGTTGCTTCGGTTCACGAATTGGAGTGGATCCAAGTCACTACTCAGTCAGGAGCCAATATGCTCTCAAAACAGTGAACAACTGAGGTCAAGACCCAATCCCAGGGATACTCCAAAAGTTACCTCCTTTCAGTCTGAAACTGACCCACTGATTTGAACCACACACAAAACACTGGGTTGTCATCCTCAAATGAGAAAGCCTAATCACCTACTCCTGAAGTTGAATGGCATTGCTGACTCTGAGTTTACCACGGTCAAATGTCAGGAGAGTTATAATAATCAGAAAATCTCCAGAAACAGCCGTGTAAATACAATATGCTCTTAGTATGTCTGTGGGACAGGCCCAGAATGTGAAGCTATACTAATTGAGACAGACAGACTGAGCCAAGTCACATGTTGATGAAGGGGAGAAATTACCCATTTTGATACAGATAGTAAGACAGAGAATTTGATGTTGTGTCTGGATGCCTGAACTTGTCCAGTTAGAAGATAAAGCGTTGTTCCTCCTAAATCGTGTTGAGCCTTGCTGTAACTGTGACAGCAGAGATCAGCATAGAGACTAAAATTATCTCAGCTGAAATGTTGTCCTTTACCCACTGATGTCACTTACAAACATCCTACAGGGTATAAAAGGCAAAGGATTTGTGTATGGGAATCTCAAACACAATAGCTTGTTAGTTCTGCTGTGTCTGTCAGTTCACCAGCACCTGAATGCCGCTGATCCCTGACCATGGGGGAGGAGCTGTTTGGAAGACAGCACACCAATTGCAACAAGGAGAACCCGAATACCTGTACATGTCCGTGATCTAAGCTGGTAAATTCCCAGAGAGTTGATAGGAGTGAGATGTCATTCACTAGCTCTCAGTTTGTAAGGGACTCACTAGGCCATCCTAGCTGTAGATAGGAGAGGTCATTCACATGCTCTGGAAAGGGATTCATCCAAGCATTCAATCTGCAGAAACACCAGAGAGTTCACACTGGAGAGAGTCATTCATCTATTTCAAGTGTGGAAAGGTATTCATTTGGTTATCCCATCTTGTGTGGATCCAGTGAGTTCACAATAAGTAGAGACCACCATTATGTCCTGAGTGAGCAAAGAGATTTTCTTAATCATCCAAGCAGCAACTTCACATCAGGGAAGAAGTTCAAAAAAGCTATATTTATTTGACACTGCTCTTCCCTTTCTTAAACTCTCTGTTTCCATCTTTGGGGACAAACTATCAACCTATATATTTTATAAATCTATCGCTTCACATGATTATCTTGACTAGACCTCTTCCCACTCTACCTCCTGTAAAAATGCTCTTCCTTTTTCTCACCTCCTTTGCCTCCACTGCACCAGTTCCCAGAATGTGGCTTTTATTTCGAGGATTTCAGAGATGTCCTCCTTCTTCAAAGAACTGGGTTTCTCTCTCTCCACTAATGATACTCCTCTCACTCCCATCACCTCCATGCAGACTTCAAAGCTATACATTGTGGAGCCACCAACATTGTGGCCTCTCACAGATGAGCTCAATTGCTTTTATGCTAGGTTCAATGTCAATAACTCTGAGTCTCTGAGGAAAGCTACCGCTATAACCTGCAACCTAGTCACTTCTGAGGCTGAGGTACGCAGATGTTTCCGACGAGTGGACAGTTGCAAGGCTGTGGGACTGGACGGCATCCCGGGGCAAGTACTTAGGATGTGCGCAGGTGTGTTTACAGACATTTCCAGTCTCTCCCTCTCCCAGTGTGAAGTGCCCTCCTGCTTCAAATTATCCACCATTGTCCCTGTACAAAAAAGCCCAAGGTAACATGCCTGAATGACTGGCGTCCTGTCACCTCATTAATAAGCAAATGCTTTGAGAGTCTGGTCAAGGGTTACATCTGCAGCTTGCTACCACCCAAACTGGACTCACTGCAATTTGCCTACTGACAGATGATGCAATAGCCACTGCTCTACATACCATCCTCACACAACTGGAGAAGAAGGATGTTTATGTGAGAATGCTGTTTTCATGGACTACAGTTCAGCATTCAACACCATACTTCCATCCAGGCTCAACAAGAAGTTCAGAGACCTCGGCCTTCACCCTGCCTTGTGCAGCTGGATCCTGGACTTCCTGCAAGATCACTAGAAGCTTGTAAGAGTGGGCTCCCTCACCTCCAATCCTCTGACTCTCAATAGAGGAACCCCTTAGGGCTGTGTTTACTCCCTGTATACCTATGACTGTATTGCCACCCACAGCTCCAATCTACTAATTAAATTTGCTGGTGACACTTCATTGATTGGCCTTATCTCAAACAATAATGAGGTGGCCTACAGGGAAGGCCAATCAATGTAGTGTTGTCAGCAATTTTCTCTCTGACTCAGTGGTGTCAAGAAAACAACCTCTCCATCAATGTCGCAAAAACAAAGGAGCTGGTTGTGGATTACAAGAGGAATGGAGATGGGCTAACCCCTAGTGACATCAATGGATCTGGGGTTGAGAGGGTGAACAGCTTCAAGTTCCTTGGCGACCACATCACCGAGGACCTCATGTGGTCTGTACACACCAGCACTGTGGTGAAACAGGCACAACAGTGCCTCTTTCACCTTGGACAGTTGAGGAAGTTTGGTATGGGCCCCCAAATCCTAAGAATTTTCTACAGGGGCACAATTGAGAGCACCTTGACTGGCTTCATCACTGTCTGGTATGGGAGCTGTACCTCCCTTATTCGCAGGATTCTGCAGAGAGTTGTATGGACAGCCCAGTGCATTTGTAGTTGTGAACTTCCCAAGATTCAGGACACTTACAAGGATGGGTGTGTAAAAAAGGGCCCGTAGGATGACTGGGGACTCAAGCTATCCCAGCCACAATCTATTCCAGCTGCTACCATCCAGGAAACAGTACCGCAGCATAAAAGCCAGGACCAACAGGCTCCAGGACAGCTTCTTCCACCAGGCCATCGGACTGATTAATTCACGCTGATTTGAGTGTACTCTATATTACATTGACAATTCTATTTATAATAAATTACTTTGATTTCACTTTGCACATTTAGATGGAGACATAACAGTGAAGATTTTTACACCTCATGTATGTGAAGGATGCAAGAAATAAAGTCAATTCAATTTCCCAAACATCTGTGTTCACTGCCTTAACAGTTCCTTTTGTCCTTCCCTACCACCACATGGTTCTACCCATCCACCACATTATCTTCTTAAACTTCAGCCATCTCCAAAGGAACTGTACCACTAAACATATCTCTACTTTCCCCACTCTGCCTTCCACAGGGATCACTCACTCTGTGATTCCCTGGTTTATTCATCTCTGCCCACTAATCTCCCTCCTCTATTTCTGCAAGTGTCCAAAGTGCTAGATCTGCCCATTCACCTCTTCCCTCACCTCAATTCAGGCTCCAAAACTAACTTTCTAGATGAGGCAGCAGTTCACCTGCAAATCTACTGCGGTCACTTATTGTGTTCGATGCTCCTGTTACGGCCTCATCTACATTGGTGAGACCTGTTGTAAATTGGGTGACTGTTTTGTGGAGCATCTATGCTCCACCCATCAAAAGTGAAACTTCCCAGTGGCCAAACATTTTAATTCCCATTTCGACATGTCAGTCTGTGGTGCCTTCATGTACCAAGATGATAAGCTCCTCATATGATATGTCTTTCAATCCTGGAACCATTTTCATGAACCTCCTTTGAACCGGCTCCAGTGTCAGCATATCTGTCTTTAGATAAGGGTGCTAAACCTGCTCACAGTACTCCAAGTGAGGCCACGCTCGTGCCTGGTGAAGTCTCAAATTTGCATCCTTGCTTTTATATTTTTATCCTCGCTAAATGAATGCTAACATAGCACTTCCCTTCCTCACCTCCGACTCAACCAACAAACTGCATAATGACTCCCATTAAAGAGACCCTTTTCTGGGCGACTGTTGGTTACTAGCTGTGTTCCACGGGGTTCTGTATTGGGACCTCTTCTTTTTATGTTGTATGTCAATGATATGAATGTTGGAATTGATGGCTTTGTGGCCAAGTTTATGGACGATACAAAGATAGGTGGAATGGCAGTTAGTGTTGAGGAAGCAGTAAGTCTACAGAAAGACTTAGACAGAATGGAAATGGCAGATACTGTTGGGAAGTGTATGATCTTGCTTTCATATTTTGGAAGCTGAGTCTGGGTCCATTTGTTTGAGCAAAACCAAATAGTTGCAGCATCCACTTGTTACGGTTATACTTACCTGGGTATCAGTTTTGTGGAACACTTATCTGTCTCTGTGTAAAAACCAAGTATGTCCCACTGGTCCAGTACTGAGAATGTCCATGTATCTGTCTGACAAAAAGTAAAACCAGAAATTGTTGAGAATACTTGTTCAATGTAGAAAGAGCTGTGAGTTATTCTAGCATTTTACATTTTTATTTCAGATTATCTGTTGTAAAGGTCTTTGCCATTATTTTACAGTGCCAGCTGTCGTAACTTCCTATACCCTTATTTTATGGTACTGGATGTTGTAACAGTCTGTGTCCTTTCAGAATGGTACTGGTAGTTCTAACGGTCTGTGGCCTCACTGTACCATACCAGCTGTTGAACCAGTCTGTGTCCTTACTGTGCGGTACCAGCTGCTGTAACATTTGGTGCCCTTACTATATAGTGCCATCTGTGGTAACATTTTGTGACTTTACAGATTGGTATTGGCTATTGTAATGGTCAGTGCTCCTAATGAATGGGGTCAGTTGTTCAAATGGTCTATGCCATTACTGTATGGAACCAGCTGTTATAATGCCCTGTGCCATCTGTAATAAAGGCCTGTGCCCTTACAGATTGGTATCAGTTATTATAACAGTCAGTGCATCTTAACTTACAGAACCGGCTGTTGTAATGGTCTTTGCTCTTACTGTACAGAGACAGCTGTATAACAGTTGGTGCCCTTACTGTATGGTGCCATCTGTTGTAACAGTCTGTGCCTTTATTGTATTGCACTGCCTATTGGAAAGAAATATCCCTTTTCTGTATAGTGCCACCCATGATAAAGCTCTGTGCTCTTACAGATTGGTACTGGCTGTAGTAACAGTCAGTGCTCTTACTGAATGGCACTGGTTGCTTGAATGGTCAGTGCCCTTATTACTCGGAACTGACTGTTGTAATGGTCGGTGCCCTTACTGTACTGTTTAGTTTGTGATAATGGTCTGTGCCCTTACTGTATGGCAATGCCTGTCGTAACTTGTTGTGCCACTACTGTACGGTACCAGCTGTTGAAACTGTCTTTGCCCTTACTGTACAGTATAAGCTGTTGTAACGGTCTGAGCTCTTATTGTACATTGCTGGCTGTTGTAACAGTGTGTGCCCTGACTGTATGGTACCAGCTGTTGTAACGATGTGTGTCTTTGCTACACGAAAACAAGTGTTGTAATGGTCTTTGCCCTTACAGATCAGTGCTGACTGTTGTAACATTTCTGCCCTTACTATAAGGAGCTGGTTGTTGTAATGGCCTATACTCTTACAGTATTGTTGTGGTCTGTGCCCTGACTGTGCGATACCAGCTGTTGGAATGGTCTGTGCCCTTACTGTATGGAACCAGCTGTTGTAATAGTCGGTGCCTTTGCTGTATGCTGCCATCTGTTGTAATGCTCTGTTTAAAAGGTACACAAGTTTCCAAAAATAGATCTCCATTTAACTAATTATGTGACTTCTAACACTAATTGGCTGAACCAGTAATGATTTGGTGTGTCATATTAAAAGGAGTGAATACTTATGCAATCAATTAGTTTGTGTTTAATAATTATAATAAATTTAGACCAATTTGTACAAATTTGTTTTCACTTTGATACAAATATCTTTTTCTATTGCTCAGTGTCAAAAAAGCAAAATTAAATCCACTGTGATTCAACGTTGTAGAACAATAAAACATGAAAACTTACAAGGGGTGAATACCTTTTATAGGCACAGTATGTCCCTTTTCTGTATGATGCCATCTGTGGTTAATGTGTGTGTACTTATAGCCAGTACCAAATAGTTGTAATGGTCAGTGCTCTTACTGAATGATACCATCTGTTTGAATGGTCTGTGTCCTAACTGTATGGAACTGGCTAATGTAAAGGTCTGTGCCCTTCCTGTAGAGTTCCACCTATGGTAACGGTCTGCGCTCACTGTATGCTGTCATCTGTTTTAAAGGACTGTGCCCTGACTGCATGGTGTCAGCTGTTGTTAAGGTCTATGCCCTTATTGTATGGCGCCAGCTGTTGTGAAGTTCTGTGTACCTACAGCACAGTGTTGACTATTACATAGAACAAAGAGAAGCACGTGGGGGATAGGGAGATCAATACCAAGTGAATTGATATGCTAGCACATTTCAAGGTAAAGTAGAAGTAAAGAGCATTAAGTTGGATAAGTCCCCATGGCCTGACTCTAATTCTGACTTTAATTTGTTTACTTTTTAGAGTTTACACAATTTGTTCATTTTTGCACATTGGGTATTTGACGATCTTTTTTAATGCGTTCTATCGAGTTTCTTTGTTTCGTGGCTCCCTCTAAGGAGATGAATTTTAAGGCTATAATAAATATACTTTGAAGTTTTTTTCCCAAATGTCATATCCTGTTGGGGAGTGACAGTTATTTTTCGCGCTTCTTTTGCTGCCGTCTGCTTATTGGAGAATCGTCAGCTCGCTGATTGGGTGATTCCACATCACCAATCGGAGAAAGCATTGCACCACCAATCATAAGTGTCCTTCCGCAGTCATCTAGAAGCTATAAAATTGGTGAATACGGAATCATTTCCTCATTCTTTGTGAAAGATCGGCTAAAATGAGTGGACGAGGAAAAACCGGAAAGGCCAAGAGCAAGCCCAAGTCTCGCTCGTCCCGGGCCGGACTGCAGTTCCCGGTGGGCCGTGTTCACAGGCTCCTGAGAAAGGGTAACTATGCTGAGCGGGTGGGTGCCGGAGCCCCGGTCTATCTGGCCGCTGTGCTCGAGTATCTGACGGCTGAAATCCTCGAGTTGGCCGGTAACGCGGCCCGGGACAACAAGAAGACCCGCATCATCCCCAGACACCTGCAGCTGGCCGTCCGCAACGACGAGGAGCTCAACAAGCTGCTGGGAGGGGTGACCATCGCTCAGGGCGGGGTGCTGCCCAATATCCAGGCCGTGTTGTTGCCCAAGAAAAGCGGCGCGCCCGCCAACCCCAAGGGCAAGTAAAGAGACAAAGCGACAATTTAGAAACCCAAAGGCTCTTTTCAGAGCCACTCAGATTGTCTGTGGAAGGGCTGAGCACCGGCTGGGGTGGGTCCGGGGGATTTCCGTTCTGTGTGTCTGTCGTAGACGAGGGCTTAAAACTCTGTCTAAAGCGGATCTCTTCCTCTGAAATAAAAAAAAGTATTTATCTGCCCACTTTAAGAAATTGCCTCATTTTACCGAAAAATTAGTTTTTTTGAAACCGTCGGCGGCGGTTGATTGGCGGTAAATCGCCTGATCTCATTGGTGAATGAAAAGCCCAATAAAGAGCTCAATCACCAATGAACGGGCGGCAACTGGACAAGCGCCAAAACTAACCGACAGACCACCGGAAATCCTGAAATTTGAAAAGTCCGCCAAGAGCAAAATAAATCTGTAGATCTGTCAGAATGTAAATAATTACAGATGTGTGGCTAGGAGCCGTCACATGACCCCGAACCATTGATAATATCGAGTTAATTAAGTTTAATCTTCGAAGTATATTTATTTCTTACTCCAGCCCCAGAGATATCCTTGTCAATATTTTCTACTCCCTTCCAAGCTCAAATGACACATTTCCTGCAACACTGTGACCGAAACTGCACATAGTTCACCAACTCGTCTCAGGACTGTCTTGTGCTCAGTCACATGACCTCCAAGGGATTGTGCTCGTGCTCTGACAGGTGAAGGCAAACATATCAACTGTCTCTTCACCACCCTGTCTACCTACGTACTCACACCCCTTTGTCTCTCTGTTTTACAACACTCACCAGGGCCCGCCACTTCTGAAGCAGGCACCACCACAATCTAAATGACCAAACTGGCTTACTTTGTCCTTGTCTGAGTTAAATTCCATCTGCCATTTCCTTGCTCATGTTCTTAATTAATCTATATCACAAACTTCAGAATTGTCCACAATACCACGAACTTCGTGTCATCTGTTAAGCTATTTACATTCTGATCCGAATCCCCAATGCATATGAGAAACAAGAGAGAAGAGTGCTCCAATCTAAAACCAGAAGGGAGAATTCAAAAGGGGCCAAGCGTGGAGAACAGACATTTCAGAGGGTCACAAGAACTGGAGGAAGGTACAGAGTGTTAGTGTGAGGCTGCAGAAGAATTTATGTCTGATTGTTTGTCTGTGCATGATTTAATAAACCTCTTTAAAATCAAACTCAACTTCCTGTGCTCCAGAGAAAACAGCCTATCCGTGCTCTCATTGGAACTCAAGCCCTCCAGTCACTTCTGTGTGAACTTTTCTGCGCCCTTTCCAGCTGAATCACATCATTCCTGTAGCAAGGGGACTAGAACTACACACAATACCCCAAGTGCCGTACAACCAACATCCTGTACAACTGTAACATAACATCCCAGTGCATGTAATCAGAAGCCTGATCAAAGGCACACAAAGTCGTGCAATTTCTTCACCACTGTGTCTACCTTTGTTGGCACTTTCAGGAATTCTATCCTGAGGTCCCTCCATTGTGCAACTCTGTCCAGGGCACAGCCAGTTACTGTGTAGTCTTTTGCTCTGGTTTAATGGACTAAAATGTAATAATCAGCATTTGTCCAAATTAGATTCCACCTGTCATTTCCTTGCCCAATTTCACAGACAAACAAAATATACAGCACCTTCCCCAGCAGTACCACTGGTCACAGGCCTCCAATCTACTTCATTTAAAAAAGTAAATTTATTTATCAGCATACAGACCCATACCATTAATATAAAAGACAAACAACATGGGACCAGGCACGGATCCCTGTAGCACACCACTGTCACAGGTCTCTGATCTGAAAAGGGTACGGAAATGTAGAGGCAGAAGAGGCCACAGGAGGAGGACAGCACAGCTGTGAGAGCTTGTCAGGATGTGAAGAGAGATTGAGGGGGTGAGGACCAAGGAGGGATGTGAGCCCAAGGATGAGAATGGGAAACCTGCACTATGGAGCTGGTGCAATAAGGCACTGACAGACACTCACCATTTCCAAATTAGCAGACGGGATGAGATTACGCCCACTGTGGAGAAACACTCGTCCTACCAGACCCTACCAGTCTGCTTGCACGTCTGCTTGGCAATGGCAGAGAGTAAGGAGCAGCTCACCTGATCCATTTGCTGTCTTATCCGGCTTTCCACATTAATCTGCAGAACCCAGAAGCCAATTACATCACATCTCATCCTTCAAAACCTCAGCACGTACAGACCAACCCCACTTCAGGTCAGCTGTACGCCCACGCCGAGTAAATCCTCACCTCCACCTCCATCCCAAGCTAAACCCCCTACATGGGCCACACCATCCCGTTGCCACAGGAACGTCAGTCAGTGAGGTCACACACAATTCTTCTCGGGAAGTGACCTCACATCACATGACATCCTGTCCACATACCGTGGGTCAGGTCAGAATGAACTATCAATCAGAGAGCTACTGTGGGCAGTCACTTTACAAAGGGGCTTCTTGGGGATATTTTGGAATCTCATGTGGATAGGGTGGTGAAGAAAGCTTTTGGTATGCTGGCCTTTTTAAATCAGAGCATTGAGTATGGGAGTTGGGATGTAATATTAAAATTGTACAAGGCTGAATTTGGAGTATTGTGTACAGTTCTGGTCACCGAATTATAGGAAAGATGTCAACAAAATAGAGAGTACAGAGGAGATTTACTAGAATGTTACCTGGGTTTTAGCACCTAAGTTACAGGGAAAGACTGAACAAGTTAGGTCTTTATTCTTTGCAGCGTAGAAGGTTGAGGGGTGACTTGATAGAGGTATTTAAAATTATGAGGGGGATAGATAGAGTTGATGTGGATAGGTTTTTTCCATTGAGAGTAGGGGAGATTCAAACAAGAGGACATGAGTTGAGAGTTAGGGGGCTAAAGTTTAAGGGTAATATGAGGGGGAATTTCTTTACTCAGAGAGTGGTAGCCGTGCAGAACGAGCTTCCAGTAGAAGTGGTAGAGGCAGGTTCGGTATTGCCATTTAAAGTAAAATTGGATAGGTATATGGGCAGGAAAGGAATGGAGGGTTATGGGCTGAGTGCGGGTCAGTGGGACTAGGTGAGAGTAAGCATTTGGCACAGACTAGAAGGGCCGAGATGGCCTGTTTCCGTGCTGTTATTGTTATATGGTTATATGTTTAAATCTCTAGTTAGGAAAGGGAAAAAACAATTTGGCACTAGGACAGAAAGGACAATAATTCCAATTATTTGTGTTTTGAAAGAGAGAAAAAAGTCAAAAATGTCGAAAAATAAAGCAAGTTTAATTCAGCAAGGTTGATTTCTTTTTCAGAGCATGTTTGATTTAATTAGTTTTAAATGACTAAATGGTTGAAATTTAAAACTAAAGCAGAGAATGCTGGATATCCCCAGCAGCTCAGGAAGCATCAATGGAAAGAGGAAGAGTGTGAACATTTCATGTACAATTTGAAAAGTGAGGGAAAAGAAAGTTCATTTTAATTTGCAGAAAAGATTGACAGAGAAATGCTTGGGATGATATAAGTATCTATATAAACTATGGCCAGGTGTAAAGGGTTAATGGGGATGGAGCAATGATGAATACAATTATCGTATTGACCTGGTTTACATGATTCTAGTGGTAGGGGTTGGTTGATTCTCACTATAACAGAGTGTTACAGTACTATAACAGTCCATTTGGCCCACCATCTCTCTACCAGCCAGTGGGAAATCATCCATATTCTGATACTTGGCCTGTAGCCTTGAACATAGAAAACATGGAAGCATAGAAAACCTATAGCACAATACAGGCCCTTCGGCCCATGATGCTGTGCCTAACATGTACTTATTTTAGAAATTACCTAGGGTTATCCATAGCTCTCTATTTTCCTAAGCTTCACGTTTGATGAGACATTTCTGAAATACCACCAACGACTCTGACTCTATTTCCACCATTCTCTCTGGCAGTGTACTCCAGGTACTCACTGCCTGGGTGAACCAGGACCTCCTCAGAACCTCTCTCGCCCTCTTGCCCCCTCAACCTCACACCGCACCGCACCCTGTCCAGCACATCTATCTTCTTCTGATATGGGGGAAGCTCTCTGCAACCTACCGGAACTCTACCCCACATGATTTTCTTTATCCAGAATCATATTCCATCTAAAACACGGATCAATATTTGTCTGTCATCAATATCAAGGATCTGGATGATCATGTGGTAAAACGGATCAGCACATTTGCAGATTTTTCCAGAATATCATCGGTTAATTTTCAGAGCACTGAGCACACATTTCAAAAGGTTTGGGTCAGTTATCCAGGGCGTTAGCTGGTAATGTCACTGACCGACCTTCGATATCTCCTGTGCATCTGTTGCTTTTTTTTCCGGGAGCTGGGTTTCTGTTCCGTTGCGGCCAAACCGTTGGAAAGTGGCGGTTGCAGATCATGAAGATGAGAAGCTGCTCTCCACTCTGTCTGTCACGGACTGTCTCCACCCCTTCCCTCTCTCTCTCCCTCCCCGCACTGCCCGTCACTCTGTCTCCTCCCCTCTCACTCTCTGCGCGTTTCTCGGACAGGTCGGGGCGCTGTGTATAAAAGGCGACAGCAGCAGACAGCTCGTTACAGAACAACGACGGGAGTGAAGCGGCATTATGTCTGGCAGAGGGAAAGGAGGCAAAGGACTGGGCAAAGGCGGAGCCAAGCGGCACCGTAAAGTGCTCCGTGATAACATCCAGGGCATCACCAAACCGGCCATCCGCCGTCTGGCTCGGCGTGGCGGCGTCAAGCGGATCTCGGGTCTGATCTACGAAGAGACCCGCGGGGTGCTGAAGGTTTTCCTGGAGAATGTGATCCGGGATGCGGTCACCTACACCGAGCACGCCAAGCGCAAGACGGTCACTGCCATGGATGTGGTGTACGCTCTGAAACGCCAGGGCCGCACTCTCTATGGCTTCGGCGGTTGAACAAACCTTCGTTCTTCCAAACCCAAAACAAAGGCTCTTTTAAGAGCCGCCCACCAACTCACGGAGAGAGCAGTGACCGGGGATTTATTAGGCGATAAAATTTAAAACAAAAGTGTGGTCAAATTGTCATGAAATTATTGACAACTATCCTATGAAGGGGGAAGACTGGAGATTGGGGCTGAGGGGGAAATGAATCAGCCATGATGAAATGGTGTGGAGCAGATTCGATGGGCCAAATGGCCTAATTCTGCTTCTATATTTTATGGTCTTATGGATTTGAACCCGCTCCGAACAGTCTGGACGGCATCGGGTTACGAAGGGCACTGTTGTTACATTAAGGAGATTAAATTCCCATTCTCCTTTGGGCATAATGACACAATCACAGAGCGTTGACAGTACCCCGGATGGCTTGAAATTGAAAAGTCCGCCGGAAAGTTTTAAATGGTAAGTCTTCAAAAATAAGAATTGACTCATTAATTCCATCAATATGATTTTAATTAACTCACTAGTTTGAATGTTTCTGGACATTTAGTTCCAAAAGCCGATCCACAGTTTATACTCGCGGTCTGTCTTGTGTATATACGTCATCAGATTCTGCATTGGTCTCTTAAACTCGGTCTAAGGCGAGTTTGCAATGTGAAAAATAAGATGTTCTGTGAAAGAAACTGTCTGCAGGCTGATGTGTCCCCGTGAATTGATCATGTATAGTACTGGACTAGAAATGGTACGGGGAGAGTATTAAAACCCATTCTCCAGGACAGTAACAACCGCAGATACCCGGAAAACTTGGCGATAACCAACTGCACACGGCAGGCGTGTGGGGACAGAGACACCCTGACGGCGAGGGTGTTCGCGCTGCCGTTAACCCAACGGCACCAAAGGGCTGATTCAGTGTTGATCGGGTCCGGCCGTGTCGGAGTCTGTAGAAACCGGGATGTCTTGTTGAACGAAATTTCACAAAACAGCAGAAGGTGAGAGGAAATCGGCGTGAAAATTGTTTTTCAACACAAAAGCTGAGTGAATAGGAAATGCCAGCCCTTTCCACTGCTGAGTTAGTGGCTCTGAAAAGAGCCTTTTGTTGTGCTTGGTGCCGAGGCCGGATTCAGGCGCGCTCCCCACGGATGCGGCGGGCCAGCTGGATGTCCTTGGGCATGATGGTGACTCGCTTGGCGTGGATGGCGCACAGGTTGGTGTCCTCGAAGAGCCCCACCAGGTAAGCTTCACTGGCCTCCTGCAGGGCCATGACGGCCGAGCTCTGGAAGCGCAGGTCGGTCTTGAAGTCCTGAGCGATCTCCCGCACCAGGCGCTGGAAGGGCAGTTTGCGGATGAGCAGCTCGGTGGATTTCTGGTAGCGCCGGATCTCCCTCAGAGCCACGGTGCCGGGCCGGTAGCGATGGGGCTTCTTCACTCCGCCCGTGGCTGGAGCGCTTTTCCGCGCCGCTTTGGTGGCCAGTTGTTTGCGGGGAGCTTTCCCTCCGGTCGATTTGCGCGCCGTTTGCTTGGTCCGGGCCATTCTCCCTCAGCAGTCCGAAAAATCTGAACGACGGAAATTTAAATGCCGGAGAGGAGTTAGTGACTGGCTTTTAAAGGGTTGATGAAGGGCCGCCCAATTCCCTCTAATTGGTTCTAAGGGAGCTGTCCATTACGGGGTTTCAGTGCTGCAATTGGCTGCACGTTTTCCTTCATTAGTTTGAACCTGACTGGGGGTGGGGAGGTGGTTTCAGTTTTGGGTATTCTCTCCGTTGAAAATTTACCGGAAGTCTTTATTCCTTCTACCAGAGTGTATCGCCCCCGTTATTTTCCAGCTGCCATTCTCTGACCATTCTCCCAATCTGTCTCAGTCCTTCTGCGACACCCTGCCTTAACAACTCTCCCTGTAACACCACCTAGCTTCATATCATCCGCAAACCTGATCACAAAGCCACCAATGTCATCGTCCAAATTATTAACATGTAATGTGAAAAGAAGCGGTCCGAACACTGACACGTGTGGAACACCACTCGTCTCAGGCAGTCAACGAGAAAAGGTCCACTGTATTCTTCCTCCTTTCCTCCTGCCAGTCAGCCAATCTTCTATCCATGCTGGTACCTTTCATGTATTACCATGGACTCATAACTTGTTAAGTTATGAGTGGCACCTTGTCAAAGGCCTTTTGAAAATCCAAGTAAACAGTGTCCACTGCTTCTGCTTTGTCTATCCTGTCTGTTATTTCCTCAAAGAATTCCAACAGACTTCCCTTGCAAGAAATCACGCTAACTTGACTCCAAAACCTCATCCTTCGTAATGGAAACCAGCATCTTCACTACCACTGACGTGTGGTCAATTGGCCTATAATTTCCTTTCTTCCGCCTTTTACCTTTCCAAAGAGTGGAGTGATATTTGCAACTTTCCTGTCCTTCTGGACCATTCCTGAATCTGGTGATTCATGAAAGATAATTTCTAATGCCTCTACAATCTCTTCAGCTTCCTCTTTCGGAATATTGGGGTGTGGTCCATCTGGTCTAGGTTACCTACCTATGTTCAGACGGTTCAGCTTCCCAAGCAGCTTCTCCTTAGTATTAGTATTTGCACTCTTCTGTCCCATGGCACTTGAAATTCTGGCATGTTGCTAGTATCATCCACAGTGAAGTCTGACGCATTATTAAGTTCATTTGCCATCTTTTGTCCCCCATTACTATCTCTCCAGCATAATTTTCCAGTGGTCTGATATCCACTCTCGTCTCTCCTTTACTCTATATTCCTGAGAAATGTTTTGGTATCCTATTTATAATATTTACTTTCATACTTAATCTTTTCTCTCAAATGGGTTTTTAGTTTCCTCCTGTTTGTTTTTGAAAGCTTCCCAATCCTTTAACTTCCCACAACTTTTTCTATATTATCTGCTCTCTCTATTGCTTTTATGCTGTCTTTGATTTCCCTGGTCAGCCATAGTCACCTTATCATCTCTTTAGAATATCACTTCATCTTTGGTATGTTTCTACCTTACGCCTTCTGACATGCCCCCAGAAACTCCAGACCTTGCTGTTCTGTCATCATTCTTCCTTCAATCAACTTAGCTGGCTCCTCTCTCAGGCCTCTGTAATTTCCCTAGCACTACAGTAATGATACATCTGACTTTAACTTATCCGTCTGAAACTGCACGATGAATTCTACCATATAATGATTACTAGCACTGAAGGGTTCCCTTACCTTAAGCTCCATAATCATATCTGGTTCATCACAGATCACCCAGTCCAGAATTGCCTTTACCTGAGTGGGCTCAACCATGAGCTAATCTAAATAGCAATCTTATGGGCTTTCTGCAAATTCCATCTCTTAAGATCCAGCATCAAATTGATTTTCCCAATCTACCTGCATACTGAAATCCCCCAGACGACCATAACATTTCCCTTTTTACATGCCTTTTCCATATCCCATTGTAATTTGTATCCTACAGCCTGGTTACCTTTTGGAGTCCTGTATTTTATGATCTTCTTTCAGTCATGTCTCAAAGATGGGGTTAAATTATAGGAGCCAATATAAATGTTGGACAGACTTATATTTTTCATAGAATATCAGAGGCAAAGGAAGGAAGCAACAGAGGCTTTTAAAATTATGAGAGGAATAGATAGTGGTAGATCATTGGTATCTTTTCTGCAAGGTAGAAATGTCAAACACCAGAGGACATGCTTTACGGTTAGCTAGTAATGGAAACAGACAGTTTGCTGGAGTTTAAATGTCTTTTAAATGGACGTGACAAGTAGTATAAATTGACATCCTGATTAGCACAATATCATGGGTCTAATGGCCTGTATTGTTCATTGTTCCTAGAGCTCAAGAAGGAATTAAGATGGTCAAAAGGGAAAAAGAAAAGTCATGAGGAAGGTTCAAGTAAATTTTATATGTAACCCTCAGGCTCCGCCTGCATGTGTTTGTCGAGGGGAAGACAGCTTCTAGCCCCACCAAACTAAGAAATCTCATTTCTGTGGATGCTGTGTGATGTGTTGCCCATTTACAAAGAACCAGGAAGTCCACGAAGTTGAATGAATCAACGGTCAACTTTCCCCCTTTTTCCAATAGTTTCTCCTCAGCTTGTCTCACAGAGACACTAGACATTACTGTCACTGGGAACAGATGGACTGGGACATCCCCCGCTTGAAAGTGACCTCCCTCTTCACAGTGTTCCTGACAATCACTGCCATCCCGCTTGCCTGTACAACCGAGGGCTTCTGCAATTCGGGCCTCACCAGTACCCCAGCAGGAAATCCAGATTCCCCCTCAAGGTCTTCCCCAGAGTTCACTAAGGGGGCCTTGCCCTCAGGCACATCGGGAAGTTTGCTACTTCACTTGCTACTTCCCTGAGCCGGACCACCAATGGCTTTGACTGGGTGAACCACACAGTCCCTCACTTAAATTCGGTATCCGGCCCAATGCAGCCGTGAATTCAGATTAAAGAGAAATGGAAGACCATGATCACCAACATCATACGAAACAGCACATAACGATGATGCGACAGGGAAAGAGCATTGAAGAATAGGGAGGCCCTTCAGCAGTATGGAGAATTTGCAGTGTTTACATGCCATGTGTTTGCCTGTGCCATGAGTCGAATTTATGCCCCTCTCCTTCATGGGTAGAGAAATTCGAAGGACAATGACAAGTCACAAATTATCAGTGGCAACCAGATTAAGGGAATGCTCAAATAAATGTTAATAAAACCATTGATGAGTTGGGTTGGGTCCAATATTGGCAATTTACTTACAAACTTTTCACAAAACAAGGGGACATCATTGGTGAGCTGTAAATTGTGGTGTGCCATCCGAATGCCTGGTCTTTATATACTTATCAGTCAGCTGACTGGTCACCATTTCAGTAACTTACTTGAGTTATGGAGAGGGAATCTGGTTGCTGATTGGTTTCGTGATGAATTCCATGCATTGTAGTCTGGCATTTTGCCTGCGTTGTCTCATAAATAGGATTGTGGTCTACAGGTTGGTTCATGCTTCCATGCTTCTAGGAATTCTCTTGCCGTGTTTGCTTGCACCATGATGTTCACTGATGCCCAGTCCAATTTGTGCCCTTTTGTTCTTCATGGATAGAGACTATGAGAGTTGGTCAACCAGTTGATGTTCATGGATATGTGTGGTTAGTTTTCTCCCTGTTTGGCAGACATAATATTTGCTGCAGTCCCCACATTGGATTTTGTAGACCATATTTTCTCGTATAATAGCTTAGCTCATTCATTTGGTCTCTCCTTAACATTGCTATTAGCTTTTGCACGACTGCAGTTCTATGTTCTTAGAGTAGCTGGCCCATCATTTCTGAGATATTGTGAATATATGGAAGGACAAACCATTCAGTCACCACTTGGCTGGAGAATTCTCAACCTCAGGCATCTCCCTATGAAGTTCAGTCTGTGTCTGTTTCAGAAGAATCCTTTAAAGAAGTGTTTCTCCTCATCAGTCTTCAGTTACGCCATGCTGCAAGTTGTCTCTGCTCCTTGGAGCAAGGTTTTGACGTGGCTCATTTGGGTAGTTTGCTATGATAATTAACGAGTGTATGAAGATGAAGAGAGTAACTAAGGAGAGAGTGGAGCAAAATAACAACTTGTGTACGGGACAAGAGGAGGTGGGCAGGGCATGAAGTGATAAGTTCTCAGCTGTATTCATTAAGGAGAAAGGCCACGTATTTGGTAATTTCATTTGGTGCAGTGATTAGATCCCTCACTGCTGTGACCATTTCAGTCAAATCTCTCTAAAACTGTTCCACCTTTCCCAGACATGGACATGGTTCTCCAGCTGTGACCATACCAATGGTGTAGAAAGGTTCACCGTCTCTATGCATCCTCTACAAGCAAAGGTATTGTGGACTTGTACTTTGTTCCCTGGAACATAGAAGATTTAGGAGAGAACTGATTGATGTATACAAGATTATGAGGGGCATATAGAGGGTAAAAGTGCATTCCCAGGAAAGGGGTATTAATAACAAGAGAACAATAGATTCAGATCAGAGATGTGAGATTTATAAGGAGATCAGAGGCAGCTTCTTCACACAAAAAGTGGAGTGCATTTGGAATGAGCTGCCAGAAATGGTGGTTGAGGCAGGCACATGAGCAATATTTAAAAACAATCTAGATAAATAGATGGCAAGGAGACATTTTGAGGCTATGGGCTAAACATGAACAGGTAGGACTAGCTCACTGGAAACACAGAATGGACAGGTTGGTTGAAGGGCCGGTTTCCATGCTCTTTGACTCCATTTATGTCTTAGAAAACCATCTGAAAGAATACACCACGTCCACTGGGCTTACTTATTGAGTTTACTGGTACCCCCTTGAGAAAGGAAACTTGAGTCTGCAGATGCTGGAACCTGGTGCATTGAACAATCTCGGCTGGAGGAACAGTGGACTGAGCAGCATCTGTGGGGGTTGATGAATTGTCAAAGCTTTAGCTGCAGTGGGTCACCCCCACCAGCCACATCTCCTGATCCCTATCCCTTTGTCTTCCGCAGAGGCCACTCATCCTCCTGTTCCAGCCACAGTTTGAGAAGAGTGACCTGTTCATAATATTCTGTAACTCCATCCACAGTTTGAGAGGAGAGACCTTTCCATAATCTGATGTGTTTTCACAGAAGTCCATGATCATACAGATTTGTAATTGATCGAGGCTTTAGCGTATAGGTTAGTTTCATTTTTCCTTTGGCGGGCTTTTCAAATTTCAAGTGGGGCAAGGCAGTTATTTTCCGCGCTTCTTTGGCGCCGTCTGATCATTGGAGAATCGGACAGCTCGCTCATTGGGTAATTTTAAATTGCTATTCGGAGAAGGCACGGCACCGCCAATCTTAAGTGTCCTTTCGCAATCCTCCAGAACCTATAGAGGGGGATCGCGGGATGATTTCCTTAATTCTCTGCGTGGTGATTTGCGAGATGTATCGTTCTCTTTATCAGATATTTTACCAATAATGAGTAGATAATCTCGCGCTCGGCCATGAATTTCCTGGAGCATTGTGGAGCGGTGTAATCAGCGAGCGAACAGGCTCAGAAATACTCCAAACTAATTTTAGACCCCTGTTTATGAAAAGCACGCCAAGTTTAACCCTTTAAACCAAAAAACATGTAAATGCGTGAATACGATTGATCATCACATCATCACCGCTCATTTACAATAAGGACAGGGTGTAACACCCTCACGTATGTGATTATTACAGTATTTGATTTTAATCTGCACCTTCATTACTTTAGTAACCGATTAGTACAAACTGATTCGCAGGATACAATAGCAGCCAAGTACAACGCATCAGACTGGATGGGTCACCACATACGATCTACAGTCGTAGCGAAGTCTGCGTCGGACTGTAGTGTGAAAGGAGCCCGAGTGAACCTGTTATGATCTTGAGGATTCAGGGTTTTTACACAGGGTCACATCTGCACCTGTCTTTGTGCAAAGACTTGTGAGTGGGAAAAAAATCGCGACAAGCTGACGAATGCAAGAGGGCAAAATGTCAGTGTTAGAGCAGTGAAGCAGGGACGCGACACAAAAGGATTGTATGGTGTGATGGAATATTTACTCAACAGAAACAAAATTTGAATTACCTTTTGTGTAAAAGCTTTTAAAGTTCGTTGCAATCCAATGTCGAAATTTAGTAAAACTCTTCCATGGAAATTGTGGGTGGCTCTTAAAAGAGCCGTTGGGTTTCCGTCAGCACTTCCTGCGACTTCACTTGGAGCTGGTGTACTTGGTCACCGCCTTTGTCCCTTCCGACACGGCGTGCTTGGCCAGTTCCCCGGGCAGCAACAGGCGCACGGCGGTCTGGATCTCCCGAGAGGTGATGGTCGAACGCTTGTTGTAATGAGCCAGGCGGGAAGCCTCGCCCGCAATGCGCTCGAAAATATCGTTCACGAACGAATTCATAATGCCCATGGCCTTCGAGGAGATGCCGGTGTCGGGGTGAACTTGTTTCATTACCTTGTAGACGTAGATGCAGTAAGTCTCCCTTCTTGCCCTCCTGCGCTTCTTGCCGCCCTTGGCTTGCGCTTTGGACACGGCTTTCTTACCGCCTTTCTTGGAAGCTTTCGACTGGTCAGGCATTTTTTCAATCAGCTTCGGACCTGGAAATAAGCGGAGCCAACTCACAGCGCCGATTAAATAGACAGTACGCTAGGCCCTATGCTAATAAGGAATCGGGAAAAGAACGTTCTCATTGGTCAGTTTCCATCTAACCTTTTAATGTGAACAGACCAAATGCACCCCATACCCATTGATAATGACAAAGCGGATCTCCCGGTGGCTACCCTTTTCAATTCTAAGGGTGAAATCGTGGACTCAATCTTCTGTTATGCTCGGGTAGATGGTTTGACACGTGTGGATTAACCCTTATGCAAAACCTTACAGTTCTTATGCAATAAAATACTTGAGATGACTTTATCAAGCCAGATGGAATAATCATTTGTCAGTTTTCAGGTCTGATTAACTGAACAACCTTCAGGTGAGGAGGGCCACGGTAAGATTACAGTTCTCAGGGATGATTCTCATGTGAATATTGAGTGGGGCGGTCATTGATACAAGAGGTAAATCGATTGGAATGGCCACACCAAGCATTTCTCAAAGGTTGCTTCCATCATTATAAACTGTCCACAGGAGGATCTGGTACATGGGGAGAGGAGAATGAAAAGGGAACTAAGGGACATGGGTAGAGTTTCTGTCAGGACCTCGGCCCTTTCAGAGCTTTCAAATCTACTAGGAAACTGACCACCCCACAACCTCAAGATGCTGACACTACACAAACGCCTAAATGTAATGAGACCAGCATTACACAAAGGGGGTAGGATTCATGTTAAACATGCGGGGAAATTTGTCACTTGGGTACCAGGATACCAGCGCTTGCAGGTAATTTTTACTCTAACTGAAATAATGGTGTTCACCTACGAGACAGTTATTTACTCATCTGCTTGGGAGCCTACCTCACAGGAGTGAGTTTAAACAAGTTAGAAATAGAAGGAAGAGGCCTGTTGGAATCAGTGGAAGCTAGTTATGCATCGGGCTAACAATGCTCAATACCTTAGATTTAGCAGAATTAGAAAATCAGATACAGTGCCTCAGCAGAAAATGCGGGGTATTACTGGGGAAAAGAATCAAGATCAGATGCAAGCAATCAGATTGTTCATGGTGCATCCCAGGTTACTCTAGATGCACTTACATTTCTGAAGCTCATTCAAGATACAATGAATCAGATGACTGACCATATTGACCAGATTTTTAAGGAAATGTATAAAACTGAAGTTTGTGCTACACATGCTAGTTGGTTGCTTGCCATGATTGACACAAATTTATTACAACAATACAAATCAAATACCAACTAAAATGATAGAAGTAATTTAACCTACCCTTTGAAAAGGGTTCGCAATGTGGACAAATATCATGCAAATACCATACCCACCAGCACAAGCTATTGTTAGGAATGGCACTACGAAAGTGATAGATGTATCAATGGCAGGACCACTGGGGTTTCTCACGTTATATGGATTACTCCTTAGTAATAATGATCAGAGAGGCACCGAGAGAATTTCTATTTACTGACAAGTAAACATATTTAAGACACAGTTCGGTAGATTTTTACATTGCAGGGGAATTAAGGGTTATGGGCAAAAGGCAGGTAGGTGGAGATGAGTCCATGGCCAGATCAGCTGTGATCTTATTGATTGGCGGAGCAGGCTTGATGGGCCAGATGGACAGTTTATAATGATGGAAATATGATGATGACATTGTGATTCTGCATCAAGTGTTTCAGAAGGCAGATGGTACTCAATGCGGTCAGTCCCATCTGATGTCTAAGTTCCTCCCATATAGTCTCACTGGACAACCCCACAGGAATATCCTCTCTAAGTACCATCGTGATGTTCTCCCCAACCAAAAACACAACTCCTCCTCTACTCTTATTTCCTTCTCCATCCTGACTGTGGCTCTGTACCCTGGAACATTGAGCTACCAGTCCTTCCCCTTCCTTAAATGTTTTCTGTAATGAATATCTGCATCTCATGTACAAATCCATGTCCTGAGTTCATCTGCCTGACTTGTCTAACATCTTACATTAAAACTATTGCACTTCACTCTATCAGACTTTCCTCACTTCCTGCCTTTCCCCTGTCTGTCTTATCTACTCACCTTGATCACTTTAAAATTTCTATTGGCCTCAACCTGCTCATCTGCTACACTACTGCTTTGTACCCCACTCCACTGCCAGACTGACTTAAACCCTCCCAAATAGTGTTAGCATTTCACCCCACTTGGATATTGGTCTCCCTCCAGTTCATATGCAACTCATCCCTCTTGTACATGTCACCTCTGCCCTAGGAGAGATCTTAATGGTCTCAGAACCTGAACTTTTCCCTCCTGCACCAGCCTCTTGGTCACAACATCATCTACACAGTCCTCCTATTCCTACCCCACCAGCTCATGGCATGGGGAATAATCCACAGGTCATCTTGAGCTCCAACTTTTAATCCTTTAACTTACTGCCTCATTCCCTACAATCATTCTGCAGGTCCTCACCCATTTTGACCCAGTGTCATTGGTCCCAACCTCTGTCAGTTCACCCTTCCTCTGCAGATTCTTCTGTAACCCATTGGAATCATCCTTTGCCCTGACATCCCAGAGATTACACACCATACCAGAATCTCATTCACAGCCACACAATCTCTTGTCCACCCCCCTCACTATGGAGTCTCCAATCACTACAGCTCTCCTTGTCTCTGCCATTTCATCAAAGCCAATCACTGTACCACAGACCTGGCTACTGCGGCTGCTGCACTCCTCTGAAATGTTGTGTCTCTGTGACTACATCTCTGTCACACTCTCTCCTGCAGGTCAACTCTAATACCATCTGCTTCAATAGTGCATGAAACTAGGTTCATGATCCCCTGCCAACCTCCCATATGAGGCCCATGTCTGCTCTGCCCACTGGACTGACCTCATTGACCATGGAAAAATGCCTCCTGACATCTCTTCCACAGTCTGACTCTAACTTTCAGCCCATTTCCCCTTGTTCTCGACTCTCCCACCAGGAGATGTTGTTTCTTTGTGCTTATCTGATCAGTTCCATGAATCCCAGTCCAGTACCAGTGTTGTGTTATTCTCTGTCATTGAAGTGCCGGTTTGTACTGGTGTTTAACGGTGGAGTGCAATGTTGGGTATGTACAGGTCTGTGTGCTTACAGCACAGTGTGGAGAGTTTTATATTTCTCTGTCCTGATAGTCAAGGACAAGTGTCTTTTTCTATTGCTCAGTGTCAAAAACCCAAATTAAATCGACTGTGATTCAATGTTGTAGAATAATAAAACATGAAAACTTACAAGGGGTGAATACTTTTTATAGGCACAGTATGTCCCTTTTCTGTATGATGCCATCTGTGGTTAAGGTGTGTGTACTTATAGCCAGTACCAAACTGTTGTAATGGTCAGTACTCTTACTGAATGATACCATCTGTTTGAATGGTCTGTGCCCTTACTGTATGGAGCTGGCTGTTGTAGTGGTCTGTGCCCATACCATATGGTACCAGGTGTTGAAATAGTCTGTTCCCTCACTGTACAGTAAAGTATGTACAGTACTGTATGGAAATGGCTGAATTTTTCCAAATTTCATGTCCTTTTGGGGAGTGACAGTTATTTTTGGCGCTTCTTTTGCTGCCGCCTGATCATTGAAGAATCAGACAGTTCGCTGATTGGGTGATTCCACATCACCAATCGGAGAAAGCATTGCACCACCAATCATAAGTGTCCTTCCGCAATCCTCCAGAAGCTATAAAATGAGTGAATGCCGAACCATTTAATCATTCTCTGTAAAGGAATTTGTTAAAATGAGTGGACGTGGGAAAACCGGAAAGGCCAAGAGCAAGCCCAAGTCTCGCTCGTCCCGGGCCGGACTGCAGTTCCCGGTGGGCCGTGTTCACAGGCTCCTGAGAAAGGGTAACTATGCTGAGCGGGTGGGTGCCGGAGCCCCGGTCTATCTGGCCGCTGTGCTCGAGTACCTGACGGCTGAAATCCTCGAGTTGGCCGGTAACGCGGCTCGGGACAACAAGAAGACCCGCATCATCCCCAGACACCTGCAGCTGGCCGTCCGCAACGACGAGGAGCTCAACAAGCTGCTGGGAGGGGTGACCATCGCTCAGGGCGGGGTGCTGCCCAATATCCAGGCCGTGTTGTTGCCCAAGAAAAGCGGCGCGCCCGCCAACCCCAAGGGCAAGTAAAGAGATAAAGCGACAATTTAGAAACCCAAAGGCTCTTTTCAGAGCCACTCAGATTGTCTGTGGAAGGGCTGAGCACCGGCTGGGGTGGATCCGGGGATTTCCGTTCTGGGTGTCTGTCGTCGACAAGGGCTTAAAACTCTCAGTCTAAAGTGTATTTTCTCTGCAGAAAAGAAAAAAAAAACATTCATCTGCGCACTTTACTGGGTTGTACCAATTTTCTGCCCATTTTTACCGAAAATGAAAATCGCCCCACTTCCTGGTTAATACAGAGAGATACAGTAGGCCTCCTTTACTGTCAAGATGAAGCCACACTCAGGTTGGAGGAACAACACCTTATATACCGACTGGGTAGCCTCCAACCTGATGGCATGAACATTAACATCCGTTAATGCCCCTCCCCTTCTTATCCCATCCCTGATATATTTAGTTATTCTCCCTCCTTTTTTCCTCTCTTCCTGCCCATCACTCTACCTGTTTTCCATCTCCCTCTGGTGGTCCCCTCCCTCTTTCTTTCTCCCTAGGCCTCCTGTCCCATGATCCTTTCCCTTCTCCAGCTCTGTATCCCTTTTGCCAATCACCTTACCGGCTCTCAGCTTCACCCCACCCCCTCCGGTCTCCTATCATATCGCATTTTCCCCTCCCCTTCCTACTTTCAAATCTCTTACTATCTTCCCTTTCAGTTAGTCCTGACGAAGGGTCTCGGCCCGAAACGTCGACAGTGCTTCTCCCTATAGATGCTGCCTGGCCTGCTGTATTCCACCAGCATTTTGTGTGTTTTGATTGAATTTCCAGCATCAACATCTGTCAGCTCCTCATTCATCCAGGAAGTGGTGACGTCAGCTAAAAAATAATAACTTTCTGTAAAGTGAGGCGATTCAGGAAAGGGAGGGAGTTCGGTTTGCTTGCGCAGAAAAATACTGTTTCTTTTTCAGGGAAAAAGCGATTTAGACCAGGAGTTTAGGTTGTTATTTAAAACGCATCAGCTTATGGGCGAGTCGGAAACCGGTCAGGGTCGAGACTGCGATGTGAAGTTATTCTGTGACATCTATTCCGAAACTCAGTTGATTCAGAACAGGAACATTTAACTGCGAGTAATAAACCACTCTAACGTCAATTAACCCGCAACTGCAACATTCTGCCTCACGAGAATAAGCTCTTTATGTAAAGTTCTGTTTGCATGTCTGAAAATCGAACCAAGCCGATCCAGAGAAGGCTAAATTCCAGCTGTTCGGCCATTGGGTAGAGTGAGCAGTCCCGGGATTGAACCGGACAGATGGACCGCAAGCTGTCATCAACATAAATTACAGTTATTTCCAAACTGAATTCTCCAATAAATAGTTTGTTTTATTTCACTGTTGAGCAACTCTTTCAGTGAGACATTGAGTGGCTGTTAAAAGAGCCTTTGTGTTCAGTCAATAAAAACACAAAATGCTGGCAGTACTCAGATTCACTCGTGCTGCCTTTGTGTTCAGTCAGCGCTCTGAGCAGCTTCACTTGGAGCTGGTGTACTTGGTCACCGCCTTTGTCCCTTCCGACACGGCGTGCTTGGCCAGTTCCCCGGGCAGCCACAGGCGCACGGCGGTCTGGATCTCCCGAGAGGTGATGGTCGAACGCTTGTTGTAATGAGCCAGGCGGGAAGCCTCGCCTGCGATGCGCTCAAAAATATCGCAAACGGTAGATTCATGATGCTCACCGCCTGGAGGAAATGCCTGTGTTGGGGTGAACCTGTTTCATCACTTTGTAGATATAGACACCATTAGTCTCCTTTCTCGCCCTCTTGCGCTTCTTGCTGCCCTTGGCTTGCGCTTTGGAGACGGCTTTCTTACCCCCTTCTTGGGAGCTTTGGCCAGAACAGGCAATTCCTCCGTCAGTTTCAGTCCCAAAAATAAGTGGAACCGGGTCGCAGTTTGGATTAAATTGGCAGTGCTCCCATCCTATGATAAGGAAGGATTCGGGAAACCAAATGTTGTCAATGGTTAGTATGAAAAATATTACCTTCATCTAATATTTTATTTGGGCATTTTAAGGGCCCATTCATCGTGCCTAGCCGCAGCCAATCACAACCTGCCCGGAGCCCGGTAACTCTGGCAGGGCGGTGGAGGCGGAAGTGCAAGAGGCTGACATAGAAACGTAGACAACCTATAGCACAACACAGGCCCTTCAGCCCACACAATTGTACCGAACATATTCCTACCTTAGAAATTACTAGACTTCCCTCTATTTCTCTGAGCTCCATGTACCTATCCAAAATTCTCTTAAAAGACCCTATCGTATCCGCCTCCACCACCGTTGCCGGCAGCCCATTCCACACACTCGCCACTCTGAGTAAAAAACTTACCCCTGACATCTCCTCTGTACCTACTCCCCAGCACCTTAAACCTGTGTCCTCCTGTGGCAACCATTTCAGCCCTGGAAAAAAGCCTCTGACAATCCACATGATCAATGCCTCTCATCATCTTACACACCTCTATCCGGTCACCTCTCATCCTCCATCGCTCCAAGGAGAAAAAGCCAAGTTCACTCAATCTCCTCTGAAAGGGCATGCTCCCCAATCCAGGCAACATCCTTGTAAATCTCCTCTGCACCCTTTCTATGGCTTCTGCATCCTTCCTGTAGTGAGGCAACCAGAACTGAGCACAGTACTCTGAGTGGGGTCTGACCAGGGTCATATATAACTGCAACATTACTTCTCAGTTTCTAAATTATGCCTTCTTATCCACAGAGCCAACCTGCGCATCTGCTTTGAGTATCCTATGGACTCAGACCCCAAGATCCCTCAGCTCCTCGACACTGCCTAGAGTCTTACCATTAATACTATATTCTGCCATCATATATGACCTACCAAAATGAACCACTTCAGACTTATCTGGGTTGAACTCCATCTGCCACTTCTCAGTCCAGTTTTGCATCCTATTAGTGTCCCGCTGTAATCTCTGACAGCCCTCCACACTATCCAAAACACCTCCAACCTTTGTGTCATCAGGAAACTTACTAACCCATCCCTCCACTTCCTCATCCAGGTAATTTATAAAAATCACAAAGGATAAGAGTCCCAGACAGATCCCTGAGGCACACCACTGGTGACCGACCTCCATGCAGAATATGACTTGTCTACAATTACTCTTTGCTTTCTGTGGGCAAGCCAGTTCTGGATCCACCAAGCAATGTCCCCTCGGATCTCATGCCTCCTTACTTTCTCAATAAGCCTTGCATGGGGTACCTTATCAAATGCCTTGCTGACGTTGAGAATAATTGCTTTTCTTGCAACAGAGGCTGCAGATCTCAGATCTGATTGAGATATTTACAACTGGAGTGTGAAACTGATCAAATGCTAATCCATGCACTGGACATTTGAATGTACAAAACTGTGAGCCAACAGAAGGGACGGGTCTGAACAGTCAGTATTTCCCTGTGCGGGCTGAATGGCCTCACTTTGTGCCAGACATTCCTGGAATGGTTTTATTCTTTCCCAGCGTGATGGCATCGCCAGCAGGGACACCAATATCCCCAAATCCCTAGAATCCCAAATTCTAGAGTGACTTGCTAACCCATTTCAGAGAGCAGAGAAGGGTCAAAGAACCGGTTGTGCATCAGGAGTCACACTGAGGCCAGAAAGGATGGTAGATTTCCTCCTCTGGAGGGTGTCACTAATATGTTTTCACTACAGGCCAGTACTCGCCACACTGGTCTAGCCATTTATTCTAGTCTTGAGTGTTCAGCTGTGGTGTTCACTGTCTCTGGGAGCCCACACAGGAAATATAGAAAAGTGGAAAATAAGTTTGTTAATGAGGGCAGAGTTGTTTATATTGGTTATATAGACTTCAGTGATGACTTTAACATTGCAGGTATGGGAGCCTGGTACTAAATACTGAAGCCCAAGGTGTGGCAAACTGGATCTAAAATCAGCTTGGTTTATGGGAGGCAGAGGGTTGTGGAGATTAGTACCAAAAGTAGGTGATGTGATCAGCAAGTTTACTGGTGACATGAAAATCTGTGGAGGTGTGGAGAGTGAGGAGGATTGCGTTAGACACAGCTTGATATTCATCATTTGGACAGAGGAATGGTAGATGAAATTTAATCTTGGCAAGTGAGAGGAAAATGGTACACTGGTCTTTATTATGGGGGGGTTGGAGATCAGAAATAGGGAAGTATTGATATAGATGTACAGGGAGTTGTTGAGGTCACATCAAGAAATCAGATACAAGCTCCTTAGGGTTTAGAAAAGTGAGGGGAGACCTTCCTTAAATTACACAAGGTCCTTGGGAGTGTTGACAGGAGAGATGTTGGGACGTTTCTGGAGTTACGAGGTCAGGGATTAGTTATTTCAAGCAGATGTGCAGGAACATGTCATGGAAGATGGGGAACATTTGGAATTCTTTATCCTAGATGGTATGGAGGCCGAAACACTGGACGGATTTAATGAGGCAGGAAATACATTTTGGAATTATCAGGGATGTGGAACTGGCACAAAAGTGGAGGTGAGGCCTAGGACAGATCAGCCAGGGTCACAGTGCATGCTGGGGCAGGGGTGAGGGGTCAGGTGGGTGACTCCTGCTCCTGCCATCTTCTGTTCTTCTGAGTGTGGTTCCCATCTGAGACTCACTACCTCTCTCCATCAGGTGATTATTTCCAGCATTTTCTCATTTATGTCCCACAAATACTTGGAAGCCCACAGAAATGTACCAGTGGGACACACTTAGCTTTTACAAAGTGACAGGTAGCTGATACTGCACTGTGTGACCTCTACCTCCCAATAGAGAAATGACAGGAATCAGTGAAAACACACCACACTGCACTCTCCAGAAACACTCAGCAATGTTCCACAAGGACAATGAACTTTCCAACACTGTCCTTCACCATAAGAACACAGACTTATAAAACTCTCCAGACTGTGCAGTGAGCACACAGGCCTGTACACACCCAGCGTTAGGGATCAAAGTGTTAATTTGTGCGTAGTACCAGAGGGTGTGGACTGAATTGTATAGTTCTCAGCTGTACTCATTGAAGAGAGGGGCATTGTGGTCTGGACTTGACCTCCACGGGCACCTGTCGCAATGAATTCCAGATTCACCACCCTCTAGCTGCAGAAATTCTTTCTCATCTCTGTTCTGAATGGTTGTTCCTCTGTTCTGAGGCTGTGCCAGCATATCCTTTCTTAGATAAGTAGCCCAAAACTGCTCACATTTCTTCAAGTACTGTCTGACCAATGCCTAGTAAAGTCTTGACATTGCACCTTTGCTTTTATATTCTACACCTCTCGAAATGAATTCTAACATTCCATTTGCTTTCCTGAACAACGACTCAACCTGCAAGTTAACCGTTAGTGAATCCTCGATGAGAACTGTTGAGATCCTTCGTACCTGCTGAGTCTGTACCCTACATATCTATTAAATTTAAAAAAAATGCATGGGGAGGTCAGTTTAGCTTGGATTTGGAGAGAGTGGGACAACAGATCAATGTGCATGTGTAGTTATTAGTCAATACATAGTGCTTGGAAGGGGGTGGTCATTACCTATCCTACTTGTGCTGACCAAGATATCATATAACCATATAACAATCACAGCACGGAAACAGGCCATCTCGGCCCTCTTAGTCTGTGCCAAACACTCAGCCCATAATCCTCCACTCCTTTCCTGTCCATATACCTATCCAATTTTACCTTAAATGACACAACTGAACTGGCCTCTACTACTTCTACAGGAAGCTCATTCCACACAGCTATCACTCTCTGAGTAAAGAAATACCCCCTCATATTTCCCTTAAACTTTTGCCCCCTAACTCTCAAATCATGTCCTCTCGTTTGAATCTCCCCTACTCTCAATGGAAACAGCCTATTCACGTCAACTCTATCTATCTCTCTCAAAATTTTAAATACCTCAATCAAATCGCCCCACAACCTTCTATGCTCCAATGAAAAGAGACCTAACTTGTTCAACCTTTCTCTGTAACTTAAGTGCTGAAACCCAGGTAACATCCTAGTAAATCGTCTCTGCACTCTCTCTAATTTATTGATATCTTTCCTATAATTCGGTGATCAGAACTGTACACAATATTCCAAATTTGGCCTTACCAATGCCTTGTACAATTTTAGCATTACATCCCAACTTCTGTACTCAATGCTTTGATTTATAAAGGCCAGCATTCCAAAAGCCTTCTTCACCACCCTATCTACATGAGACTCCACCTTCAGGGAACTATGCACTGTTATTCCTAGATCTCTCTGTTCCACTGCATTCCTCAATGCCCTACCATTTACCCTGTATGTTCTATTTGGATTATTCCTGCCAAAATGTAGAACCTCACACTTCTCAGCATTAAACTCCATCTGCCAACGTTCAGCCCATTCTTCTAACCGGCATAAATCTCCCTGCAAGCTTTGAAAACCCACCTCATTATCCACAATATCTCCTACCTTAGTATCATTGGCATACTTACTAATCCAATTTACCAGCCTATCATCCAGATCATTTATGTATATTACAAACAACATTGGGGCCAAAACAGATCCCTGAGGCACCCCGCTAGTCACCGGCCTCCATCCCGATAAACAATTATCCACCACTACTCTCTGGCATCTCCCATCTAGCCACTGTTGAATCCATTTTATTACTCCAGCATTAATACCTAATGACTGAACCTTCTTAACTAACCTTCCATGTGGAACTTTGTCAAAGGCTTTGCTGAAGTCCATATAGACTACATCCACTGCCTTACCCTCGTCAACATTCCTCGTAACTTCTTCAAAAAATTCAATAAGGTTTGGCAAACATGACCTTCCACGCACAAATCCATGCTGGCTACTCCTAATCAGATCCTGTCTATCCAGATAATTATTAATACTATCTCTAAGAATACTTTCCATTAATTTACCCACCACTGATGTCAAACTGACAGGTCTGTAATTGCTAGGCTTACTTCTAGAACCCTTTTTAAACAATGGAACCACATGAGCAATACGCCAATCCTCCGGCACAATCCCTGTTTCTAATGACATCTTAAAGATCTCCGTCAGAGCTCCTGCTATTTCTACACAAACTTCCCTCAAGGTCCTGGGGAATATCCTGTCATAACCCGGAGATTTATCTACTTTTAAATTTCTTAAAAGCACCAGTACTTCCACCTCTTTAATTGTCATAGGTTCCATAACTTCCTTACTTGTTTCCCACACCTTACACAATTCAATATCCTTCTCCTTAGTGAATACCGAAGAGAAGAAATCGTTCAAAAACTCTCCCATCTTCCTCGGCTCCACACATAGCTGACCCCCCTGATTCTCTAAGGGGCCAATTTTATCCCTCACTATCCCCTTGCTTTTAGTATAACTGTAGAAACCTTTCGGATTCACCTTCACCCTATTTGGCAAACCAACCTCGTATCTTCTTTTAGCTTTTCTAATCTCTTTCTTAAGATTCCTTTTATATTCTTTATATTCCTTGAGCAATTCCTTTACTCCATGCTGCTTATATCTATTGTAGACATCCCTCCTTTTCTGAACTACCACTATCCATCTCGACAGTTCCATTTGCCTACATTTGGCCCCCAAACCCATCGCTGTACTTCTATGTACGCTTCCAAATATTGCTTAAGTGTTATTGAGTCAACCTCAACAATTCCTTTGACAGCTTGTTCCATGTACCCACCACCATCTCTTTCAGTAGGCTGTCACTGAGATCCCATTTAAATCTTTCCCCTCTCACCTTAACCTATTCTCTTTAGTTTTTCAACCCCTTACCCTGGAAAAAAATGCCAGAACACCTACTGTGCCACTTATGATCTAATACAGCTCAATAAGGTCACTAGTTATTCTCCTATGCTCCATGGAATAAAGTCCTTGCTTCTCCAATCTGGCCCTATAATTCAGTCTCTGTTTTTCTGGCAATATTCCCATAAATCCTCATTTGCACTCTCCCCATGTAAATGGTGTCTTTCCTATAACACTGTACCCAGTACTCTAGTTGTGGCCTCACCAACATCATGTACAACTGAAACAATAACAACATAGTTACCATATTAACAGACAGACTTGTGACACTAAGCGTGATGGTGGACTGTGGATTCTGAGACGGGATATCTGTGACCAGTGGTAGATGGCAGGATAGGTGCTGGGTTCCAAATTCACAAATAACACAAAACTGGTGTATTGTATCCTGTTCTGGTCACACCAAACCTGATTGCTGCTCCAACATGTCACCAGCAAACAACACAATCAACAGCAACGTCCAGATGACAGTTCACAAAACTCCTTCCTTTACTACCACTTTCAAATATGATTCTACTACGAAGCCATGTGTGATTGGAACGTGATTTACATTTTGGTGGTGTATTTTTGGGCCAATTGAGTGATTTGGCTCTCTGCTGTCTCTGAAATAGGGTGTGTGGCCTAGAGGCCTGGAAGCCTTGGAGCCCATGAGCAACTCCATTGTTCCTCTTATTGAGTCATCGAGCAAGGTTGGAGCTGACAAAGATGAGAGCAGAGAACGGGCAGGTGTTTGGTGGCATTTGCCTGTGTTTGACTGGTCTTCTCCTCTCTCTTGTTGATTTCAGAGGAAAGTGAAGGAGTCTTGGGATTCATGTTGCCAGTATTGATCAGTGTGGCTGTGGACTTGCTGTTCTCGACTTTGATGTTGATGATGCATTTGTTCCTGGATTCTAGTTACTCTCTTTTTTTTCTGTTTTTAAGTGGTTTGGCCCAACTCATCCATGCTGACCAATTTGCCAAACTCAAGTACACCCAATTGCCTTCAATTGGACCACTGCACTCCAGATCTTTCCTATCCATGTACATATCCAGATGCATTTTATATTTTGTAAATATATCTACCTCTACAGCTTTCTCCACAATTCCTTCTGTGTGAAATATTAGAGGATTAGACAGAGCAGAATCAGGCCATTTGCCCTTTCTTGTCTAATCCACCGTTTAAACATGGCTAATCCTTTTTTTCTCCCTCCGCAGCCGCATTGCCTGGTCTTCTCTCCATAACCTTTGATTCAGTGGCCAATCAAGAACCTATTGATCTCAGTTTTAAATTCATGCTATGACCTGGCCTCCACAACTGCCTGTGGTAACAAATCCCACAAATTCACTACCCTCTGGCTAAACAAATTTCTCTGTATCTCTGTTTCAAATTGATGCCTCTCTATCCTGAGGCTGTGCCTTCTTGTCCTGGACTCCCCTGCTATGGGAAACATCCTTACCACATCTACTGTCTTTCAACATTCAAAGTTTCAATGAGATCCCCCTTCATCCTTCTGAATTCCAGTGAGTACAGGCCCAGAGCCATTGAACATTCTTCATATGACAACCCTTTGATTCCTAGAATCATCCTTGTGAACCTCCTCTGAACCCTCTTCAATGCCAGCACATCTTTTCCTAGATGAGGAGCTCAAACTGTTCACAATACTCAAGGTGAGGTCTCACTGGTGACTTATACAGCTTCAGCATCACGTCCCTGCTTTTGTATTCTAGACCTCCTGAAATGAACTCTAACATTACATTTGCCTTCCTCACCACTGCCTCAACCTGTAACTTAACCTTTAGGGCTTTCTGCACAAGAACTCCCAAATCCCTTTGCATCTTGAATTGTTGGATTTTCTCCCCATTTAGATAATAGTCTGCACATTTATTTTGAATACTAATGTGCCTGACCATGGATTTTCCAACATTATATTTCATCTGGCACTTTCTTGCCCATTCTCCTAATCTGTCTAAGTCCTTCTGAAGCCTTCCTCTTTCCTCAACACTACCTGCCCCTCCACCAATCTTTGTCACCTGCAAACTTGGCAACAAAGCTGCCTAAATCATTGATATACAGCATAAAAAGTGTTCCCAACACCATCCCCTGCCGAACACCACTGGTCACTGGCAGCCATTCAGAGAAGAATCCATTTATTCCTACTCATTGCCTCCTACCAATGTTGGTAACTTTCCTGTAATATTTTGTGCTCTTAATTTGGTAAGCATTCTTATGTGTGGCACCTTGTCAACGACCTTCTGAAAATCCAAATATACAACATCCACTGCATCCGCTTTATCCCTCCTACTTGTAATCTCCTGAAAGAAGTCTGACAGCTTCGTTAGGCATGGTTTTCCCTTTAGGAAACCATGCTGACTTTATTCTATCTTGTCCTGTGTCACCAAGTACTCTATAGCCTCATCCTTAACAATCAACTCCAACATCTTCCTAACTACTGAGGTCAGGCTAACTGGTCTATAATTTCCTTTCTGCTGCCTCCCTCCTTTCTTAAAGAGTGGAGTGACATTTGCAATTTTCCAGTCCTCTGGAGCCATGCCAGAGTCCAATGACTTTTGAAAGATCATTAATAATGCCTCCACAATCTCTACTGTCATTTCTTTCAGAACCCTAGGGTACAATCCATCTGATCTGGGTGACTTGTGTACCTTTAGGTCTTTCAGTTTTTGGAGCTCCTTCTCCCTTGTAATAGTATCCACTCTCATCTCTGTTAATTGTTTATAATATACTTGAAAAGCTTTTTTTTTAATCCACGTTGATATTGTTTGCTGGCTTGCTTTCATATTTCATTTCCCTCCCCCCGTTGATTCTTTTAGTTACTCTCTGTAGATTTTCAAAAACTTCCCAATCCTCTATCTTCCTGCTAATTTTTGCTTTGTTGTATGTACTCTATTTTGCTTTTATATTACCTTTGACTTCCCTTGTCAGCCATGGTTATACTATCTTACCATTTGAGCATTTCTTTGTTTTGGGATACATCTATCCTGCCCCTTCCTCATTGTTTCCCCAGAAACTCAAGCCATTGCTGTTCTTCTGTCATCCCTGCCAGCATCTCCTTCCAATTTACTTTGGCCAACTCCTCTCTCATGCCACTATAATTCCCTTTACTCCAGTGAAATACTACTATGTCAGACTTTACTTTCTCCCTTTCAAATTTCAAGTTGAATGCAATCAGGATCACTATCTCCTAAGGGTTCATTTACCTTAAATGCCCTAAATGCCCTCTGGTTTATTACATAATAGCCAATCCAGCACAGCTGATCCCCTAGTAGCCTCAATGATAAACTGCTCTACAAAGCTATCTCGTAGCTATTCAACAAATTCACTCTCTTGATATTCATTACCAACCTGATTTTCTCAATCTATCTGCATGTTCAAATCTGACATGACTGTCATAACATTGCCCTTTTGACATGCCTATTCTATTTCCCACAGTAATCTGTAGTCCACATTCCAGCTGCAGTATGGACCCTGCCATCAGGGTCCTTTCACCCTTATTTTCTTAATTCAAATCCTATGCCACATCTTTCAAATGATTTGATGTCATTCTTTACCAGCCAGAACCACACCTCTGCCTACCTTCCTATCCCTCTGATACAATGTTGCCCCACAGGTCCCTTAAAACCTTTATCCTCTCACAATGTATTTATGCCCTTTACATAGAAATTTCCCTCCACTGAGGGGAAAAGACTGACCATCCACCTTATTGATGTCCCTCATGCTTATATAACCCCTTCAGCCCTTATACTCCAGAGGAAAGTCCCCATCTATCAATTCCTTGCTTATAACTCAAGCACTCTCCTGAAAACTCCAGCCACAAAGATATCCCTGTGAACATGTCCTACTCCCTTTCCAGCTCAAATGACACATTTCCTGCGGCTCTGTGACCGAAACTGCACATAGTTCACCAACTCATCTCAGGACTGTCTTGTGCTCAGTCACATGACCTCCAAGGGATTGTGCTCGTGCTCTGTCTGGTGAAGGCAAACATATCAACTGTCTCTTCACCACCCTGTCTACCTACGTACTCACACCCCTTTGTCTCTCTGTTTTACAACACTCACCAGGGCCCGCCACTTCTGAAGCAGGCACAACCCCAATCTAAATGACCAAACTGGCTTACTTTGTCCTTGTCTGAGTTAAATTCCATCTGTCATTTCCTTGCTCATGTTCTTAATTAATCTATATCACAAACTTCAGAATTGTCCACAATACCACGAACTTCGTGTCATCTGTTAAGCCATTTACATTCTGATCCGAATCCCCAATGCATATGAGAAACAAGAGAGCAGAGTGCTCTGATCTAAAACCAGAAGGGAGAATTCAAAAGGGGCCAAGCATGGAGAACAGACATTTCAGAGGGTCACAAGGACTGGAGGAAGGTACAGAGTGATAGTGTGAGGCTGCAGAAGAATTTATGTCTGATTATTTATCTATGCATGATTTAATAAACCTCTTTAAGTTCCCACCTCATCTTCCTGTGCTGCAGAGACAACAGCCTATCCGTGCTCTCATTGGAACTCCAGCCCTCCAGTCCCAGTCACTTCCGTGTGAACTTTTCTGCACCCTTTCCAGCTGAATCACATCATTCCTGTAGCATGGTGACCAGAACTACACACAATACCCCAAGTGCCGTACAACCAACATCCTGTACAACTGTAACATAACATCCCAGTGCATGTAATCAAAGGCACACAAAGTCGTGCAATTTCTTCACCACTGTGTCTACCTTTGTTGGCACTTTCAGGAATTCTATCCTGAGGTCCCTCCATTGTGCAACTCTGTCCAGGGCACAGCCAGTTACTGTGTAGTCTTTTGCTCTGGTTTAATGGACTAAAATGTAATAATCAGCATTTGTCCAAATTAGATTCCACCTGTCATTTCCTTGCCCAATTTCACAGACAAACAAAATATACAGCACCTTCCCCTGCAGTACCACTGGTCACAGGCCTCCAATCTACTTCATTTAAAAAAGTAAATTTATTTATCAGCATACAGACCCATAGCATTAATATAAAAGACAAACAACATGGGACCAGGCACGGATCCCTGTAGCACACCACTGTCACAGGTCTCTGATCTGAAAAGGGTACGGAAATGTAGAGGCAGAAGAGGCCACAGGAGGAGGACAGCACAGCTGTGAGAGCTTGTCAGGATGTGAAGAGAGATTGAGGGGGTGAGGACCAAGGAGGGATGTGAGCCCAAGGATGAGAATGGGAAACCTGCACTATGGAGCTGGTGCAATAAGGCACTGACAGACACTCACCGTTCCCAAATTAGCAGACGGGACGAGATTATGCCCACTGTGGAGAAACACTCGTCCCACCAGACCCTACCAATCTGCTCACACGTCTGCTTGGCAATGGCAGAGAGTAAGGAGCAGCTCACCTGATCTATTTGCTGTCTTATCCGGCTTTCCACATTAATCTGCAGAACCCAGAAGACAATTACATCACATCTCATGTTGGGATCATGTTATCATGTTGGGATAACGGAGACATGGCTGCAAGGGGATCAGGCCTGGGAATTGAGTGTACCAGGGTATACGTGCTATCGAAGAGACAGAAATATGGGAAGAGGGGGTGAGGTGGCCCTGTTGGTGAGGAATGAGATTCAGTCCTTAGCAAGAGGTGACTTGGGAACAGGGGAAGTAGAGTCTGTGTGGATTGAGCTGAGGAACAGTAAGGGTAAAAAGACCCTAATGGGTGTTGCGTACAGGCCCCCAAACAGTAGCGTGGATATTGGGTACAAGTTGATTAGGGAGTTAACATTGGCATGTGCTAAAGGTAATGCAGTCGTTATGGGAGATTTCAACATGCAGGTGGACTGGGAGAATCAGGTAGGTGCTGGACCCCAGGATAGGGAGTTTGTGGAGTGTCTAAGGGATGTATTTTTGGAACAGCTTGTGCTTGAGCCAACCAGGAACGAGGCTATTTTGGACTTGGTGATGTGTAATGAACAGGAATTGATAAGTGATCTTGAAGTAAAGGAGCCATTAGGAAGTAGTGATCATAACATGATAAGTTTTTATCTACAATTTGAGAGGGATAGGGGCAGATCAGAGGTGTCAGTGTTGCAATTAAATAAAGGAGACTACGGAGCCATGAGGGATGAGCTGGCCAAAGTTAAATGGGCGGATGCCCTGGCAGGAAAGACAGTGGATCAGCAGTGGCAGATATTCTTGGGCATAATACAAAAGATGCAAATGCAGTTCATTCCAATGAGAAGGAAGGATTCAAAGAGGGGGAAGGGGCCACAGTGGTTGACAAAGGAAGTCAGAGATTGTATAGCATTAAAGAAAAAGAAGTATGACAGGGCTAAGATGAGTGGGAATACAGATGATTGGGAAAGTTTTAAGGAACAGCCAATCTTTACTAAAAAAGCAATACGGAGAGAAAAAATCAGGTATGAGCTCAGTCTAGCCAGGAATATAAAAGGGGATAGCAAAAGCTTTTTTAGCTATGTGAAGAGAAAGAAGATAGTTAAGAACAATGTTGGCCCCTTGAAGAATGAATTGGGAGAAATTGTTATGGGAAACAGGGAAATGGCAACAGAATTTAATGCATACTTTAGATCTGTCTTCACCAGGGAGGACACAAGCAATCTCCCAGATGTATGGATGGGCCAGGGTCATAAGATATCAGAGGAATTGAGACAGATTGACATTAGGAAAGAAACTGTGATGAGTAGACTGGTAGGACTGAAGGCTAATAAATCCCCGGGTCCAGATGGTCTGCATCCGAGGGTTCTAAAAGAGGTGGCTCAGGAAATTGCGGATGCATTGGTAATCATTTTCCAATGTTCCTTAGATTCAGGATCAGTTCCTGAAGATTTGTTGTCCCACTTTTCAAGAATGGAGGGAAGGAGAAAACGGAGAACTATCGCCCTGTTAGCCTAACGACAGTCGTGGGGAAGATGCTTGAGTCCATTATTAAGGACGAAATAGTGGCACATCTAGATGGCAGAAATAGGATTAGGCCGAACCAGCATGGATTTACCAAGGGCAAATCATGCTTGACTAATCTGTTGGAGTTTTTTGAGGATGTTAGACGAGGGTAAGCCAGTAGATGTTGTGTACCTAGATTTTCAGAAGGCATTCGATAAGGTGCCACATAGGAGATTGGTGAGTAAAATCAGAGCTCATGGCATTGGGGGCAGGGTTTCAACATGGATAGAAAACTGGTTGGCAGATAGAAAGCAAAGGGTAGCAGTGAATGGGTGTTTCTCAGACTGGCTGGAGGTGACTAGTGGGGTACCACAGGGCTCTGTATTGGGACCACAGCTCTTTACGATTTATGTCAATGATTTAGATGAGGGCATTGAAAACTATATCAGCAAGTTTGCTGATGATACTAAACTGGGTGGCAGTGTGACATGCGAAGAGGACCTTAGGAGAATACAGGGAGACTTGGATAGGCTGACTGAGTGGGCAGATACTTGGCAAATGTGAAGTTATCCACTTTGGAAGCTGGAACAAGAGGGCAGAGTATTGTCTGAACGATGTCGAGTTAGGTAAGGGAGAAATGCAAAGTGACCTAGGAGTCCTAGTTCACCAGTCAATGAAGGTGAATGAGCAAGTGCAACAGGCAGTGAAGAGGGCAAATGGAATGTTGGCCTTTGTTACAAGGGAATTGAATACAAGAGCAAGGATGTTCTTTTGCATTTGTACAGGGCCCTGGTGAGACCACACCTGGAATATTGTGTACAGTTTTGGTCTCCAGGTTTAAGGAAGGACATTCTGGCAATTGAGGAAGTGCAGCGTAGATTCACTAGGTTGATTCCTGGGATGGCAGGGCTGTCTTACGCAGAGAGATTGGAGAGATTGGGCTTGTACACGCTGGAATTGAGGAGATTGAGAGGGGATCTGATTGAAACGTTTAAGATAATTAAAGGATTTGATAGGATTGAGGCAGGAAATATGTTCCAGATGTTGGGAGAGTCCAGTACCAGAGGGCATGGATTGAGAATAAGAGGTCAGTTATTTAAAACAGAGTTGAGGAAGAGCTTCTTCTCCCAGAGAGTTGTGGAGGTGTGGAATGCACTGCCTTGGAAGACGGTGGAGGCCAATTCTCTGGATGTTTTCAAGAAGGAGCTGGATAGATATCTGATGGATAGGGGAATCAAGGGATATGGGGACAAGGCAGGGACTGGGTATTGATAGTGAATGATCAGCCATGATCTCAGAATGGCGGTGCAGACTCGAGGGGCCGAATGGTCTACTTCTGCACCTATTGTCTATTGTCTATCTCATCCTTCAAAACCTCAGCACGTACAGACCAACCCCACTTCAGGTCAGCTGTACGCCCACGCAGAGTAAATCCTCACCTCCACCTCCATCCCAAGCTAAACCCCCTACATGGGCCACACCATCCCGTTGCCACAGGAACGTCAGTCAGTGAGGTCACACACAATTTATCTCAGGAAGTGACCTCACATCACATGACATCCTTTCCACATACCGGGGGTCAGGGCAGAATGAACTATCAATCAGAGAGCTACTGTGGGCAGTCACTTTACAAAGGGGCTTCTTGGGGATATTTTGGAATTAAATCTCCAGTTGGGAAAGGGAAAAAAAAATTGGCACTAGGACAGAAAGGACAATATTCCAATCATTTGTGTTTTGAAAGAGAAAAAGTTGAAATGTTGAAAATTAAAGCAAGTTTAATTCAGCAAGGTTGATTTCTTTTTCAGAGCTTGCTTGATTTAATTAATTTTGAATGACGAAACAGTTGAAATTTGAAACTAAAGCAGAGAATGCTGGATATCCCCAGCAGCTCACGAAGCAGCTATGGAAAGAGGAAGAAAGTGAACATTTCAGTTCAAAATTTGGAAAGTGAAGGAAAAGAAAGTTCATTTTAATTCGCAGAAATGATTGACAGAGAAATCCTTGGGATGATATAAGTATCTATATAAACTATGGCCAGGTGTAAAGGGTTAATGGGGATGGAGCGATGATGAATACAATTATCGTATTGACCTGGTTTACATGATTCTAGTGGTAGGGGTTGGTTGATTCTCACTATAACAGAGTGTTACAGTACTATAACAGTCAATTTGGCCCACCATCTCTCTACCAGCCAGTGGGAAATCATCCATATTCTGATACTTGGCCTGTAGCCTTGAACATAGAAAACATGGAAGCATAGAAAACCTATAGCACAATACAGGCCCTTTGGCCCATGATGCTGTGCCTAACATATACTTATTTTAGAAATTACCTAGGGTTATCCATAGCTCTCTATTTTCCTAAGCTTCATGTTTGATGAGACATTTCTGAAATACCACCAGCGACTCTGACTCTATTTCCACCATTCTCTCTGGCAGTGTACTCCAGGTACTCACTGCCTGGGTGAACCAGGACCTCCTCAGAACCTCTCTCGCCCTCTTGCCCCCTCAACCTCACACCGCAACCTCACCCTGTCCAGCACATCTATCTTCTTCTGATATGGGGGAAGCTCTCTGCAACCTACCGGAACTCTACCCCACATGATTTTCTTTATCCAGAATCATATCCCCTCTAAAACACGGATCAATATTTGTCTGTCATTTATGTCAAGGATCTGGATGACCATGTGGTAAAACGGATCAGCACATTTGCAGATGACAGCAAGATTGTGAGTGTCGTGGATAGCGAGGAAGGCTATTGTAACTTGCAGTGCGATCCGGGAATACAGACAGATTATTCCTTGAAAGTGGTGTCAGGTGTAATGAGAGCTCTGCGCACATTGGCCTTCATAAATCAAAACATTGGGCACAGCAGTGAGGATATTATCTGGAAGTTGATGAAGCCAAATACGGAGTACTGTGCGAGTTTTGATCACCTATCTACAGTTAATCATCTGTCCCTGAAAATGTTTGAAACTCCAAACAATCAGGCGAAGTGGACGGGGTTTTCTGAAAGTGATTCCAAGTTTAACAATTACATTCGAATCTTTGGAGTAGGAACACAAGCTGCGGATAAAGGAAACAGTGGTTGTCCTGAACTGAGATGTCCATTTGATAAGCTGCTCCTTCACAGGGTATCAGGAAAATGAAAGCTCACCGTGAATACTGAACTTACTGGTGACAGAAAGAGAGAGGGGAACGTTAAGCTGCGAAGATGGGGTAAGCAGGCAATAGAGAGACATTGTGAGAGGAAGTGAGATTGTACATTTTTGCAGGAAAATATGCAATAAAGCACATTTCTAGATGTTGAGAAATAGTAGAAGTTATCTGATGAAGCGGTTCCTGCCTGAAACGTTAACTCTGTCGACAGTTGCTGCCTGAGCTGTGTTTTATTTGAATTTCAGAACTCTGGCCTTTATTCTTTTTCCAGAATAGCATTGGTTAATTTTCGGAGCATTAAGCAGAAATTTGAAGAGGTTTGGGTCAGTTATCCAGGGCGTTAGCTGGTAATGTCACTGACCGACCTTCGATATCTCCTGTGCATCTGTTGCTTTTTTTTCCGGGAGCTGGGTTTCTGTTCCGTTGCGGCCAAACCGTTCGAAACTGGCGGTTGCGGATCATGAAGATGAGAAGCCGCTCTCCACTCTGTCTGTCACGGACTGTCTCCACCCCTTCCCTCTCTCTCTCCCTCCCCGCACTGCCCGTCACTCTGTCTCCTCCCCTCTCACTCTCTGCGCGTTTCTCGGACAGGTCGGGGCGCTGTGTATAAAAGGCGACAGCAGCAGACAGTTCGTTACAGAACAACGACGGGAGTGAAGCGGCATTATGTCTGGCAGAGGGAAAGGAGGCAAAGGACTGGGCAAAGGCGGAGCCAAGCGGCACCGTAAAGTGCTCCGTGATAACATCCAGGGCATCACCAAACCGGCCATCCGCCGTCTGGCTCGGCGTGGCGGCGTCAAGCGGATCTCGGGTCTGATCTACGAGGAGACCCGCGGGGTGCTGAAGGTTTTCCTGGAGAATGTGATCCGGGATGCGGTCACCTACACCGAGCACGCCAAGCGCAAGACGGTCACTGCCATGGATGTGGTGTACGCTCTGAAACGCCAGGGCCGCACTCTCTATGGCTTCGGCGGTTGAACAAACCTTCGTTCTTCCAAACCCAAAACAAAGGCTCTTTTAAGAGCCGCCCACCAACTCACGGAGAGAGCAGGCCGCAGGCCATTGACCTGAAATGTTAACTCTTCAATTTGCGATTACGTTTAAAACAAAAGTGTGGTCGAGTTGTCATGAAATTATTGACAATTGCCCCATGGATTTGAAATCGCTGTGAACAGAGTGCGGGCTCTATCGGGTCACTAAGCAGATTAAATTCCTATTCTCTTAGCACAGGAACCCAATCAGAGAGTTAAAAGAACCCCGGATGGCCTGAAAGTTGAAAAGCCCGCCCGACAGTTTGAACCGTAGTTTGCAGAAATAAGCATTGATTCATTAATTCGATCAAGATTTATTTTACACCAGCGGCCTAAATGTCAATTAACTCATCAGTTTGAATGTTTCTGGACAGGTGGCTTCCAAAAGCCGATCCACAGTTTATAATCGCGATCACTCTGTGTATATACGTCATCAGATTCTGCACTGGTCTCTGAAACTCGGTCGAACTTAAAATAAAGTTGTTCTGTGAAAGACCCAGAAATCCAGTGTCCGCAGACTGATGTGTCCCCTTGAATTCATCATGTCCTCGACTAGAGATGGGACGGGGAGACCATTAAAACAAATTCTCCACGACAGTAACAAGCGTAGATACCCGGAAAACTTGGCGATGATAGCCAGCTGTATACGGCAGGGGTACGGGGACAGAGACACCCTGACGGCGAGGGTGTTCGCGCTGCCGTTAACCCAACGGCACCGAACTCTTGATTCAGTGTTGATGGGGTCCGGCCTGTTGGAACCTGTGTAAGAAACCGGGATGACTTACTGAAAAATATTACACAAAACATACACAGCGGAATTCAGAGGAAATCGGCGTGTCGATAACACAGGTGAGTGAATAGGAAATAACAGCCCTTTCCACTGCTGAGTTAATGGCTCTGAAAAGAGCCTTTTGTTGTGCTTGGTGCCGAGGCCGGATTCAGGCGCGCTCCCCACGGATGCGGCGGGCCAGCTGGATGTCCTTGGGCATGATGGTGACTCGCTTGGCGTGGATGGCGCACAGGTTGGTGTCCTCGAAGAGCCCCACCAGGTAAGCTTCACTGGCCTCCTGCAGGGCCATGACGGCCGAGCTCTGGAAGCGCAGGTCGGTCTTGAAGTCCTGAGCGATCTCCCGCACCAGGCGCTGGAAGGGCAGTTTGCGGATGAGCAGCTCGGTGGATTTCTGGTAGCGCCGGATCTCCCTCAGAGCCACGGTGCCGGGCCGGTAGCGATGGGGCTTCTTCACTCCGCCCGTGGCTGGAGCGCTTTTCCGCGCCGCTTTGGTGGCCAGTTGTTTGCGGGGAGCTTTCCCTCCGGTCGATTTGCGCGCCGTTTGCTTGGTCCGGGCCATTCTCCCTCAGCAGTCCGAAAAATCTGAACGACGGAAATTTAAATGCCAGAGAGGAATTAGTGACTGGCTTTTAAAGGGTTGATGAAGGGCCGCCCAATTCCCTCTAATTGGTTCTAAGGGAGCTGTCCATTACGGGGTTTCAGTGCTGCAATTGGCTGCACGTTTTCCTTCATTAGTTTGAACCTGACTGGGGGTGGGGAGGTGGTTTCAGTTTTGGGTATTCTCTCCGTTGAAAATTTACCGGAAGTCTTTATTCCTTCTACCAGAGTGTATCGCCCCCATTATTTTCCAGCTGCCATTCTCTGACCATTCTCCCAATCTGTCTCAGTCCTTCTGCGACACCCTGCCTTAACAACTTTCCCTGTAACACCACCTAGCTTCATATCATCCGCAAACCTGATCACAAAGCCACCAATGTCATCGTCCAAATTATTAACATGTAATGTGAAAAGAAGCGGTCCGAACACTGACACGTGTGGAACACCACTCGTCTCAGGCAGTCAACGAGAAAAGGCCCCCTGTACTCTTCCTCCTTTCCTCCTGCCAGTCAGCCAATCTTCTATCCAAGCTAATATCTTTCTTGAATTATCACGGACTGATAAATTGTTAAGCAGCCTCTTGAGTGGCACCTTGTCAAAGGCCTTTTGAAAATCCAAGTAAACAGTGTCCACTGCTTCTGCTTTGTCTATTCTGTCTGTTATTTCCTCAAAGAATTCCAACAGACTTCCCTTGCAAGAAATCACGCTAACTTGACTCCAAAACCTCATCCTTCGTAATGGAAACCAGCATCTTCACTACCACTGACGTGTGGTCAATTGGCCTATAATTTCCTTTCCTCTGCCTTTTACCATTCCAAAGAGTGGAGTGATATTTGCAACTTTCCTGTCCTTCTGGACCATTCCTGAATCTGGTGATTCATGAAAGATCATTTCTAATGCCTCTACAATCTCTTCAGCTTCCTCTTTCGGAATATTGGGGTGTGGTCCATCTGGTCTAGGTTACCTACCTATGTTCAGACGGTTCAGCTTCCCAAGCAGCTTCTCCTTAGTATTAGTATTTGCACTCTTCTGTCCCATGGGACTTGAAATTCTGGCATGTTGCTAGTATCATCCACAGTGAAGTCTGACGCATTATTAAGTTCATTTGCCATCTTTTGTCCCCCATTACTATCTCTCCAGCATAATTTTCCAGTGGTCTGATATCCACTCTCATCTCACCTTTACTCTATGTACCTGGGAAATGTTTTGGTATCCTATTTATAATATTTACCTTCACACTTAATCTTTTCTCTCCAATGGGTTTTTAGTTTCCTCCTGTTTGCTTTTGAAAGCTTCCCAATCCTTTAACTTCCCACAACTTTTTCTATATTATCTGCTCTCTCTATTGCTTTTATGCTGTCTTTGACTTCCCTGGTCAGCCATAGTCACCTCATCATCTCTTTAGAATATCACTTCATCTTTGGTATGTTTCTACCTTACACCTTCTGACATGCCCCCAGAAACTCCAGACCTTGCTGTTCTGTCGTCATTCTTCCTTCAATCAACTTAGCTGGCTCCTCTCTCAGGCCTCTGTAATTTCCCTAGCACTACAGTAATGATACATCTGACTTTAACTTATCCGTCTGAAACTGCACGATGAATTCTACCATATAATGATTAATAGCACTGAAGGGTTCCCTTACCTTAAGCTCCATAATCATATCTGGTTCATCACGGATCATCCAATCCAGAATTGCCTTTGCCTGAGTGGGCTCAACCATGAGCTAATCTAAATAGCAATCTTATGGGCTTTCTGCAAATTCCCTCTTTGAGATCCAGCATCAAATTGATTTTCCAAATCTACCTGCATACTGAAATCCCCCAGACAAATTCCATATCCCATTGTAATTAGTATCCCACATCCTGGCCACCATTTGGAGTCCTATATATCACTCCCATTAGGGTCTTTTTACTCTTGCAGTTTCTTAACTCAACGCACAACGATTCTACATCTTCTGATCCCATGTCACCTCTAAGGAATTGATTTCATTTTTTGCATCAGAAACAGCCCACTCCCTCTCCCAGTTTCAATACAGTGTATCATTGGATGCTAAGCTGCCAATTATGATCTTCTTTCTGCCATGACTCAATGACACCAACCTCTAACTTTGCTACAAGATCATCTAACATTCCATATACTGTGAGCATTCAGATCTACCACCTCCAGTCCTGTATTCATAACACTTTTCAATTTTGCCCCATCATCCTGTCCTTTCTCACAGTCTCACTGCACACTGGGGAATGAACACACTGCATTGTTTACGGTAGCAGAGGTGTTGAATAGAACAGTAAAAAAAGTCAAACTGCACCTCTGTGAAACATGAATCAGACAACACAAGAGTGTCGTGTGGAGTTCTGGTTGTGATGCTCTGGAATGGGTGCAGAAGAGGTTCACCAGGATTCTACCTGGGTTAATGTACAGGAGCCCAATGTAAATGTTGGCCAGACTTATGTTTTTCATAGAATATCAGAGGCCGAGGAAGGAAGCAACAGATGCTTTTAAAATTATGAGAGGAATAGATCATTGGTATCTTTTCTGCAAGGTAGAAATGTCAAATGTAACAGAGGATATACTTTACGGTTAGCTAGTAATGGAAACAGACAGTTTGCTGGAGTTTAAATGTCTTTTAAATGGACATGTGAATACGAAGAGACTGGGGGGATAGGGGTGATATGCTGAAGGGGGACAAGTAGTATAAATTGACATCCTGATTAGCACAATATCATGGGTCTAATGGCCTGTATTGTTCATTGTTCCTAGAGCTCAAGAAGGAATTAAGATGGTCAAAAGGGAAAAAGAAAAGTCATGAGGAAGGTTCAAGTAAATTTTATATGTAACCCTCAGGCTCCGCCTGCATGTGTTTGTCGAGGGGAAGACAGCTTCTAGCCCCACCAAACTAAGAAATCTCATTTCTGTGGATGCTGTGTGATGTGTTGCCCATTTACAAAGAACCAGGAAGTCCACGAAGTTGAATGCATCAACGGTCAACTTTCCCCCTTTTTCCAATAGTTTCTCCCCAGCTTGTCTCACAGAGACACTAGACATTACTGTCACTGGGAACAGATGGACTGGGACATCCCCCGCTTGAAAGTGACCTCCCTCTTCACAGTGTTCCTGACAATCACTGCCATCCTGCTTGCCTGTACAACCGAGGGCTTCTGCAATTTGGGCCTCACCAGTACCCCAGCAGGAAATCACAACTCCCCCTCGTGGTCTTCTGGCGCATCCAGTAAGAGGGCCTTGCCCTCAGGAACTCCGGGAAATTTGGGGTCCCCGTCACTTACTGCTTTCCCAGGCCAGACCATCAGTAGCTTTGACGGGGTGAACCACAGTCCCTTGTTTAAATTTGCTATCCGGCCCAATGCAGCCATGCACTTCCTCAAAAGCAGCTTGAAACACTGGGTGCATGGACAATGTCCCCAGAAAGCTCTCTCCAGCCTTCTGCTTACAGGCCTTCATGAGCCTTCTCACAAGAGGGTGTTGGTTCCCACCTTTCATTACCGGAATCATTCCACTGGGCCCTCTCCAATGCAGCACATCTTTCAGAAATAAGGGGACCACAAGTCTTCATAATACTCCAAGTTTGGTGTGACCACTGACTCATAAAGCCTTTGCATCACATTCTGACTGTATATTAGACAATAGACAATAGGTGCAGAAGTAGGCCATTCGGCCCTTCGAGCCTGCACCACCATTCTGAGATCATGGCTGATCATCTACTATCAATACCCGGTTCCTGCCTTGTCCCCATATCCCCTGATTCCCCTATCCATAAGATACCTATCTAGCTCCTTCTTGAAAGCATCCAGAGAATTGGCCTCCACTGCCTTCTGAGGCAGTGCATTCCACAACCCTACAATTCTCTCGGAGAAGAAGTTTTTCCTTAAGTCTGTCCTAACTGACCTACCCTTTATTCTTAAACCATACCCTCTGGCACTGAACTTTCCCAGCATCTGGAACATATTTCCTGCCTCTATCTTGTCCAATCCCTTAATAATCTTATATGTTGCAATCAGATCCACTCTCAATCTCCTTAATTCCAGTGTGTACAAGCCCAGTCTCTCTAACCTCTTTGCATAAGACAGTCCGGACATCCCAGGAATTAACCTTGTGAATCTACGCTGCACTTCCTCTACAGCCAGGATGTCCTTCGTTAACCTTGGAGACCAAAACTGTACACAATACTCCAGGTGTGGTCTCACCAGGGCCCTGTACAAATGCAAAAGGATTTCCTTGCTCTTGTACTCAATTCCCTTTGTAATAAAGGCCAAAATTCCATTAGCCTTCTTCAGTGCCTGCTGCACTTGCTCATTCACCTTCAGTGACTGATGAACAAGGACTCCTAGATCTCTTTGTATTTCTCCCTTACCCAACTCTACACTGTTCAGATAATAATCTGCCTTCCTGTTCTTACTCCCAAAGTGGATAACCTCACACTTATTCACATTAAACGTCATCTGCCAAGTATCTGCCCACTCACCCAGCCTATCCAAGTCACCCTGAGTTCTCCTAACATCCTCATCACATGTCACACTGCCACCCAGTTTAGTATCATCAGCATATTTGCTGATGTTATTCTCAATGCCTTCAGCTAAATCGTTGATGTAAATCGTAAACAGCTGTGGTCCCAATACCGAGCCCTGTGGCACCCCACTAATCACCACCCGCCATTCCGAGAAACACCCATCCACCGCTACCCTTTGCTTTCTATCTGCAACCAGTTTTCTATCCATGTCAATATCTTCCCCCCAATGCCATGAGCCCTGACTTTACCCACCAATCTCCTATGCGGGACCTTATCAAATGCCTTCTGAAAATCGAGGTACACTACATCCACTGGATCTCCCTTGTCTAACTTCCTGGTTACATCCTCAAAAAACTCCAATAGAGTAGTCAATCATGATTTGCCCTTGGTAAATCCATGCTGGCTCGGTCCAATCCTATCACTGCTATCTAGATATGCCACTATTTGATCTTTAATAATGGACTCTAGCATCTTCCCCACTACTGATGTTAGGCTGACAGGATGATAGTTCTCTGTTTTCTCCCTCCCTCCTTTCTTAAAAAGTGGGATAACATTAGCCATTCTCCAATCCTCAGGAACTGATCCTGAATCTAAGAAACATTGGAAAATGATTACCAATGCATCCGCAATTTCCAGAGCCACCTCCTTTAGTACCCTAGGATGCAGACCATCTGGACCTGGGGATTTGTCAGCCTTCAGTCCCATCAGTCTACTCATCACCGTTTCCTTCCTAATGTCAATCTGTTTCATTTCCTCTGTTACCCTATGTCCTTGGCCCATCCATACATCTGGGAGATTGCTTGTGTCTTCCCTAGTGAAGACAGATCTAAAGTACTTATTATATTCTTCTGACATTTCACTGTTTCCCATAACAATTTCACCCAATTCATCCTTCAAGGGCCCAACATTTTTCTTAACTATCTTCTTTCTCTTCACATACCTAAAAAAGCTTTTGCTATCCTCCTTTATATTCCTGGCTAGCTTGTGTTCATAACTCATTTATTCTCCGCATATTGCCTTTTTAGTTAAATTCTGTTGTTCCTTAAAAATTTCCCAATCATCTGTCTTCCCACTCACCTTAGCTCTGTCATACTTTTTTTTTAATGCTTCTCGTCCTCGCAAATAAAATGCTAACATTGATTGCACTTGCCTTCCTTAACATCGACTCAACTTGCAAGTTAACCTTTAGGACGTCCTGCACAAGGACCCCTAGTCCCTTTGCACCTCAGATTTTTTAAAATTGTATTTTTGTGAGGGTGAAGGGCAATTTTAGCAGATTCAGGGATTCCGGGATGTGAAGTGGTATTGAGGTTCCACTGAAATAAGAAGCATGTGGTAGATAATGGGCAATGGGAAGGAGATGCAAGACGTTTCTTCTCTCTGCTCGCCTCAGATCCCCCTTGAGCAAGGTTACACCTGCTTATCTCACCAATCAGGGTCACATGAAGCCATGGGAGCAGATAGTGGGGAGTCATATGAGCAGCTGGTGCATAGCACATCCTTGTTATGTGACCACTGTTGCCAGGTAGACAATCTCTGAACAGCATTGATAATTGCTAAGGTCACTATCTTGTAATGTCACAACTCAAAAGAAGTCAATCGCAAACCATTTCTGTTGAACAATTTGCCAAGAACGATCATGATCATGGATAGAGCAAAGAATAAGAATATATTCAGATTAAAGAGAAATGGAAGACCATGATCACCAACATCATATGAAACAGCACATAATGATAATGATGATGTGACAGGGAAAGAGCATTGAGGAATAGGGAGGCCCTTCAGCAGTATGGAGAATTTGCAGAATTTACATGCCACGTCTTTGCTAGTTCCATGACTTTGGCAGATGCCCAGTCAAATTTGTGCCCTTCTCCTTCTTCATGTATAGAGAAATTCGATGGGAAAGACAAGTCACAAATTATCGGTGGCAGCCAAGATTAAGGGAATGCTCAATAAATGTTAATAATCATTAATGAGTTGAGTTGGGTTCTTTTCTGATATTGGCAATTTACTTACAAGCATTTCACCAAATGAGGGGACATCAGTGAGCTGTAAATTGTGGTAAGATAGAAACAGAGAAAATCTGCAGCACAATACAGGCCCTTCGGCCAACAAAGCTATGCTGAATCTGTCCCTACCTTAGAAATTACTTGGCTTACCCAAGGCCCTCTATTTTACTAAACACCATGTACCTATCTAAAAGCCTCTTAAAAGACCCTATCGTATCCGCCTCCACCACCATTGCCGGCAGCCCATTCCACACACTCACCACTGAGTAAAAAAAAACTTACCCCTGACATCTCCTCTGAACTTACTCCCCAGCACCTTAAACCTGTGTCCTCTTGTGGCAACCATTTCAGCCCTGGGAAAAAGCCTCTGACTATCCACATGATCAATGCCTCTCATCATCTTGTACACCTCTATCAGGTCACCTCTCATCCTCCGTTGCTCCAAGGAGAAAAGGCCGAGTTCACTCAACCTATTCTCATAAGGCATGCTCCCCAATCCAGACAACATTCTTGTAAATCTCCTCTGCACCCTTTCTATGGCTTCCACATCCTTCCTGTAGTGAGGCAACCAGAACTGACCACAGTACTCCAAATGGGATCTGACCAGGGTCCTATATAGCTGCAACATTTGCTCTCGGTTCCTAAATTCAATTCCACGATTGGTGATGGCCAATGCACCATACGCCTTCTTAACCACCAAGTCAACCTGCGCAACTACTTTGAGTGTCCTATGGACTCGGACCCCAAGATCCCTGATCCTCCACACTGCCAAGAGTCTTAACATTAATGCTATATTCTGCCATCATATTTGACCTACCAAAATGAACCACTTCAGACTTACCTGGTTTGAACTCCATCTGCCACTTCTCAGCCCAGCTATGCATCCTATCAATGTTTCACTATAGCCTCTGACAGTCCTCCACACTATCCACACCACCACCAACCTTTGTGTCATCAGGAAACTTACTAGCCCATTCCTCCACTTCCTCATCTAGGTCATTTATAAACATCATGAAGAGTAAGGGTCCCAGAACAGATCCCTGAAGCACACCACTGGTGACTGATGTCCATGCGGAATATGACCCATTTACAGCCACTCTTTGCCTTCTGTGGGCAAGCCAGTTCTGGATCCACAAAGCAATGTCCCCTTGGATCCCATGCCTCCTTACTTTCTCAATAAGCCTTGCATGGGGTACCTTATCAAATGCCTTGCTGAAATCCACATCTACTGCTCTTCCATCGATGTGTTTAGTCACATCCTCAAAAAATTCAATCAGGCTCATAAAGCACAACCTGCCCTTTACAAAGCCATGCAGAATAATCACAATCATATTATAACTCTCCAAATGTTCATAAATCCTGCCTCCCAGTATCTTCTGCATCAACTTACCAACCACTGAGGTAAGACTCAATGGTCTATAATTTCCTGTGCTATCACCACTCCCTTTACTGAACAAAGGAGCAACATCCACAACCCTCCAATCCTACAGAACCTCTCCTGTCCCCATTGATGATGCAAAGATCATCGCCAGAGGCTCTGCAATCTCCTCCCTCGTTTCTCACTGTTGACTGGGGTACATTTTGTCTGGTCCCGGTGACTTATCTAACTTGATGCTTTCCAAAAGCTCCAGCACATCCTTTTCTTAATATCTACATGCTCAAGCTTTTCAGTCTGCTGCAAGTCATCCCTCCAATTACTAAGGTCCTTTTCCATAGTGAATACTAAAGTATTCATTAAGTACCTCTGCTATTTCCTCTGGTTCCATATACACTTTCCCACTGTCACACTTGATAGATCCTATTCTTTCGTGTCTTATCCTCTTTCTCTTCACATTCATAGAATGCCTTGCGGTTTTCCTTAATTCTGCCTGCTAAGGCCTTCTCATGGCACATTCTGGCTCTCCTAATTTCCTTAATTTCCTTCCTAGTAGCCTTATAATCTGCTAGATCTCTAACATTGCCTAGCTCTCAATCTTTTGGAGGCTTTTCTTTTCTACTTGACTAGATTTATTACAGCCTCTGTACACCATGGTTCCTGTACCCTACCATAACTTCCCTGTCTCATTGGAACATACCTATACAGAACTCTACACAAATATCCCCTGAATATTTGCCACAATTTTTCCGTACTTTTCCCTCAGAACATCTGTTTCCAATTTAAGCCCCCAATTTCCTGCTTGATGGACTCATAATTCCCCTTACTCCAATTAAACGCTTTTCTAACTTGTCTGTTCCTATCTCTCTCCAATGCTATTGTAAAGGAGATAGAATTATGATCACTATCTCCAAAATGCTCTCCCACTGAGAGATCTGACATGTGACCAGGTTCATTTTACAATACCAAATCAAGTACAGCCTCTCCTCTTGTAGGCATATCTACATACGGTGTCAAGAAACCTTCTTGAACACACCTAACAAACTCCACCCATCTAAACCCCTTGCTCTAGAGAGATGCCAATCGATATTTGGGAAATTAAAATCTCCCATCATGACAGGTATTATTACACATATCCAGGATCTGTTACCCTATCTACTCCTCGATATCCCTGTTACTATTGGGTGGCCTATAAAAAACACCCAGCAAAGTTATTGACCCCTTCCTGTTCCTAACTTCCACCCACAGAGACTCCGTAGACAATCCCTCCATGGCATCCACCTTTTCTGCAGCTATGACACTACCTCTGATCAGCAGTGCCATGCCCTCACCTTTTTTGCCTCCCTCCCTGTTCTTTCTGAAACATCTAAAACACAACACTTGAAGTAACCAATCCTGTCCCTGAGCCATCCAAGTCTCTGTAATATCCACTACCTCCTATCTTCAAGTACTGATATATGCTCTAAGCTCATCCACATTGTTCACAACATTCCTTCACCTGAATTCCTGGTCTTTATATACTTATCAGTCAGCTGATCTGTCATCATTTCAAAAACTTACTTGAGTTATAGAGAGGAAATCTGGTTGCTGATTGGTTGTTTGACAAATTCCGTGCATTGTAGTCTGGCTTTTTGCCTGCGTTACCTCATAAATAGGATTGAGGTCTACAGGTTGGTTCACCATGCTTCTAGGAATTCTCTTGCCATGTTTGTTTGCATCATTGACAATCTGTCTACGTGGCAAGAGGAGGTGGGCAGGGCATGAAGTGAATAGTTCTCAGCTGTATACACTAAGGAGAAAAACAATGTGTTTCAATTGGTGCCATGATTAGATCCCTTATTGCTGTGACCATTTGAGTCAAATCTCTCTATAACTGTTCCATCTTTCCCAGACACGGACATGGTTCTCCAGCTGTGACCATACCAGTGGTGTAGAAAGGTTCACTCTTTCTATACAAGGAGAGGTTTGGTAGATTTGTACTTTATTCCTTGGAACATAGGAAATTTAGGAGTGAAATGATTGATGTATACAAGTTCATGAGGGACATAGAGAGGGTAAAAGTACATTTGCAAGGAAGGGGTATTAATAACAAGAGAGCATTAGTTTCAGATCAGAGATTTCTAAGGGACATCAACAGGAGCTTCTTTACACAAAAGGTGGAGTGTATTTGGAATGAGATACCAGAAATGGTGGTTGAGGAAGGCACATGAGCAATATTTAAAAACAATCTAGATAAATAGATGGCAAGGAGACATTTTGAGGCTACGGGCTAAACATGAACAGGTAGGACTAGCTCACTGAAAACAAAGAATGGACAAGTTGGTTGAAAGGCCGGTTTCCATGCTCTTTGACTCAATGCATGTCCTAGAAAACCATCTGAAAGAATACACAAAGTCCACTGGGCTTATTTATTGAGTTTAATAGTACCCACTTGTGAAAAGAAACTTGAGACTGCAGATGCTGCAATCTGGTGTATTGAACAATCTCTGCTGGAGGAACACAGTGGACTGAGCAGCATCTGTGGGTTTGATGAAGTGTTAATGCTTCAGCTGCAGTGGGTCACCCCCACCAGCCACATCTCCTGATCCCCATCCCTTTGTCTTCCGCAGAGGCCACTCATCCTCCTGTTCCAGCCACAATTTGAGAAGAGCAACCTGTTCATAATGCTCTGTACTCCATCCACAGTTTGAGAGGAGAGATCTTTCCACAATCTGATGTGTTTTCACAAAGAACCACAAATTCCTAGAGTCAGTCATGCAACATTCTGTATGGTCAGAAGTGCAGTGAGATCATATAACTGGCTATGCAGGAAATCCATGATCATGTAGATTTGTAATTGTTTAAGGCTTTAGACTACTCATTAATTTCGGGTTTTTTTCTTTGGCGGGCTTTTCAAACTTCCGGTGGGGCGCGGCTGTTATTTTCGGCGCTTCTCTGACCATTGGAGAATCGGAGAGCTCGCTGATTGGGTAACTTCACATTACCGTTCGGAGAAGGCGCGGCACCACCAATCGTAAGTGTTCTTCCGCAATCCTCCAGAAACTATAAAGAGGGGGATCACGGGAGGATTTCCTCATTCTCAGAGTGACCTTTCATTCTGTCGTGTCAGATATTTTATCAATAACGTGTAGGTATCTCGCTCGGCCATGAATTTCCTGGAGCAATGTGGAGCGAACAGGATCAGAGATACTCCAATCAAATCTTAGTCCCCAATTTATGAAAAGCACGCCAAGATTATAGTTTTATCCTTTAATCCAAAAACATGTATATCCGTGAATAGGATTCACCATCACAGCGCCCCCACTCATTTACAAGAAAGACAGGGTGTAAAATCCTCACGTAAGAGAAGTTATCTGATTTTAATCTGCATGTACAATGCAGACTGTAGATGGGTCACCAACTACAATCGGCAGCCGTAGCAAAGTCTTTCGTGGACTGTGTGAAAGGAGCCCGAGTGAATCTCGGGGACTCAGCGTTGTTTGTTTCTTTTTACACACGGGTACTCCAGTTAGTGTACGGTATTCACAGCAGTTAAATCACTTTTGCAGCAAAAACATCTTCACCACAATCCTTCCTTTGTGCAAAGCTTTGTGAGTGGGGGAAAATCGTGACAAGCTGACGGAAGCAGGAGGGCAAAATGTCAGTGTTAGCGCAATGAAGCAGGGACGCGACACAAACGGATTGTACGAAGTGATGGAAAGTTCACTCAACATTAACAGAATTAGAATTACCTTTGAGTGGAAAAGCTTTCAAAGACAAGTTTGGTGCGATCAAAACTCTTCCATGGAAATTGTGGGTGGCTCTTAAAAGAGCCGTTGGGTTTCCATCAGCACTTCCTGCGACTTCACTTGGAGCTGGTGTACTTGGTCACCGCCTTTGTCCCTTCCGACACGGCGTGCTTGGCCAGTTCCCCGGGCAGCAACAGGCGCACGGCGGTCTGGATCTCCCGAGAGGTGATGGTCGAACGCTTGTTGTAATGAGCCAGGCGGGAAGCCTCGCCCGCAATGCGCTCGAAAATATCGTTCACGAACGAATTCATAATGCCCATGGCCTTCGAGGAGATGCCGGTGTCGGGATGAACTTGTTTCATTACCTTGTAGACGTAGATGCAGTAAGTCTCCCTTCTTGCCCTCCTGCGCTTCTTGCCGCCCTTGGCTTGCGCTTTGGACACGGCTTTCTTGCCGCCTTTCTTGGAAGCTTTCGACTGGTCAGGCATTTTTTTCAGTCAGCTTCGGACCTGGAAATAAGCGGAGCCAACTCACAGCGCCGATTAAATAGACTATGCTCCGCCCTATGCTAATAAGGAATCGGGAAAAGAACGTTCTCATTGGTCAGTTTCCATCTAACCTTTTAATTGGAGAATGTGAACAGACCAAATGCACCCCATACCCATTGATAATGACAAAGCGGATCTCCCAGTGGCTACCCTTTTCAATTCTAAGGGTGAAATCGTGGACTCAATCTTCTGTTATGCTCGGGTAGATGGTTTGACATGTGTGGATTAAACCTTATGCAAAACCTTAAAGTTCTTATACAATAAAATGCTAAAGGTGGCTTTATCAAGCAAGATGGAATAATCATTTGTCAGTTTTCAGGTCTGATTAACTGAACAACCTTCAGGTGAGGAGGGCCACGGTAAGATTACAGTTCTCAGGGATGATTCTCATCTGAATATTGAGTGGGGCAGTGATTGATACAAGAGGTAAATCGATTGGAATGGCCACACCAAGCATTTCTCAAAGGTTGCTTCCATCATTATAAACTGTCCACAGGAGGATCTAGTACATGGGGAGAGGAGAATGGAAAGGGAACCAAAAAACATGGGTAGAGTTTCTGTCAGGACCTCGGCCCTTTCAGAGCTTTCAAATCTACTAGGAAACTGACCACCCCACAACCTCAAGATGCTGACACTACACAAACGCCTAAATGTAATGAGACCAGCATTACACAAAGGGGGTAGGATTCATGTTAAACATGCGGGGAAATTTGTCACTTGGGTACCAGGATACCAGCGCTTGCAGGTAATTTTTACTCTAACTGAAATAATGGTGTTCACCTACGAGACAGTTATTTACTCATCTGCTTGGGAGCCTACCTCACAGGAGTGAGTTTAAACAAGTTAGAAATAGAAGGAAGAGGCCTGTTGGAATCAGTGGAAGATAGTTATGCATCAGGCTAACAATGCTCAATACCTTAGATTTAGCAGAAGTAGAAAATCAGGTACAGTGCCTCAGCAGAAAATGTGGGGTATTACTGGGGAAAAGAATCAAGATCAGATACAAGCAATCAAGTTGGTCATGGTGCATCCCAGGTAAGTCTGGACGCACTTACGTTTCTGAAGTTCATTCAAGATGCAATGAATCAGATGACTGACCCCATTGACCTGATTTTTAATGAAATGTATAAAACTGATGTTTGTGACACACATGCTAGTTGGTTGCTTGCCATGATTGACACAAATTTATTACAACAATGCAAATCAAATACCAACTAAAATGATGGAAAGAATTTAAGCTATGCTTCGAAATGGGTTCGCAATGTGGACAAATACAATGCGAAGACTTGCATATCCTTAAGTAACCCACCAGCATAAGCTATTGTTTTGAATGGCATTGGGAAACTGATAGATTTATCAATGGCAAGACCACTGGGGTTTCTCACACTATATGATTTCTCACATCACATTATCTCAGTAATAATGATCAGAGAGGCACTGAGAGAATCTCTATTTACTGACAAGTAAACATATTTAAGACACGGTTTTGTGTACTAGGGGAATTAAGGGTTATGGGGAAAAGGCAGGTAGGTGGAGATGAGTCTATGGCCAGATCAATCGTGATCTTATTGAATGGTGCAGAAGGCTTGATGGGCCAGATGTCCTATCCCTGCACCTATTTCTTATGTTCTTATGTAAGTTCTGTAACTTTATTATCTCAACTACAATGCACATGAATTTACACAACCAAATACCTATATGCATACGTACAAAGTTTCCTGGACCCTCCATGAACAGTCAAAGAATATAAAAAGTAATACCCAGGAAAGGAGTCTATGTTGGCCAGCTGTTCCTCGTGGTCCCACTCCAGTCCCCACATGTCCATGGGATCCTCCATGTCTGCGATTATTGGTGTCTGGAGAGATTTGTTCCTTTGCAATTGAAGCGGCTAACTTTTAAAAACCACCTTGAATTACTTCAGATACAGATTTGTGGTATTTGTGGGACTACGTTGTTAATGAGCTTTCAGCAATTCCTCACTTGACTGCAGACTGGACATAAGTTGTAGAGGAGGCAAGGGAGAAAATCCATCAATGGAATAAACACCCAAAAGTAATTAAGACATCTGCTGATAAGGCAAATGAAATATTGAGTGAAGCTGCTCTGTATCTTCCATTTTGAGAACTGGTTTTGCTTGTTTGAGTCAGTATTTTAAGGTTGACACAGTGATGCTCCAGTTAATCTGCCAGACTAGAGATCATTTCCAAATATGAAATTACTTGTGCAGTATTCTTTGATATGATGTAACACGCAGGTTTGTGAATGTTGGGGTCAGTGCCTGCCCTGAGTGATTCAAGCTGGTTACTGATTTTCAATGTAGACTGAGCTGTGAGTGTTTCCAGTATTTTACGTTTTTATTTCAGATTATCTGTTGTAAAGGTCTTTGCCATTATTTTACAGTGCCAGCTGTTGTAACTTTACTTTATGGTACTGGACGTTGCAACAGTCTGTGTCATTTCAGAATGGTACTGGTAGTTCTAATGGTCTGTGGCCTCACTGTACCATACCAGCTGTTGAACCAGTCTGTGTCCTTACTGTGCGGTACCAGCTGCTGTAACGTTTGGTGCCCTTACAGCATGGTGCCATCCATGGTAACATTCTGTGGCTTTACAGATTGGTGCTGACTATTGTAAAGGTTGGTGTTCTTAATGAATGGGGCCAGTTGTTCAAATGGTCTATACGCTTACTGTATGGAACCAGCTGTAGTAATGCTCTGTGCCATCTGTATTAAAGGCCTGTGCCCTTACAGATTGGTATCAGTTATTATAACAGTCAGTGCATCTTAACTTACAGAACCGGCTGTTGTAATGGTCTTTTCTCTTACTGTACAGAGCTGGCTGTATAACAGTTGGTGCCCTTATTGTATGGTGCCATCTGTTGTAACAGTCTGTGCCTTTATTGTATTGTGCCTATTGTAAAGGAATATCCCTTTTCTGTATAGTGCCACCCATGGTAAAGCTCTGTGCTCTTACAGATTGGTACTGGCTGTAGTAACAGTCAGTGCTCTTACTGAATGGCACTGGTTGCTTGAATGGTCAGTGCCCTTATTACTCGGAAGTGACTGTTGTAATGGTCAGTGCCCTTACTGTACCATTTAGTTTGTGATAACGGTCTGTGCCCTTACTGTATGGCAATGCCTGTCGTAACTTGTTGTGCCATTACTGTACGGTACCAGCTGTTGAAACTGTCTATGCCCTTACTGTACAGTATAAGCTGTTGTAACGGTCTGAGCTCTTATTGTACATTGCCAGCTGTTGTAACAGTGTGTGCCCTGACTGTATGGTACCAGCCGTTGTAACGATGTGTGTCTTTGCTACACAAAAACAAGTGTTATAATGGTCTTTGCCCTTACAGATCAGTGCTGATTGTTGTAACATTTCTGCCCTTACTATAAGGAGCTGGTTGTTGTAATGGTCTATACTCTTACAGTATTGTTGTGGTCTGTGCCCTGACTGTGCGATACCAGCTGTTGGAATGGTCTGTGCCCTTATTGTATGGAACTGCTTGTTTAAAATGTACACAAGTTTCCAAAAATAGATCTCTATTTAACTAATTATGTGACTTCTAACACTAATTGACTGAACCAGTAATGATTTGGTGTGTCATATTAAAAGAAGTGAATACTTAAGTAATCAATTATTGTGTGTTTAACAATTGTAATAAATTTAGACCAATTTGTACAAATTTGTTTTCACTTTGATACAAGTATCTTTTTCTATTGCTCAGTGTCAAAAAAGCAAAATTAAATCCACTGTGATTCAACGTTGTAGAACAATGAAACATGAAAACTTACAAGGGGTGAATACTTTTTATAGGCACAGTATGTCCCTTTTCTGTATGATGCCATCTGTGGTTAATGTGTGTGTACTTATAGCCAGTACCAAACTGTTGTAATGGTCAGCACTCTTACTGAATGATACCATCTGTTTGAATGGTCTGTGCCTTTACTGTATGGAACTGGCTGTCGTAATGGTCTGTGCCCTTACTTTATGGTACCAGCTGTTGTAACGGGTTGTGCCCTTACATTACAGCAAAGACAGATGTCACAGTCTGTGACCTTACTGAATGGTACAGGGTGTTGTAAAGGTCTGTGCCCTTCCTGTAGAGTTCCAGCTATGGTAATGGTCTGTGCGCTCACTGTATGCTGTCATCTGTTTTAAAGGTCTGTGCCCTGACTGCATGGTGTCAGCTGTTGTTAAGGTCTATGCCCTTATTGTATGGCGCCAGCTGTTGTGAAGTTCTGTGTACCTACAGCACAGTGTTGACTGTTACATAGAACATAGAGCAGTACAAAGAGTAGCACATGGGGGATAGGGAGATCAAAGCCAAGTGAATTGATATGCCAGCGCATTTCAAGGTAAGGTAGAAGTAAAGAGCATTAAGTTGGATAAGTCGCCATGGCCTGATGGGGGTATACCCCAGATTATTAAGGGAGGCAAGAGAAGAGATTACTAAAGCCTTGACCAATGTCTTCATGTCCTCTCTAACTGCTGGTGATATCCTGAAGGACTTGTAAGCGGTTAATGTTGTCCCATTATTCAAGAAGGGAACCATGAATAATCCTGGAAATTATAGACCGGTGAATCTCATGTCAGTGGTAGGGAAGATATTGTAGAGAATTCTTTGGAATAGGATGTATGAGCATTTGGAAAATCATGGCTTAATTAGGGAGAGCCAGCATGGCTTTATGATGAGCTGATGAGGGTGATTGATGAAGGTACAGTAGATCTGTTCTCTATATGGATTTAGTAAGGTGTTTGACCGGGTTGCTCATCCAGAAGATTAACATGCATGGGATTCATTGTGAATTTGGATTTACAACTGGCTTATTCGTAGAAGACAGATGGTAGTGATTGAAGGGACTTATTTTACTGGAGGCCTGTCATTACTGATATCCTGAAGGGATCTGTTTTGGGACGTCTGATGTTTGTGATGTATATAAGTGACCTAGATGAAAATATAGATGGGTGGTTTAGTAATCTTGGAGATGACGTGAAGATTTGTGGTGTTGAAGATGGGCAAAAAAAGGGACAAAAAAACCCTCATCAGCTCATCATAACTCAATTAAGTTAGTAAGACACTACTTGCCCACATAAAGCCATGCTGGCTCTCCCTAATTAAGCCATGATTTTCCAAATGCTCATACATCCTATTCAAAAGAATTCTCTACAATATCTTCCCTACCACTGACATGAGATTCACCGGTCTATAATTTCCAGGATTATTCATGGTTCCCTTCATGAAGATGGGCAAAAAACACAGTGGGATATAGATCAGTTACAGATATGGGCAGAAAAATAGCAGATGGAGATTAACCCAGCCAGATATGAAGTGTTACACCTTGGTAGGTCAAATGTAAAGAGATACTATACTGTGAAAGGCAAGACCTTCAACAGTGTTGATGAGCAGAGGGATCTTGGGCTCCAAGTTCATAGCTCCATGAAAGTAGCTGCAGAGGTTAATCGGGTGGTTAAGAAAGTATACCTTTATTACTTGAGGCACTGAGTTCAATAGTCAGGAAGTTATTTTGCAGTTTATAAAACTCTAGTTAGACTACATCTGAAGTATTGCATACAGTTTTGGTCACACCATTATAGGATGGATGTTGAGACTCTGGAGACAACAGCATCTCCTCGAGGGCTATGTGCATCATGAACTCATTCATGAACGATATTTTCAAGCACATCACAGGTGAGGCTTCCTGCCTGGCCCATTACAAGAAACAGTTGACCATCAGCTCCCCAGAGATCCAAACTGTCATGTGGCTACTACTGCTTGGGAAGTTGTCCAATCTCACCATGTCAGGGAATGATGATATTTGCTGATCCAATTTGCCACATTATCATTCCAGATCATTGATATAGCTGACAAATACCAATGGACCCAGCACTGATCCACCTGGCACACCACTTGTCACAGGCCTCCACTCAGAGTAGCAATCCTCCACTACCACTCTTTGGCTTCTTCCATTGACCCAATGTCTAATCCAATTTACTACCTCTCCATGTATACCTAGTGACTGAATCTTCCTTACTAAACTCCCATGCAGGACCTTGTCAAAGGCCTTACTGAAGTCCATCTATACAACATCCACTGCCTTCTCTTCATCCACTTCAACACTTGTCTCCTTCAAGGTCCAAGGGAATACCCTGTCAGGTCCTGGGGATTTATCTACTCTGATTTGCCTCAAGACAGCAAGCACCTCCTCCTCTTTAATCTGTATAAGTTCCATGACCTCCCTACTCGTTTGCCTTGTTTCCATAGACTCCATTCCAGTTTCCTTAGTAAATACAGATGCAAAGAAAACATTTAATATCTCTCCCATTTCTTTTGGTACCATACATAGCCGACCACTCTGATCTTCAAGAGGACCAATTTTATCCCTTACTATCCTTTTGCTCTTAACATACTTGTAGAAGCTCTTAGGATTATCCTTCACCCTGACTACCAAAGCAACCTCATGTCTTCTTTTAGCCCTCCTGAATTCTTTCTTAAGTATTTTCTTACTCTTTTTATACTCCTCAAGCATCTTATTTCCTCCCTGTTGCCTGTACATGTTATACATCTCTCTCTTCTTCTTTATCAGAGTTCTAATACCCCTCAATAACCAAGGTTCCTTATTCTTTTTCATTTTGCCTTTAACCCTGACCGGAACATACAAACTCTGCACTCTCAAAATTTCTCCTTTGAAGGCCTCCCACATACCAATCACATCCTTGCCAGAGAACAACCTGTCCCAATCTACACTTTTTAGATCCTTTCTCATTTCTTCAGATTTGGCCTTTTCCCAGTTTAGAACTTCAACCCGAGGACCAGATCTATCTTTATCCATGATCAAGTTGAAACTAATGACGTTACGATCACTGGAACCAAAGTGTTCCCCTACACACACTTCTGTCACCTGTCATAACTCATTTCCTAATAGGAGACCTATTAGTTCCTAATCCTCCCTAGTTGGTACATCTACACATTGATTCAGAAAACTTTCCTGAACACATTTCACAAACTATAACCCATCTAGACCTTTAACAGTATGGGACTCCCAATCAATGTGTGGAAAATTAAAATCCTCTACAATCATAACTTTCTGTCTCCTGCAATTGTCTGTTATTTCTCTGCAGATTTGCTCCGCCAATTCTCGCTGACTATTGGGTGGTCTATAACACAACCCTATTAATGTGGGCATACCTTTCCTGTTTCTCAGCTCCACCCATATGGCCTCAGTAAACAAGCCCTCTAATCTGTCCTGCGTGAGCTCTGCTGTAACATTTTCCCTGACTAGCTGATGATACAAAGATTGGAGGTGTAGTGAACAGTGAGAAAGGTTTTCAAAGCTGGTGTAGTGAACAGTGAGAAAGGTTTTCAAAGCTTGCAGAGGGATTTGGACCAGTTGGAGAAATGGGCTGAAAAATGGCAGATGGAGTTTAAAGCAGACAAGTTTGAGGTATTGCACTTTGGAAAGTCAAACCAAGGTAGAACATACAAGGTAAATGGTAGGACACTGAGGAGTGCAGTAGAACAGAGGGATATGGGAGTACAGGTACATAATTCCCTAAAAGTGGCTTCACAAGTAGATAGGGATGTAAAGAGAGCTTTTGGTACATTGGCCTTTATAAATCAAAGTATTGAGTATAAGACATTGGTGAGACCGAATTTGGAGTATTGTGTGCAGTTTTGGTCACCTAATTACAGGAAAGATATTAATCAGGTTGAAAGAGTGCAGAGAAAGTTTACAAGGTTGTTGCCAGAACTTGAGAAACTGAGTTACAGAGAAAGGTTGAATAGGTTAGGGCTTTATTCCCTGGAGCATAGGAGAATGAGGGGTGATTTAGGGTATCGTGGATTGATACCTGGAATTATGATGTTGTAGCTATTAGTGAAACATGGTTGCAGGAAGGATGTGATTGGCAACTAAATATTCCTGGATTTAGTTGCTTCAGGTGTGATAGAGTAGGAGGGGCCAGAGGAGGAGGTGTTGCAGTGCTTGTCCGAGAAAATCTTATGGCTGTGCTTTGGAAGGATAGATTAGAGAGCTCCTCTAGGGAGGCCATTTGGGTGGAATTGAAGAATGGGAAAGGTGCAGTAACACTGATAGGAGTGTATTATAGGCCACCTAATGGGGCGCGTGAGTTGGAAGAGCAAATGTGTAAGGAGATAGCAGATATTTGTAGTAAACACAAGGTGGTGATTGTGGGAGATTTTAATTTTCCACACGTAGACTGGGAAGCTCATTCTGTAAAAGGGCTGGATGGTTTAGAGTTTGTGAAATGTGTGCAGGATAGTTTTTTGCAACAATACATAGAACCGACTAGAGATGGGGCAGTGTTGGATCTCCTGTTAGGGAATGCGATAGGTCAGCTGACAGACGTATGTGTTGGGGAGCACTTCGGGTCCAGTGATCACAATAGCATTAGCTTCAATATAATTATGGAGAAGGACAGGACTGGACCTAGAGTTGAGATTTTTGATTGGAGAAAGGCTAACTTTGAGGGGATGCGAAGGGATTTAGAGAGAGTGGATTGGGTCAAGTTGTTTTATGGGAAGGATGTAATAGAGAAATGGAGGTCATTTAAGGGTGAAATTATGAGGGTACAGAATCTTTATGTTCCTGTTAGGGTGAAAGGAAAGGTTAAAGGTTTGAGAGCACCATGGTTTTCAAGGGATATTAGAAATTTGGTTCAGAAAAAGAGGGATGTCTACAATAGATATAGGCAGCATGGAGTAAAGGAATTGCTCGAGGAATATAAAGAATGTAAAAGGAATCTTAAGAAAGAGATTAGAAAAGCTAAAAGAAGATACGAGGTTGGTTTGGCAAATAAGGTGAAAGTAAATCCGAAAAGGTTTCTACAGTTATATTAAAAGCAAGAGGATAGTGAGGGATAAAATTGGCCCCTTAGAGAATCAGAGTGGTCAGCTGTGTGTGGAGCCGAAGGAGATGGGAGAGATTTTGAATGATTTCTTCTCTTCGGTATTCACTAAGGAGAAGGATATTGAATTGTCTAAGGTGTGGGAAACAAGTAAGGAAGTTATGGAACCTATGACAATTAAAGAGGTGGAGGTACTGGCGCTTTTAAGAAATTTAAAAGTGGATAAATCTCCGGGTCCTGACAGGATATTCCCCAGGACCTTGAGGGAAGTTTGTGTAGAAATAGCAGGAGCTCTGACGGAGATCTTTAATATGTCATTAGAAACGGGGATTGTGCTGGAGGATTGGCGTATTGCTCATGTGGTTCCATTGTTTAAAAAGGGTTCTAGAAGGAAGCCTAGCAATTATAGACCTGTCAGTTTGACATCAGTGGTGGGTAAATTAATGGAAAGTATTCTTAGAGATAGTATTTATAATTATCTGGATAGACGGGATCTGATTAGAAGTAGCCAGCATGGATTTGTGCGTGGAAGGTCATGTTTGACAAACCTTATTGAATTTTTTGAAGAAGTTACGAGGAATGTTGACGAGGGTAAGGCAGTGGATGTAGTCTATATGAACTTCAGCAAAGCCTTTGACAAAGTTCCACATGGAAGGTTAGTTAAGAAGGTTCAGTCATTAGGTATTAATGCTGGAGTAATAAAATGGATTCAACAGTGGCTAGATGGGAGATGCCAGAGAGTAGTGGTGGATAATTGTTTATCGGGATGGAGGCCGGTGACTAGCGGGCTGCCTCAGGGATCTGTTTTGGGCCCAATGTTGTTTGTAATATACATAAATGATCTGGATGATGGGGTGGTAAATTGGATTAGTAAGTATGCCGATGATACTAAGGTAGGAGGTGTTGTGGATAATGAGGTGGATTTTCAAAGCTTGCAAGGAGATTTATGCCGGTTAGAAGAATGGGCTGAACGTTGGCAGATGGAGTTTAATGCTGAGAAGTGTGAGGTTCTACATTTTGGCAGGAATAATCCAAATAGAACATACAGAGTAAATGGTAGGGCATTGAGGGATGCAGAGGAACAGAGAGATCTAGGAATAACTGTGCATAGTTCCCTGAAAGTGGAGTCTCATGTAGATAGGGTGGTGAAGAGGGCTTTTGGAATGCTGGCCTTTATAAATCAAAGCATTGAGTACAGAAGTTGGGATGTAATGCTAAAATTGTACAAGGCATTGGTAAGGCCAAATTTAGAATATTGTGTGCAGTTCTGGTCACCGAATTATAGGAAAGTTATCAATAAATTAGAGAGAGTGCAGAGACAATTTACTAGGATGTTACCTGGGTTTCAGCAATTAAGTTACAGAGAAAGGTTGAACAAGTTAGGTCTCTATTCATTGGAGCGTAGAAGGTTGAGGGGGGATTTGATCGAGGTATTTAAAATTTTGAGAGGGATAGATAGAGTTGACGTGAACAGGCTGTTTCCATTGAGAGTAGGGGAGATACAAACTAGAGGACATGATTTGAGAGTTAGGGGGCAGAAGTTTAAGGGAAACACGAGGGGGTATTTCTTTACTCAAAGAGTGATAGCTGTGTGGAATGAGCTTCCTGTAGAAGTAGTAGAGGCCAGTTCAGTTGTGTCATTTAAGGTAAAATTGGATAGGTATATGGACAGGAAAGGAGTGGAGGGTTATGGGCTGAGTGCGGATAGGTGGGACTAGGTGAGATTAAGGGTTCGGCACGGACTAGGAGGGTCGAGATGGCCTGTTTCCGTGCTGTGATTGTTATATGGTTATGGGTATATGATTTGATAGAGGTGTATAAAATTATGATGGGTATAGATAGAGTGAATGAAAGCAGGCTATTTCCACTGAGGCCAGGGGAGGAAAAAAAACAGAGGTCAAGGGTGAGGGGGAAAAGTTTAAAGGGAACATTGGAGGGGCTTCTTTACGCAAAGAGTGGTGGGAGTGTGGAATGAGCTGCCAGATGAAGTGGTGAATGCCGGCTCACTTTTGACATTTAAGGAAAACTTGGACAGTTATATGGATGAGAGGGGTCTGAAGCGATATGGCCCAGTTGCAGGTCAGTGGGACTAAGCAGAAAAATGGGGCCAAAAGGCCTGTTTCTGTGCTGTAATGTTCTATGTAAGAAGGGACAAAGGCAGTGGCCAAGTACACCAACTCCAGCTGTATTTCCACATGGTCCTGACAAAACAAACTGAAAACCCACTGACTATTAGGTCCCACACAGTTTGCTTGAAAACTTTGTCTGAATATTTCAAAAATACTTTTCTGCATCTGCTTCAATATTTCTGTTTTAGGATCATGTTGATGACAATAAGCTGTATTGGTGAAATTCTAGTGTGTTTTTTTACAAAACTATAAAAGTTTATTTACTTCACATGTACACAAGTTACAGATGTTCAATATTTACAAGGCACTAAGTATACTCAGCCTAAGACATGGTTATTACTGTCTATAAAACTGTCAATACCCTGGAGGGTCACCCTCTCCGCAAACAGCGGCGCAGGCTTGAGTGTATCCTTGAAAAAGGGGCAGGCAAAATTCCAGTGTTCCTGCGCTAACACGGAACTTCCATTTCTTCCCCATTAGTTTGTCTCCATCTTCAAACACATTTTTCCATTGACAGTGAGTGAGGCTGCATGGGGTTTTTGTATGCTTTCTGTTGTTCATTGACTAGACATGAAGGGAATGCCTCTTGGTTATTCCACTACACTGTTGCAAGGTGCCCTGAATCTGTTTGTACATCAGTATAAATTAACTGTCATATCGCTGTTTCTGTGCCTGCACCACAGATCATGAAGTGACCCTTCCATGATGTGATGTATTTTCACAAAGAGGGACACATTCCCAGAGGCAGATATGGTAGAATTAATTCACATTCTCTGTGGACAGTAACAGGGTGAAGGGACTGACCATGCAGAGAGTCCACGTTCACAGAGAGGTTCTAATTGCTTTCCTTTGGTCTGTTGTTTAATTTTATTTTTTCTTTAATGTGCTTTGGTGTTGAACTGAGGCGGCTATGCCCAGGCCTGAGAGCCAGGAATAAGTTGGTGTTTGTTCAATTGAAAATGTCAATCACCAGGCCAGATTGAAAATGTCAGGGTGTTGGAGCTTGCTGCTCAGTGACGTTTATTCATCCCTGCACTGAACAAAGGCTTGGGCCTGTAACTAACAGGCTTCTGGATCGGCTATGACTGGCTTCGTGGCTGTGAACTCACTTTTACGAAGTTTAATTCTTAATATTATTTGTTTACTTGTTATAGTTTGCACAATTTGTTCATTTTTGTACATTGGGTGTTTGACGAACTTTTAAAATGAGTTTTATCGAGTTTCTCTGTTTTGTGGCTCACTCTAAGGAGATGAATCTTAAGGCTGTGTGTAGTATACGTTGATAATAAATATAGTTTAAAGTTTTTTTCCCTAATTTCATGTCCTTTTGGGGAGTGACAGTTATTTTTCGCGCTTCTCTTGCTGCGGTCTGCTTATTGGAGATTTGGACAGTTCGCTGATTGGGTGATTCCAGATCACCAATCGGAGAAAGCATTGCTCCACCAATCATAAGTGTCCTTCCGCAGTCCTCGAGAAGCTATAAAATTGACGAATGCGGAATCATTTCCTCATTCTTTGTGAAAGATCGGCTAAAATGAGTGGACGAGGAAAAACCGGAAAGGCCAAGAGCAAGCCCAAGTCTCGCTCGTCCCGGGCCGGACTGCAGTTCCCGGTGGGCCGTGTTCACAGGCTCCTGAGAAAGGGTAACTATGCTGAGCGGGTGGGTGCCGGAGCCCCGGTCTATCTGGCCGCTGTGCTCGAGTATCTGACGGCTGAAATCCTCGAGTTGGCCGGTAACGCGGCCCGGGACAACAAGAAGACCCGCATCATCCCCAGACACCTGCAGCTGGCCGTCCGCAACGACGAGGAGCTCAACAAGCTGCTGGGAGGGGTGACCATCGCTCAGGGCGGGGTGCTGCCCAATATCCAGGCCGTGTTGTTGCCCAAGAAAAGCGGCGCGCCCGCCAACCCCAAGGGCAAGTAAAGAGACAAAGCGACAATTTAGAAACCCAAAGGCTCTTTTCAGAGCCACTCAGATTGTCTGTGGAAGGGCTGAGCACCGGCTGTGGTGGGTCCGGGGGATTTCCGTTCTGTGTGTCTGTCGTAGACAAGGGCTTAAAACTCTTGTCTAAAGCGGATCTCTTCCTCTGAAATTAAAAAAGAAGTATTTATCTGCCCACTTTAAGATTTTGCCGAAAATTTAGGTTTTTTTAAAATCCTGCAGCTCCGCTTCCCGCATGAATACAGGGCGGCGGTTGATTGGCGGTAAATCGCCTGATCTCATTGGTGAGTGAAAAGCCCAATAAAGAGCTCAATCACCAATGAACGGGCGGTAGCTGAACAAGCGCCAAAACTAACTTCCAGACCACCGGAAATCCTGAAATTTGAAAAGTCCGCCAAGAGCAAAATAAATCTATAGATCTGTCCGAATGTAAATAATTGCAGATGTGTGAATAGGAGCCGTCACATGACCTTGAACCATTGATAATATTGAGTTAATTAAGTTTAATCTTTGAAGTAAATTTATAATCAAATTCTATACAGCATCTGCAACCTTGAAATTAATTTCTTGCCGGAACCCACAAAATAAAGAAAGGCAATGGAACCCATGGAAACCCCGCAGAACAAAGACCCCAACAAACAACCAATGTGCAAAAATGGACAAACCGTGCAAATAATTTTTAAAAAACCAAATAATACACAGATCACGTCCGCAGAGCCCCGAAAGTTTGTTCTCCGCTACGAGATTCTCATTGAATTACGGATCGGAACAAATGCTGATTCATAGAACATGACCATTTTTGTTATTTAAAACGCATCAGCTTATGGGCGGGTCGGAAACCGGTCAGGGTCGAGACTGCGATATGAAGTTGTTCTGTGAATCTCAGTTGATTCAGAACAGGGTTCAGGACAGTTACAAAACACCTAAATGGCAAACTGGATCTAAAATCAGCTTGGTTTATGGGAGGCAGAGGGTCGTGGTGGAGATTAGTACTAAAAATAGGTGATGTGATCAGCGAATTTACTAGTGACATGTAAATCTGTGGAGAGTGTGGAGGATTGCGTTAGACACAACATGATATTCATCAGCTGATCTATTGGGCAGGGGAATGGTAGATGAAATTTAATCTTGGCAAGTGAGAGGAAAATGGTACACTGGTCTTTATTCTGGGGGGGTTGGAGATCGGAAATAGGGAAGTATTGATATAGATGTACAGGGAGTTGTTGAGGTCACATCAAGAAATCAGATACAAGCTCCTTGGGTTTTCGAAAAGTGAGGGGAGACCTTCCTTAACTTACACAAGGTCCTTGGGAGTGTTGACAGGAGAGATGTTGGGATGTTTCCGGAGTTACGAGGTCAGGGATTAGTTATTTCAAGCAGATGTGCAGGAACATGTCATGGAAGATGGGGAACATTTGGAATTCTTTATCCTAGATGGTATGGAGGCCGAAACGCTGGACGGATTTAGTGAGGCAGGAAATACATTTTGGAATTATCAGGGATGTGGAACTGGCACAAAAGTGGAGGTGAGGCCTAGGACAGATCAGCCAGGGTCACAGTGCATGCTGGGGCAGGGGTGAGGGGTCAGGTGGGTGACTCCTGCTCCTGCCGTCTTCTGTTCTTCTGAGTGTGGTTCCCATCTGAGACTCACTACCTCTCTCCATCAGATGATTATTTCCAGCATTTTCTCATTTATGTCCCACAAATACTTGGAAGCCCACAGAAATGTACCAGTGGGACACACTTGGCTTTTACAAAGTGACAGGTAGCTGATACTGCACTGTGTGACCTCTACCTCCCAATAGAGAACTGACAGGGATCAGTGAAAACACACCCCACTGCACTCTCCAGAAACACTCAGCAATGTTCCAAAAGGACAATGAACTTCCCAACACTGTCCTTCACCATAAGAACACAGACTTATAAAACTCTCCAGACTGTGCAGTGAGCACACAGGCCTGTACACACCCAGCATTAGGGATCAAAGTGTTAATTTGTGTGTAGTACCAGAGAGTGTGGACTGAACTGTATAGTTCTCAGCTGTACTCACTGAAGAGAGGGGCATTGTGGTCTGGACTTGACCTCCACGGGCACCTGTGGCAATGAATTCCAGATTCACCACCCTCTAGCTGCAGAAATTCTTTCTCATCTCTGTTCTGAATGGCTGTTCCTCTGTTCTGAGGCTGTGCCAGCATATCCTTTCTTAGATAAGTAGCCCAAAACTGCTCACATTTCTTCAAGTACTGTCTGACCAATGCCTAGTAAAGTCTTGACATTGCACCTTTGCTTTTATATTCTACTCCTCTCAAAATGAATTCTAACATTCCATTTGTTTTCCTAAACAACGACTCAACCTGCAAGTTAACCTTTAGTGAATCCTAGATGAGAACTGTTGAGATCCTTTGTACCTGCTGAGTCTGTACCCTACATATCTATTAAATAAAAAGAAATGCATGGGGAGGTCAGTTTAACTTGGATTTGGAGAGAGTGGGACAACAGATCAATGTGCATGTGTAGTTATTAGTCAATACATAGTGCTTGGAAGGGGGTGGTCATTACCTATCCTATTTGTGCTGACCAACATATCCATCTAGACAGTTCCATTTGCCTACATTTGGCCCCCAAACCCATTGCTTTACTTCTATGTACGCTTCCAAATATTGCTTGTGTTATTGAGTCAACCTCAGCAATTCCTTTGACAGCTTGTTCTATGTACCCACCACCATCTCTTTCAGTAGGCTGTCACTGAGATCCCATTTAAATATTTCCCCTCTCACCTTAACCTATTCTCTCTAATTTTTCAACCCCTTAACCTGGAAAAAATGCCAGAACACCTACTGTGCCACTTATGATCTAATACAGCTCAATAAGGTCTCTAGTCATTCTCCTGTGCTCCATGGAATAAAGTCCTTGCTTCTCCAATCTAGCCCTATAATTCAGTCTCTGTTTTTCTGGCAATATTCACATTGTAGCGGTGTGCTACACGCAGCGCTAAAATTACGACACGAAGTCGGTAACTGTAGTCGAAGGAAAAACTTTATTCGAAATCCTCAGCCTCCCTTTTAAGCCTCCCTCAACCTGCCCCCCGTGGCGCAGAGGCTCCAAAGCTCTGTGCTCGCAAACCCCCGTAGGCTATCTAATTGTGAGCCGGTTCGGATGTGCCAGGAAATGGGTCGCCACATAACCACCCCCCAGAACCGGCGATACACCCCCCAATGTCCACAGTCTGGGCCAGAACCTGCTTGGGAGGTCGGCCTCTGCGCCGAGGTGCCGGAAACTCGGCCGGTTGCGCCAGGTCCACATGGGCCGGCTTGAGGCGGTCCTCCGTGAAAACCTTCTCTTTCCCCCCAACGTCCAGCACGAACTTGGACCCGTTGTTCCGGAGCACCATAAACGGCCCCTCGTATGGCCGCTGCAGCGGTGGCCGATGCCCGCCCATTCGTACAAACACAAACTTACAGTTCTGTAGGTCTTTGGGTACGCAGGTCGGGTGCCGCCCGTGCTGTGAAGTGGGTATGGGGGCCAGGTTACCGAGCTTCTCGCGTAGTCTGCCCAGGACTGCTGCGGGATCTTCCTCTTGCCCCCGTGGGGCTGGTAGAAACTCCCCGGGGACGACCAGGGGCGCGCCGTATACCAACTCGGCCGACGAGGCGTGCAGGTCGTCCTTGGGCGCTGTGCGGATGCCGAGTAGGACCCAGGGAAGCTCGTCCGCCCAGATGGCTCCTCGCAGGCGGGCCATGAGGGCCGACTTCAGGTGACGGTGGAAACGCTCCACTAGCCCGTTCGACTGTGGGTGGTAGGCAGTGGTGTGGTGCAGCTGAGTCCCCAAAAGGCTGGCCATAGCTGACCACAGGCTGGAGGTGAACTGGGCGCCTCTGTCGGAGGTAATGTGGGCCGGTACACCAAAGCGAGATATCCAGGTGGCGATCAGGGCTCGGGCGCAAGATTCGGAGGTGGTGTCGGTGAGCAGGACCGCCTCGGGCCATCTTGTGAACCGGTCCACGATAGTCAGGAGGTGCCGCGCTCCGCGCGACACTGGCAGGGTGCCCACGATATCCACATGAATGTGGTCGAAACGCCGGTGGGCGGGATGGAACTGCTGCGGTGGGGCTTTGGTGTGCCGCTGCACCTTGGGCCGTCTGGCAGTGCATGCACGTTTTGGCCCATTCACTGACCTGCTTGCTGAGTCCGTGCCAAACGAACCTGCTGGAGACCATCCGGACGGTTGTCCTGATGGAGGGGTGCGCTAAGTTATGAATAGAGTCGAAAACGCGTCGCCGCCAAGGTACCGGGACGACGGGACGGGGCTGGCCGGTGGCGACGTCACAGAGTAAGGTCCTCTCACCTGGGCCTACGGGGAGGTCCTGGAGCTGCAAACCGGAGACTGCGGTTCTGTAACTCGGAATCTCCTCATCCGCCTGCTGCGCCTCTGCCAGTGCCTCAAAGTCTACCCCTTGGGAAAGGGCATGAACGGTAGGGCGAGAGAGCACATCCGCCACGACATTGTCCTTACCCGAGACGTGCCGGACATCCGTCGTGTATTCAGAGATGTAGGACAGGTGGCGTTGCTGGCGGGACGACCAGGGGTCGGACGCTTTCGTAAACGCAAACGTAAGCGGTTTGTGGTCCGTGAACGCGGTGAAGGGCCGACCTTCTAGGAAGTACCTGAAATGCCGGATTGCCAGGTAGAGCGCCAACAGTTCCCGGTCGAAAGCACTGTACTTGAGCTCGGGTGGCCGCAGGTGTTTGCTGAAAAACGCCAGGGGTTGCCAGCGACCTGCGATGAGTTGCTCCAGCACCCCACCGACTGCCGTGTTAGATGCGTCCACTGTGAGGGCGGTAGGGGCGTCCATTCTGGGATGTACTAGCATTGCGGCGTTCGCCAAAGCTTCCTTCGTTTGAACGAAAGCGGCGGCGGACTCCTCGTCCCAGGTAATGTCCTTGCTCGGACCCGACATCAGGGCGAACAGGGGGCGCATGATCCGGGCAGCTGAAGGGAGGAAGCGGCGGTAGAAATTGACCATACCTACGAATTCCTGAAGGCCTTTGATCGTGGTGGGTCGGGGAAAGTGGCGGACCGCCTCTACCTTAGCGGGCAGAGGGGTTGCCCCGTCTTTAGTAATCCTGTGGCCCAGGAAGTCAATGGTATCGAGTCCGAACTGGCATTTGGCGGGGTTGATTGTAAGACCGTACTCACTCAGTCGGGCGCAGAGTTGACGGAGATGGGACAGATGTTCCTGTTGACTGCTGCTGGCTATGAGGATGTCATCCAAATAGATGAACGCGAAGTCCAGGTCCCGTCCCACCGCGTCCATTAACCGCTGGAACGTCTGTGCGGCATTCTTCAGGCCGAACGGCATGCGGAGGAACTCGAAAAGGCCAAACGGGGTGATCAGAGCCGTTTTGGGGACGTCGTCAGGATGCATCGGGATTTGATGGTACCCTCGGACGAGGTCTACCTTGGAGAAGATCCGTGCGCCGTGCAGGTTTGCTGCAAAGTCCTGAATGTGCGGCACAGGGTAGCGGTCCGGTGTGGTAGCCTCGTTCAGCCTGCGGTAGTCGCCGCACGGTCTCCAGCCTCCCGTCGCTTTGGGCACCATGTGCAGGGGGGAGGCCCATGGGCTGTCGGATCGCCGGATGATCCCCAATTCCTCCATCCTCTGGAACTCCTCCTTCGCCAGTCAGAGCTTGTCCGGGGGAAGCCGCCGAGCGCGGGCGTGGAGGGGTGGTCCCTGGGTCGGGATGTGGTGTTGTACGCCGTGCCTGGGTATGGCCGCTGTGAACTGCGGTGCCAGAACCGATGGGAAATCCGCCAGGACCCTGGTGAAGTCGTTGTCGGACAGCGTGATGGAGCCGAGATGAGGGGCTGGCAACTAGGCTGCACCCAGGGAGAACGTCTGAAAGGTCTCGGCGTGTACCAGTCTCTTCCTGGGCAGGTCGACCAGTAGGCTGTGAGCCCGCAAAAAATCCGCATCCAGAAGCGGTTGGGCTATGGCGGCCAGTGTGAAGTCCCACGTGAACTGGCTGGAGCCGAACTGTAGCTGCACCTGACGGGTGCCATAGGTCCTTACGGTGCTGCCATTCACGGCCCTCAAGGGGGGGGGGGGACCCGGTGCCCTGCTGCGGGTGTCGTAACTCGTCGGAGGTAAAACGCTGATCTCAGCCCCAGTATCAACCAAAAAACCGGCGTCCCGACCTTCTATCCCACACATACAGGAGGCTATCCCGATGGCCAGCCGCCGTAGCCAGCAGCGGCGGCTGGCCCTGGCGTTTTCTGGGAACTTGCAGGGCGGGCGACAACGGCGGGCTTCTGCGCCCCACCGCTGGTGGTAGAAGCCCAGTGTTCATTGGGCGGGCTCTGCGGCCGGGCCTGGACTGGTTTGCTGCCGGGAGCGTGGCTGGGAGATCCGTGCGATGGACGCCCCACTCACCTTTTTGGCGTTCCACAGCAAGTCCGCCCGGAATGCCACCTTCCGGGGGTCACTGAAATCCGCGTCGGACAGCAGCAGGCGTATGTCCTCGGGCAGCTGCTCCAGGAATGCCTGCTCAAACATGAGGCAGGGTGTGTGTCCGTCGGCGAGAGACAACATCTCATTCATTAAAGCCGATGGAGGTCTGTCGCCCAAGCCATCCAGGTGCAGTAAACGGGCAGCCCGCTCGCGCCGTGAGAGTCCGAAAGTCCTGAGGAGCAGGGCTTTGAATTCCGCGTACTTGCCGTCTGCCGGGGGCGACTGTACGAACTCCGCGACCTGGGCCGCTGTGTCCTGGTCGAGGGAGCTCACCACGTAGTAGTAGCGGGTCTCTTCTGAGGTGATCCGGCGAACGTGGAATTGGGCTTCGGCTTGCTGGAACCATAGGTCCGGGCGCTGTGTCCAGAAACCCGGCAGTTTCAACGAAAACGCATGAACAGAGGCGGCGTCGGTCATCTCCGGTCCAAAAATCGTTTGGACCGTCGGGGTCACCAATTGTAGCGGTGTGCTACACGCAGCGCTAAAATTACGACACGGAGTCGGTAACTGCAGTCGAAAGAAAAGCTTTATTCGAAATCCTCAGCCTCACTTTTAAGCCTCCCTCCACCTGCCCCCGGTGGCGCAGAGGCTCCAAAGCTCTGTGCTCGCAAACCCCCGTAGGCTATCTAATTGTGAGCCGGTTCGGATGTGCCAGGAAATGGGTCGCCACAACATAAATCCTCATTTGCACTCTCCCCATGTAAATGGTGTCTTTCCTATAACACTGTACCCAAACTCTAGTTGTGGCCTCACCAACATCATGTGCAACTGAAACAATAACAACATAGTTACCATATTAACAGATAGACTTGTGACACTAAGCGTGATGGTGGACTGTGGATTCTGAGATGGGATATCTGTCACCAGTGGTAGATGGCGGGATAGTTGCTGGGTTCCAAATTCACAAATAACACAAAATTGGTGTATTGTATCCTGTTCTGGTTACACCAAACCCGATTGCTGCTCCAACATGTCACCAGCAAACAACACAATCAACAGCAACGTCCAGATGACAGTTCACAAAACTCCTTCCTTTACTACCACTTTCAAATATGATTCTACTACGAAGTCATTTGTGATTGGAACCTGTGATTTACCTTTTGGTGGAGCTTTTTTGGGCCAATTGAATGATTTGGCTCTCTGCTTTCTCTGAAATAGGGTGTGTGGCCTAGAGGCCTGGAAGCCTTGGAGCCCATGAGCAACTCCATTGTCCCTCTCTTATTGAGTCATTGAGCAATGTTGAAGCTGACAAAGGTGAGAGCAGAGAACGGGCAGGTGTTCAGTGGCATTTGCCTGTGTTTGACTGGTCTTCCCCTCTCTCTTGTTGATTTCAGAGGAAAGTGAAGGAGTCTTGGGATCCACGTTGCCAGGATTGATCAGCGTGGCTGTGGACTTGCTGTTTTGGACTTTGAAATATACAACATCCACTGCATCCCCTTTATCAATCCTACTTGTAATCTCCTCCAAGAAGTCCGACAGCTTCATTAGGCATGGTTTTCCCTTTAGGAAACCATGCTGACTTTATTCTATCTTGTCCTGTGTCACCAAGTACTCTATAGCCTCATCCTGAACAATCAACTCCAACATCTTCCCAACCACTGAGGTCAGGCTGACTGGTCTATAATTTCCTTTCTGCTGCCTCCCTCCTTTCTTAAAGAGTGGAGTGACATTTTCAATTTTCATGTTTCATGTTTGATGAGATTTCTGAAATACCACCAGCCACTCTGACTCTATTTCCACCATTCTCTCTGGCAGTGTACTCCAGGTCTGGATGAACAGAACCCCTCTCACCCTCTTGCCCCCTCAACCTTACACCTCATCCACCCTGTCCAGCACATCTATCTACTTCTGATATAGGCGAAGCTCTCTGCAACCTATCCAAACTCTACCTGACATGATTTTCTTTATCCAAAATCATGTCCCCTCTAAAGGAACTTGCTACAGGAGGGGCAGGACTAGCAGCTTAATGTTCCAGGGTACCAACGTTTCAGATGTGATAGAGGCAGAGGGCTGAAGAGTGGGGGTGGCATTACTAGTCAGGGAAAACGTTACAGTAGTGCTCTGGCAGGAGAGATTAGAGGGCTTGTCTACCGAGGCCATATGGGTGGAGCTGAATAACAGGAAAGGTATGACCACATTAATGGGGTTGTATTATAGACCACCCATTAGTCAGCAAGAATTGGAGGAGGAAATCTGTAGAGAGATAGCAGACAACTGCAGGGAACAAAGTTGTGATAGTAGGGGATTTCAATTTTCCACACATTGATTGGGTATTCCATACTGTTAAAGGTCTAGATGGATTAGAGTTTGTAAAATGTGTTCAGGAAAGTTTTATAAATCAATACATAGAGGTACCAACTAGAGAGGATGCAATATTAGATCTCCTATTAAGAAACAGATTAGGACAAGTGAGGGAAGTGTGTGTAGGGGAACACTTTGGTTCCAGTGATCATAACACAATTTCTTTCAACTTCGTCATGCATAAAGATAGATCTAGTCCTAGGGTTGAGGTTCTAAACTGGAAAAAGGCCGAATTTGAAGAAATGAGAAAGGATCTAAAAAGTGTGGATTGGGACAGGTTGTTCTCTGACAAGGATGTGATTGGTAAGTGGGAGGCCTTCAAAGGGGAAATTTTGAGAGTGCAGTGTTTGTATGTTCCTGTCAGGATTAAAGGCAAAGTGAATAAGGATAAGGAACCCTGGTTCTCAAGAGATATTGGAACAATGATTGATAAGAAGAGAGAGATGTATGACATGTATAGGAAATGGGGCAAATAAGGTGCTTGAGGAGTATAAAAAGTGCAAAAAAGGAGGGCTAAAAGAAGACATGAGGTTGCTTTGGCAGTCAAGGTGAAGGTTAATCCAAACAGCTTCTACAGGTATATTAAGAGCAAATTGATAGTAAGGACCAAAATTGGTCCTCTTGATGATCAGAGTGGTTGGCTATGTATGGAACCAAAAGAAATGGGGGAGATTTTAATTGGTTTTTGCATCTGTATTTACTAAGGAAACTGTCATGGAGCCAATGGAAATAAGGCAACCAAGTAGTGAGGTCATGGAACCTGTACAGATTGAAGCGGAGAAGGTGCTTGTTATCTTGAAGCAAGTCAGAATAGATAAATCCCCAGGACCTGACAGAGTATTCCCTCGGACCTTGAAGGAGACTAGTGTTGAAATTGCAGGGGCCCTGGCAGATATATTTAAAATGTCAGTATCTAAGGGAGAGGTTGCAGAGGATTGGAGGATAGCTCATGTTTTTCCATTGTTTTAAGTAGTCTGGGAAATGATAGGTTGGTAAGGTTGATGTCAGTAATAGGTAAATTATTGGAAGGAGTACTAAGATATATGATCTACAAGTATTTAGATAGACAGGGACTTATTATCGAGAGTCAACATGGTTTTCTGTGTGGGTGGTCATGTTTAACAAATCTATTAGAGTTTTTCAAGGAGGTTACCAGGAAAGTGGATGAAGGGAAGGCAGTGGATGTTGTCTACATGGACTTCAGTAAGGCCTTTGACAAGGTCCCACATGGGAGGTTAATTAGAAAGATTCAGTTGCTAGGGATACATGGTGAGGTAGTAAATTGGATTAGACATTGGCTCAATGGGGGAAGCCAGAGAGTAGTAGTAGAGGATTGTTTCTTTGAGTGGAGACCTGTGACTAGTGCTGTGCCACAGGGATCAGTGCTGGGTCCATTGTTATTCATCATCTATATCAATGATCTGGATGATAATATGGTAAATTGGATCAGCAAATTTGCTGATGATACAAAGAATGGAGGAGTAGTGCACAGTGAGGGAAGTTTTCAAAGCTTGCAGAGGGATTTGGACCAGCTGAAAAAATGGGCTCAAAAATGGCAGATGGAGTTTAATAAAGATGAGTGTGAGGTATTGCACTTTGGAAGGAAAAACCAAGGTAGAACATACAAGGTAAATTGTAGGGCACTGAAGAGTGCAGTAGAACAGAGGGATCTGGGAATACAGATACAAAATTCCCTAAAAGCGGCATCACAGGTGGATAGGGCTGTAAAAAGAGCTTTTGGCACATTGGCCTTCATAAATCAAAACATTGGGTTTGGGAGTCAGGATGTTAACTTGAAGTTGATGAGGCCAAATTTGGAGTATTGTGTGCAATTCTGGTCACTATCGTTAAGCACCTGTCCGAGAAAACACTTGAAGCTTTAACAAGAGAGAGAATAAATGCACATTTCCAGAACATCAACAATCAGGCGAAGTGAATGGGATTTTGTGAAAGTTTAACAATTACATTCGAATCTTTGGAGTAGGAACACAAGCTGCGGATAAAGGAAACAGTGGTTGTCCTGAACTGAGATGTCCATTTGATAAGCTGCTCCTTCACAGGGTATCTGGAAAATGAAAGTTCACCATGAATACTGAACTTACTGGTGACAGAAAGAGAGATGGGAACGTTAAGCTGCGAAGATGGGGTAAGCAGGCAATAGAGAGACATTGTGAGAGGAAGTGAGATTGTACATTTTTGCAGGAAAATATGCAATAAAGCACATTCTCTAAATGTTGAGAAATAGCAGAAGCTATCTGATGAAGAAGTTCCTGCCTGAAATGTTATCTCTGTTTCTCTGACCAGGGTTACTGTGTTTTACTTGAATTTCAGAACTCTGGCCTTTATTCTTGGTCCCGATTATCGTCGGTTAACTTTCGGAACATTGAGCTGAAATTTGAAGCGGTTTGGGTCAGTTATCCAGGGCGTTAGCTGGTAATGTCACTGACCGACCTTCGATATCTCCTGTGTACCTGTTGCACACAACTGCACAAAAAAGTAACATGAGGGAATGAATTGAGGCAGCAGAGATGTGGTTTTTCAGGAGGATGCAAAGAATATCATGGACAAAACGAGAATCTAACAAGGATGTCATGAAGAGAGAAAGCACAAAAAGAGAAATAACGTATGAGATCATGAAAAGGCAACTTCATTGGACGTGATTAGGAAAGAGAATGCACAGTAATTATGGGAAAGATTGAAGGGAAGAAAGCAAGAGGAAAGCAAAGACAAATGATGATGAAGACAGCAGCCAGAGAACTGGAAATGAAGACCAATGAATTGGAACCTAGAATAGTACAGCTCATTACAGGCCCTTCGGCCCACAATGTTGTGTTGACATTGTTCTATTACTCCTCGTCCCAGGTAATGTCGTTGCCCTTACCCGACATCAGGGCGAACATGATTCAGGCAGCTGAAGGGAGGAACCAGTGGTAGAAGTTCACCATACCCACAAATTCCTGAAGGCCTTTGATTGTGTTGGGTCGTGGGAAATGGCAGACCGTGTCTATCTTGGCGGGCAGAGGGGTTGCCCTGTCTTTAGTAATCCTGTGGCCCCGGAAGTCGATGGTGTCAAACCCTGCCTCCCATATAACCCCCCCCTTAAATTCCTCCATAAACTTGTCTAGTAGTCTCTTATACTTCACTAGTGGGTCTGCCTCCACTACTGACTCAGGCAGTGCATTCCATGCACCAACCACTCTCTGAGTGAAAAACCTTCCTCTAATATCCCTCTTGAACTTCCCTCCCCTTACCTTAAAGCCATGTCCTCTTGTACTGAGCAGTGGCCCTGGGGAAGAGGCGCTGGCTGTCCACTCCGTCTATTCCTCTTAATATCTTGTACACCTCTATCATGTCTCCTCTCATTCTCCTTCTCTCCAAAGAGTAAAGACCGAACTCCCTTAATCTCTGTTCATAATCCATACTCTCTAAACCAGATAGCATCCTGGTAAATTTCCTCTGTACCCTTTCCAATGCTTCCACATCCTTCCTATAGTGAGGTGACCAGAAATGGACACAGTATTCCAAGTGTGGCCTAACTAGAGTTTTATAGAGCTGCATCATTACATCGCGTCTCTTAAACTCTATCCCTCAACTTATGAAAGGTAACACCGCATAAGCTTTCTTAACTACACTATCTACCTGTGAGGCAACTTTCAGGGATCTGTGGACATGTACCCCCACATCCCTCTGCTCCTCCACACTACCAAGTATCCTGTCATTTACTTTGTACTCTTCCTTGGAGTTTGTCCTTCCAAAGTTTACCACCTCACACTTCTCTGGGTTGAACTCCATCTGCCACTTCTCAGCCCACTTCTGCATCCTATCAATGTCTCTGCAATCTTCGACAATACTCTACACTATCTACAACACCACCAGCCTTTGTGTCATCTGCAAACTTGCCAACCTACCCTTCTACCCCCACATCCAGGTCGTTAATAAAAATCACGAAAAGTAGAGGTCCCAGAACAGATCCTTGTGGGACACCACTAGTCACAACCCTCCAATCTGAATGTACTCCCTCCACCATGACCCTCTGCCTTCTGCAGGCAAGCCAGTTCTGAATCCACCTGGCCAAACTTCCCTGGATCCCATGCCTTCTGATTTTCTGAATAAGCCTACCATGTGGAACCTTGTCAAATGCCTTACTAAAATCCATGTAGATCACATCCACTGCACTACACTCATCTATATGCCTGGTCACCTCCTCAAAGAACTCTATCAGGCTTGTTAGGCGCAATCTCCCCTTCACAAAGCCATGCTGACTGTCCCTGATCAGACCATGATTCTCTAAATGCCCATAGATCCTATCTCTAAGAATCTTTTCCAACAGCTTTCCCACCTCAGACGTAAGGCTCACGGGTCTATAATTACCTGGACTATCCCTACTACCTTTTTTGAACAAGGGGACAACATTCACCTCCCTCCAATCCTCCGGTACCACTCCTGTGGACAACGAGGACATAAAGATCCTAGCCAGAGGTTCAACAATCTCTTCCCTCGTCTCGTGAAGCAGCCTGGGGAATATTCCGTCAGGCCCCGGGGACTTATCCGTCCTAATGTGTTTTAACAACTTCAACACCTCCTCTCCCATAATATCAACATGCTCCAGAACATCAACCTCACTCATGTTGTCCTCAGTGTCATCAAGTTCCCCCTTATTGGTGAATACTGAAGAGTATTCATTGAGGACCTCACTCACTTCCACAGCCTCCAGGCACATCTTCCCACTTTTATCTCTAATCGGTCCTACCTTTATTCCTGTCATCCTTTTGTTCTTCATGTAATTGAAGAATGCTTTGGGGTTTTCCTTTACCCTACTCACCAAGGCCTTCTCATGCCCCCTTCTTGCAATTCTCAGCCCCTTCTTAAGCTCCTTTCTTGCTACTCTGTAGTCCTCAATAGACCCATCTGATCCTTGCTTCCTAAACCTCACGTATGCTGCCTTCTTCCACCTGACTAGACTTTCCACTTCAATTGTCACCCATGGTTCCTTCACCCTACCATTCTTTATCTTCCTCACTGGAACAAAGTTATCCCTAACATCCTACAAAAGATCCTTAAACATTGACCACATGTCCATAGTACATTTCGCTGCAAAAACATCATCCCAATTCACACCCACAAGTTCTAGCCTCATAGCCTCATAATTTGCCCTTCCCCAATTAAGTTTTCCTGTCCTGTCTGATTCTATCCTTTTCCATGATAATGCTAAAGGCCAGGGAGAAGTGATCACTGTCCCCCAGATGCTCACCCACTGACAGATCTGTGACCTGATCCGGTTCATTACCTAATACTAGATCTAGTATGGCATTCCCCGGAGTCGGTGTGTGGGCCATCGCTGTCAAAGCTCAAACTGTGCATGGCACCTGATGATGATCTCTCTCTCTCTCTCTCTCTCTCTCTCTCTCTCTCTCTCTCTCTCTCTCTGTCACACACACACACATTTAGTTTCTGTGGCTCTGGAGGCTTTCTTACTCTTGTGGGATAATATGTTTCCTGAAAAGGGGCAATCACTGCTTGTCAGATGAGATTTGTGGGGTTTTTGGGGCCTCTGTCATGGTAGTTGACTCTGGGTCTGCAGGGAGTGGTTCAGACAGCTCTGGACATGATCCTTCAGGATGTGTTGGCGTCCAAAACAGTGTGGCAAGCTTCTCTGAACAATTTGGATCATGATGTGTGAGTACAGTGTCTGAGGTCACTATTTCCCTTACCTTTTGGAAAGCCAGCTCACACTGTTTTGTCCATTGCCATTTCTTATTAATAAACTCAAGGGGTGGTGCATCATAGCCAGGTTTGGCAGGAACCTGTTATAGTAATTGACGAATGCTGAAAAGGAACACAAGCGAGGCATGTCCTTTGGCCTTGGGGCATCCACAACTGCTTGAATTTTCTCAGCACACTTGTGTAATCCTTGTGTATCAACAGTGTGTGCAGGAGCAATGTATTTGTTCTCTTTCTGCTTTGTATCTGTGCTATGCATTTATTATGGTAACTTCACATTAGTGGGGATGTGGTAAAAGCAAAGGGAGTTCTTCCTTATTTTGTGGCAGTTTGAAGCTTGAGACTGGCAGGGGTCGTATCTTTTGCTGACCTCCGAATAATGCTCAATTTTGATCAATTACAAGTTTGCTATTTGCTAGTAAAGGTTTGAATAAAGGGTTTGATGTTTGGAGCAGTCATTGGAGCTGTGGGTGCGTCATTCAAGAATAACAACCCCTGCAGTCACAGGCAAAGGGCAATCATTCTGTTTTGATATTGGATTAATCTTGCCACTACGTTTGTGTCAGGAAATGTTTTTGACAGTTATTCCAAATGAACATCAGCTTTCGGATGTGTCTGAGAAGTTAGAAGCACCGCAGCCTGGGGCAGCTTGTGGCAATTACCAACTTCCTGTTGATTCACACTGTGTGTTTCTGGATTTGAAACACAGTTTTGAAAGGTCACCCTTTGCTGTGTGCTGCTGGTGGACTGGAAAGCTGTACAGTGCTGTTGCACAAAGTGTTCAACCCTTGGTTCTGGTGAAAAGCTGAAGAATTAAATTGCTTCCATTATTAAAAGCTGAAAATTGAACTGCTGCTGTTTAGTCTGGTTGGTGCACTTCGAAGACAAAATGTGTTCAACTGGGAGTTGTGACTGTGAAGCCAAAACTAAAAGAGAAATTAAACAAACATGCAATGCTGAAGATCAGTTCCTGGGGAAAATGAAAATATTTGCTCAGACAAGGAACAGGCTGTGACTATGTATAAAGTTGAAGACAGCATGTGGAATGTGCATGCAAAATTTTCTGCAGCCATTAGCAGAGCACACACCCTGCTTCTGATACAACACTGGTACATTTTAAAATGAAGGCTGATTTAACTGAGTTATACACAATACAACAGATACTCGGGGATAATCACACCTTGGAGAACAGACAGAACAGCTTCAAAGAGACCAGGCTGAAAACATGGAACAGTTTTGAAGAGACAAACTCGATGGCAAAGTGGATGTATTTAAGGAACAAATATCTAAGGGCCATGAGTTAGAACCCCAAGGGGCAGCTCAATCTCAGCCTGCACCAAGGAGGTACTCTGAACCTTTGCCATGTCCAGTAACACAAGGTGCTTCTGAGAATATTGATTTTCAGTATGAAGACGCTCGTGTTTCAGGTAATAAAAGTCTAAATGCCGTGCTTGAGGCCATGAGAACACAAAAGGAAATAACAAGCATAGTGATACAACAATGGATTGCATCTCTGCCGAAAAGAGAGATTCAAATCTTCAATGGCAATCCATTGCAGTGTCATTCACTTATGAGGGCTTTCAAGAATAACATTGAAGGCAAGACTGATACTTATGGCGACTGTCTTTATTTCCCTGCAGAACTTGTCAAACGTTGCCAGCGGGCTGGCCAAGAGCAAAGGTCTTTAAAGGCCCAAGCTTTACTACAGGAACATTTAGGTGTTAAGCACAAAATTGATGCAGCCTACATAAAAAAGGCTGTTTCTTAACCACATATCAAAAATTAGGAAACGCAAAAGCTCTTCAAGACTACATACGTTTTGTACAGTTCTCTCTGGGTACATAATAATACCTACACTTCTGTCCTGCAATAAGTGACCTGGACCTTTGGCATCACAAAAGTATCCACTCCAGTGAGGAAGACATGAAGGCATGTTAAGAAACAGAAAATACCTGGTGCTGATTTGGAGATAAGACCGCATGGTCGATTTGATCAAATGTACGAGTGAGTGAAAGAGTAGAGTCCTTTACTAATCGAAAGAAAAGCAAAACTTGTGAAAAAACTACAAAAACAGCATAATAGAGACTGTAAAAGGTCAAAGAAGAAAGCTTTCCATGAACTGACTAAGTAAAAGAACATGGAGGTAATTCAATTGAAGTCACACACAGAAAATGCTGGAGAAACTTGTGTTTGTGTACGTTGCTAAGGATTTCCAGCACCTACAGGGACTCCTGTGTTTTTAATTTAATTCATGTGCATTGTTCTGCGCTTAGAAACAAACAGAAACAATGTAGCCATGACTTCAAGTGGGCAGTCCTGCTAGCGACGTTATTCTTGCAGTCCATCCAGGGAAACACCTATTTCTGAAGCCCCACCTGAAGAATGACATCTCAAGTTGAATAGTCTCCCCATACAGCATTACATCCGAACTCCAAATAATTACAGCCTGCACGGGACTGACCGAGAGTGTAACACCAGACAATTACAGTCAACATTGGACAATCCAAGGGAGAGACGCCATCTAAACGAGAATTACAGGATTGACATAGCATAGATTCCACAGCGGACCCTAGTGACTCAAGTGAGAATGACAGTGATGAAAAAATATACAGCACACTTCAAAATATTCAGTAATGCGAGGCTTTGCTGCAGATCCAGAACAGAGATGCGTCCTCTTTATTAAACATTACAGCAATACCGATGTTGACTTTATACCTATGACTGACTGTTTATTAATTTCCATAGATGTTCTCTGACCTGCTGAGTTTCTCCGGTGTGTTGCTTTGGATTTCCAGCATCTGCAGAATTTCTTGTATTTATAAATATACGATCATCAAATCTCCCTCGTCTTATATTAAACTGAATCGTCTGTGGCAATACAATCAGCAAGATATAGGGAATATCATATCTGACCATATTCATGTCTTATTCTGGGATATGCCATATCTCATGATCATGACAAAGTTACTAAATCTTTTCATATGTTTTCTATATAAGCTACCTTTTGCTTGAGTTCAGAATGTACCATTCCAGGAAGGAATAGTTTATGCAATTACATTCTGAATGGGGAAATGATTCTGGAATTTTTATTGATAATCAGAAAAATATTACAGTTCAACAGAGCTCCTGTTGAGTGAAATTAAATGGTCTAAGTTCATTGAACAATATACACTTTACATGTGGAAATGGAGCTGACACTGCTTTTCCACATAATTATTTGGGATCTTATCATTTAGGGTGTGTTTCCCTGCTGTGAGACGTACACACACCCCTCATCTTTACTTTCTGAGTCTGGAAGTAAACAAGACATTTCAGAAGGAGATCATTTTGCATCAATTTTATTCCCATCTTATGGCTTTGCGTGGAGCATAAGAGAGATTAAAAATCTTGCTGGAGCCTTAGAAAGGCTAAACAATGACACTGCTGCAGCCTTGGGAAAAGTAGCAACAGAAGTGGTTGCCAGGTGCAAGATGGTTCTTCAAAATCATGTGGCATTAAACCTCGTAGCAAGTAAGGGGGTTGGAATCTACACTCAATAGGCAAGGGGGGTTGTGCCTATAAACAGTACTGTGCAAAAGTCATAGGCACACACATATAAATGGCTAGAGTTCCTAAGACTTTTGCACAGTACTGTCGTAATTGTATGTGTTGCACTGTACTGCCACAGAAACAAATCTCATGACGTATATGAGTGATGATAAACCTGATATAGGTCTCTAATGTGGACTGGCTGCAGAATCCTGTAATATGTTGCATTGTTTCTAGTTTCTCTTGGCATTTTCTGAATTCTGAATTCTGTCTGGAATTTGTTTGTATTCTATGATGTTAAATTTTCCTCTGTCTGACAAGGTCTGGGATTCAATTCTCAAGTCAGTTAATTAAACTTCTCTATGTGCTCGCCACTGCCTTTTACATTTGTAAACAGGACTCATATGTCTAAAACTAAATTATTGTGGTTCTATCCTGATTAGTTCCTGTTGCGACAAGTGTAAAGGGGGCAAGACTTCCCTTATTCACATGTCTTGGGCTTGTCCTTGCTTGGAGAAATTCTGGAGAGATGTCTTTTTAATTTTGTATCATATACTTAATTGCTATTTGGAACCTAACCCCCTATATTGCTCTTTTCGGCACTTTGGGAGAAGTTGACACGCATCTGAGTCCGACTAAACGTCGTATATTGTCTTTTGCCTCTCTTTTGGCCAGACATGCAGTCCTTCTTATGATGTTGCCCCAGCCACTCATGCTCAATGGCTCAGAGATATTATGTTTTTTTTTAACGTGTAAACATATAATAGCTCAGGTAGTAGGCAATGTACCTTTTTATGAGTACAGCTCTGTGGTGATAAAAGATCTGATTAACTTTTCTATATATCGTAAGGTTGGCTTGGAGTTGGGTAGTGGGAGGGTGGGGTGGTAACTAACTTTATACAATTCTATTATGGGTGCTTTTCCTTAACTGTTATGAACTGCACATTTGATATGTTTGTTTTGCACTGTATAAACCTTTTTTAACTGTTTTCTTTGCATCGTATAAAATGTAAAAAAATAATAAAGGGTATGGGGTGCGTTGGTCTGTTCACATTGTCCAATTAAAAGATTAGATGGAAACCTACCAATGAGAACGTTCTTTTCCCGATTCTTTATTAGCATAGGGCGGAGCGTACTGTTTATTTAATCTGCGCTGCGAATTGGCTCCTGCTATTTCAGGGTACGAAGCTGACTGAAAAAATGCCTGACCAGTCGAAAGCTTCCAAGAAAGGCGGCAAGAAAGCCGTGTCCAAAGCGCAAGCCAAGGGCGGCAAGAAGCGCAGGAGGGCAAGAAGGGAGACTTACTGCATCTACGTCTACAAGGTAATGAAACAAGTTCATCCCGACACCGGCATCTCCTCGAAGGCCATGGGCATTATGAATTCGTTCGTGAACGATATTTTCGAGCGCATCGCGGGCGAGGCTTCCCGCCTGGCTCATTACAACAAGCGTTCGACCATCACCTCTCGGGAGATCCAGACCGCCGTGCGCCTGTTGCTGCCCGGGGAACTGGCCAAGCACGCCGTGTCGGAAGGGACAAAGGCGGTGACCAAGTACACCAGCTCCAAGTGAAGTCGCAGGAAGTGCTGACGGAAACCCAACGGCTCTTTTTAGAGCCACCCACAATTTCCATGGAAGAGTTTTGATCGCACCAAACTTGTCTTTGAAAGCTTTTCCACTCAAAGGTAATTCTAATTCTGTTAATGTTGAGTGAACTTTCCATCACTTCGTACAATCCGTTTGTGTCGCGTCCCTGCTTCATTGCGCTAACACTGACATTTTGCCCTCCTGCTTCCGTCAGCTTGTCACGATTTTCCCCCACTCACAAAGCTTTGCACAAAGGAAGGATTGGGGTGAAGATGTTTTTGCTGTAAAAGTGATTTAACTGCTGTGAATACCGTACACTAACTGGAGTACCCGTGTGTAAAAAGAAACAAACAACGCTGAGTCCCCGAGATTCACTCGGGCTCCTTTCACACAGTCCACGAAAGACTTTGCTACGGCTGCCGATTGTAGTTGGTGACCCATCTACAGTCTGCATTGTACATGCAGATTAAAATCAGATAACTTCTCTTACGTGAGGATTTTACACCCTGTCTTTCTTGTAAATGAGTGGGGGCGCTGTGATGGTGAATCCTATTCACGGATATACATGTTTTTGGATTAAAGGATAAAACTATAATCTTGGCGTGCTTTTCATAAATTGGGGACTAAGATTAGTTTGGAGTATCTCTGATCCTGTTCGCTCCACATTGCTCCAGGAAATTCATGGCCGAGCGAGATACCTACACATTATTGATAAAATATCTGACATGACAAAATGAAAGGTCACTCAGAGAATGAGGAAATCCTCCCGTGATCCCCCTCTTTATAGTTTCTGGAGGATTGCGGAAGAACACTTACGATTGGTGGTGCCGCGCCTTCTCCGAACAGTAATGTGAAGTTACCCAATCAGCGAGCTCTCCGATTCTCCAATGGTCAGACGGCGCCAGAGAAGCGCCGAAAATAACAGCCGCGCCCCACCGGAAGTTTGAAAATCCCGCCAAAGAAAAAAACCCGAAATTAATGAGTAGTCTAAAGCCTTAATCAATTACAAATCTGCATGATCATGGATTTCCTGCATAGCCAGTTATATGATCTCACTACACTTCTGACCATACAGAATGTTGCATGACTGACTCTAGGAATTTGTGGTTCTTTGTGCAAACACATCAGATTGTGGAAAGATCTCTCCTCTCAAACTGTGGATGGAGTACAGAGCATTATGAACAGGTTGCTCTTCTCAAATTGTGGCTGGAACAGGAGGATGAGTGGCCTCTGCGGAAGACAAAGGGATGGGGATCAGGAGATGTGGCTGGTGGGGGTGACCCACTGCAGCTGAAGCATTAACACTTCTTCAAACCCACAGATGCTGCTCAGTCCACTGCTCCTCCAGCAGAGATTGTTCAATGCACCAGATTCCAGCATCTGCAGACTCAAGTTTCCTTTCTCAAGTGGGTACTATTAAACTCAATAAATAAGCCCAGTGGACATTGTGTATTCTTTTAGATGGTTTTCTAGGACATGCATTGAGTCAAAGAGCATGGAAACCGGCCTTTCAACCAACTTGTCCATTCTGTGCTTCCAGGGAGCTAGTCCTACCTGTTCATGTTTAGCCCATAGCCTCAAAATGTCTCCTTGCCATCTATTTATCTAGATTGTTTTTAAATATTGCTCATGTGCCTGCCTCAACCACCATTTCTGGTATCTCATTCCAAATACACTCCACCTTTTGTGTAAAGAAGCTCCTGTTGATGTCCCTTAGAAATCTCTGATCTGAAACTAATGCTCTCTTGTTATTAATACCCCTTCCTTGCAAATGAACTTTTACCCTCTCTATGTCCCTCATGAACTTGTATACATCAATCAGTTCACTCCTAAATCTCCTATGTTCCAAGGAATAAAGTACAAATCTACCAAACCTCTCCTTGTATAGAAAGAGTGAACCTTTCAACACCACTGGTATGGTCACAACTGGAGAACCATGTCCGTGTCTGGGAAAGATGGAACAGTTATAGAGAGATTTGACTCAAATGGTCACAGCAATAAGGGATCTAATCATGGCACCAATTGAAACACATTGTTTTTCTCCTTAGTGAATACAGCTGAGAACTATTCACTTCATGCCCTGCCCACCTCCTCTTGCCCCATACACAGATTGTCAATGATGCAAACAAACATGGCAAGAGAATTCCTAGAAGCATGGTGAACCAACCTGTAGACCTCAATCCTATCTATGAGGTAACGCAGGCAAAATGCCAGACTACAATGCACGGAATTTGTCAAACAACCAATCAGCAACCAGATTTCCTCTCTATAACTCAAGTAAGTTTTTGAAATGATGACAGATCAGCTGACTGATAAGTATATAAAGACCAGGAATTCAGGTGAAGGAATGTTGTGAACAATGTGGATGAGCTTAGAGCATATATCAGTACTTGAAGATAGGAGGTGGTGGATATTACAGAGACTTGGATGGCTCAGGGACAGGATTGGTTACTTCAAGTGCTGTGTTTTAGATGTTTCAGAAAGAACAGGGAGGGAGGCAAAAAAGGTGAGGGCATGGCACTGCTGATCAGAGATAGTGTCATAGCTGCAGAAAAGGTGGATGCCATGGAGGGATTGTCTATGGAGTCTCTGTGGGTGGAAGTTAGGAACAGGAAGGGGTCAATAACTTTGCTGGGTGTTTTTTATAGGCCACCCAATAGTAACAGGGATATCGAGGAGCAGATAGGGTAACAGATCCTGGATATGTGTAATAATACCTGTCATGATGGGAGATTTTAATTTCCCAAATATCGATTGGCATCTCCCTAGAGCAAGGGGTTTAGATGGGTAGAGTTTGTTAGGTGTGTTCAAGAAGGTTTCTTGACACAGTATGTAGATAAGCCTACTCTTGTAGGCTTGGAGAGGCTGTACTTGATTTGGTATTGTAAAATGAACCTGGTCACATGTTAGATCTCTCAGTGGGAGAGCATTTTGGAGATAGTGATCATAATTCTATCTCCTTTACAATAGCATTGGAGAGAGATAGGAACAGACAAGTTAGAAAAGTGTTTAATTGGAGTAAGGGAAATTATGAGTCCATCAAGCAGGAAATTGGGGATATTATGAGGGAAAAGTACAGAAAAATTGTGGCAAATATTCAGGGGATATTTGTGTATTGTTCTGTATAGGTATGTTCCAATGAGACAGGGAAGTTATGGTAGGGTACAGGAACCATGGTGTACAGAGGCTGTAATAAATCTAGTCAAGTAGAAAAGAAAAGCCTCCAAAAGATTGAGAGCTAGGCAATGTTAGAGATCTAGCAGATTATAAGGCTACTAGGAAGGAAATTAAGGAAATTAGGAGAGCCAGAAGGCGCCATGAGAAGGCCTTAGCAGGCAGAATTAAGGAAAACCCCAAGGCATTCTATGAATGTGAAGAGAAAGAGGAAAAGACATGAAAGAATAGTATCTATCAAGTGTGACAGTGGGAAAGTGTATATGGAACCGGAGGAAATAGCAGAGGTACTTAATGAATACTTTAGTATTCACTATGGAAAAGGAACTTAGTAATTGGAGGGATGACTTGCAGCAGACTGAAAAGCTTGAGCATGTAGATATTAAGAAAAGGATGTGCTGGAGCTTTTGGAAAGCATCAAGTTAGATAAGTCGCTGGGACTGGACATAATGTACCCCCAAGCAACTGTGAGAAGTGAGGGAGGAGATTGCTGAGCCTCTGGCGATGATTTTTGCATCATCAATGGGGACAGGACTGTAGGATTGGAGGGTTGTGGATGTTGCTCCTTTGTTCAGTAAAGGGAGTGGTGATAGCACAGGAAATTACAGACCATTGAGTCTTACCTCAGTGGTTGGGAGGCAGGATTTATGAACATTTGGAGAGGTATAATATGATTATGATTAGTCTGCATGGCTTTGTAAAGGGCAGGTTGTGCCTTACGAGCCTGATTGAATTTTTTGAGGATGTGACTAAACACATCGATGGAAGAGCAGTAGATGTGGATTTCAGCAAGGCATTTGATAAGGTACCCCATGCTAGGCTTATTGAGAAAGTAAAGAGGCATGGGATCCAAGGGGACATTGCTTTGTGGATCCGGAACTGGCTTGCCCACATAAGGCAAAGAGTGGCTGTAAATGGGTCATATTCCGCATGGACATCAGTCAACCAGTGGTGTGCTTCAGGGATCTGTTCTGGGACCCTTACTCTTCATGATTTTTCTAAATGACCTGGATGAGGAAGTGGATGAATGGGCTAGTAAATTTCCTGATGACACAAAGGTTGGTGGTGTTGTGGATAGTGTGGAGGACTGACAGAGGCTATAGTGGAACATTGATAGGATGCATAGCTGGGCTGAGAAGTGGCAGATGGAGTTCAAACCAGGTAAGTCTGAAGTGGTTCATTTTGGTAGGTCAAATATGATGGCAGAATATAGCATTAATGTTAAGACTCTTGGCAGTGTGGAGGATCAGAGGGATCTTGGGGTCCGAGTCCATAGGACACTCAAAGTAGTTGCGCAGGTTGACTTGGTGGTTAAGAAGGCGTATGGTGCATTGGCCATCACCAATCGTGGAATTGAATATAGGAACCGAGAGCAAATGTTGCAGCTGTATAGGACCCTGGTCAGATCCCATATGGAGTACTGTGGTCAGTTCTGGTTGCCTCACTACAGGAAGGATGTGGAAGCCATAGAAAGGGTACAGAGGAGATTTACAAGAATGTTGACTGGATTGGGGAGCATGCCTTATGAGAATAGATTGAGTGAACTCGGCCTTTTCTCCTTGGAGTGACGGAGGATGAGAGGTGACCTGATAGAGGTGTACAAGATGATGAGAGGTATTGATCATGTGGATAGTCAGAGGCTTTTTCCCAGGGCTGAAATGGTTGCCACAAGAGGACACAGGTTTAAGGTGCTGGGGAGTAAGTTCAGAGGAGATGTCAGGGGTAAGTTTTTTATTTACTCAGTGGTGAGTGTGTGGAATGGGCTGCCAGCAATGGTGGTGGAGGCTGATACGATAGGGTCTTTTAAGAGGCTTTTAGATAGGTACATGGTGCTTAGTAAAATAGAGGGCCTTGGGTAAGCCAAGTAATTTCTAAGGTAGGGACAGATTCAGCACAGCTTTGTTGGCCGAAGGGCCTGTATTGTGCTGTAGATTTTCTCTGTTTCTATCTTACCACAATTTACAGCTCACTGATGTTCCCTCATTTGGTGAAATGCTTGTAAGTAAATTGCCAATATCAGAAAAGAACCCAACTCAACTCATTAATGTTTATTAACATTTATTGAGCATTCCCTTAATCTTGGCTGCCACCGATAATTTGTGACTGGTCTTTCCCTTTGAATTTCTCTACCCATGAAGAAGGAGAAGCGCACAAATTTGACTGGGCATCTGCCAAAGTCATGGCACAAGCAAACACGTGGCATGTAAACTCTGCAAATTCTCCATACTGCTGAAGGGCCTCCCTATTCCTCAATGCTCTTTCCCTGTCGCATCATCATTATCATTATGTGCTGTTTCATATGATGTTGGTGATCATGGTCTTCCATTTCTCTTTAATCTGAATATATTCTTATTCTTTGCTCTATCCATGATCATGATCGTTCTTGGCAAATTGTTCAACAGAAGTGGTTTGCGATTGACTTCTTTTGAGTTGTGACATTACAAGATAGTGACCTTAGCAATTATCAATGCTGTTCAGAGATTGTCTATCTGGCAACAGTGGTCACATAACAAGGATGTGCTATGCACCAGCTGCTCATATGACTATCCACCACCTGCTCCCATGGCTTCATGTGACCCTGATTGGTGAGATAAGCAGGTGTAACCTTGCTCAAGGGGGATCTGAGGCGAGCAGAGAGAAGAAACGTCTTGCATCTCCTTCCCATTCCCATTATCTACTACATGCTTTTATTTCAGTGGAACCTCAATACCATTTCACATCCTGTGACGTGTGATGAGGATGTTAGGAGAATTCAGGGAGACTTGGATAGGCTGGGTGAGTGGGCAGATACTTGGCAGATGACGTTTTACGTGAATAAGTGTGAGGTTATCCACTTTGGGAGTAAGAACAGGAAGGCAGATTATTATCTGAATGGTGTAGGGTTGGGTAAGGGAGAAATACAAAGAGATCTAGGAGTCCTTGTTCATCAGTCACTGAAGGTGAATGAGCAAGTGCAGCAGGCAGTGAAGAAGGCTAATGGAATGTTGGCCTTTATTACAAAGGGAATAGAGTACAAGAGCAAGGAAATCCTCTTGCATTTGTACAGGGCCCTAGTGAGACCACACCTGGAGTATTGTGTACAGTTTTGGTCTCCAAGGTTAAGGAAGGACATCCTGGCCATAGAGAAAGTGCAGCGTAGATTCACAAGGTTAATTCCTGGGATGTCCAGACTGTCTTACGCAGAGAGGTTAGAGAGACTGGGCTTGTACACGCTGGAATTAAGGAGATTGAGAGGGGATCTGATTGCAACATATAAGATTATTAAGGGATTGGACAAGATAGAGGCAGGAAATATGTTCCAGATGCTGGGAAAGCTCAGTGCCAGAGGGTATGGTTTAAGAATAAGGGGTAGGTCATTTAGGACAGAGTTAAGGAAAAACTTCTTCTCCCAGAGAATTGTGGGGTTGTGGAATGCACTGCCTCAGAAGGTAGTGGAGGCCAATTCTCTGGATGCTTTCAAGAAGGAGCTAGATAGGTATCTTATGGATAGTGGAAATCAAGGGATATGGGGACAAGGCAGGAACCGGGTATTGATAGTAGATGATCTCCCTTAAGTCCTTTATTATTTAATATTTATGATCAGCCATGATCTCAGAATGGCGGTGCAGGCTCGAAGGGCCGAATGGCCTACTTCTGCACCTATTGTCTATTGTCTAATATAACAGTCAGAATGTAATGCAAAGGCTTTATGAGTCAGTGGTCGCACCAAACTTGGAGTATTATGAAGACTTGTGGTCCCCTTATTTCAGAAAGATGTGCTGCATTGGAGAGGGCCCAGTGGAATGATTCCGGTAATGAAAGGTGGGAACCATCACCCTCTTGTGAGAAGGCTCATGAAGGCCTGTAAGCAGAAGGCTGGAGAGAGCTTTTTGGGGACATTGTCCATGCACCTGGTGTTTCAAGCTGCTTTTGAGGAAGTGCATGGCTGCATTGGGCCGGATAGCAAATTTAAACAAGGGACTGTGGTTCACCCTGTGAAAGCTACTGATGGTCTGGCCTGGGAAAGCAGTAAGTGACGGGGACCCCAAATTTCCCGGAGTTCCTGAGGGCAAGGCCCTCTTACTGGATGCGCCAGAAGACCACGAGGGGGAGTTGTGATTTCCTGCTGGGGTACTGGTGAGGCCCAAATTGCAGAAGCCCTCGGTTGTACAGGCAAGCAAGATGGCAGTGATTGTCAGGAACACTGTGAAGAGGGAGGTCACTTTCAAACGGGGATGTCCCAGTCCATCTGTTCCCAGTAACAGTAATGTCTAGTGTCTCTGTGAGACAAGCTGGGGAGAAACTATTGGAAAAAGGGGGAAAGTTGACCGTTGATTCATTCAACTTCGTGGACTTCCTGGTTCTTTGTAAATGGGCAACACATCACACAGCATCCACAGAAATGAGATTTCTTAGTTTGGTGGGGCTAGAAGCTGTCTTCCCCTCGACAAACACATGCAGGCGGAGCCTGAGTGTTACATATAAAATTTACTTGAACCTTCCTCATGACTTTTCTTTTTCCCTTTTGACCATCTTAATTCCTTCTTGAGCTCTAGGAACAATGAACAATACAGGCCATTAGACCCATGATATTGTGCTAATCAGGATGTCAATTTATACTACTTGTCACGTCCATTTAAAAGACATTTAAACTCCAGCAAACTATCTGTTTCCATTACTAGCTAACTGTAAAGCATGTCCTCTGGTGTTTGACATTTCTACCTTGCAGAAAAGATACCAATGATCTACCACTATCTATTCCTCTCATAATTTTAAAAGCCTCTGTTGCTTCCTTCCTCGGCCTCTGATATTCTATGAAAAACATAAGTCTGTCCAATATTTACATTGGGCTCCTGTACATTAACCCAGGTAGAATCCTGGTGAACCTCTTCTGCACCCATTCCAGAGCATCACAACCAGAACTCCACACGACACTCTTGTGTTGTCTGATTCATGTTTTACAGAGGTGCAGTTTGACTTTTTTTACTGTTCTATTCAACACCTCTGCTACCGTAAACAATGCAGTGTGTTCATTCCCTAGTGTGCAGTGAGACTGTGAGAAAGGACAGGATGATGGGGCAAAATTGAAAAGTGTTATGAATACAGGACTGGAGGTGGTAGATCTGAATGCTCACAGTATATGGAATGTTAGATGATCTTGTAGCAAAGTTAGAGGTTGGTGTCATTGAGTCATGGCAGAAAGAAGATCATAATTGGCAGCTTAGCATCCAATGATACACTGTATTGAAACTGGGAGAGGGAGTGGGCTGTTTCTGATGGAAAAAACTGAAATCAAATCCTCAGAGGTGACATGGGATCAGAAGATGTAGAATCGTTGTGCGTTGAGTTAAGAAACTGCAAGAGTAAAAAGACCCTAATGGGAGTGATATATAGGACTCCAAATGGTGGCCAGGATGTGGGATACTAATTACAATGGGATATGGAATTTGTCTGGGGGATTTCAGTATGCAGGTAGATTTGGAAAATCAATTTGATGCTGGATCTCAAAGAGGGAATTTGCAGAAAGCCCATAAGATTGCTATTTAGATTAGCTCATGGTTGAGCCCACTCAGGCAAAGGCAATTCTGAATTGGATGATCCGTGATGAACCAGATATGATTATGGAGCTTAAGGTAAGGGAACCCTTCAGTGCTATTAATCATTATATGGTAGAATTCATCGTGCAGTTTCAGAGGGATAAGATAAAGTCAGATGTATCATTACTGTAGTGCTAGGGAAATTACAGAGGCCTGAGAGAGGAGCCAGCTAAGTTGATTGAAGGAAGAATGACAGAACAGCAAGGTCTGGAGTTTCTGGGGGCATGTCAGAAGGCGTAAGGTAGAAACATACCAAAGATGAAGCGATATTCTAAATAGATGATGAGGTGACTATGGCTGACCAGGGAAGTCAAAGACAGCATAAAAGCAATAGAGAGAGCAGATAATATAGAAAAAGTTGTGGGAAGTTAAAGGATTGGGAAGCTTTCAAAAACAAACAGGAGGAAACTAAAAACCCATTGGAGAGAAAAGATTAAGTATGAAGGTAAATATTATAAATATGATACCAAAACATTTCCCAGGTACATAGAGTAAAGGTGAGATGAAAGTGGATATCAGACCACTGGAAAATTATGCTGGAGAGATAGTAATGGGGGACAAAAGATGGCAAATGAACTTAATAATGCTTCAGACTTCACTGTGGATGATACTAGCAACATGCCAGAATTTCAAGTGCCATGGGACAGAAGAGTGCAAATACTAATACTAAGGAGAAGCTGCTTGGGAAGCTGAACCGTCTGAACATAGGTAGGTAACCTAGACCAGATGGACCACACCCCAATATTCCGAAAGAGGAAGCTGAAGAGATTGTAGAGGCATTAGAAATGATCTTTCATGAATCACCAGATTCAGGAATGGTCCAGAAGGACAGGAAAATTGCAAATATCACTCCACTCTTTGGAATGGTAAAAGGCGGAAGAAAGGAAATTATAGGCCAATTGACCACACGTCAGTGGTAGTGAAGATGCTGGTTTCCATTACGAAGGATGAGGTTTTGGAGTCAAGTTAGTGTGATTTCTTGCAAGGGAAGTCTGTTGGAATTCTTTGAGGAAATAGCAGACAGGATAGACAAAGCAGAAGCAGTGGACACTGTTTACTTGGATTTTCAAAAGGCCTTTGACAAGGTGCCACTCAAGAGGCTGCTTAACAATTTATTAGTCCGTGATAATTCAAGAAAGATACTAGCTTGGATAGAAGATTGGCTGACTGGCAGGAGGAAAGGAGGAAGAGTACAGGGGGCGTTTTCTCGTTGACTGCCTGAGACGAGTGGTGTTCCACACGTGTCAGTGTTCGGACCGCTTCTTTTCACATCACATGTTAATAATTTGGACGATGACATTGGTGGCTTTGTGATCAGGTTTGCGGATGATATGAAGCTAGGTGGTGTTACAGGGAAAGTTGTTAAGGCAGGGTGTCGCAGAAGGACTGAGACAGATTGGGAGAATGGTCAGAGAATGGCAGCTGGAAAATAATGGGGGCGATACACTCTGGTAGAAGGAATAAAGACTTCCGGTAAATTTTCAACGGAGAGAATACCCAAAACTGAAACCACCTCCCCACCCCCAGTCAGGTTCAAACTAATGAAGGAAAACGTGCAGCCAATTGCAGCACTGAAACCCTGTAATGGACAGCTCCCTTAGAACCAATTAGAGGGGAATTGGGCGGCGCTTCATCAACCCTTTAAAAGCCCCTCACCAACTCCTCTCCGGCGTTTAAATTTTCGTCGTTCAGATTGTTCGGCAATGGCCCGGACCAAGCAAACGGCGCGCAAATCGACCGGAGGGAAAGCTCCCCGCAAACAACTGGCCACCAAAGCGGCGCGGAAAAGCGCTCCGGCCACGGGCGGAGTGAAGAAGCCCCATCGCTACCGGCCCGGCACCGTGGCTCTGAGGGAGATCCGGCGCTACCAGAAATCCACCGAGCTGCTCATCCGCAAACTGCCCTTCCAGCGCCTGGTGCGGGAGATCGCTCAGGACTTCAAGACCGACCTGCGCTTCCAGAGCTCGGCCGTCATGGCCCTGCAGGAGGCCAGTGAAGCTTACCTGGTGGGGCTCTTCGAGGACACCAACCTGTGCGCCATCCACGCCAAGCGAGTCACCATCATGCCCAAGGACATCCAGCTGGCCCGCCGCATCCGTGGGGAGCGCGCCTGAATCCGGCCTCGGCACCAAGCACAACAAAAGGCTCTTTTCAGAGCCACTAACTCAGTAGTGGAAAGGGCTGTCATTTCCTATTCACTCAGCTTTTGTGTTGAAAAACAATTTTCACGCCGATTTCCTCTCACCTTCTGCTGTTTTGTGAAATTTCGTTCAACAAGACATCCCGGTTTCTACAGACTCCGACACGGCCGGACCCGATCAACACTGAATCAGCTCTTCGGTGCCGTTGGGTTAACGGCAGCGCGAACACCCTCGCCGTCAGGGTGTCTGTCCCCACACGCCTGCCGTGTGCAGTTGGTTATCACCAAGTTTTCCGGGTATCTGCGGTTGTTACTGTCCTGGAGAATGGGTTTTAATACTCTCCCCGTACCATTTCTAGTCCAGTACTATACATGATCAATTCACGGGGACACATCAGCCTGCAGACAGTTTCTTTCACAGAACATCTTATTTTTCACATTGCAAACTCGCCTTAGACCGAGTTTAAGAGACCAATGCAGAATCTGATGACGTATATACACAAGACAGACCGCGAGTATAAACTGTGGATCGGCTTTTGGAACTAAATGTCCAGAAACATTCAAACTAGTGAGTTAATTAACACTTGTGCATTACTGTAAAATCATATTGATGGAATTAATGAGTCAATTCTTATTTTTGAAGACTTACCATTTAAAACTTTCCGGCGGACTTTTCAATTTCAAGCCATCCGGGGTACTGTCAACGCTCTGTGACTGTGTCATTGTGCCCAAAGGAGATTGGGAATTTAATCTCCTTAATGTAACAACAGTGCCCTTCGTAACCCGATACCGTCCAGACTGTTCGGAGCGGGTTCAAATCCATAAGACCATAAAATATAGAAGAATTAGGTCATTTGGCCCATCGAGTCTGCTCCACACCATTTCATCATGGCTGATCCATTTCCCCCTCAGCCCCAATCTCCAGCCTTCCCCCTTCATAGGATAGTTGTCAATAATTTCATGACAATTTGACCACACTTTTGTTTTAAATTTTATCGCCTAACAAATCCCCGGTCACTGCTCTCTCCGTGAGTTGGTGGGCGGCTCTTAAAAGAGCCTTTGTTTTGGGTTTGGAAGAACGAAGGTTTGTTCAACCGCCGAAGCCATAGAGAGTGCGGCCCTGGCGTTTCAGAGCGTACACCACATCCATGGCAGTGACCGTCTTGCGCTTGGCGTGCTCGGTGTAGGTGACCGCATCCCGGATCACATTCTCCAGGAAAACCTTCAGCACCCCGCGGGTCTCCTCGTAGATCAGACCCGAGATCCGCTTGACGCCGCCACGCCGAGCCAGACGGCGGATGGCCGGTTTGGTGATGCCCTGGATGTTATCACGGAGCACTTTACGGTGCCGCTTGGCTCCGCCTTTGCCCAGTCCTTTGCCTCCTTTCCCTCTGCCAGACATAATGCCGCTTCACTCTCGACGTTGTTCTGTAACGAACTGTCTGCTGCTGTCGCCTTTTATACACAGCGCCCCGACCTGTCCGAGAAACGCGCAGAGAGTGAGAGGGGAGGAGACAGAGTGACGGGCAGTGCGGGGAGGGAGAGAGAGAGGGAAGGGGTGGAGACAGTCCGTGACAGACAGAGTGGAGAGCAGCTTCTCATCTTCATGATCCGCAACCGCCAGTTTCGAACGGTTTGGCCGCAACGGAACAGAAACCCAGCTCCCGGAAAAAAAAGCAACAGATGCACAGGAGATATCGAAGGTCGGTCAGTGACATTACCAGCTAACGCCCTGGATAACTGACCCAAACCTCTTCAAATTTCAGCTCAATGTTCCGAAAGTTAACCGACGATAATCGGGACCAAGAATAAAGGCCAGAGTTCTGAAATTCAAGTAAAACACAGTAACCCTGGTCAGAGAAACAGAGATAACTTTTCAGGCAGGAACCTCTTCATCAGATAGCTTCTGCTATTTCTCAACATTTAGAGAATGTGCTTTATTGCATATTTTCCTGCAAAAATGTACAATCTCACTTCCTCTCACAATGTCTCTCTATTGCCTGCTTACCCCATCTTCGCAGCTTAGCGTTCCCATCTCTCTTTCTGTCACCAGTAAGTTCAGTATTCACGGTGAGCTTTCATTTTCCAGATACCCTGTGAAGGAGCAGCTTATCAAATGGACATCTCAGTTCAGGACAACCACTGTTTCCTTTACCCGCAGCTTGTGTTCCTACTCCAAAGATTCGAATGTAATTGTTAAACTTCCACAAAATCCCGTTCACTTCGCCTGATTGTTTGAAGTTCTGGAAATGTGCATTTATTCTCTCTCTTGTTACAGCTTCAAGCGTTTTCTGGGACAGGTGCTTAACGATAGTGAACAGAATTGAACACAATACTCCAAATTTGGCCTCATCAACTTCAAGTTAACATCCTGATTCCCATACTCAATGTTTTGATTTATGAAGGCCAAAGTGCCCAGAGTTCTCTTTACACGTGACACCACTTTCAAGGAATAATCTGTCTGTATTCCCGGATCACACTGCAAGTTACAATAGCCTTCCTCGCTATCCACTACACCCACAATCTTGCTGCCATCTGCAAATGTGCTGATCCGTTTTACCACATGGTCATCCAGATCCTTGATATAGATGACAGACAAACATTGATCCCTGCTTTAGAACCATAGAACATTACTGCTCAGAAACAGGCCTTGGCCCTTCTTGGCTGTGCCGAACCATTTTTCTGCCTAGCCCCACTGACCTGCACCTGGGCCATATCCCTCCAAACTCCTCTCATCCATGTACCTGTCCAAGTTTTTCTTAAATGTTAAAAGTGAACCCACATTTACCAGTTCATCTGGCAGCTCATTCCACACACCCACCACTCTCTGTGTGAAGAAGCCACCCCCCTGCCCCAAGTTCCCTTTAAACCTTTCCCCCTTTGCCCTTAAACCATGTTCTCTTTTGTTTTCTCCCCTGGCCTCAGTGGAGAAAGTCTGCTTGCATTCATTTTATACACCTCTATCAAATCTCCCCTCATTCTTCTACACTCCAGGGAATAAATTCCTAACCTGTTCAACCTTTCTCTGTAACTCAGTTTCTCAAGTCCCAGCAACATCCTTGTAAACTTTCTCTGCACTCTTTCAACCTTATTAATATCCTTCCTGTAATTCGGTGACCAAAACTGCACACAATACTCCAAATTCAGCCTCACCATTGCCTTATACAACCTCACCATAATATTCCAACTCTTATACTCAGTACTTTAATTTATAAAGGCCAATGTACCAAAAGCTCTTTTTACGGCCCTATCTACCTGTGATGCCACTTTTAGGGAATTTTGTATCTGTATTCCCAGATCCCTCTGTTCTACTGCACTCTTCAGTGCCCTACAATTTACCTTGTATGTTCTACCTTGGTTTTTCCTTCCAAAGTGCAATACCTCACACTCATCTGTATTAAACTCCATCTGCCATTTTTGAGCCCATTTTTTCAGCTGGTCCAAATCCCTCTGCAAGCTTTGAAAACTTCCCTCACTGTGCACTACTCCTCCATTCTTTGTATCATCAGCAAATTTGCTGATCCAATTTACCATATTATCATCCAGCTCATTGATATAGATGATAACTAACAATGGACCCAGCACTGAACCCTGTGGCACACCACTAGTCACAGGCCTCCACTCAAAGAAGCAATCCTCCGCTACCACTCTCTGGCTTCCCCCATTCAGCCAATGTCTAATCCAATTTACTACCTCACCATGTATCCCTAGCAACTGAATCTTCCTAATTAACCTCCCATGTGGGACCTTGTCAAAGGCCTTACTGAAGTCCATGTAGACAACATCCACTGCCTTTCCTTCATCCACTTTCCTGGTAACCTCCTTGAAAAACTCTAATAGATTTGTTAAACATGACCTACCACGCACAAAGCCATGTTGACTCTCGATAATAAGTCCCTGTCTATCTAAATACTTGTAGATCCTATCTCTTAGTACTCCTTCCAATAATGTACCTATTACTGACATCAAACTTACCAGCCTATCATTTCCCAGACTACTTTTAGAGCCTTTTTAAAACAATGGAATAACATGAGCTATCCTCCAATCCACTGGCACCTCACCCTTAGATACTGACATTTTAAATATATCTGCCAGGGCCCCTGCAATTTCAACACTAGCCTCCTTCAAGGTCCGAGGGAATATCCTGTCAGGTCCTGGGGATTTATCTACTCTGACTAGCTTCAAGATAACAAGCATCTCCTCCGCTTCAATCTGTACAGGTTCCATGATCTCACTACTTGGTTGCCTTATTTCCATTGGCGCCATGACAGTTTCCTTAGTAAATACAGATGCAAAAACCAATTAAAATCTCCCCCATTTCTTTTGGTTCCATACATAGCCAACCACTCTGATCTTCAAGAGGACCAATTTTGGTCCTTACTATCAATTTGCTCTTAATATACCTGTAGAAGCTGTTTGGATTATCCTTCACCCTAACTGCCAAAGCAACCTCATGTCTTCTTTTAGCCCTCCTGATTTCTTTCTTAAGTTTTTTTTTTCACTTTTTATACTCCTCAAGCACCTTATTTGCCCCATTTCCTATACAAGTCATACATCTCTCTCTTCTTCTTTATCATTGTTCCAATATCTCTTGAGAACCAGGGTTCCTTATCCTTATTCACTTTGCCTTTAATCCTGACAGGAACATACAAACACTGCACTCTCAAAATTTCCCCTTTGAAGGCCTCCCATTTACCAATGACATCCTTGTCAGAGAACAACCTGTCCCAATCCACACTTTTTAGATCCTTTCTCATTTCTTCAAATTTGGCCTTTTTCCAGCTTAGAACCTCAACCCTAGGACTAGATCTATCTTTATGCATGACCAAGTTGAAAGAAATGGTGTTATGTTCACTGGAACCAAAGTGTTCCCCTACACACACTTCCCTCACTTGTCCGAACATGTTTCCTAATAGGAGATCTAATATTGCATCCTCTCTAGTTGGCACCTCTATATATTGATTTATAAAACTTTCTTGAACACATTTTACAAACTCTAATCCATCTAGACCTTTAACAGTATGGAATTCCCAATCAATGTGTGGAAAATTGAAATACCCTAGTATCACAACTTTGTTCCCTGCAGTTGTCTGCTATCTCTCTACAGATTTCGTCCTCCAATTCTTGCTGACTAATGGGTGGTCTATAAATACAACCCCATTAATGTGGTCATACCTTTCCTGTTATTCAGCTCCACCATATGGCCTTGGTCGACAAGCCCTCTAATCTGTCCTGCCAGAGCACTACTGTAACGTTTTCCCTGACCAGTAATGCCACCCCGCCCCCACCCTTCAGCCCTCTGCCTCTATCACATCTGAAACTTTGGTACCCTGGAACATTAAGCTGCCAGTCCTGCCTCTCCTGTAGGAAGTTCCTTTAGAGGGGATATGATTTTGGATAAAGAAAATCATGTCCGGTAGAGTTCGGATAGGTTGCAGAGAGCTTCGCCTATATCAGAAGTAGATATATGTGCTGGACAGGGTGGGATGAGGTGTAAGGTTGAGCAGGCAAGAGGGTGAGAGGGGTTCTGTTCACCCAGACAGAGAGTACCTGGTTTACACTGCCAGAGAGAATGTTGGAAATAGAGTCAGAGTGGCTGGTGGTATTTCAGAAATGTCTCATCAAACATGAAACATGAAAATTGAAAATTTCACTCCACTCTTGCAGGGGATGCAGTGGATGCTGTATATTTCAAAGTCCAAAACATCAAGTCCACAGCCATGCTGATCAATCCTGGCAACGTGGATCCCAAGACTCCTTCACTTTCCTCTGAAGTCAACAAGAGAGAGGGGAAGACCAGTCAAACACAGGCAAATGCCACCAAACACCTGCCCGTTCTCTGCTCTCATCTTTGTCAGCTTCAACATTGCTCGATGACTCAATAAGAGGGACAATGGAGTTGCTCATGGGCTCCAAGGCTTCCAGGCCTCTAGGCCACACACCCTATTTCAGAGACAGCAGAGAGCCAAATCACTCAATTGGCCAAAAAAAGCTCCACCAAAAGGTAAATCACAGATTCCAATCACACATGGCTTCGTAGTAGAATCATATTTGAAAGTGGTAGATGTCCATTACATGTCTAAGGGAGATGTATCATAATGGGGTTTCAGTGCTGCAATTGGCTGCATATTTTCCTTTATTAGTTTGAAGCTGAGTGGGGGTGGGGAGGTGGTTTCAGTTTTGGGTATTCTCTCCGTTGAAAATTTACCGGAAGTCTTTATTCCTTCTACCAGAGTGCATGGCCTCCATTATTTTCCTGCTGCCATTCTCTGACCATTCTCCCAATTCTCCGAACACTGACACGTGTGGAACACCGCACATCTCAGGCAGTCAACGAGAAAAGGCCCCCTGTATTCTCCCCCCTTTCCTCCTGCCAGTCAGCCAATCTTCTGTCCATGCTGGTACCTTTCATGTATTACCATGGACTCATAACTTGTTAAGCAGCCTCATGAGTGGCACATTGTCAAAGGCCTTTTGAAAGTCCAAGTAAACAGTGTCCACTGCTTCTGCTTTGTCTATCCTGTCTGTTATTTCCTCAAAGAATTCCAACAGACTTCCCTTGCAAGAAATTACGCTAACTTGACTCCAAAACCTCATCCTTCGTAATGGAAACCAGCATCTTCACTACCACTGATGTGTGGTCAATTGGCCTATAATTTCCTTTCCTCTCCCTTTTACCTTTCTAAACAGTGGAGTGATATTTGCAATTTTCCTGTCCTTCTGGACCATTCCTGGATCTGGTGATTCATGAAAGATCATTTCTAATGCCTCTACAATCTCTTCAGCTTCCTCTTTCAGAATATTGGGGTGTGGTCCATCTGGTCTAGGTTACCTACCTATGTTCAGACGGTTCAGCTTCCCAAGCAGCTTCTCCTTAGTATTAGTATTTGCACTCTTCTGTCCCATGACACTTGAAATTCTGGCATGTTGCTAGTATCATCCACAGTGAAGTCTGACGCATTATTAAGTTCATTTGCCATCTTTTGTCCCCCATTACTATCTCTCCAGCATAATTTTCCAGTGGTCTGATATCCACTCTCATCTCACCTTTACTCTATGTCCCTGAGAAATGTTTTGGTATCCTATTTATAATATTTACCTTCACACTTAATCTTTTCTCTCCAATTGGTTTTTAGTTTCCTCCTGTTTGCTTTTGAAAGCTTCCCAATCCTTTAACTTCCCACAACTTTTTCTATATTATCTGCTCTCTATTGCTTTTATGCTGTCTTTGACTTCTCTGGTCAGCCATAGTCACTTCATCATCTCTTTAGAATATCACTTCATCTTTGGTATGTTTCTACCTTACGCCTTCTGACATGCCTCCAGAAACTCCAGACCTTGCTGTTCTGTCATTCTTCCTTCAATCAACTTAGCTGGCTCCTCTCTCAGGCCTCTGTAATTTCCCTAGCACTACAGTAATGATACATCTGACTTTATCTTATCCATCTGAAACTGCACAATGAATTCCATTATATAATGATTCCTAGCACTGAAGGGTTCCCTTACCTTAAGCTTCATAATCATATCTGGTTCATCACAGATCACCCAGTCCAGAATTGCCTTTCCCCAAGTGGGCTCAAACATAAACTTCTCCAAATAGCAATCTCATAGGCATTCTGCAAATTCCCTCTTGAGATCCAGCATAAAAGTGATTTTCCCAATCTACCTGCATAGTGAAATCCCCCAGTCTGTCATAACATTTCCGTTTTTACATGCCTTTTCCATATCCCATTGTAATTTGTATCCCACATCCTGGCTACCATTTGGAGTCCTGTATGTAACTCCCATCAGGGTCTTTTTACTCTTGCAGTTTCTTAACTCAATGCACAACGATTCTACATATTTATTTATTTATTTGTTTGATTTTTAAGATAATTACATAAAATGAATAGAATTTTAGAATAGTGAAAAATTAATATTGGCCCTCCCCCTCCCCTTAACCCTCCCCCCTTAGACCCCTGTCTGAAAAAAAAGAAAAGAAAAAAAAAGAAAGAAAGAAACATCCTTGTTATGTGACCACTGATGCCCGGTAGACAATCTCTGAAGAATATAGATAATTGCTAGGGTCAATGTCTTACAAAGTTACAACTCAAAAGAAGTCAATTGCAAACCACTTCTGCTGAAAAATTTACCAAGAGCAATCAAGGTCATGGATTCAGTAAAGAGAAATGGAAGACCATGATCACCAACATCATATGGCATAGTACATAATGACAATGATGATGCGACAGGGAAAGCGCACTGAAGAATAGAGAGGCCCTTCAGCAATACAGAGAATCTGCAGAGTTTACATGCCACGTGTTTGCTTGTGCCATGACTGACTGAGGCCCAGTCGAATTTATGCCTCTCTCCTTCATGGTAGGGAAAGTTCGAAAGGCAAAGTCACAAATTATCAGTGGCAGCCAAGATTAAGGGAATGCTCAATAAATGTTAATAATATAAACATTAATGATGCAAACATGATGAAATCTGCAGATGCTGGAAATTCAAGCAATACACACAAAATGCTGGTGGAATGCAGCAGGCCAGGCAGCATCAATAGAAAGCACTGTCGACATTTCGGGCTGAGACCCTTCGTCATTACGAACTGAAAGATATAGCGAGAGATTTGAAAGTGGGAGCGGGAACAAATGGAATGATAGCAGGAGACAGGAAGGGGAGGGATAAAGCTGAGAGCTGGAAATTTTATTGGCAAAAGGGATACACAGCTGGAGCAGGAAGTGGATCATGGGATGGGTGGCCCAGGGAGAAAGGGGGAGGGGAGCACCAGAGGGAGATGGTGAACAGGCAAGGAGTGACTGAGAGGGGCAGAGAGAGAGAAAAAGAGTGAAAAGAAATATTGCGATATTTCTTTTATCGCAATACTAAAATTTTGCGGATGTATGGAAGGACAAACCGTTTGGTCACTTCCTGGCTGGAGCATTGTCAACCTCGTAGGCATCTTTGTATGAAGTTCAGTGTGTATGTTTCATACGAATCCTTGAAAGATGTTTCTCATCAGTCTTCAGTTACACCATGCTGCAAGGTTGTCTCCGCTCCCTTGTAACGAAGTTTTGATGTGGCTCATTTTGTGTGCTTTTGGGCGGTTGCTATGATAATTAACGAGTGCCATAAGTGTATGAAGATGAAGGGTAACTAAGAAGAGAGTGGGGTCTGTTGTGGAGCGAAGTGACAACTTGTGTACGGGGCAAGAGGTGGGCAGGGCATGAAGTGAATAGTTCTCAGCTGTATTCACTAAGGAGAAAAGCAATGTGTTTCAATTGGTGCCAAGATTAGATCCCTCACTGCTGTGACCATTTGAGTCAAATCTCTCAAAAGCTGTTCTATCTTTCCCAGATAGAAGGCATACAGAGGGTAAAAGTGCATTCTCAGGGAAGGGGTATTAATAACAAGAGAACATTAGTTTCAGATTGGAGGTGTGAGATTTATAAGATCAGCGGGATCTTCTTCACACTAAAAGTGGAGTGCATTTGGAATGAGCTGCCTGAAATGGTGGTTGAGGCAGGCACATGAGCAATATTTAAAAACAATCTAGATAAATAGATGGCAAGGAGACATTTTGAGGCTACGGGCTAAACATGAACAGGTGGGACTAGCTCAATGGAAACACAGAATCGACAGGTTGGTTGAAGGGCTGGTTTCCATGCTCTTTGACTTCATTTATGTCCTAAAAAACCATCTGAAAGAATACACCACGTCCACTGGGCTTACTTATTGAGTTTACTGGTACCCACTTGCGAAAGGAAACGAGTCTGCAGATGCTGGAATCTGGTGCATTGAACAATCTCTGCTGGAGGAACAATGGACTGAGCAGCATCTGTGGGGGTTGGAGTTGTCAAAGCTTCAGCTGCCGTGGGTCACCCCCACCAGCCACATCTCCTGATCCCCATCCCTTTGTCTTCCGCAGAGGCCACTCATCCTCCTGTTTCTGTGACTCCAGCCACTATTTGAGAAGAGTGACCCGTTCATAATATTCTGTAACTCCATCCACAGTTTGAGAGGAGAGACCTTTCCATATTCTGATGTGTTTTCACAAAGAACCACAAATTCCTAGAGGCAGTCATGGTACAGTTCATTCATATTCTGTATGGTCAGAAGTGCAGTGAGATCAAATAACTGGCTATGCAAGAAATCCATGATCGTACAGATTTATAACTAAGGCTTTAGATAATTGATTAAGTTCGTATTTTTCTTTGGTGGGCTTTTCAACTCTCTCCCCACCCGAAATTTATTTTCCGCGCTTCACTGGCGCAGTCTGACCGTTGGAGAATCAGATAGCTCGCTGATTGGGTAATTTCACAATATTATTCGGAGAAGGCGCGGCACCACCAATCGTATGTGTCCTTCCTCAATACTCCGGAAGCCATAAAGAGGGGGATCGCGGGAGGATTTCCTCTTTCACTGCGTGGTGATCTGCGAGACCTTTTATTCTCTGGAATGAGATATTTTATGAATAATGAGATAATTTCGTGTTCGTCCAAGAACTTTCTAGAGTAATGTGGAGCAGTGTAATCAGTGAGCGAACAGGAGAAAGATACTCCAAACTATTTAGTTCCTAGTTAACGAAAAAGTAAGCCAAATGCTAGTTTTATCCTTCAATCCAAAAACAGGGCTTTTACAACACGGGAGTACTCCAGTTAATACATCATATTCACAGCAATTAAATAACGTCTTCACCCCAGTCCTTCCTTTGTGCAAAGCTTTGAGAGTGGGGGAAAGTCACGACAAGCTGACGGAAGCAGGAGGGCAAAATGTCAGTGTTAGCGCAATGAAGCAGGGACGCGACACAAAAGGATTGTACGAAGTGATGGAAAGTTCACTCAACATTAACAGAATTAGAATTACCTTTGAGTGTAAAGGCTTTCAAAGACAAGTTTGGTGAGATCAAAACTCTTCCATGGAAATAGTGAGTGGCTCTTAAAAGAGCCGTTGGGTTTCCGTCAGCACTTCCTGCGACTTCACTTGGAGCTGGTGTACTTGGTCACCGCCTTTGTCCCTTCCGACACGGCGTGCTTGGCCAGTTCCCCGGGCAGCAACAGGCGCACGGCGGTCTGGATCTCCCGAGAGGTGATGGTCGAACGCTTGTTGTAATGAGCCAGGCGGGAAGCCTCGCCCGCAATGCGTTCGAAAATATCGTTCACGAACGAATTCATAATGCCCATGGCCTTCGAGGAGATGCCGGTGTCGGGGTGAACTTGTTTCATTACCTTGTAGACGTAGATGCAGTAAGTCTCCCTTCTTGCCCTCCTGCGCTTCTTGCCGCCCTTGGCTTGCGCTTTGGACACGGCTTTCTTGCCGCCTTTCTTGGAAGCTTTCGACTGGTCAGGCATTTTTTCAATCAGCTTCGGACCTGGAAATAAGCGGAGCCAACTCACAGCGCAGATTAAATAGACAGTACGCTCCGCCCTATGCTAATAAGGAATCGGGAAAAGAACGTTCTCATTGGTCAGTTTCCATCCAACCTTTTAATGTGAACAGACCAAATGCACCCCATACCCATTGATAATGACAAAGCGGATCTCCCGGTGGCTACCCTTTTCAATTCTAAGGGTGAAATCGTGGACTCAATCTTCTGTTATGCTCGGGTAGATGGTTTGACATGTGTGGATTAAACCTTATGCAAAACCTTAAAGTTCTTATACAATAAAATGCTAAAGGTGGCTTTATCAAGCCAGATGGAATAATCATTTGTCAGTTTTCAGGTCTGATTAACTGAACAACCTTCAGGTGAGGAGGGCCACGGTAAGATTACAGTTCTCAGGGATGATTCTCATCTGAATATTGAGTGGGGCAGTGATTGATACAAGAGGTAAATCGATTGGAATGGCCACACCAAGCATTTCTCAAAGGTTGCTTCCATCATTATAAACTGTCCACAGGAGGATCTAGTACATGGGGAGAGGAGAATGGAAAGGGAACTAAAAAACATGGGTAGAGTTTCTGTCAGGACCTCGGCCCTTTCAGAGCTTTCAAATCTACTAGGAAACTGACCACCCCACAACCTCAAGATGCTGACACTACACAAACGCCTAAATGTAATGAGACCAGCATTACACAAAGGGGGTAGGATTCATGTTAAACATGCGGGGAAATTTGTCACTTGGGTACCAGGATACCAGCGCTTGCAGGTAATTTTTACTCTAACTGAAATAATGGTGTTCACCTTCGAGAAAGTTATTTACTCATCTGCTTGGGAGCCTACCTCACAGGAGTGAGTTTAAATGAGTTAGAAATAGAAGGAAGGGAGGCCTGTTGGAATCAGTGGGAGCTAGTTATGCATCAATGCTTAATACCTTAGATTTAGCAGAATTAGAAAGTCAGGTACAGTGCCTCAGCAGAAAATGTGGGGTATTACTGGGGAAAAGAATCAAGATCAGATACAAGCAATCAAGTTGGTCATGGTGCATCCCAGGTAAGTCTGGACGCACTTACGTTTCTGAAGTTCATTCAAGATGCAATGAATCAGATGACTGACCCCATTGACCTGATTTTTAATGAAATGTATAAAACTGATGTTTGTGACACACATGCTAGTTGGTTGCTTGCCATGATTGACACAAATTTATTACAACAATGCAAATCAAATACCAACTAAAATGATGGAAAGAATTTAAGCTATGCTTCGAAATGGGTTCGCAATGTGGACAAATACAATGCGAAGACTTGCATATCCTTAAGTAACCCACCAGCATAAGCTATTGTTTTGAATGGCATTGGGAAACTGATAGATTTATCAATGGCAAGACCACTGGGGTTTCTCACACTAAATGATTTCTCACATCACATTATCTCAGTAATAATGATCAGAGAGGCACCGAGAGAATCTCTATTTACTGACAAGTAAACATATTTAAGACACGGTTTTGTGTACTAGGGGAATTAAGGGTTATGGGGAAAAGGCAGGTAGGTGGAGATGAGTCCATGGCCAGATCAATCGTGATCTTATTGAATGGTGCAGAAGGCTTGATGGGCCAGATGTCCTATCCCTGCTCCTATTTCTTATGTTCTTATGTAAGTTCTGTAACTTTATTATCTCAACTAAAATGCACATGAATTTACACAACCAAATACCTATATGCATACGTACAAAGTTTCCTGGACCCTCCATGAACAGTCAAAGAATATAAAAAGTAATACCCAGGAAAGGAGTCTATGTTGGCCAGCTGTTCCTCGTGGTCCCACTCCAGTCCCCACATGTCCATGGGATCCTCCATATCTGCGATTATTGGTCTCTGGAGAGATTTGTTCCTTTGCAATTGAAGCGGCTAACTTTTAAAAACCACCTTGAATTACTTCAGATACAGATTTGTGGTATTTGTGGGACTACTTTGTTAACGAGCTTTCAGCAATTCCTCACTTGACTGCAGACTGGACATAAGTTGTAGAGGAGGCAAGGGAGAAAATCCATCAATGGAATAAACACCCAAAAGTAATTAAGACATCTGCTGATAAGGCAAATGAAATATTGAGTGAAGCTGCTCTGTATCTTCCATTTTGTGAACTGGTTTTGCTTGTTTGAGTCAGTATTTTAAGGTTGACACAGTGATGCTCCAGTTAATCTGCCAGACTAGAGATCATTTCCAAATATGAAATTACTTGTGCAGTATTCTTTGATATGATGTAACACGCAGGTTTGTGAATGTTGGGGTCAGTGCCTGCCCTGAGTGATTCAAGCTGGTTACTGATTTTCAATGTAGACTGAGCTGTGAGTGTTTCCAGTATTTTACGTTTTTATTTCAGATTATCTGTTGTAAAGGTCTTTGCCATTATTTTACAGTGCCAGCTGTTGTAACTTTACTTTATGGTACTGGACGTTGCAACAGTCTGTGTCATTTCAGAATGGTGCTGGTAGTTCTAATGGTCTGTGGCCTCACTGTACCATACCGGCTGTTGAACCAGTCTGTGTCCTTACTGTGTGGTACCAGCTGTTGTAACGTTTGGTGCCCTTTCAGCATGGTGCCATCCATGGTAACGTTCTGTGGCTTTACAGATTGGTGCTGGCTATTGTAAAGGTTGGTGTTCTTAATGAATGGGGCCAGTTGTTCAAATGGTCTATGCCCTTACTGTATGGAACCAGCTGTAGTAATGCTCTGTGCCATCTGTATTAAAGGCCTGTGCCCTTACAGATTGGTATCAGTTATTATAACAGTCAGTGCATCTTAACTTACAGAACCGGCTGTTGTAATGGTCTTTGCTCTTACTGTACAGAGCTGGCTGTATAACAGTTGGTGCCCTTATTGTATGGTGCCATCTGTTGTAACAGTCTGTGCCTTTATTGTATTGCACTGCCTATTGTAAAGGAATATCCCTTTTCTGTATAGTGCCACCCATGGTAAAGCTCTGTGCTCTTACAGATTGGTACTGGCTGTAGTAACAGTCAGTGCTCTTACTGAATGGCACTGGTTGCTTGAATGGTCAGTGCCCTTATTACTCGGAAGTGACTGTTGTAATGGTCAGTGCCCTTACTGTACCGTTTAGTTTGTGATAATGGTCTGTGCCCTTACTGTATGGCAATGCCTGTCGTAACTTGTTGTGCCACTACTGTACGGTACCAGCTGTTGAAACTGTCTATGCCCTTACTGTACAGTATAAGCTGTTGTAACGGTCTGAGCTCTTATTGTACATTGCCAGCTGTTGTAACAGTGTGTGCCCTAACTGTATGGTACCAGCCGTTGTAACGATGTGTGTCTTTGCTACACAAAAACAAGTGTTGTAATGGTCTTTGCCCTTACAGATCAGTGCTGACTGTTGTAACATTTCTGCCCTTACTATAAGGAGCTGGTTGTTGTAATGGTCTATACTCTTACAGTATTGTTGTGGTCTGTGCCCTGACTGTGCGATACCAGCTGTTGGAATGGTCTGTGCCCTTACTGTATGGAACTGCTTGTTTAAAATGTACACAAGTTTCCAAAAATAGATCTCTATTTAACTAATTATGTGACTTCTAACACTAATTGACTGAACCAGTAATGATTTGGTGTGTCATATTAAAAGAAGTGAATACTTAAGTAATCAATTATTGTGTGTTTAACAATTGTAATAAATTTAGACCAATTTGTACAAATTTGTTTTCACTTTGATACAAGTATCTTTTTCTATTGCTCAGTGTCAAAAAAGCAAAATTAAATCCACTGTGATTCAACGTTGTAGAACAATGAAACATGAAAACTTACAAGGGGTGAATACTTTTTATAGGCACAGTATGTCCCTTTTCTGTATGATGCCATCTGTGGTTAATGTGTGTGTACTTATAGCCAGTACCAAACTGTTGTAATGGTCAGCACTCTTACTGAATGATACCATCTGTTTAAATGGTCTGTGCCTTTACTGTATGGAACTGGCTGTCGTAATGGTCTGTGCCCTTACTTTATGGTACCAGCTGTTGTAACGGGTTGTGCCCTTACATTACAGCAAAGACAGATGTCACAGTCTGTGACCTTACTGTATGGTACGGGGTGTTGTAAAGGTCTGTGCCCCTCCTGTAGAGTTCCAGCTGTGGTAACGGTCTGTGCGCTCACTGTATGCTGTCATCTGTTTTAAAGGTCTGTGCCCTGACTGCATGGTGTCAGCTGTTGTTAAGGTCTATGCCCTTATTGTATGGCGCCAGCTGTTGTGAAGTTCTGTGTACCTACAGCACAGTGTTGACTGTTACATAGAACATAGAGCAGTACAAAGAGAAGCACATGGGGGATAGGGAGATCAAAGCCAAGTGAATTGATATGCCAGCGCATTTCAAGGTAAGGTAGAAGTAAAGAGCATTAAGTTGGATAAGTCGCCATGGCCTGATGGGGGTATACCCCAGATTATTAAGGGAGGCAAGAGAAGAGATTACTAAAGCCTTGACCAATGTCTTCATGTCCTCTCTAACTGCTGGTGATATCCTGAAGGACTTGTAAGCGGTTAATGTTGTCCCATTATTCAAGAAGGGAACCATGAATAATCCTGGAAATTATAGACCGGTGAATCTCATGTCAGTGGTAGGGAAGATATTGTAGAGAATTCTTTGGAATAGGATGTATGAGCATTTGGAAAATCATGGCTTAATTAGGGAGAGCCAGCATGGCTTTATGTGGGCAAGTAGTGTCTTACTAACTTAATTGAGTTATGATGAGCTGATGAGGGTGATTGATGAAGGTACAGTAGATCTGTTCTCTATATGGATTTAGTAAGGTGTTTGACTGGGTTGCTCATCCAGAAGATTAACATGCATGGGATTCATTGTGAATTTGGATTTACAACTGGCTTATTCGTAGAAGACAGATGGTAGTGATTGAAGGGACTTATTTTACTGGAGGCCTGTCATTACTGATATCCTGAAGGGATCTGTTTTGGGACGTCTGATGTTTGTGATGTATATAAGTGACCTAGATGAAAATATAGATGGGTGGTTTAGTAATCTTGGAGATGACGTGAAGATTTGTGGTGTTGAAGATGGGCAAAAAAAGGGACAAAAAAACCCTCATCAGCTCATCATAACTCAATTAAGTTAGTAAGACACTACTTGCCCACATAAAGCCATGCTGGCTCTCCCTAATTAAGCCATGATTTTCCAAATGCTCATACATCCTATTCAAAAGAATTCTCTACAATATCTTCCCTACCACTGACATGAGATTCACCGGTCTATAATTTCCAGGATTATTCATGGTTCCCTTCATGAAGATGGGCAAAAAACACAGTGGGATATAGATCAGTTACAGATATGGGCAGAAAAATAGCAGATGGAGATTAACCCAGCCAGATATGAAGTGTTACACCTTGGTAGGTCAAATGTAAAGAGATACTGTACTGTGAAAGGCAAGACCTTCAACAGTGTTGATGAGCAGAGGGATCTTGGGCTCCAAGTTCATAGCTCCATGAAAGTAGCTGCAGAGGTTAATCGGGTGGTTAAGAAAGTATACCTTTATTACTTGAGGCACTGAGTTCAATAGTCAGGAAGTTATTTTGCAGTTTATAAAACTCTAGTTAGACTACATCTGAAGTATTGCATACAGTTTTGGTCACACCATTATAGGATGGATGTTGAGACTCTGGAGACAACAGCATCTCCTCGAGGGCTATGTGCATCATGAACTCATTCATGAACGATATTTTCAAGCACATCACAGGTGAGGCTTCCTGCCTGGCCCATTACAAGAAACAGTTGACCATCAGCTCCCCAGAGATCCAAACTGTCATGTGGCTACTACTGCTTGGGAAATTGTCCAATCTCACCATGTCAGGGAATGATGATATTTGCTGATCCAATTTGCCACATTATCATTCCAGATCATTGATATAGCTGACAAATACCAATGGACCCAGCACTGATCCACCTGGCACACCACTTGTCACAGGCCTCCAGTCAGAGCAGCAATCCTCCACTACCACTCTCTGCCTTCTTCCATTGACCCAATGTCTAATCCAATTTACTACCTCTCCATGTATACCTAGTGACTGAATCTTCCTTACTAAACTCCCATGCAGGACCTTGTCAAAGGCCTTACTGAAGTCCATCTATACAACATCCACTGCCTTCTCTTCATCCACTTCAACACTAGTCTCCTTCAAGGTCCGAGGGAATACCCTGTCAGGTCCTGGGGATTTATCTACTCTGATTTGCCTCAAGACAGCAAGCACCTCCTCCTCTTTAATCTGTATAAGTTCCATGACCTCCCTACTTGTTTGCCTTGTTTCCATAGATTCCATTCCAGTTTCCTTAGTAAATACAGATGCAAAAAAAACATTTAATATCTCTCCCATTTCTTTTGGTTCCATACATAGCCGACCACTCTGATCTTCAAGAGGACCAATTTTATCCCTTACTATCCTTTTGCTCTTAACATACTTGTAGAAGCTCTTAGGATTATCCTTCACCCTGACTGTCAAAGCAACCTCATGTCTTCTTTTAGCCCTCCTGATTTCTTTCTTAAGTATTTTCTTACTCTTTTTATGCTCCTCAAGCATCTTATTTCCACCCTGTTGCCTATACATGTTATACATCTCTCTCTTCTTCTTTATCAGAGTTCCAATACCCCTCAAGAGCCAAGGTTCCTTATTCTTTCTCATTTTGCCTTTAACCCTGACCAGAACATACAAACACTGCACTCTCAAAATTTCTCCTTTGAAGGCCTCCCACATACCAATCACATCCCTGCCAGAGAACAACCTGTCCCAATCTACAATTTTTAGATCCTTTCTCATTTCTTCAGATTTGGCCTTTTCCCAGTTTAGAACTTCAACCCGAGGACCAGATCTATCTTTATCGATGATCAAGTTGAAACTAATGACGTTACGATCACTGGAACCAAAGTGTTCCCCTACACACACTTCTGTTACCAGTCCTAACTCATTTGCTAATAGGAGATCTATTAGTTCCTAATTCTCCCTAGTTTGTACATCTATACATTGATTCAGAAAACTTTTCTGAACACATTTCACAAACTATAACCCATCTAGACCTTTAACAGTATGGAACTCCAAATCAATGTGTGGAAAATTAAAATCCTCTACAATCAGAACTTTCTGTCTCCTGCAATTGTCTGTTATCTTTCTGCAGATTTGCTCCTCCAATTCTCGCTGACTATTGGGTGGTCTATAACACAACCCTATTAATATGGTCATACCTTTCCTGTTTCTCAGCTCCACCCATATGGCCTCAGTAAACAAGCCCTCTAATCTGTCCTGCCTGAGCTCTGCTGTAACATTTTCCCTGACCAGCTGATGATACAAAGATTGGAGGTGTAGTGAACAGTGAGAAAGGTTTTCAAAGCTTGCAGAGGGATTTGGACCAGTTGGAGAAATGGGCTGAAAAATGGCAGATGGACTTTAAAGCAGACAAGTGTGAGGTATTGCACTTCGGAAGGTCAAACCAAGGTAGAACATACAAGGTAAATGGTAGGACACTGAGGAGTGCCGTAGAACAGAGGGATATGGGAGTACAGGTACATAATTCCCTAAAATTGGCTTCACAAGTAGATAGGGTTGTAAAGAGAGCTTTTGGTACATTGGCCTTTATGAATCAAAGTATTGAGTATAAGACATCGGTGAGACTGAATTTGGAGTATTGTGTGCAGTTTTGGTCACCTAATTACAGGAAGGATATTAATCAGGTTGAAAGAGTGCAGAGAAGGTTTACAAGGTTGTTGCCGGAACTTGAGAAACTGAGTTATAGAGAAAGGTTGAATAGGTTAGAACTTTATTCCCTGGAGCATAGGGGAACGAGGGGTGATTTGATAGAAGTGTATAAAATTATGACGGGTATTGATAGAGTGAATGCAAGCAGGCTTTTTCCACTGAGGATAGGGGAGAAAAATACCAGGGGACGTTGGTTAAGGGTAAAGGGGGAAAAGTTTAAAGGGAACATTGGGGGGGGGGGCTTCTTCACACAGAGAGTGGTGGGAGTGTGGAATGAGCTGCCAGATGAAGTGGTGAATGCGGGCTCACTTTTGACATTTAAGGAAAACTTGGACAGTTATATGGATGAGAGGGGTCTGAAGCGAGATGGCCCAGGTGCAGGTCAGTGGGACCAGGCAGAAAAATGGGGCCAAAAGGCCTGTTTCTGTGCTGTAATGTTCTATGTAAGAAGGGACAAAGGCAGTGGCCAAGTACACCAACTCCAGCTGTATTTCCACATGGTCCTGACAAAACAAACTGAAAACCCACTGACTATTAGGTGCCACAAAGTTTGCTTGAAAACTTTGTCTGAATATTTCAAAAATACTTTTCTGCATCTGCTTCAATATTTCTGTTTTAGGATCATGTTGTTGACAATAAGCTGTATTGGTGAAATTCTAATGTGTTTTTTTACAAAACTATAAAAGTTTATTTACTTCACATGTACACAAGTTACAGATGTTCAATATTTACAAGGCAGTAAGTATACTCAGCCTAAGACACGGTTATTACTGTCTATAAAACTGTCAATACCCTGGAGGGTCACCCTCTCCGCAAACAGCGGCGCAGGCTTGAGTGTATCCTTGAAAAAGGGGCAGGCAAAATTCCAGTGTTCCTGCGCTAACACGGAACTTCCATTTCTTCCCCATTAGTTTGTCTCCATCTTCAAACACATTTTTCCATTGACAGTGAGTGAGGCTGCATGGGGTTTTTGTATGCTTTCTGTTGTTCATTGACTAGACATGAAGGGAATGCCTCTTGGTTATTCCACTACACTGCTGCAAGGTGCCCTGAATCTGTTTGTACATCAGTATAAATTAACTGTCATATCGCTGTTTCTGTGCCTGCACCACAGATCATGAAGTGACCCTTCCATGATGTGATGTGTTTTCACAAAGAGGGACACATTCCCAGAGGCAGATATGGTAGAATTAATTCACATTCTCTGTGGACAGTAACAGGGTGAAGGGACTGACCATGCAAAGAGTCCACGTTCACAGAGAGGTTCTAATTGCTTTCCTTTGGTCTGTTGTTTAATTTTATTTTTTCTTTAATGTGCTTTGGTGTTGAACTGAGGCGGCTAGGCCCAGGCCTGAGAGCCAGGAATAAGTTGGTGTTTGTTCAATTGAAAATGTCAATCACCAGGCCAAATTGAAAATGTCAGGGTGTTGGAGCTTGCTGCTCAGTGACGTTTATTCATCCCTGCGCTGAACAAAGGCTTGGGCCTGTAACTAACAGGCTTCTGGATCGGCTATGACTGGCTTCGTGGCTGTGAACTCACTTTTACGAAGTTTAATTCTTAATATTATTTGTTTACTTGTTAAAGTTTGCACAATTTGTTTATTTTTGCACATTGGGTGTTTGACGAACTTTTAAAATGAGTTTCATCGAGTTTCTCTGTTTTGTGGCTCACTCTAAGGAGATGAATCTTAAGGCTGTATGTAGTATACGTTGATAATAAATATAGTTTAAAGTTTTTTTCCCTAATTTCATGTCCTTTTGGGGAGTGACAGTTATTTTTCGCGCTTCTCTTGTTGCGGTCTGATCATTAGAGATTTGGACAGTTCGCTGATTGGGTGATTCCAGATCACCAATCCGAGAAAGCATTGCCCCACCAATCATAAGTGTCCTTCCGCAGTCCTCGAGAAGCTATAAAATTGTGAATGCGGAAGCATTTCCTCATTCTTTGTGAAAGATCGGCTAAAATGAGTGGACGAGGAAAAACCGGAAAAGCCAAGAGCAAGCCCAAGTCTCGTTCGTCCCGGGCCGGACTGCAGTTCCCGGTGGGCCGTGTTCACAGGCTCCTGAGAAAGGGTAACTATGCTGAGCGGGTGGGTGCCGGAGCCCCGGTCTATCTGGCCGCTGTGCTCGAGTACCTGACGGCTGAAATCCTCGAGTTGGCCGGTAACGCGGCCCGGGACAACAAGAAGACCCGCATCATCCCCAGACACCTGCAGCTGGCCGTCCGCAACGACGAGGAGCTCAACAAGCTGCTGGGAGGGGTGACCATCGCTCAGGGCGGGGTGCTGCCCAATATCCAGGCCGTGTTGTTGCCCAAGAAAAGCGGCGCGCCCGCCAACCCCAAGGGCAAGTAAAGAGATAAAGCGACAATTTAGAAACCCAAAGGCTCTTTTCAGAGCCACTCAGATTGTCTGTGGAAGGGCTGAGCACCGGCTGGGGTGGGTCCGGGGATTTCCGTTCTGTGTGTCTGTCGTAGACAAGGGCTTAAAACTCTGTCTAAAGCGGATCTCTTCCTCTGAAATTAAAAGAAGTATTTATCTGCCCACTTTAAGATTTTGCCGAAAATATAGGTTTTTTTAAAATCCTGCAGCTCCGCTTCCCGCATGAATACAGGGCGGCGGTTGATTGGCGGTAAATCGCCTGATCTCATTGGTGAATGAAAAGCCCAATAAAGAGCTCAATCACCAATGAACGGGCGGTAGCTGAACAAGCGCCAAAACTAACCGACAGACCACCGGAAATCCTGAAATTTGAAAAGTCCGCCGAGAGCAAAATAAATCTATAGATCTGTCCGAATGTAAATAATTACAGATGTGTGAATAGGAGCCGTCACATGACCTTGAACCATTGATAATATTGAGTTAATTAAGTTTAATCTTTGAAGTAAATTTATAATCAAATTCTATACAGCATCTGCAACCTTGAAATTAATTTCTTGCCGGAACCCACAAAATAAAGAAAGGCAATGGAACCCATGGAAACCCCGCAGAACAAAGACCCCAACAAACAACCAATGTGCAAAAATGGACAAACCGTGCAAATAATTTTTAAAAAACCAAATAATACACAGATCACGTCCGCAGAGCCCCGAAAGTTTGTTCTCCGCTACGAGATTCTCATTGAATTACGGATCGGAACAAATGCTGATTCATAGAACATGAACATTTTTGTTATTTAAAACGCATCAGCTTATGGGCGGGTCGGAAACCGGTCAGGGTCGAGACTGCGATATGAAGTTGTTCTGTGAATCTCAGTTGATTCAGAACAGGGTTCAGGACAGTTACAAAACACCTAAATGGCAAACTGGATCTAAAATCAGCTTGGTTTATGGGAGGCAGAGGGTCGTGGTGGAGATTAGTACCAAAAATAGGTGATGTGATCAGCGAATTTACTAGTGACATGTAAATCTGTGGAGAGTGTGGAGGATTGCGTTAGACACAACATGATATTCATCAGCTGATCTATTGGGCAGGGGAATGGTTGATGAAATTTAATCTTGGCAAGTGAGAGGAAAATGGAATACTGGTCTTTATTATGGGGGGGGGGGTTGGAGATCAGAAATAGGGAAGTATTGATATAGATGTACAGGGAGTTGTTGAGGTCACATCAAGAAATCAGATACAAGCTCCTTGGGGTTTAGAAAAGTGAGGGGAGACCTTCCTTAACTTACACAAGGTCCTTGGGAGTGTTGACAGGAGAGATGTTGGGACGTTTTGGTTATTTCAAGCAGATGAGCAGGAACATGTCATGGAAGATGGGGAACATTTGGAATTCTTTATCCTAGAGGGTGTGGAGGCTGAAACCCTGGACGGATTTAATGAGGCAGGAAATACATTTTGGAATTATCAGGGATGTGAGGGTAATGTGGAACTGGCACAAAAGTGGAGATGAGGCCTAGGACAGATCAGCCAGGGTCACAGTGCATGCTGGGGCAGGGGTGAGGGGTCAGGTGGGTGACTCCTGCTCCTGCCATCTTCTGTTCTTCTGAGTGTGGTTCCCATCTGAGACTCACTACCTCTCTCCATCAGGTGATTATGTCCAGCATTTTCTCATTTCTGTTCCACAAATACTTGGAAGCCCACAGAAATGTACCAGTGGGACACACTTGGCTTTTACAAAGTGAGAGGTAGCTGATACTGCACTGTGTGACCTCTACCTCCCAATAGAGAACTGACAGGAATCAGTGAAAACACACCACACTGCACTCTCCAGAAACACTCAGCAATATTTCACAAGGACAATGAACTTCCCAACACTGTCCTTCACCATAAGAACACAGACCTATAAATCTCACCAGACTGTGCAGTGAGCACACAGGCCTGTACACACCCAGCATTAGGGATCAAAGTGTTAATTTGTGTGTAGTACCAGAGAGTGTGGACTGAATTGTAGTTCTCAGCTGTACTCACTGAAGAGAGGGGCATTGTGGTCTGGACTTGGCCTCCACGGGCACCTGTCGCAATGAATTCCAGATTCACCACCGTCTAGCTGCAGAAATTCTTTCTCATCTCTGTTCTGAATGGCTGTTCCTCTGTTCTGAGGCTGTGCCAGCATATCCTTTCTTAGATAAGTAGCCCAAAACTGCTCACATTTCTTCAAGTACTGTCTGACCAATGCCTAGTAAAGTCTTGACATTGCACCTTTGCTTTAATATTCTACACATCTCGAAATGAATTCTAACATTCCATTTGTTTTCCTAAACAATGACCTAACCTGCCAGTTAACCTTCAATGAATCCTAGATGAGAACTGTTGAGATCCTTTGTACCTGCTGAGTCTGTACCCTACATATCTATTAAATAAAAAGAAATGCATGGGGAGGTCAGTTTAACTTGGATTTGGAGAGAGTGGGAAAACAGATCAATGTGCATGTGTAGTTATTAGTCAATACATTTTGCTTGGAAGGGGGTGCTCATTACCTATCCTATTTGTGCTGAACAACATATCCATCTAGACAGTTCCATTTGCCTACATTTGGCCCCCAAACCCATTGCTTTACTTCTATGAACACTTCCAAATATTGCTTAAATGTTATTGAGTCAACCTCAGCAATTCCTTTGACAGCTTGTTCTATGTACCCACCACCATCTCTATCAGTAGGCTGTCACTGAGATCCCATTTAAATCTTTCCCCTCTCACCTTAACCTATTCTCTCTAATTTTTCAACCCCTTAACCTGGAAAAAATGACAGAACACCTACTGTGCCACTTGTGATCTAATACAGCTCAATAAGGTCACTAGTCATTCTCCTGTGCTCCATGGAATAAAGTCCTTGCTTCTCCAATCTGGCCCTATAATTCAGTCTCTGTTTTTCTGGCAATATTCCCATAAATCCTCATTTGCACTCTCCCCATGTAAATGATGTCTTTCCTATAACACTGTACCCAGTACTCTAGTTGTGGCCTCACCAACATCATGTACAACTGAAACAATAACAACATAGTTACCATATTAACAGACAGACTTGTGACACTAAGCGTGATGGTGGACTGTGGATTCTGAGATGGGATATCTGTCACCAGTAGCAGATGGCGGGATAGTTGCTGGGTTACAAATTCACAAATAACACAAAACTGGTGTATTGTATCCTGTTCTGGTCACACCAAACCTGATTGCTGCTCCAACATGTCACCAGCAAACAACACAATCAACAGCAACGTCCAGATGACAGTTCACAAAACTCCTTCCTTTACTACCACTTTCAAATATGATTCTACTACGAAGCCATGTGTGATTGGAACCTGTGATTTACCTTTTGGTGGTGTGTTTTTGGGCCAATTGAGTGATTTGGCTCTCTGCTGTCTCTGAAATAGGGTGTGTGGCCTAGAGGCCTGGAAGCCTTGGAGCCCATGAGCAACTCCATTGTCCCTCTCTTATTGAGTCATTGAGCAATGTTGAAGCTGACAAAGGTGAGAGCAGAGAACGGGCAGGTGTTCAGTGGCATTTGCCTGTGTTTGACTGGTCTTCCCCTCTCTCTTGTTGATTTCAGAGGAAAGTGAAGGAGTCTTGGGATCCACGTTGCCAGGATTGATCAGCGTGGCTGTGGACTTGATGTTTTGCACTTTGAAATATACAACATCCACTGCATCCCCTTTATCAATCCTACTTGTAATCTCCTCCAAGAAGTCCGACAGCTTCGTTAGGCATGGTTTTCCCTTTAGGAAACCATGCTGACTTTATTCTATCTTGTCCTGTGTCACCAAGTACTCTATAGCCTCATCCTGAACAATCAACTCCAACATCTTGCCAACCACTGAGGTCAGGCTGACTGGTCTATAATTTCCTTTCTGCTGCCTCCCTCCTTTCTTAAAGAGTGAAATTTTCAATTTTCATGTTTCATGTTTGATGAGATTTCTGAAATACCACCAGCCACTCTGACTCTATTTCCACCATTCTCTCTGGCAGTGTACTCCAGGTCTGGGTGAACAGAACCCCTCTCACCCTCTTGCCTGCTCAACCTTACACCTCATCCCACCCTGTCCAGCACATCTATCTGCTTCTGATATAGGCGAAGCTCTCTGCAACCTATCCGAACTCTACCTGACATGATTTTCTTTATCCAAAATCATATCCCCTCTAAAGGAACTTGCTACAGGAGGGGCAGGACTAGCAGCTTAATGTTCCAGGGTACCAACGTTTCAGATGTGATAGAGGCAGAGGGCTGAAGGGTGGGGGCGGGGGTGGCATTACTAGTCAGGGAAAATGTAACAGTAGTGCTCTGGCAGGACAGATTAGAGGGCTTGTCTACCGAGGCCATATGGGTGGAGCTGAATAACAGGAAAGGTATGACCACATTAATCGGGTTGTTTTACAGACCACCCATTAGTGAGCAAGAACTGGAGGAGGAAATCTGTAGAGAGATAGCAGACAACTGCAGGGAACAAAGTTGTGATAGTAGGGGATTTCAATTTTCCACTCATTGATTGGGAATTCCATACTGTTAAAGGTCTAGATGGATTAAAGTTTGTAAAATGTGTTCAGGAAAGTTTTATAAATCAATATATAGAGGTACCAACTAGAGAGGATGCAATATTAGATCTCCTATTAAGAAACATATTAGGACAAGTGAGGGAAGTGTGTGTAGGGGAAGACTTTGGTTCCAGTGATCATAACAACATTTCTTTCAACTTGGTCATGCATAAAGATAGATCTAGTCCTTGGGTTGAGGTTCTAAACTGGAAAAAGGCCGAATTTGAAGAAATGAGAAAGGATCTAAGAAGTGTGGATTGGGACAGGTTGTTCTCTGACAAGGATGTGATTGGTAAGTGGGAGGCCTTCAAAGGGGAAATTTTGAGAGTGCAGAGTTTGTATGTTCCTGTCAGGATTAAAGGCAAAGTGAGTAAGGATAAGGAACCCTGGTTCTCAAGAGATATTGGAACAATGATAAAGAAGAAGAGAGAGATGTATGACATGTATAGGAATCAAGGGGCAAATAAGGTGCTTGAGGAGTATAAAAAGTGAAAAAAAAACTTAAGAAAGAAATCAGGAGGGCTAAAAGAAGACATGAGGTTGTTATGGCAGTCAAGGTGAAGGTTAATCCAAACAGCTTCTACAGGTATATTAAGAGCAAATTGATAGTAAGGACCAAAATTGGTCCTCTTGAAGATCAGAGTGGTTGGCTATGTATGGAACCAAAAGAAATGGGGGAGATTTTAATTGGTTTTTGCATCTGTATTTACTAAGGAAACTGTCATGGAGCCAATGGAAATAAGGCAACCAAGTAGTGAGGTCATGGAACCTGTACAGATTGAAGCGGAGGAGGTGCTTGTTATCTTGAAGCAAATCAGAGTAGATAAATCCCCAGGACCTGACAGAGTATTCCCTCGGACCTTGAAGGAGACTAGTGTTGAAATTGCAGGGGCCCTGGCAGATATATTTAAAATGTCAGTATCTAAGGGTGAGGTGCCAGTGGATTGGAGGATAGCTCATGTTATTCCATTGTTTTAAAAAGGCTCTAAAAGTAGTCTGGGAAATGATAGGCTGGTAAGTTTGATGTCAGTAATAGGTACATTATTGGAAGGAGTACTAAGATATATGATCTACAAGTATTTAGATAGACAGGAATTTATTAGGGAGACTCAACATGGCTTTGTGCATGGTAGGTCATGTTTAACCAATCTATTAGAGTTTTTCGAGGAAGTTACAGAGAAAGTGGATGAAGGGAAGGCAGTGGATGTTGTCTACATGGACTTCAGTAAGGCCTTGGACAAGGTCCCACATGGGAGGTTAATTAGGAAGATTCAGTTGCTAGGGATACATGGTGAGGTAGTAAATTGGATTAGACATTAGCTCAATGGGGGAAGCCAGAGAGTAGTAGTGGAGGATTGTTTCTTTGAGTGGAGGCCTGTGACTAGTGGTGTGCCACAGGGAACAGTGCTGGGTCCATTGTTATTTGTCATCTATATCAATGATCTGGATGATAATATGGTAAATTGGATCAGCAAATTTACTGATGATACAAAGAATGGAGGAGTAGTGCACAGTGAGGGAAGTTTTCAAAGCTTGCAGAGGGATTTGGACCAGCTGAGAAAATGGGCTCAAAAATGGCAGATGGAGTTTAATACAGATGAGTGTGAGGTATTGCACTTTGGAAGGAAAAACCAAGGTAGAACATACAAGGTAAATTGTAGTGCACTGAAGAGTGCAGTAGAACAGAGGGATCTGGGAATACAGATACAAAATTTCCTAAAAGCGGCATCACAGGTAGATAGGGCCGTAAAAAGAGCTTTGGGTACATTGGCCTTTATAAATCAAAGTACTGAGTATAAGAGTTGGAATATTATGGTGAGGTTGTATAAGGCATTGGTGAGGCTGAATTTGGAGTATTGTGTGCAGTTTTGGTCACCGAATTACAGGAAGGATATTAATAAGGTTGAAAGAGTGCAGAGAAGGTTTACAAGGATGTTGCTGGGACTTGAGAAACTGAGTTACAGAGAAAGGTTGAACAGGTTAGGAATTTATTCCCTGGAGTGTAGAAGAATGAGGGGAGATTTGATAGAGGTGTATAAAATTATGATGGGTATAGATAGAGTGAATGCAAGCAGACTTTCTCCACTGAGGCCAGGGGAGAAAACAAAAGAGAACATGGGTTAAGGGCGAAGGGGGAAAGGTTTAAAGGGAACATGGGGCAGGGGGGTGGCTTCTTCACACAGAGAGTGTTGGGAGTGTGGAATGAGCTGCCAGATGAACCGGTAAATGTGGGTTCACTTTTAACATTTAAGAAAAACTTGGACAGGTACATGGATGAGAGGAGTTTGGAGGGATATGGCCCAGGTGCAGGTCAGTGGGGCTTGGCAGAAAAATGGTTCGGCACAGCCAAGAAGGGCCAAGGCCTGTTTCTGAGCAGTAATGTTCTATGGTTCTAAAGCAGGGATCAATGTTTGTCTGTCATCTATATCAAGGATCTGGATGACATGCGGTAAAACGGATCAGCACATTTGCAGATGGCAGCAAGATTGTGGGTGTAGTGGATAGCGAGGAAGGCTATTGTAACTTGCAGTGTGATCCGGGAATACAGACAGATTATTCCTTGAAAGTGGTGTCACGTGTAAAGAGAACTCTGGGCACTTTGGCCTTCATTAATCAAAACATTGAGTATGGGAATCAGGGTGTTAACTTGAAGTTGATGAGGCCAAATTTGGAGTATTGTGTTCAATTCTGTTCACTATCGTTAAGCACCTGTCCCAGAAAACGCTTGAAGCTGTAACAAGAGAGAGAATAAATGCACATTTCCAGAACTTCAAACAATCAGGCGAAGTGGACGGGGTTTTGTGGAAGTTTAACAATTACATACGAATCTTTGGAGTAGGAACACAAGCTGCGGATAAAGGAAACAGTGGTTGTCCTGAACTGAGATGTCCATTTGATAAGCTGCTCCTTCACAGGGTATCAGGAAAATGAAAGCTCACCGTGAATACTGAACTTACTGGTGACAGAAAGAGAGTTGGGAACGCTAAGCTGAGAAGATGGGATAAGCAGGCAATAGAGAGACATTGTGAGAGGAAGTAAGATTGTACATTTTTGCAGGAAAATATGCAATAAAGCACATTTCTAGATGTTGAGAAATAGTAGAAGTTATCTGATGAAGCGGTTCCTGCCTGAAACGTAACTCTGTCGACAGTTGCTGCCTGAGCTGTGTTTTACTTGAATTTCAGAACTCTGGCCTTTATTCTTTTTCCAGAATAGCATTGGTTAATTTTCGGAGCATTAAGCAGAAATTTGAAGAGCTTTGGGTCAGTTATCCAGGGCGTTAGCTGGTAATGTCACTGACCGACCTTCGATATCTCCTGTGCATCTGTTGTTTTTCCTCCGGGAGCTGGGTTTCTGTTCCGTTGCGGCCAAACCGTTCGAAACTGGCGGTTGCGGATCATGAAGATGAGAAGCCGCTCTCCACTCTGTCTGTCACGGACTGTCTCCACCCCTTCCCTCTCTCTCTCCCTCCCCGCACTGCCCGTCACTCTGTCTCCTCCCCTCTCACTCTCTGCGCGTTTCTCGGACAGGTCGGGGCGCTGTGTATAAAAGGCGACAGCAGCAGACAGTTCGTTACAGAACAACGACGGGAGTGAAGCGGCATTATGTCTGGCAGAGGGAAAGGAGGCAAAGGACTGGGCAAAGGCGGAGCCAAGCGGCACCGTAAAGTGCTCCGTGATAACATCCAGGGCATCACCAAACCGGCCATCCGCCGTCTGGCTCGGCGTGGCGGCGTCAAGCGGATCTCGGGTCTGATCTACGAGGAGACCCGCGGGGTGCTGAAGGTTTTCCTGGAGAATGTGATCCGGGATGCGGTCACCTACACCGAGCACGCCAAGCGCAAGACGGTCACTGCCATGGATGTGGTGTACGCTCTGAAACGCCAGGGCCGCACTCTCTATGGCTTCGGCGGTTGAACAAACCTTCGTTCTTCCAAACCCAAAACAAAGGCTCTTTTAAGAGCCGCCCACCAACTCACGGAGAGAGCAGGCCGCAGGCCATTGACCTGAAATGTTAACTCTTCAATTTGCGATTACGTTTAAAACAAAAGTGTGGTCGAGTTGTCATGAAATTATTGACAATTGCCCCATGGATTTGAAATCGCTGTGAACAGAGTGCGGGCTCTATCGGGTCACTAAGAGCACCGTCGTTACGCTAAGCAGATTAAATTCCTATTCTCTTAGAACAGGAACCCGATCAGAGCGTTAAAAGAACCCCGGATGGCCTGGAAGTTGAAAAGCCCGCCCGACAGTTTGAACCGTAGTTTGCAGAAATAAGCATTGGTTCATTAATTCGATCAAGATTTATTTTACACCAGCGGCCTAAATGTCAATTAACTCATCAGTTTGAATGTTTCTGGACAGGTGGCTTCCAAAAGCCGATCCACAGTTTATAATCGCGATCACTCTGTGTATATACGTCATCAGATTCTGCACTGGTCTCTGAAACTCGGTCGAACTTGAAATAAAGTTGTTCTGTGAAAGACCCAGAAATCCAGTGTCCGCAGACTGATGTGTCCCCTTGAATTCATCATGTACTCGACTAGAGCTGGGACCATTAAAACAAATTCTCCACGACAGTAACAAGCGTAGATACCCGGAAAACTTGGCGATGATAGCCAGCTGTATACGGCAGGGGTACGGGGACAGAGACACCCTGACGGCGAGGGTGTTCGCGCTGCCGTTAACCCAACGGCACCGAAGGGCTGATTCAGTGTTGATCGGGTCCGGCCTGTTGGAACCTGTGTAAGAAACCGGGATGACTTACTGAAAAATATTACACAAAACACACACAGCGGAATTCAGAGGAAATCGGCGTGTCGATAACACAGGTGAGTAAAATAGGAAATAATAGCCCTTTCCACTGCTGAGTTAGTGGCTCTGAAAAGAGCCTTTTGTTGTGCTTGGTGCCGAGGCCGGATTCAGGCGCGCTCTCCACGGATGCGGCGGGCCAGCTGGATGTCCTTGGGCATGATGGTGACTCGCTTGGCGTGGATGGCGCACAGGTTGGTGTCCTCGAAGAGCCCCACCAGGTAAGCTTCACTGGCCTCCTGCAGGGCCATGACGGCCGAGCTCTGGAAGCGCAGGTCGGTCTTGAAGTCCTGAGCGATCTCCCGCACCAGGCGCTGGAAGGGCAGTTTGCGGATGAGCAGCTCGGTGGATTTCTGGTAGCGCCGGATCTCCCTCAGAGCCACGGTGCCGGGCCGGTAGCGATGGGGCTTCTTCACTCCGCCCGTGGCTGGAGCGCTTTTCCGCGCCGCTTTGGTGGCCAGTTGTTTGCGGGGCGCTTTCCCTCCGGTCGATTTGCGCGCCGTTTGCTTGGTCCGGGCCATTCTCTTTCAGCAGTCCGAAAAATCTGAACGACGGAAATTTAAATGCCGGAGAGGAGTTGGTGAGGGGCTTTTAAAGGGTCGATGAAGGGCCGCCCAATTCCCTCTAATTGGTTCTGTCCATTACGGGGTTTCAGTGCTGCAATTGGCTGCACGTTTTCCTTCATTAGTTTGAAGCTGACTGGGGGTGGGGAGGTGGTTTCAGTTTTGGGTATTCTCTCCGTTGAAAATTTACCGGAAGTCTTTATTCCTTCTACCAGAGTGTATCGCCCCCGTTATTTTCCAGCTGCCATTCTCTGACCATTCTCCCAATCTGTCTCAGTCCTTCTGCGACACCCTGCCTTAACAACTTTCCCTGTAACACCACCTAGCTTCATATCATCCGCAAACCTGATCACAAAGCCACCAATGTCATCGCCCAAATTATTAACATGTAATGTGAAAAGAAGCGGTCCGAACACTGACACGTGTGGAATACCACTCGTCTCAGGCAGTCAACGAGAAAAGGCCCCCTGTACTCTTCCTCCTTTCCTCCTGCCAGTCAGCCAATCTTCTATCCAAGCTAGTATCTTTCTTGAATTATCACGGACTGATAAATTGTTAAGCAGCCTCTTGAGTGGCACCTTGTCAAAGGCCTTTTGAAAATCCAAGTAAACAGTGTCCACTGCTTCTGCTTTGTCTATCCTGTCTGTTATTTCCTCAAAGAATTCCAACAGACTTCCCTTGCAAGAAATCACGCTAACTTGACTCCAAAACCTCATCCTTCGTAATGGAAACCAGCATCTTCACTACCACTGACGTGTGGTCAATTGGCCTATAATTTCCTTTCCTCTGCCTTTTACCATTCCAAAGAGTGGAGTGAAATTTGCAATTTTCCTGTCCTTCTGGACCATTCCTGAATCTGGTGATTCATGAAAGATCATTTCTAATGCTTCTACAATCTCTTCAGCTTCCTCTTTCAGAATATTGGGGTGTGGTCCATCTGGTCTAGGTTACCTACCTATGTTCAGACGGTTCAGCTTCCCAAGCAGCTTCTCCTTAGTATTAGTATTTGCACTCTTCTGTCCCATGGCACTTGAAATTCTGGCATGTTGCTAGTATCATCCACAGTGAAGTCTGACGCATTATTAAGTTCATTTGCCATCTTTTGTCCCCCATTACTATCTCTCCAGCATAATTTTCCAGTGGTCTGATATCCACTCTCGTCTCTCCTTTACTCTATATTCCTGAGAAATGTTTTGGTATCCTATTTATAATATTTACTTTCATACTTAATCTTTTCTCTCAAATGGGTTTTTAGTTTCCTCCTGTTTGTTTTTGAAAGCTTCCCAATCCTTTAACTTCCCACAACTTTTTCTATATTATCTGCTCTCTCTATTGCTTTTATGCTGTCTTTGATTTCCCTGGTCAGCCATAGTCACCTTATCATCTCTTTAGAATATCACTTCATCTTTGGTATGTTTCTACCTTACGCCTTCTGACATGCCCCCAGAAACTCCAGACCTTGCTGTTCTGTCGTCATTCTTCCTTCAATCAACTTAGCTGGCTCCTCTCTCAGGCCTCTGTAATTTCCCTAGCACTACAGTAATGATACATCTGACTTTATCTTATCCGTCTGAAACTGCACGATGAATTCTACCATATAATGATTAATAGCACTGAAGGGTTCCCTTACCTTAAGCTCCATAATCATATCTGGTTCATCACGGATCATCCAATCCAGAATTGCCTTTGCCTGAGTGGGCTCAACCATGAGCTAATCTAAATAGCAATCTTATGGGCTTTCTGCAAATTCCCTCTTTGAGATCCAGCATCAAATTGATTTTCCAAATCTACCTTCATACTGAAATCCCCCAGATAAGTTCCATATCCCATTGTAATTAGTATCCCACATCCTGGTTACCATTTGGAGTCCTATATATAACTCCCATCAGGGTCTTTTTACTCTTGCAGTTTCTTAACTCAATGCACAACGATTCTACATCTTCTGATCCCATGTCACCTCTGAGGATTTGATTTCAGTTTTTTCCATCAGAAACAGCCCACTCCCTCTCCCAGTTTCAATACAGTGTATCATTGGATGCTAAGCTGCCAATTATGATCTTCTTTCTGCCATGACTCAATGACACCAACCTCTAACTTTGCTACAAGATCATCTAACATTCCATATACTGTGAGCATTCAGATCTACCACCTCCAGTCCTGTATTCATAACACTTTTCAATTTTGCCCCATCATCCTGTCCTTTCTCACAGTCTCACTGCACACTGGGGAATGAACACACTGCATTGTTTACGGTAGCAGAGGTGTTGAATAGAACAGTAAAAAAAGTCAAACTGCACCTCTGTAAAACATGAATCAGACAACACAAGAGTGTCGTGTGGAGTTCTGGTTGTGATGCTCTGGAATGGGTGCAGAAGAGGTTCACCAGGATTCTACCTGGGTTAATGTACAGGAGCCCAATGTAAATGTTGGCCAGACTTATGTTTTTCATAGAATATCAGAGGCCGAGGAAGGAAGCAACAGAGGCTTTTAAAATTATGAGAGGAATAGATAGTGGTAGATCATTGGTATCTTTTCTGCAAGGTAGATATGTCAAACACCAGAGGACATGCTTTACAGTTAGCTAGTAATGGAAACAGACAGTTTGCTGGAGTTTAAATGTCTTTTAAATGGACGTGACAAGTAGTATAAATTGACATCCTGATTAGCACAATATCATGGGTCTAATGGCCTGTATTGTTCATTGTTCCTAGAGCTCAAGAAGGAATTAAGATGGTCAAAAGGGAAAAAGAAAAGTCATGAGGAAGGTTCAAGTAAATGTTATATGTAACCCTCAGGCTCCGCCTGCATGTGTTTGTCGAGGGGAAGACAGCTTCTAGCTCCACCAAACTAAGAAATCTCATTTCTGTGGATGCTGTGTGATGTGTTGCCCATTTACAAAGAACCAGGAAGTCCACGAAGTTGAATGCATCAACGGTCAACTTTCCCCCTTTTTCCAATAGTTTCTCCCCAGCTTGTCTCACAGAGACACTAGACATTACTGTCACTGGGAACAGATGGACTGGGACATCCCCCGCTTGAAAGTGACCTCCCTCTTCACAGTGTTCCTGACAATCACTGCCATCCTGCTTGCCTGTACAACCAAGGGCTTCTGCAATTCGGGCCTCACCAGTACCCCAGCAGGAAATCACAACTCCCCCTCGTGGTCTTCTGGCGCATCCAGTAAGAGGGCCTTGCCCTCAGGAACTCCGGGAAATTTGGGGTCCCCGTCACTTACTGCTTTCCCAGGCCAGACCATCAGTAGCTTTGACGGGGTGAACCACAGTCCCTTGTTTAAATTTGCTATCCGGCCCAATGCAGCCATGCACTTCCTCAAAAGCAGCTTGAAACACCAGGTGCATGGACAATGTCCCCAGAAAGCTCTCTCCAGCCTTCTGCTTAAGGCCTTCATGAGCCTTCTCACAAGAGGGTGATGGTTCCCACCTTTCATTACCGGAATCATTCCACTGGGCCCTCTCCAATGCAGCACATCTTTCTGAAATAAGGGGACCACAAGTCTTCATAATACTCCAAGTTTGGTGTGACCACTGACTCATAAAGCCTTAGCATTACATTCTTACTGTTATATTTACTGTTATAAACAATAAACAATAGGTGCAGAAGTAGGCCATTCGGCCCTTCGAGCCTGCACCGCCATTCTGAGATCATGGCTGATCATTCACTATCAATACCCGGTTCCTGCCTTGTCCCCATATCCCCTGATTCCCCTATCCATAAGATACCTATCTAGCTCCTTCTTGAAAGCATCCAGAGAATTGGCCTCCACTACCTTCTGAGGCAGTGCGTTCCAGACCCCCACAATTCTCTGGGAGAAAAAGTTTTTCCTTAAGTCTGTCCTAACTGACCTACCCTTTATTCTTAAACCATACCCTCTGGCACTGAACTTTCCCAGCATCTGGAACATATTTCCTGCCTCTATCTTGTCCAATCCCTTAATAATCTTATATGTTGCAATCAGATCCCCTCTCAATCTCCTTAATTCCAGCGTGTACAAGCCCAGTCTCTCTAACCTCTCTGCGTAAGACAGTCTGGACATCCCAGGAATTAACCTTGTGAATCTACGCTGCACTTCCTCTACAGCCAGGATGTCCTTCCTTAACCTTGGAGACCAAAACTGTACACAATACTCCAGGTGTGGTCTCACCAGGGCCCTGTACAAATGCAAAAGGATTTCCTTGCTCTTGTACTCTATTGCCTTTGTAATAAAGGCCACCATTCCATTAGCCTTCTTCAGTGCCTGCTGCACTTGCTCATTCACCTTCAGTGACTGATGAACAAGGACTCCTAGATCTCTTTGTATTTCTCCCTTACCAAACTCTACACCATTCAGATAATAATCTGCCTTCCTGTTCTTAATCCCAAAGTGGAGAGACTCACACTTATTCACGTTAAACGTCATCTGCCAAGTATCTGCCCACTCACCCAGCCTATCCAAGTCTCCCTGAATTCTCCTAACATCCTCATCACATGTCACACTGCCACCCAGCTTAGTATCATCAACAAGCTTGCTGATGTTATTCTCAATGCCTTCATCTAAATCGTTGACGTAAATCGTAAACAGCTGTGGTCCCAATACCGAGCCCTGTGGCACCCCACTAGTCACCACCTGCCATTCCGAGAAACACCCATTCACCGCTACCCTTTGCTCTCTATCTGCAACCAGTTTTCTATCCATGTCAATATCTTCCCCCCCAATGCCATGAGCTCTGACTTTACCAACCAATCTCCTATGTGGGACCTTATCAAATGCCTTCTGAAAATCGAGGTACACTACATCCACTGGATCTCCCTTGTCTAACTTCCTGGTTACATCCTCGAAAAACTCCAATAGAGTAGTCAATCATGATTTGCCCTTGGTAAATCCATGCTGGCTCGGCCTAATCCTATCACCGCTATCTAATTATGCCACTATTTTATCTTTAATATTGGACTCTAGCATCTTCCCCACTACTGATGTTAGGCTGACAGGATGATAGTTCTCTGTTTTCTCCCTCCCTCCTTTCTTAAAAAGTGGGATAACATTAGCCATTCTCCAATCCTCAGGAACTGATCCTGAATCTAAGGAACATTGGAAAATGATTGCCAATGCATCCGCAATTTCCAGGGCCACCTCCTTTAGTACCCTATGATGCAGATAATCTGGACCTGAGATTTGTTAGCCTTCAGTCCCATCTGTCTACTCATCACCGTTTCCTTCCTAATGTCAATCTGTTTCATTTTCTCTGTTACCCTATGTCCTTGGCCCATCCATACATCTGGGAGATTGCTTGTGTCTTCCCTAGTGAAGACAGATCTAAAGTACTTATTAAATTCTTCTGCCATTTCTCTGTTTCCCATAACAATTTCACCCAATTCATCCTTCAAGGGCCCAACATTTTTCTTAACTATCTTCTTTCTCTTCGCATACCTAAAAAAGCTTTTGCTATCCTCTTTCATATTCCTGGCTACCTTGCATTCATACCTAATTTTTTCTCCCCGTATTGCCTTTTTAGTTAAGTTCTGTTGTTCCTTAAAAATTTCCCAATCATCTGTCTTCCCACTCACCTTAGCTCTGTCATACTTTTTTTTTAATACTTCTCGTCCTCTCAAATAAAGTGCTAACATTGATTGCACTTGTCTTCCTTAACATCGACTCAACTTGCAAGTTAACCTTTAGGACATCCTGCACAAGGACCCCCAGTCCTTTTGCACCTCAGATTTTTTAAAATTGTATTTTTGTGAGGGTGAAGGGCAATTTTAGCAGATTCAGGGATTCCGGGATGTGAAGTGGTATTGAGGTTCCACTGAAATAAAAGCATGTGGTAGATAATGGGCAATGGGAAGGAGATGCAACACATTTCTTCTCTCTGCTCGCCTCAGATCCCCCTTGAGCAAGGGTACACCTGCTTATCTCACCAATCAGGGTCACATGAAGCCATGGGAGCAGGTGGTGGATAGTCATATGAGCAGCTGGTGCATAGCACATCCTTGTTATGTGACCACTGTTGCCAGGTAGACAATCTCTGAACAGCATTGATAATTGATAAGGTCACTATCTTGTAATGTCACAACTCAAAAGAAGTCAATCGCAAACCACTTCTGTTGAACAATTTGCCAAGAATGATCATGATCATGGATAGAGCAAAGAATAAGAATATATTCAGATTAAAGAGAAATGGAAAACCATGATCACCAACATCATATGAAACAGCACATAATGATAATGATGATGCGACAGGGAAAGAGCATTGAGGAATAGGGAGGCCCTTCAGCAGTATGGAGAATTTGCAGAGTTTACAGGCCACATGTTTGCTTGTGCCAAGACTTTGGCAGATGCCCAGTCAAATTTGTGCTCTTCTTCTTCATGGGTAGAGAAATTCAAAGGGAAAGACAAGTCACAAATTATCGGTGGCAGCCAAGATTAAGGGAATGCTCAATAAATGTTAATAAACATTAATGAGTTGAGTTGGGTTCTTTTCTGATATTGGCAATTTACTTACAAGCATTTCACCAAATGAGGAGACATTAGTGAGCTGTAAATTGTGGTAAGATAGAAACATAGAAAATCTACAGCACAATACAGACCCTTCAGCCAACAAAGTTATGCTGAATCTGTCCCTACCTTAGAAATTACTTAGCTTACCCAAGGCCCTCTATTTTACTAAGCACCATGTACCTATCTAAAAGCCTCTTAAAAGACCCTATCGTATCCGCCTCCACCACCATTGCCGGCAGCCCATTCCACACACTCACCACTGAGTAAAAAAAAACTTACCCCTGACATCTCCTCTGAACTTACTCCCCAGCACCTTAAACCTGTGTCCTCTTGTGGCAACCATTTCAGCCCTGGGAAAAAGCCTCTGACTATCCACATGATCAATGTCTCTCATCATCTTATGCACCTCTATCTCATCCTCCGTCACTCCATGGAGAAAAGGCTGAGTTCACTCAACCTATGCTCATAAGGCATGCACCCCAATCCAGGCAACATCCTTGTAAATCTCCTCTGCACCCTTTCTATGGTTTCCACATTCTTCCTGTAGTGAGGCGACCAGAACTGACCACAGTACTCCATATGGGATCTGACCAGGGTCCTATACAGCTGCAACATTTGCTCTCGGTTCCTAAATTCAATTCCACAATTGGTGATGGCCAATGCACCATACGCCTTCTTAACCACCAAGTCAACCTGCGCAACTACTTTGAGTGTCCTATGGACTCGGACCCCAAGATCCCTCTGATCCTCCACACTGCCAAGAGTCTTAACATTAATGCTATATACTGCCATCATATTTGACCTACCAAAATGAACCACTTCACACTTTCCTGGTTTGAACTCCATCTGCCACTTCTCAGCCCAGCTATGCATCCTATCAATGTTCCACTATAGCCTCTGACAGTCCTCCACGCTATCCACAACACCACCAACCTTTGTGTCATCAGGAAACATACTAGCCCATTCCTCCACTTCCTCATCCAGGTCATTTATAAAAATCATGAAGAGTAAGGGTCCCAGAACAGATCCCTGAAGCACACCACTGGTGACTGATGTCCATGCGGAATACGACCCATCTACAGCCACTCTTTGCCTTCTGTAGGCAAGCCAGTTCTGGATCCACAAAGCAATGTCCCCTTGGATCCCATGCCTCCTTACTTTCTCATTAAGCCTTGCATGGGGTACCTTATCAAATGCCTTGCTGAAATCCACATCTACTGCTCTTCCATCGATGTGTTTAGTCACATCCTCAAAAAATTCAATCAGGCTCATAAAGCACAACCTGCCCTTTACAAAGTCATGCAGACTAATCATAATCATATTATACCTCTCCAAATGTTCATAAATCCTGCCTCCCAGTATCTTCTGCATCAACTTACCAACCACTGAGGTAAGACTCAATGGTCTGTAATTTCCTGTGCTATCACCACTCCCTTTACTGAACAAAGGAGCAACATCCACAACCCTCCAATCCTACAGTCCTGTCCCCATTGATGATTTGTAAGTATCTAAAAAAATTAGATTTAGGTAATTCAAATTTGTTGGAAAGTTGATCAAAAGACATCAAAGTACCTTCAAAAAAAAGATCACGAAAACATTTTATACCTTTCCTTTTCCATATACTAAAAGCTTGATCTGTCAGTGAAGGTTTGAAAAAAAAATTACATAAAATAGGGCTGTCCAGAACAAAGTTTTTCAGATTAAAGAATTTGCGAAATTGAAACCAAATTCGTAGTGTATGTTTAACAACAGGGTTAGATATCTGTTTATCCGGAGTTCTTTTCTTGACACCTTCATATATTTATAAAGTGCTATTATTGCCCATGGTAGTTTAGTTTAGTATTTTTTTTCAATATATATTTTTTCTCATATATAATTTCAATTTTTTTTTCTTTTTTGATGATTATTTTTTTCATATATATTTATATAGACTTGATTGATTTATGTACCTTTTGCTGATTGATATTTAATAGGATATTTTTATCCTATTACTAATGTAATCTCAAGTTTATTGAATTTGTAATCTATTCATTATGTGTTTTTTTATATATGAAATTTAATAAAAAGATTGAAAAAGAAAAGAATTACCTTTGAGTGGAAAAGCTTTCAAAGACAAGTTTGGTGCGATTCAATGTCGAAATTTAGTAAAACTCTTCCATGGAAATTGTGGGTGGCTCTTAAAAGAGCCGTTGGGTTTCCGTCAGCACTTCCTGCGACTTCACTTGGAGCTGGTGTACTTGGTCACCGCCTTTGTCCCTTCCGACACGGCATGCTTGGCCAGTTCCCCGGGCAGCAACAGGCGCACGGCGGTCTGGATCTCCCGAGAGGTGATGGTCGAACGCTTGTTGTAATGAGCCAGGCGGCAAGCCTCGCCCGCGATGCGCTCGAAAATATCGTTCACGAACGAATTCATAATGCCCATGGCCTTCGAGGAGATGCCGGTGTCGGGATGAACTTGTTTCATTACCTTGTAGACGTAGATGCAGTAAGTCTCCCTTCTTGCCGCCCTTGGCTTGCGCTTTGGACACGGCTTTCTTGCCGCCTTTCTTGGAAGCTTTCGACTGGTCAGGCATTTTTTCAGTCAGCTTCGTACCCTGAAATAACAGGAGCCAATTCGCAGCGCAGATTAAATAGACAGTACGCTCCGCCCTATGCTAATAAAGAATCGGGAAAAGAACGTTCTCATTGGTAGGTTTCCATCTAATCTTTTAATTGGACAATGTGAACAGACCAACGCACTGCATACCCTTTATTACTATTTTTTACATTTTATTCAATGCAAAGAAAACAGTTAAAAAAGGTTTATACAGTGCAAAACAAATGTGCAGTTCATAACAGTTAAGGAAAAGCACCCATAATGGAATTGTATAAAGTTAGTTACCACCCCACCCTCCCAATACCCAACTCCAAGCCAACCTTACGATATATAGAAAAGTTAATCAGATCTTTTATCACCACAGAGCTGTACTCATAAAAAGGTACATTGCCTACTACCTGAGCTATTATATGTTCACACGTTAAAAAAAATGTAAATCTTAACCGAAAGAAGCTGGAAGGAAGGGATTTAAATGCAAATGAAAAAAGGAGGGATGAACCCTTTACCTAAACGGGAATTATGAAAATATTCAGGAGAAGGTCCCCACACCTTTTGGAACTTTACGTCTGAATGAAGAAGTGAATAATGAATCTTTTCAAGGTCTAAGCAGGACATAATGTCTCTGAGCCATTGAGCATGAGTGGGTGGGGCAACATCATAAGAAGGACTGCATGTCTGGCCAAAAGAGAGGCAAAAGACAATATACGACGTTTAGTCGGACTCAGATGCGTGTCAGCTTCTTCCAAAGTGCCGAAAAGAGCAATATAGGGGGTTAGGTTCCAAATAGCAATTAAGTATATGGTACAAAATTAAAAAGACATCTCTCCAGAATTTCTCCAAGCAAGGACAAGCCCAAGACATGTGAATAAGGGAAGTCTTGCCCCCTTTACACTTGTCGCAACAGGAACTAATCAGGATAGAACCACAATAATTTAGTTTTAGACATATGAGTAGTTTTAGACATATGAGTTTTAGACAAATGTAAAAGGCAGTGGTGAGCACGTAGAGAAGTTTAATTAACTGACTTGAGAATTGAATCCCAAACCTTGTCAGAAAGAGGAAAATTTAACTCATGCTCCCAGGCAGTTTTAATTTTGTCAAAGGGGCTCACCTCAAAATCGCTAACATATCTCAAATAGTGGATATTAAACGTTTACCCAGTGCATAAAACAAGTCCACAATGTTTTTATTGGGTACCTCAGGAAAGTTTGGTATTAAAGGGTTGATAAGATGTCTTAATTTGGAGATATCTGAAGAAAAGAGTGTTGGGTAGGTTGAACTTTACAGACTGTTCAAAAGTTGCTAAGTGATTGTATATGAAAAGATCTTCGTCCACCTAATGCCCTTTCTGTGCCAGTCTTGAAATGTAAAATCCTGCACAGAAGGCTGAAAAAGATGATTATGTAGAATAGGACCAGAGAGAGAGACCGTTATATTTTTTTGAACTGAGCCCATATTCTCACAGTGTGTCTGATGACAGGATCTTCCATTTTGTGAACTGGTTTTGCTTGACTGAGTCAGTATTTTAAGGTTGACACAGTGATGTTCCAGTTAATCTGCCAGACTAGAGATCATTTTCAACTAAGAAATTACTTGTGCAGTATTCTTTGATATGATATGACATGCAGGTTTGTGAATGTTTGGGTCAGTGTCTGCCCTGAGTGATTCAAGCTGGTTACTGCACTACAACAAAGAGGCATAAATTGGCACTTATCTCTTGTGGAGCAGTGCAATAATTGGACACAAAATGTTGGTGGGTCACAGCAGGCCAGGCAGCATCTATAAGGAGAAGCACTGTCAACGGCCCGAAACGTGGTGGAAGCCCCAAGGCCAAAGGACATGCCTCACTTGTGTTCCTTTTCAGCATTTGTCAATTACTATAACAGGTTCCTGCCAAACCTGGCTATTATGCACCACCCCTTGAGTTTATTAATAAGAAATGGCAATGGACAAAACAGTGTGAGCTGGATTTCCAAAAGGTAAGGGAAATAGTGACCTCAGACACTGTACTCACACATCATGATCCAAATTGTTCAGAGAAGCTTGCCACACTGTTTTGGACGCCAACACATCCTGAAGGAACATGTCCAGAGCTGTCTGAACCACTTCCTGCAGTCCCAGAGTCAACTACCACGACAGAGGCCCCAAAAACCCCACAAATCTCATCTGACAGGCAAAGTGATTCCCCCTTTTCAGGAAACACATTATCCCACAAGAGTAAGAAAGCCTCCAGAGCCACAGAAACTAAATCTGTGTGTGTGAGTGTGTGTGTGTGTGTGTGTGTGTGTGTGTGTGAGTGTGAGTGTGAGTGTGAGTGTGAGTGTGAGTGTGAGTGTGAGTGTGAGTGTGAGTGTGAGTGTGAGTGTGAGTGTGAGTGTGAGTGTGAGTGTGAGTGTGAGTGTGAGTGTGAGTGTGAGTGTGAGTGTGAGTGTGTGTGTGTGTGTGTGTGCGCGCGTGAGAGAGAGAGAGAGAGAGAGAGATCATCATTATCAGGTGCCATGCCCAGTTTGAGCTTTGACAGCGATGGCCCACACACTCCTGTTTCAGGTCAAGTGGATCAATGACATCCTGGATTTCAGTGCTTTAAAAGGGATAGAGAGGGGGGAAAAGGGGAGGAGATGTGGCATTACTAGTCAGGGATACTATTACAGCTGCAGAAAGGGTGGGTGATGTAGCAGGATCCTCTTTTGAGTCAGTATGGGTGGAAGTCAGGAACAGGAAGGGAGCAGTTACTCTACTGGGGGTATTCCATAGGCCCCCTGGTAGCAGCAGAGAAACCGAGGAGCAGATTGGGAGGCAGATTTTGGGAAGGTGCAAAAATAACAGGGTTGTTATCATGGGTGAGTTTAACTTCCCTAATATTGATTGGCACTTGATTAGTTCCAAGGGGTTAGATGGGGCATAGTTTGTTAAGTGTGTCCAGGATGGATTCCTGTCACAGTATGTTGACAGGCCGACTGGGGGGAATGCCATACTAGATCTAGTATTAGGTAACAAACCGGGTCAGGTCACAGATCTGTCAGTGGGTGAGCATCTGGGGGACAGTGATCACAGCTCCCTGGCCTTTAGCATTATCATAGAAAAGGATAGAATCAGACAGGACAGGAAAACTTAATTGGGGAAGGGCAAATTATGAGGCTATAAGGCTAGAACTTGCCGGTGTGAATTGGGATGATGTTTTTGCAGCAAAATGTACTATGGACATGTGGTCGATGTTTAAGGGTCTTTTGTAGGATGTTAGGGATAAATTTGTTCCGGTGAGGAAGATAAAGAATGGTAGGGTGAAGGAACCATGGGTGACAAGTGAAGTGGAAAATCTAATCAGGTGGAAGAAGGCAGCATACATGAGGTTTAGGAAGCAAGGATCAGATGGGTCTATTGAGGACTACAAAGCAGCAAGAAAGGAGCTTAAGAAGGGGCTGAGAAGAGCAAGAAGGGGACATGAGAAGGCTTTGGTGAGTAGGGTAAAGGAAAACCCCAAAGCGTTCTTCAATTATATGAAGAACAAAAGGATGACAGGAATAAAGCTAGGACCAATTAGAGATAAAAGTGGGAAGATGTGCCTGGAGGCTGTGGAAGTGAGCAAGGTCCTCAATGAATACTCTTCGGTATTCACCAATGAGAGGGAACTTAATGACGGTGAGGACAATATGAGTGAGGTTGATGTTCTGGAGCATGTTGATATTATGGGAAAGGAGGTGTTGAAGTTGTTAAAACACATTAGGATGGATAAGTCCCCGGGGCCTGACGGAATATTCCCCAGGCTGCTTCACAAGACGAGAGAAGAGATTGCCGAACCTCTGGCTAGGATCTTTATGTCCTCGTTGTCCATGGGAATGGTACTGGAGGATTGGAGGGAGGTGAGTGTTGACCCCTTGTTCAAAAAAGTTAGTAGGGATAGTCCAGGTAATTATAGACCCATGAGCCTTATGTCTGAGGTGGGAAAGCTGTTGGAAAAGATTCTTAGAGATAGGATCTATGGGCATTTAGAGAATCATGGTCTGATCAGGGACAGTCAGCATGGCTTTGTGAAGGGCAGATTGTGCCTAACAAGCCTGATAGAGTTCTTTGAGGAGGTGACCAGGCATATAGATGAGGGTAGTGCAGTGGATGTGATCTACATGGATTTGACAAGGTTCCACATGGTAGGCTTATTCAGAAAGTCAGAAGGCATGGGATCCAGGGAAGTTTGGCCAGGTGGATTCAGAATTGGCTTGCCTGCAGAAGGCAGAGGGTCGTGGTGGAAGGAGTACATTCAGATTGGAGGGTTGTGACTAGTGGTGTCCACAAGGATCTGTTCTGGGACCTCTACTTTTCGTGATTTTTATTAACGACCTGGATGTGGGGGTAGAAGGGTAGGTTGGCAAGTTTGCAGATGACACAAAGGTTGGTGGTGTTGTAGATAGTGTAGAGGATTGTCGAAGTTTGCAGAGAGACATTGATAGGATGCAGAAGTGGGCTGAGAAGTGGCAGATGGAGTTCAACCCAGAGAAGTGTGAGGTGGTAAACTTTGGAAGGACAAACTCCAAGGAAGAGTACAAAGTAAATGACAGGATACTTGGTAGTGTGGAGGAGCAGAGGGATCTGGGGGTACATGTCCACAGATCACTGAAAGTTGCCTCACAGGTAGATAGAGTAGTTAAGAAAGCTTATGGGGTGTTAGCTTTCATAAGTCGAGGGATAGAGTTTAAGAGACGCGATGTAATGATGCAGCTCTATAAAACTCTAGTTAGGCCACACTTGGAATACTGTGTCCATTTCTGGTCACCTCACTATAGGAAGGATGTGGAAGCATTGGAAAGGGTACAGAGGAGATTTACCAGGATGCTGCCTGGTTTAGAGAGTATGGATTATGATCAGAGATTAAGAGAGCTAGGGCTTTACTCTTTGGAGAGAAGGAGGATGAGAGGAGACATGATAGAGGTGTACAAGATATTAAGAGGAATAGACAGAGTGGACAGCCAGCGCCTCTTCCCCAAGGCCACTGCTCAGTGCAAGAGGACATGGCTTTAAGGTAAGGGGAGTTAAGTTCAAGGGGGATATTAGAGGAAGGTTTTTCACTCAGAGAGTGGATGGTGCATGGAATGCACTGCCTGAGTCAGTAGTGGAGGCAGACACACTAGTGAAGTTTAAGAGACTACTAGACAGGTTTATGGAGGAATTTAAGGGGGTGTTATATGGGAGGCAGGGTTTGACACCATTGACTTCCTGGGCCACAGGATTACTAAAGACAGGGCAACCCCTCTGCCCGCCAAGATAGACGCGGTCTGCCATTTCCCCCGACCCAACACAATCAAAGGTCTTCAGGAATTTGTGGGTATGGTGAATTTCTACCACCAGTTCCTCCCTTCAGCTGCCCGAATCATGTTCACCCTGATGTCGGGTAAGGGCAAGGACATTACCTGGGATGAGGAGTAATAGAACAATGTCGACACAACATTGTGGGCCGAAGGGCCTGTAATGTGCTGTGTTCTAATCCATTGGTCTTCATTTCCAGTTCTCTGGCTGCTGTCTTCATCATCATTTGTCTTTGCTTTCCTCTTGCTTTCTTCCCTTCAATCTTTCCCATAATTACTGTGCATTCTAACTCCTCTTTCCTAATCACATGTCCAATGAAGTTGCCTTTTCATGATCTCATACGTTATTTCTCTTTTTGTGCTTTCTCTCTTCATGACATCCTTGTTAGATTCTCGTTTTGTCCATGATATTCTTTGCATCCTCCTCAAAAACCACATCTCTGCTGTCTCAATTCATTCCCTCGTGTTACTTTTGTGTGCAGTTTAAATTCCTTTGTGCACTAGTAGCAAAAGAAGTGTGCGCGTGTGTGCACACACACACACGCACACGCACACCATTAGTTTAGATGCATTCAATATTGAGCTGAACTCTATAAGTCAGATATAACTTAGCAGAGACCTGGCTTGCTTGAAAGATGAGACCTGGACAAGAAGGTAAAATACACCATAGCAATGACAAACAGATTTGAAGCTCTGACAGTGGAGAACACAACAAGCTGGTTGAAGTTTAAAAAGGCGGTGCAGGATTTTGTTACGAATCATTATGATGAGAGCAAGAAAAAGCATGGAACTGGAGATCGCACAAGAGCAGTGCAATTTCATTGAAGATAGTGGAATGCAAAAAGTAGTCTTCTTCCTTGGAATTATTTGTGAGCAGTCCATCAAGGTCCAGAAAGTCTTCGAGCTACCTTTCATTGATAACATCAAAGGTTTTGGTAAGGTGAGACATGAAGAGCTTTTGCACTTGGGCATTGATAGGTAAGATATCTGAATGATCAGAAATTTGTATTGGGAGCAAAGAGCAGGACTGAGAGTTGAACATGAGACAGGTGGTTTTTACCAGATAAAGAGGGGAGTCAGACAAAATAACAAATGAGGAAGTGTTGTGAAAAGCCGGTGTTACGAAGGATGAGCATCTCTGATGGGCAGAAGGGTGCAGAGTGGCCCATGCCCCCCCTTTTGGAGAATCGCAAATCACTACTATTTTGATGCTGTTATCAAGGAAGTAAGAGAGACAAAGGAAAGCTGCCAGGGCTGTTGTTATTGATAACAGCTCATGAAAGTTAATGAGAGAGAGTCAGCTCAGAGATACACAAAGTGGAATGTCTCCTACTGACAAAAAACATTGATTTACTGATATTGTCTTTTGGAGAAGGATTGTTTACTTGGTACTGTTCTATTCATTGAAACCCCTCAGGGGGCAACCAGAGTGGGCTGGTTTGATGGGTTACATCATCCCAACCTGATTGACACCTGAGACCTCGTGAGTGGGGATAAAAGTGAGGTCTGGGGTAACACCCCTAAGATGCACCAGGAGAAACGCTGGTGAGCATCAGAACCCCCACGAGACAGGGTAGGAGACCGGACACCGAACGAAGGGTCGGTAAATTTTACTCACAGTGTTTTGTAGCGGGACCGGTGGGGGCTTGTGTGTGTGTCCACCCTTGCCTGGGTGACGAGTCCACCACGGAAGAACGGTCTAGCTAAAGGACGGAGGGGTCATACGTGAATGGCCACAACAACAATGCATCGATGGATCAAAAATCATAAAGGAAGATTGGCAAGATAATAGCTATTACTGTTCACATGTTTCTCTCTCTCTCTCTCTCTCTCTCTCTCTCTCTCTCCAACAATTGAAACACCGCGACCAACAACTACCGCAGCCTGCATGAACTGAACTGAACTTTATATTTCCATCTGACAACTCATTATCCCCCTAGACAACAATAGAACTTGTTTCTTATTGATTATTATTATTATTATTATACCCACACTTTTAGGTTTAGTATTGCTGACGTATATTATCTGTATACTTGCATTGATATTATTTTTGTATATTTTTACTAATAAATACTGTTGAAAATAGTATCATCAGACTCCAACTGACACTTCTATCTTTGCTGGTAAGACACCCAGTTACGGGGTTCGTAACACCAGAATACGACCAGAGAAGATATCATCAATCAGAAAATGGCAGCTGGGATTTCTGGGCATGTACTGATGAAGGAGAAGTTCAAATAGCTTGCAGTGATGTAAAAAATTGACAGAAGAAGATGTCATGGTAGATAGTGAAAGGCATTCAGGAGTTACACCAAGAAATGGACAGGCAAAAAGTTTTGAACTTCCCAGATTAAAATGGTTGGAAGATCATGATTGCCCACATCAAATAACATGGCGCATAATGATAGGGGCTGGATGCAAAGAGGGCACCCTAGAGGCAAGGAAGAGGAGATGTGGGTGTCCCAGGGACTTGGGGAGTATGGGCACCCCAAAGATGAAAGTGGAAGGGAGAAGGCAGCGTACCACAGGGGAAGGGTGAGGGGTGTCAGTACAACCGAGAGGTGCGAGGGGGAACACTATTAGTGTATTTAATAGCTCAATAATATTTGAGTAATTTTGTATGTATATTGTTTGATTAAGCATTCTTTGTTTAAATAATTCAAGTATGAAGCATGAATGGCATATGTCATCACGCCACCATGTGATACATGCATGCCTCGCTTAAAGTAAAAATGATATGCATTATGGACTCTCCATGTTTTCTTTTCAATTAGTTGTAAAGTTTTGGAGTACAAAACAAAACAGTGATCCTGTTCCCCCTCCTCCCCTTACCCTTACCTCCACCCCTACCCCATCTCTGGATTGTCGTCTTCCAGCCCCCCCCCCCCGCATTTCTGGGACACCCCACTCACACATTAGAATCATACCATTCCACCCACTGTCTCCCCCTCCCGTTATGGCCCCTTTTCTCTCTCCTGTGTCTCTATGTCACCCCTTCCCACCTCCCGTTCCATTTCTGGGACACATCCTTCCCCACTCACGTGTCACCAGTTCTCCTAATCTCCATTCGCCATCTCCTTGTCTCAGGATCTCCTCCTCTGAGTCTCCCTCCTCCACCCATCTCTGGGTCCTCACCCTCTCCAGACTCTGGGTCCCTCCTGAACCCCCCCCCCCCCGTCACTGTGTTAGCCTCTCCCACTGCCCCTATTCTGTGGGGAACAACCTTTCTTCCCTCCTCTAGCCTCACTCTGTTTCTGGATGCCCCATATCCTCCCTCACCCATCCAATCTCTGGAACAACAACTTCCCTGTCAGTTCCCTTACTCCCAACCCATTCCCCACATCCCCACACTCATCTCTGCAACACTCTTGACATTTCCTGCATGGAGCTTCTCATACACCTTCCTTGTCTCCGGGGCAACCTCTTCCATACTCATAGCGGACTTCCCCATTCCTCCTCCTCTCACCCTTAATCCCAACTCTGGAATTCCCCCACCTCCCACACCCATCTCTGTGATTCCTCATTCCAACCTCCTTACCCAGGACACCACTCCATCTATTTGACACACTTTCACTCTCCGTCTCTCTGATGCCCCTCATGGAGTATGAGATGCCCCCTTTGTCACCACACACTACTCCCCCGTCTCTGCAATGCTTATACACAATTAACAATCTCTGGGATTATCAGTTCCAATTCTGCCCCCCCCCCCCCCATATCTGGGCGCCTCTTCCCACCATGTCTTATGATGCCTCAATCCCCACACCCATCTGTGTAACACCTTTTTCTCATTCCCATCTCTAGGACGATCTCATCCCACTGTCTCTGGAATGTCCCCTTCTTCCTCCTCTCTCACTCTTCCCATCTCTGTACACTGCATACACCCACCCCCACCTCTGGGATGCCTATCCACACTCTCCCCATATCTGAGACTCCCACTCTGGCCCCCCCTTATCTCTGGATCACTCCTTTCTCTACACCCAACCTTTGGCTCTGAGGAGTCCTCTTCCCCCTTACCATCTCCAGTTGCCTACACAGACACACATGCACACGAACCCCAACATATTTACACTAGTACACATACTAAATCATAAGCAGTCACTGCCACACATGAACATGTCAAAATACACACAGAAACACACACAGACTCACAGATGTTCGATGTTTAAGGTTTGGATAGGAGTGGTATTGAGGTCTGTGGCCCAGGTGCAGGTCAATGGGACTAGGCATTGCAAATGATTCGGCACAGACTAGATGGGCCAAAGGTCCTGTTTCTATGCTGTAATTTTCTATGAACCTAGGACTTTATGTTGGTGCAGTCACACACAGAATCTTTCTCGAGCCCGATGGCAGTTCTGTCGTCAGAGCCAGTTGATGAAGAAAGCTCTCATGAACACATCTGACAAACTTTTCCCCATCCAGACCTTTTGCAGCATGTGAGTCCCAGTCTATGTGTGGAAAGTTAAAATCACCAACGACCACAACCTTATGTTTCTGGCAACTGCTTGTGATCTCTCTATATATTTGCTTTTCTAAATCCTGTGATAAATGAGGTGTCTATAATATACTGTAATCCCATTAAAATGGTCATCCATTTCTTATTCCTCAGTTCCAACCACATAGCCTCATTAGACAAGTCCTTCAGTGTGTCCTGATGGACCACTGCCATATCTACCCCTTTAATTCTTCCCACTTTAATATTTCTAAAATAGTGGAACCCTGGAACACTGAGCTGCCAGTCCTGCCCCTCCTCAACAAGTCTCACTAATGGTGACAATGTGTTAATTCCACATGCTGATCCATACCTTAAGCTCATCCGCCTTTCCTCCAATACTCCTTGCATTGAAATATCTGCAGCTCAGAACATTAGGCCCAGTATGATCAAACTTCTAAATGTTGACACTGTGTGTAGGCTCAGCACATCTGAATGACAGTTGTCAATCAAGACCTCTGTGGATGAGCGTGTGCCTTTGAGGACGTGCTGGGCATACTCAAACCAACATCCGTGGATGAACCAGAAGATTTACAGTCTGCTGAGGGATAGATGTGGAATTCAAGCCAGTGATCCAGAACCAGACAACAAGTCCAGGTATGACCTTTGATAGACTATTTTAAAAGCAAATAAACAATTCAGATTGATGTTAGCAACAGAATCAGGTGTATGTCAGCTCTAGCAGGGATTGCAAGCCTTCATTTCCTACAAGATGAAACCTAACATCATGAATGGCTATGATGCTTCACTTCCAGATGAGTTCAATGCCTTGTATGCACCCTTCCAAAGGGAGAATAGACCTACACCTTTGCAAATCCCTGCAGCATCTGGTGACTTTGTAATCTCTGTCTCAGAGGCCAACATCAGAAAATTTTCAAGAGCGAGAACTCTTGCGAGGTGTTGATAGGGCATTGGTAACCTATGCCAAAGACATCTTCAACCTCTCACTGCTGCAGTCGGTGATTCCCACCTGCTTGATGATAACACCAGTGCCCAAAGAGCAGGGTGACCTGCCTCATTGACCGTTGCCCAGTTGCACTTCCATCTACTGTGATGAAGTGCTTTGAGAGGTTGATTGGTCACAGCCAGAATCAACTCCTGTCTAAGTAAGAATGTGGACCCGTTACAATTTGCCTTTCACAATAGGTGGATGCAATCTCACTGACTCTGCACGAGGGCTTGGATCACCTGGACATCAGAATCAGAATCAGCTTTGTTATCACCTGTATGTGCTGCAAATGTTGTTATGCAGCATTTGTACATTGCAAAACACAATTGAAAACTACAGTAAGTCATATATAATGTATATATTTAAAAAAAATAAGTAAGTAGTGCAAAAAGAGAAAATAGAGGAAAGAATTAGTGCATTAGTTTTCACAAGTTCAATGTGCATTCAGAAATCTGATGGCAGAGGGGAAGGAGCTGTTCCTGAATTGTTGAGTGTGTGTAACTTCCATCTCCTGCATCTCCTACGTGATGGTGATGGGGGTCCTTAACGATGGATGCCATCTTTTCGAGGTGTCCCTCCTTGAAGGTATCCAGGATGCTGGGGAGGCTAGTGCCCTTGATGGAGCCGCAGAATTTAACAACTCTGCAGTTTACTTCCATCCTATGCACTGACCATCCCCCACCACCCCCATACCAGACAGTGAAGCTGCCAGTTAGAATGTTCCCCATAGTACATCTGTAGAAATTTGAGAGGGTCTTTGGTGACATATCAACTCCTCCAACTCCTAATGCAATACAGCTGCTGTTGTGCTTTATTTGTAACTTAATCAGATTCAGTTTATTGTCATTTAGAAACCACAAATGCAAAGCAGTTAAAAAATGAGACAACGTTCCTCCAGAATGATATCACAAAAGCACACGACAAAACAGACTACACCAGAAAATCCACTTAACATTTGGCAATCCCCAATCCAGAGTCTAGAGAGGCTGCTGCGTATTAATACCGTGCTACCGTCTTAGCGCGTTCCCCGGAAAGGAGCTCCAATCTCACCAGACAGAACAAGACAAAAACTAAAGCTACAAGATCTGCACAAAACCACATAGTTACAACAGTGCAAACAATAGCATAATTGATAAAAAAAACAGACCATGGGCACAGTAAAAATAGTCCAAAGATGTTAAAGGACTATAAGTTCAAAAGAAATCACCACACAGTTTCCACAAGTCCCCAGGGTCCCGACAGATTCGCCATCCCATGCCGGCGGCAGAAGGGAATACCCCCGCTATGGACTTCGACAGCGCCGCCGGACTCAGCCTCGCAGACGCAGCACACAACGAAAGCTCCGTCGATCCCAGCCTCGCAGACGCAGCACATGCCGAAAGTGACCTGACCGCAGCAGACTCCGAGTCCATTGAACCTCCGAGCCGACAACCATCCCCTCCAGCACAGCTTCTCCGAGCACCACCCTCTGCCGAGCAGAGTCCCGGACATCACAGCAGCAACAATGAAGAAGGTCTTCCTGGAGATTTCCCGATGTTCCTCCGTGCTCCCACATCTGTTTTCAATCAATTATGATTGCGCACGGCACCCCACTTCACAAATAACAGATAATGAGCTCCGGAGTGGCTGCTGCAAGCCATCAATATGCTGGGCCCAGAATAGATCCTCAGAAATGTTAACACAAAGGAACTGAAAATTGCTCACCACTTCCTTTCTTTATCAATTACAGATCAATATTCAACACAATGATTCCCTCATTTCTAATCAAAAAGATTCAAAGATTGAGCCTCTGTAGCCCCTTCTGCAACTGGAATCTTGATCTAGTCATTTGGAGAGAACAGTCAGTGCAACTTGGAAGTAACATCTCCTCCACACTGACAGTCAATAACAGCACACCTCAGGGATGCCTGCTTAGTCCACTGCTCTACTCTACACCCATGACTTTGTGGCTAGACACAGCTCAAGTGTCATCTATAAATTTGCTAATGTCAGAACTAATGTCAGAATTTCGGATGGTGTTGAGATGACATACAGGAATGAGATAGATCAGCTAGTTGAAAGGTGGGGCAAGAACAACCTTGCACTCAATGTCAATAAGACCAAAGAAGCCATTGCGTACTTGAGGAAGAGGAAGTTGAGGGAACACACACCAGTTTTCATTGAGGGATCAGAGGTGGAAAGGGTGAGCAGTTTCAAGTTCCTGGTTGTCAACAATCACAACATAATGCCCAGGGTGCTGATGAAAAGTCATGACTGTATCCAGAGTTATCTACTGGGATGCCAAATGCACGACGACAGTGCCAGGCCTTGATTACGTGGGTGTGTTTCACAAGGTGGGATGGTGTGGGTAGACCCTTTGCACAAGCCAGGGGAGAAGGCTGCCCTATAACATTTCTTTGGGATACAGGAAGCTCTCAGACCACCTTAAACACATCCACATTTAATGCACTGAGTTGGGATATACAAGATACTATTATTTTAACTGGATTTACTGGGCACTCACAAGTCTTGGAGCTGACTACACCACTGAACATACAGTTGGGACAACTTCTCGTTGTGCTTGCCAACTGCTCAGGAATATATTGTGGGAAGTGATTTTATTAGGAAAGCAGGTTTGAGTTTTGATCTGATTAATTGTATGATTTGGCAGTCTAACGTAGCTAGAGAGCAGGTCCCAGTTGACATTCCAGTAGGATGATATGAGGATGGGATATGTATTGTTGGGGAGATGTGGGTGAAGGCAGAAAATATGACAGGCGACTGACAGGACAAACAAGTTATTTTAGATTGCCAGGCAGTGTTTGCTGAACATAAATACAACTGTGGCAGGATGCAAGGTGGGGTGTGTATACAAGGCCCTGATTCAAAAGCCCAAAGGCAATCCTGATTTCCAAAACAAGCAGAGGCAGATGTAGAGAAAATTACCTAGAATTTGTTAACACTGGGAGTTTTGTGAGAAATTGCATCTACAAATAATTCACCCATATGGTCAATTCAAAAATCCAGTGGGAGTTGGAGACTCACCATAGAATACTGGAAATTGAATAAAGTTACCCCTTTAGCTGCCTCTACTGTCGCCAAAAGTTGTGAGAACATGATTAGGCAGAATAATGTAGGAAAGTGTGTCACTGTACTGGATATATGTCATGGATTTTGGTCTGTTCCATTGAGAAGAGAGCATCAATATAAATTTGCGTTCACTTGGAAAGGACAACAGTATACATGGACAGTTTTCCCACCAGGGTCTCAGAATTCAACCATTTTCCATCAATGGTTGGTAAGTGGGCTGTAAGATTTTTCCGCTCCCCAGTGTTAAACTCAAAATGTACTTGATCTACTGTTACAGACAAAGGCCTAAGAGAAGCATTATGGGTTATTTAAAGAACTACTGCAACTATTACAGGAGATTGGTTTGAAGGTTAACCCTAAAAACACTTTAAACATGAGGCAGCAGGTTAGGTATGTGGGGTGACAAGCGATAAACCCAGGGAGACAAGCGCTTGTGGATGTAGTGGCAACACTATTCCTTCCCACTGATATGAGTGGATTGAGGACATTCCCAGTTCAGTAGGGCATTGCAGTGACCACACAGATGGCTTTTCTACCAAAACTTATCCACTCTTGGAGCTCTTGGAGAAAGGCGTTTCATGGAAATGGAAACCAGAACACACTAACACAGTTTAATATCTTAAAACTAGCAACATTGAATCTCCTGCTGTGAAGACCCAAACCCTTCTGAGCCATGCTCTTTGGAGGTCGCTGCTACCAGTAACATAATGTCAACTGTGTAACTCCAGGGGAGACATAGTCAATTGGAGCTAGTGGAATAGGCATCTCGAATGCTTACTCCAGTAGGACAAGGATATACAACATGTGAACATTGTCTATTAGCAGAGTATGGGCTGTTAAACATTTCATTTACATTGTTGGTCTTAATCCACTACCCATTTTAACAGAACTTACTCCAATTCAGCTTTTACTGGATGGTCATATCAAGGATGGGACAGTTGGTCAAACTCAACTGGTCCAATGGACAATGTTACTACAGAGTCATAGTTAAAGAGTTAACAGACCAATTATGCTGGCTGACAACTTAACCTATCAGGATGAAGCTCATGAGCATCAGGTGACAGTAGTACAAGTATGGAATAGATCATTCATTCCCATCTTACAGGATGTGGTATATATGTAGAGGATGCGAGAGAAGTAGAGATTGGAAGTGTTGCAATCAAATTACCAAAAACAATGACTACAGATTCAGCAGAGCTTGTTGCTATAGTTTTTGTTGCCATCCATCCAGACAGATATCCTTCAGGAGCAATCATAAACTCAGTTTATCTGAATATTTACCATTATGGGAATCTAGAGGTTATGTGTCAGCTGATGCTAAACCTTTACCATCAGCACCCTCATTGAAGTATATAATTGAGAAGGCATGAGGAAACACTTGGGGAGGAAAAATAAAGGTGACAGCTCACTTAAAGACAACCCCAGAACGGAACAGGAAGACTGATGAGTCAGACAGATTCAGAGCAAGATGTAGGGTGAAATGGAATCCTGATATAGAGGGAGTTATGATAGAGAAACCAGCAGACAGTACACCTCAATGGATAGCAACAAAATCTGGAACAGAGAGCAGAGAATTCAGAGAAGTATTGAAAATATCCAGGAACACAGATATGGAATGAGATAGTACTTCATAAGCTAGATTTGTGATGCCAGAGGGTGAGAGAAACCAGATTATGTATTGGTACCATGACATTTTATGGCACCAAGGAGTAGATAGAGTTATGGAACAGTTGAGGAAGCTCTGTTGGTGGCCAAGACATGGAACATTATCATTAGCATTGTTAAATTTGTGCCCAGTTTCACTCAGATAAATTGGTTAGAAAAGCAGTTTTAAGGCACACACACACACCCGTAGAAGGACCATGGGTTAACTTGCAGATTGATTTTGTAGGGCCTTTACCTTCATCTCCTGAAAGATCGAAATATATCCCAGTGATAGTGGACACATTCACAAAGTGGATCAAGGCTTTCCCAACTAGAAAGAAACGCTGCTAAGGTGACAACCAGGATTTTGTTTCAGAGAGTTTTTAACCCATTGGGGATTGCCAAAGAGTCTAGAATCCAATCAAGGTCCCCACTTCACTGCACAGGTGATACAAAAATTGGTCAAAATATTTGGGATAAAACAAAGATTCTACATCCTTTATCAAAACTAATCCAATGGAATTGTTGAACAGGTAAATAGGACTTTGAAGACAATGTTGGCTAAAATGGCTAAACAATGTAGGACCACATGGGTCACTGTCTTACCTCGTGTCCTTATGATAATCCGTAACACCAAAGCTTCTTCACACACCGCATTAAGAAGGTAGGGTTAAGGGAAGGTAATTTCTACAATCACCTAAACCAAGAAAGAGACAATGGAAGTGATAAACAGATGGGAGACAGTGTTCATTGCCAGATGTTCTGGAAATAAAGCAGGGGATAGAAGAGTTATATTTACAGGTGGGATCGGATAATTGGATAAGTACAGAAACCACTCTTCATGTTTTTTTTCTTTCCAGGTATTCAGAACTGTTTGGTGTTGTAATACTCCTGATGAATGGCCTCATAATGGTCGAGGGCTCTATTGAAGGTTACATGTTCTACAATAAAGTGTATTATTGCACAATTGTATATTCATCTGGACAGATACGAGGTATGAAGATTAGGTTGGTAATGGATGGACCATTCACAACATTCATGGAGAAGTCTGTTTAGATTCCATAAGGTGCCTTGGTAATAGGAGGCTGTGTGGGTGAGGAAAGTAAAATGGTAATACGAATTAATGAAGAACTGAGATGAGACTTTGTAAACTAAATGAGACTGATGTTTGTTGACAATCATGGCCGAGTAAGGGTAATCTGGGGAAAGGTTGGAAGTACTAAGATAATGGTAAGAAGTCATGTATTTTTTTGGATCTTGCTTCAGGAAAAATGGGGCATATAACTCAAGTACAACTTCATTGTGAATGTAATGGTACCGTTGCAGTAGACACAGATCAGAAACAAGATCATGGGTTACTGTGACGAGATCTGAAGGACTATTCTAAAGTGGACTGCTCCTTTACACGAGAGAGAGAGGGAGTGAACAGCTTGTGTGCTAATTCAGCAGCAGGATGAGACAGAAAGTCTGTGAGTTGCCTTGGAAACTGAAAGGCGGGGCTATATGATGGACAGCTCGTGTTCCGCACTTGTGAGATATATACAAGATGGACTGGATTTTTAATCAGACACACAAGAGACACATGACACTGGAGGCAAGGAGGACACTGGTGAGCTTTGTGTGCCCACGACAAGGGTGGGGTTTTGCTCACAGTGTGGACAAAGAGGTGACTGGTGGGGAGCTATCAGTTGATAACCCCACCACAGAAGACGGCATCCCCTTTTCTGTGGTCACAAGTTGGTGACTTTTAAATAAGTTTCGGGAACAGGAGGACGACATGGAGGATCAGCATCGGAATTGGAAGATAAACCAAAACTTTAACTTTCTCTCTCCAACTGTACTGAAACCAAATTCCAGAACTGAACTGATTACTTACCATACCACCGTAAGACTGTATCACCTAACCACCTGAGCTGGGGAAGCTTGGGAACCTTATTTACTCATATATATATATATACATATACTCTGCTAACATGTTTACTTTATCTCATTTTATGTTACTTTATTCACATAATTACTAATAAAATAGAGTTTATAATGGAAGACTCAGACTCCAGGTGTGTCCATTTCTGCTGGTTCTTTTTAACTCGTTATGGGGTATGTAACAATATTGGGGCCTCAGTCCGGGATTTGAACAAATCAGGCGCTCGTCCCGGAGATGAACAAAAATTGGTGGAGCCATTCTAAAATTTGTTGGGGGCTTGATTGACTAGTTGATTTGTTAGGGAAATCCCCTTTCAATTTGTGTGAGTGGATTATCAGCAGAAATGGAGTTTGAGGTTAATAAGTTTGTGGCAGAACCACCCCGGAGGCAGAGGGATGTACTGTTGGGAATTGCTCGTAAGTTAAAGTGACCACTCGCATGAAGAAGGCTCAGATACAGCTGTTGATAGCAGAGCATTATGTAGCCGAGGGGAAATTTGAAGAGGAGGTGTTGGAAATGTTTGCTGAAGGTAAAGTACTTACTGAGGCTGAGGTTCAGCTTCAGTTAGCAAAACTGAAGTATGAGTTGAAATTAAAACAGCTAGAGGCTGAAGAGGCAGAAAAACAGAGACAGTTTGAGAGGGAGATGTGGCAGCGACAGAATCAAGTGTCAGGTAGGGGTAAGGAGCTGGTTGTACCGTTTAATATCAGCCAAGAAATTAAGTTAGTACTGCCCTTTGATGAAGCTGAAGTTGACTGGTATTTCCTACACTTTGAAAAGGTGGCCCAGACTCGGAAATGGCCGAGGGATGAGTGGGCTGTCATGGTACAATGTGTGTTGAAGGGGAAGGCTCAGCAGGCGTTTTCTGCCCTGACCCCTGAACAGTCAAAGAATTATACAGTTAAAGATGCTGTGCTTAAAGTCCATGAATTGGTTCCGGAGGCGTATAGACAAAAGTTCAGGGACTTGAGGAAGCCTGGGAGCCAAACTTATGTGGAGTTTGCCCATGAAAAACGGGTGTACTTTGATTGTTGGTGTACCTCAAAAGAGGTGAATGAGGACATTGACAATTTGAGGGAGTTGATGCTGATTGAAGAATTTAAAAACTGTGTCCCTGACAACATCAAGACATATTTGAATGAAAAAGAGGCTGTGACCCTGTCAGTCTGCTAGGTTAGCAAATGAGTATGGTTTAACCCACAAGGTAAAGTTTTTCCCAAGTAGAAACTACCAAAGGAGTAGTAGGGATAACAAAGATACCCCACAGGTTAAAACGGAAAGTAAGTTGGGAACTAGTGACAAGAGTAAGGAGGAAGGAAAGCCATCAAAAGGGAGGTTTTCCCAGTTTACCTGTCACTATTGTAAGAAGCCTGGTCATGTGGCAGTGAATTGTTTTGCTATGAAAAGGGGTAAAGGAAAGGAAAAGGAGACAATTCCAGCTGGTTGTGTTCAGTCAGTTGAGATGCCACGCAGGAAGAAAGGGTCTGACCGAGTGCAAGAGGGGCTTGAGCAGTTTATCTCAGAGGGTTGGTGTCTGTAAAAGAGGGGTCAACCCCAGTTCCAGTGAGAATCTGGAGAAATACTGGGGCTTTTCAGTCACTAATATTGGATAGTGTTTTGGACTTCGGTGATGAGACAAAAACCAATGAAGTCAATATTATTAGAGGAATTGGAAAGGGGGCTGAGTCTGTGCCTTTGCACAAGGTAATGTTGAAATGTAAATTGGTATCAGGAACTGTTAAGATCGGGATACGATCTGAGTTGCCAATAGACAATGTTGATGTCCTGCTGGGTAATGACCTTGCAGGTGGGGACGTTTATCCAGCTGTGCAGCTAATGAGTAAGCCTGTGGCTGACAACCCACACACAGATGCTGATGTGTACCATGCGTGCGCCGTGACCCGAAGCATGTCTAGAAGGGTCGCTGATGCAGTTAGCAAAGACAGGAGTTTGACTTATGAGGATTTGTCAGAGACTCTTCTACCTTCCATGTTACATCAGGATCTGGGTAGTAAGGAGGATGAGAAAAGTCTGTCCTTGTCCAGGGATGAATTTATAGCAGAACAAAGTCGAGATTCTGAAATTGCTGCATTAAAGGAGACATCTCTCACAGAACAGGAGGTTCAGAGAGAGTCAGTAGGATATTATCTTATGGGTGGGGTGTTACTGAGGAAGTGGAGATCACCTACTGTCCCTGCAAGTGAGGATTGGGCCATTGGAAATTATTTAAATAATAATCTCCTCACACAAAGGACTAGTAACAGTTGCCACTGCAGTGGGTATGGTATCTGTTGTTGTCGACTCCACCATGGGGGTAAAGTATATACAGAAGATATTGGGGCTGCAGAGCAACTGGGATTGAGATGCCTAAGGCATAGGGTAACTGTTACGTACCCTGTAACAGGTTAAAAAGAACCAGCAGAAATGGACCCACTGGAGTCTGAGTCTTCCATTATAAACACTATTTTATTAGTAACTAGGTAAATAAAGTAACATAAAATGAGATAAAGTAAACAGGTTAGCAGAGTATATGTATGTATAAATAACTTACTTTCTTGGTCAAGGACGGGTCCTCCAATCAAGCAGATTTTCAATCTTCCTCCTTCTGCTGATCCATCACCACATTTGATTTGACCAATGATAGTGAAGAAACCTGAAAATAGCATTGGAGCTGTGCTTAGCCACATAGCTGTGAGAGTAAAGCCAGTGGAGCAGGGCGCTAAGCACTCAGCCTTGGAGGGGTAGGTAGAAGGGAAGCTGAAGAAGGACTAAGACTGATTGAGAGAATGGGAAAAGAAGCGGCAGATGGAAAATACTGTAGGGAAGTGCATGGTCCAAAAGTTATGAACTATTTTCTAAATGGGGAGAAAATTCAAAAATCAGAGGAGTGAAGGGACTTGGAAGTCCTTGTGCAGGATTCCCTAAAGGTTAACTTGTAGGTTGAGCTGTTGGTATTGAAGGCAAATGCAATGTTATCAATCATTTTGAGAGGACTAGAAGATAGATGCAAAGATGTAATGCTGAGGCTTTATAAGGCATTGGTCAGACCAAACTTGGGTTATTGTATACAGTTTTGGCCTTTTATCGAAGTAAACATGTGGTGTCTTTGGAAGCGAGATTCACCAGAATGATTCCAGGAATGAAAGGGTAAAGACTGCTTAGACATACTCAGCATAGCTTTGTGTGTGGCAAATTGTGTCTCATGAATTTGAGATTTTTTTGAAATGTCTTTGAGAAGGTCTTGCATGGTCAGCTGGTCTGGAAGCTCAATGCACATGGAATTCAGGGTGAGTCAGCCAATTGGATACAAATTTTGCTCAGTGAAAGGAGACAGAGGTTAGTGGTGGAGAATTATTTCTCATCCTGGAGGCCTGTTGACATGTTGTGCCACAGGGTTCGGTTCTGGGCTTACTGTTGTTTGTTATCTTTTAACAATTTGTTAGTATTGATCAGTAAGATCGTAGTTGACACCAAAATTGGTGATGTAGTGCACAATGAAGATGTTTATCTGAGTTTATGATGGTGGGAGGATGGAAATGCAATGAAGAGCAGTTTAGCTCTTCTCCAAAGACCAGGAAACTTCATATGACAGTGTAGCCACGTACCGCAAAAGCTGACATTTTTGAAAAGGTTTTTTGCTTCTTCATCATTCTGAATTTCGATAATTTCTTCTGGCAAGCTCTCTCCCTGTTCTTCCACCTTGCAAAGAAATGGGATAATTACCCCGTCTGGAATGTCCAGATCTTTCAAGTCCTTAAATCGATTCTGAAAATTCTTCTTCAGTGACTGCAAGTACTCTTGCAAATCACTGTCTGTGAAAGAAAATGAAATACTTTCTATGCAGGGAAACTGAAAACATTCTTCTCCCAATACTTTGCTTATATATTTCCAATATTCCAATAAAAATGGACACTACACTTTTTGTCTGGATTAAACTGAAATTCTCACTGTGCAGTTACATATTTAGAATGTTTAATTCAACAGATTGGTTAAGTATGTCACATTTCCATGCAGAAGTTCAATCTTGTTTTCCAAGCTTTTGTCAATATTGAGTAAAAATTCAACCACAATGCCCTAGAATGGAAAGTCACATGCTGGAAACAGATACAGTGGAGGCTAATAAACTGAGAGAAGGGAAATGTATTTTTACAGGAGATAGGGTGGGAAGAGGTATAATCGACATAATCTTGGGAATCATAAGGTTTAGAAAATATGTCCGTTGACAATTTATCTCCAGCAATGGAGACAGAGATTGAGAAAGGGGAGGGAGGTGTCAGAGATGGGACAAATTAATTTAAGGGCAGGGTGTAAGAGGCTAAGTTGATAAAATTTATGACCTCAGCATAGGTGCATGAAGCGGCACCAATCCAGTCATTAATGTAGCAGAGGAAGTGATGGGGCATATAATCGGGGAAGCCTTTGAACAAAGATTTTTCTGCATAGCTAAGGCACGCATAACAGGGACCATGGCTACCCCTCGAGTTGGAGAAAGTGGGAGGAGCCAAAGGAAAAATTGTCCAGGGTGAGGACCAGTTTTGCCTGATGGAGGAAGGGGATTTTGGTTGTTTTTGTGAAGAAAGAAGCAGGGAGCATTGAGGCCTTTTTGATGGGGGACAGAAGTGTACATGGACTGAACATCCAAGGTGAAGATGAGGCAGTCAAGGGCCCTCCTCCAACCTGATAGCATGAATATTGATTTCCTCTTGGGTATACAAATTCACACCACTCCCCCATTCCCCAATCTGGCCTTTTGGCTTCCCCCTGGGTGGCCTCCTCCTCCTCTGGTCTACTCTCCTCTCCTATCAGATTCCTTCTTCTCGAGCCCTTAACCTTTCTCACCCTCTTGGATTCACCTATCACCTTCCAGCCGGCCTCTCCCCCAACCCCCTTTTTTTTTATTCTGGTGGCTTCCCTCTTCCTTTTCAGTCCTTAAGAAGTGCCTTGGCCAGAAACGTCGACTGTTTATTCTTTTCCATAGATGCTGCCTGACCTATTGAGTTCCTCCAGCATTTTGTGTCTGTTGCTCTGCGTTTCAAGAATTCTCCGTCTGTGAACCAGGGATTAAATGCACAGGCATAAGACTGGCATATAGTTCCTGAATTTCAAGGGACAAATGGCGCTGAAGGATGGACAGCAGGTAGGAGTGGCTCTCCGGGCAGGGCCTGGATAAGCATTGGTGTCCACATCGAAGGTGCTTGCGCTGTTCCTTTAGCACAGGCACATTGCTGGGACCATGATAGATCGGTCTCTCTTTGTGAGGGGTTCTGGGTATAGAGGCAGACGTGGATAACACTTCATGCACTTCCCCAACACTCAGTAGGGTATATTTGGAAGCACAAGTGGATGGAACAGGAGCAGATGGATCTCCCAAACACTTGTGCTCCAGCTCCCTAAATCAAAGGATTAGGAACTCAGAACAAATTACAGAGCTGAGTTAATCTCAGATGAAGAGTCCACCGTCTAGTCAATGAAAGTATCGATTCATGCTGCATTGAAAAGAAATCCTTCCATCTGCACTAGTTCTTGAGAAAACTACCTTTGTTCTACCTCCTCTCGTTCTGGACCTTTCTACCTGTAATAACATGTCTTGACTCATTTCTTTGGGTACATAATGATATCAAACACCCTTGTTCTGGGCAACGTGACCTGTAGCTTTCCCATCACCAAAGTTCGTTTGAGAAATGCTGCTGCCCTCCCCTTTGTATTCATTGGCAATACCACCAATGAGTTCACCACTGCCAAACATGTGGGGTGAGAGGTCAGAGTCTCCAGGATCATCCTTGTAAAACCATGTGGTCTTTATAGCATGGTCTGTTCTTTGACCAGAATTTGAAGTAATACTAATGGAGTGAGACAGATTGAAGACGGGCAGAAATGGCCCATTCTGTTACAGACTGGAAAACTGTCAGAGAATTTGATGGTCAGTCCAGATGCCTGATCCACCCCCAGTTAGAAGATGCCAACTTAGGTTGAAACTTACTGTTACAGTGTGATGTCAGAGCTCACTGCAGAGACTGTTACGCCTGTGCCCCTCCTTTTTGAGAATCGCAAGATCGCTATTAAGTCAGGGCAGGAGACCCAGGAAATGAGAGAGAGACGTTTGGAATGTCCTGGCCCTCAGCGATACAAAGCCACGGAGAAGGTCATTGTCTCTTGGAGACGGAATTGTGTATTGAGTACTGTGCTTCGTGGAAGCCCTCAGGCAACGTGGGCTGGTTGGGGGAGGGGGATGGCATCATTCCACCCTGAGTGACATCTGAGACCCCGTGAGTGGGGATAAAAGAGGGTCTAGGGAACGGCCCCTTCAGATGCACCAGGAGAAACGCTAGAAGTCCCGTGACAGCGTTAAATAGCGACAGCCGGTGGGGCTCGCGTGCGTCCTTTCCCTTGGCCTAGGAATTGGCGGGCATCCACGGAACGGCTTAGCTAAAAGGACCGACTACAAAAAACGGAACTCTCGAAGGATCGACATCATAAAAAGGAAAAGCTGGCAAGTTTAAACATCTATCTCTCTCCAACCAAAAGCTGCAGCTTGAATGAACTAAAGTGACTTTTATATTTCCATCGGACAATACATTACCCCCTAGACAAAGATAGAGCGATTCCTTATTGATTATTATTATACCCGCGCTTTTATATTTAGTATTGATGACGTATGTTATCTGTATGTTTGCATTGATATTATTTTTGTGTATTTTTTATCAATAAATACTGTTAAAAATAGTACCATCAGACTTCAACGGACCTCTCTATCTTTGCTGGTGAGTGACCCAGCTACGGGGTACGTAACAAGACTAACATTTGAAATGCTGTTCCTCAACCATTAATGTCTTTTGTAAATCTTTTTACAGGTTAGAAACAGCAAAGATTTTGTTTTCAAGAATCTCAAACACAACAAAAAGTCAGTTTTACTCCCTCTGCCAGATACTTAAAGAGTGACTAAGTATTTTCTTTGTAACATCGATATAAAGAACATATCCAGCTGAAAATATACTTTGTATTTGAAGTGAAATTTTCTGTTGTAACTCAGTAAAATCCACTGGAACTAGGTACTGAGAGCACACCAGCATTTGTTCATTAGAGAGAAACTCTTCAACTGCATTGATTGTGCGAGGAATTCACTGCGTCTGACATCTGACTTGAGACGTTGACAGCAGGGAGATGTCATTCACCTGCTCTCAGTGTAGGAAGCCATTCTCTCACTCAGCCGACCCTCAGACATACCAGTGAGTTCACCTTGGGGAGAGGTCATTCACCTGTTCTGTGTGTGGGAGGGGATCTACTCAGTCATCCAGCCTGAAGATACATCAGCAAGTTCACACCACAGGGAGAGGGTTCACCTGCTCTGACTGAGCGAAGCGATCCATTCTGTCATCCATGCTGACGATATTACTGAGAATTCACAACAGCAGCAAGCCGTTCACCTGCTCTATGTCTTGTGAGAGAATCACTCACACAGACACACCAGTGAATCCACAAGGGAGAGAGACCTTTCATTTGTTGTGTGTATGGGTGCAAATTCACACAAGGGAGAGTATGTTCAACTGCTCAGACCATCCGAAGGATTCACTCACTCATCCTACCTACAGACACATCAGTTAGTTCACACTGGGGAGATGTTGTTCACCTGCTCAGACTGTGGGAAGTGATTTAATCTATCATCGCAACTGAAGGCACACCAGCAAGTTCACACTGAAGAGTGGCCATTTACCTGCTCTGACTGTGGGAAGAGATTTCACCAGTCATCGCAAGTGAAGGTATATTCATGTGTTCAGACCTGTCGTGTGTGAGCAAAAAGTTTTACTCGGTCATCCCACCTGCTGACAAATCACCAAGTTCACACAGAGGAAGCAGTTTAAATAATTCTTTGTTTAACTTTTAACCATTACATTTGGTAAATCCAGTTGCAAGTTGAAGAGTGATATTAGTGTCAGATTCTCCAGTTATTGTTGCTGTTCGTCACACGTGGAATTGAACCATCACTGTACCGTTACTGTGCACAGGAGGTGTTTGCTCTGATGGTACCTTTGAAAAATCTATCATCTTTATACTCAAGACAACCAAATTTCTTTAGAAAACCGAATCTAATCAAAAGGCAACACAATTCTAACACGTGTATAATGTGCTGTTATGTGTGCTGAACAAACCAGATGGAAATGGGGTCCAGAGCTACCCCCCCCCCCCCCACACCGGGAACTATGCTGCTAATGAGACAGAGAGAGATGAGGAACAGAGGTAGAGACATCTGCTACAGATAAGAGAGAGAGAGAGACGACGACTGATTTATGTATTATGGCTTCTTCACTGATTATTTACCTTTCGTTACAAGGACACTTCTTTGCTCAAGAAGTCTCAGTAACGTTCTTGCTGAGCCAGCAGGGAGTGGCCTAGTTTGATGGACATGGACATATTGAGTTGATGGATGGCTGATACCCCGTCAATGGGGATAAAAGACAGGTCTGGGGAGACACCCTCAGACACACCAGTGGACACTGAAAGAGTGTTGTGCACCCACAGGAAGGTGGGGGCTTAGAGGACCGAATCAGGAGATCGGTCACAAAGCTGTGTGCTGTGTGATGGCAGGGCCGGTGGGGGCTTGTGTGTGTGTCCACTCACGCCAGAGTGACGAGCCCACCACGGAAGAACAGTCTAGCCGAGAATGGAGGGGTCGTAACCCAATGACCACATCAGTACAACGGAACAAGAAGACAACAGAAAGTTTGCCTGCTGCAGCTGCTCACATCTCACTCGCTCTCTCTTTCTTTCTCTCTCTCTCCAACGTTGCAACACAACAACAACTACCTCAGCACAAACTGAACTGAACTGAACTCTATATTCTCTTATGACAATTCATTTACCCCTAGACTTTGATAGAGCTTGTTTTTACTGTTGGATTATTATTCCTACACTTCTGTTTTTATTATTGCTAACCTGTTTTATATGTATATTTACATTTTTGATACTGTATTGTTTAGTTTACTAATAAGCACCTTTAGTTACAGTACCACCAGACTCCAACGTATCATTCCATTTCTGCTGGTCTGTTAACACAGTTATGGGGTACGTAACAGTGCTAACACAGCCAATTAAACAATGCGAAGGTGTATATAACTGTTATACCACCTTCTGCCAATAAGTGGAGACAAATTTCCACATACTGTATAAAGAATACAAAATACTTAAACATACAAATTATAGTACCATAGAACTGTAGAACATTACAGCACAGAAACAGAAACAGGCCTTTTGGCCCTTCTTGGCTGTGCCGAACCATTTTTCTGCCTAGTCCCACTGACCTGCACCTGGGCCATATCCCTCCAAACCCCTCTCATCCATGTAGCTGTCCAAGTTTTTCTTAAATGTTAAAAGTGAGCCCGCATTTACCACTTCATCTGGCAGCTCATTCCACACTCCTACCACTCTCTGTGTGAAGAAGCCCCCCCCCCCATGTTCCCTTTAAACTTTTCCCCCTTCACCCTTAACCAACGTCCCCTGGTATTTTTCTCCCCTATCCTCAGTTGAAAAAGCCTGCTTGCATTCACTCTATCTATACCCATCATAATTTTATATACCTCTATCAAGTCTCCCCCCATTCTTCTACACTCCAGGGAATAAAGTCCTAACCTATTCAACCTTTCTCTGTAACTCAGTTTCTCAAGTCCTGGCAACATCCGTGTAAACCTTCTCTGCACTCTTTCAACCTTATCAATATCCTTCCTGTAATTTGGTGACCAAAATTGCACATAATACTCCAATTTTGTATCTGTATTCCCAGATCCCTCTGTTCTACTGCACTCCTCAGTGCCCTACCATTTACCTTGTATGTTCTACCTTGGTTTTTCCTTCTAAAGTGCAATACCTCACACTCGTCTGTATTAAACTCCATCTGCCATTTTTCCAGCTGGTGCAGATCCCTCTGCAAGCTTTGAAAACCATCCTCACTGTCCACTACACCTCCAATCTTTGTATCATCAACAAATTTGCTGATCCAATTTACCACATTATTATCCAGATCATTGATATAGATAACAAATAACAATGGACCCAGCACTGTTCCCTGTGGCACACCACTAGTCAGAGGCCTCCACTCAGAGAAGCAATGATCCACTACCACTCTCTGACTTCTCCCATTGAGCCAATGTCTAATCCAATTTACTACCTCACCATGTATACCTAGCAACTGGATCTTCCTAATTAACCTCCCATGTGGGACCTTGTCAAAGGCCTTACTGAAGTCCATGTAGACAACATCCACTGCCTTCCCTTCATCCACTTTCTCTGTAACTTCCTCGAAAAACTCTAATAGATTGGTTAAACATGACCTACCATGCACAAAGCCATGTTGAGTCTCCCTAATAAATTCCTGTCTATCCAAATACTTGTAGATCCTATCTCTTAGTACTCCTTCCAATAATGTACCTACTACCAACATCAAACTTACCGGCTATGAAGACATTGCCATGAACTCCAGTTCCACTAGTTCTGTTGGTTAACAGGTGTAGACAGTTGGTTCATCTGTACCAATCTTGGACTTCAATATCTCGCTCCACTTGTTTGGCAGTCTGCACTGGATCAATGTAGGAAATGGCATTTTCACTCCAATTTGCTTTTGTTTGCTTCACCAGTTTGGCAACATCTGGTTTCAAACCATCCATGAAAGTGGACGTGAGAGAGTCATATGTGGATTATTCCATATTATCTTCAGTCATTGCTTGAACTCCCGAGTAGCTGATACAAAATGTCTTGTAGCCATCTTCATACTCCGAAACATAAGATGAAGCCTTTTGGATGAAATCAATCACTTTCTTCCAATCAATCTGTGGTGGGGTTTTCATTCCAACCACTTCTTAATGGTGTCCCAAACATCTGGTAAAACCTGTTTATCCTGTCCTATAACATCTTCAACTCAAAGTGTCAACTGTCTTGTTTCTTTAGAAGACAGCATGCCAGCTAAAATTTGAATGCCACCATATGGATGCAACTTTTATATGTTCTTAATTCATCGAAGTTCAGGCCAAGGTTTTAAGCTTCCTTGTTTTTGGATGTTGAATTTCATTAAAAGCAAACGGTCCAGTTTGTCATTTCTTCTTGGTTCTAGTGGTTGATGGTAACTCTCTCATCTCTTTACATTTTTTCCATTTTCATTATTGCGTGTTTTCACTCCCTTGTTTTTTATTGGGGCAAATTAAATATGTTCCAGATGCTGGGAGAGTCCAGTACTAGAGGGCATGGTTTAAGAATAAGGGGCAGGTCATTTAGGACAGAGTTAAGGAAAAACTTCTTCTCCCAGACAGTTGTGGGGGGGTGTGGAATGCACTGCCTCAGAAGGCAGTGGAGGCCAATTCTCTGGATGCTTTCAAGAAGGAGCTAGATAGGTATCTTATGGATAGGGGAATCAAGAGATATGGGGACAAGGCAGGAACCGGGTATTGATAGTAGATGATCAGCCATGATCTCAGAATGGCTGTGCAGGCTCGAAGGGCCGAATGTTCTACTTCTGCACCTATTGTCTATTGTCTATTGTCAAATTATGACTTGGGTGTCAAAACAATTATCTCATCTCTGTCTGTCATTATCACCGAGACCACTAGAGGTCTCTGTTGCGTTAATGCTATAATAACATTGCACTCTGCTTCTGGGGACTAGTCAGTCTTGCCCAGGGGTGGGCAAACTTTTTGACTTGTGGGCCACAAAGGGTTCTAAAATTTGACAGGGGGGCCGGACCAGGAGCAGATGGACGGAGTGTTTTGGTAATACACCTCATAAGAGAAAATAAAATATCATGGGATAAGTAGAAAACATTTGCTTTAATTTCAATTGAAAATGAACAAATGCATTACAACAAAATATCTGTCTTTGAAGTCCCATGGTATTTAGCTATTTATTGAAATGACTTTTAAAACACTGAAAATTAAAATACAGCTTTTTTTTAATAGTAACAGTTATTATTTTAAAGCACTGAAAATTCTGTTATCCTTCAAGATATTATCATCATCACTCTCCTCCTGACTGTCTTTATTTCAAAAACGGTAGGAGATGCAGGTCTACTTGTCCTGCTCCTTCTTATTCAATTGTCCCCTGTGCCAAAACTCAACAACGACCAGCACAAAGACAGAACAGTGACAGCGTGCCAGTATGCGGAGCGCGTTATTTGATCTGGAGCGCATTTTTTATTTTGAGAACGTACGTGCACCTGCACACTACTGATGTCCATCACTTAACAGAAATGACATGTAACTTGTAAGGCTTATTGAGAAAAATGTTTTCAAATGCATTTTTACATAACACAACGAAGAAACTTATTTTTAATTTCAGTGGGAACAGTGTTGTTGGTCTCCCTTTTTAGCCAGCGCATCAAAGTCTGGATTTAGTTTTGTTGTGGCGATTCTCAGGATGGATCTGAGGTGTTGGTCAGTTAACTTGGATCTGTGGCTGGCTTTGTTGATGTCATTACACTGAACGCCTGTTCACACAAATAGGTCGAGCTGAACAAAGAGTAAAGCGCAAATGTGGAGTAATATGCTGCACCTCAACAAAGGTCAATGTGTAGCGGTGTGCTACATGCAGCGCTAAAATTACGACACGGAGTCGGTAACTGCAGTCGAAGAAAAAAACTTTATTCGAAATCCCCAGCCTCACTTTTAAGCCTCCCTCAACCTGCCCCCCCGTGGCGCAGAGGCTCCAAAGCTCTGTGCTCGCAAATCCCCGCAGGCTATCTCCCTTAGCCGGAACGCTGGCTAATTGTGAGCCGGTTCGGATGTGCCAGGAAATGGGTCGCCACAAATGTATATAGAGTGCGTCATCTATTGGGAAAACTCCAGAATTGCGGGGGAAAAAACGTTAACAAGGTTTATTAATATAATTTCATCAAGTTCTGCGGGCCGGATTAAAAAGCTTAACGGGCTGCATATGGCCCGCGGGCCGTAGTTTGCCCATGCCTGGTCTTGCCTGTATTTCAACACGATTGACATCACTGTCAACATCTCCCACTGGGTTGGCAGAAGGTCGTGTAGCTGGAGAGAGATGCATTCAATTAATAAAGATATTTGTTCTTCAGACTTTTTCATATTTAGCCACTTTATTCCTTCAGCATGTTACACATTTCTTGCCTCTCCCCCAACGGATTAGTTAAATTATCCATTTGCCGAGTGATGGCTTGACCTAATTCACACTGTTTCTGTTCACGGCTTAATATTCAACGTTGTAGCTGTCCTAGTTTGGAGTGTTTACCGTATATGATTTTTTTTCAACCTCGATAAGATTCTAAACTCCCAGAGAAGCTTTTTATCCCTAGACAGCACTGAGATTTCACTGCGTATTTTCTGGTTAATCGTATCAAGTATATATACTTCATTCAAGTAAGCGCTTAAAATCTGAGTTAACTGTTCGCTTGCGGCTGCGGATTTTGGAGATTCAGTAGTTTTAGTAGGGCTGACAGACCAGCTGCGCCCGAGAATTCATTGGAGATCATTCTTAGCCGGCAAATATAACATCGTTCAGGATTATTCTTTCAGCCCAAGAATTTATCCAGGCTTATTTCTTAGTTTTTAGTAGGGATCCGCCACAAAGTAAAATGCAGTTTTCTTCTCACTCTACAACACTTTAAAGGGTAAACTGAAGCAGAATCAGACGATTTCTCTGGAGTTAAATGGGCGGAGTCTCTTACCTCCTGGATGCGCGCCAAAATTCCTTTCTTTCCACGATGAATTCTTTTGAATTCTGATTTTATTAAGTATCCGGCCCCTCGTTGGGTGCCATAAACTCTCGAATTTCTGTCGTTTTCAATCCCTAGATTCTCGTAGAATTTCGGGAATGAACAAGAAACTTCGATGCATTGATTATTCACAATCGTTTATTTGAAAGTTTAAAGTAAAAATTGTTTTCAGAATACATACATGACACCACATACAACCCCGAGATTCTTTTTCCTGCAGGCGTACTTAGCAAATCTACATAACAATAACTGTAAACTGGATCAAATGGACAACAAACCGGGAAAATGCGGATGTAAATAAATAGCAATAAATTACAAGCACAAAATAACAAGATAAAATAGTCCTGAGATGAGTGAAGTTATCCCCTTTTGTTCAAGAGCCTGATGGTTGAGGGGTAGTTACTGTTCTTGAACCTGGTGGTGCGAGTCCTGAGGCTCCTGCACCTTCTACCTGATGGCAGCAGTGAGAAGAGAGCATGGCCTGGGCGGTGAAGATCATTGATGATGGATGCTGCTTTTCTACGGCATCGTTTCATACAGATGTGCTCAGTGGTTGGGAGGGTTTTATCCGTGACGTACTGGGCTGAATCCACTACCTTTTGTAGGATTTTCCGCTCAAAGTTATTGGTGCAGCCAGTCAGCACACTTTCCATCATACATCTATAGACCTTTGCCAAGGCTTTCGATGACACATCGAACTTCCACAAACTCTTGAGAAAGTTGAGACGTTGTCATGCTTTCTTCGAAATTATACTTATATGACAAGGGAATAGCAGAGGGAGCGATGCCTGTGGAAAGTGTGGGGGTGGGGAGGGGTAAAAATATGTTTGCTGCTAGGATCCCCTTGGAGACGCGGAAGTTGTGGAGGATGAAGTGTTGGATGCAGAGGCTCATGGGGTGGTAGGTAAGGACAAGAGGAACTCTATCACTGTTAAGGCAAAGGGAAGGCAGGGTGAGTGTGAATGTATGGGAATGAGAAGATATGTGGGTATGGACAGCATCAATGGTGGACAAAGGGAAAATCCATTCCCTAAAGAAGGAGGACATCTCTGATATCCTGGAAAGGAAATCGAGATACTGGGAACAAAGGAGCTGAGCAAAGGGAATAGTGTTTCTATCGGAGACAGGATGAGATGAGGTGTAGTTAAGATACTCTGGAAATTGATAGGCTTATAAAAGATATTGACACATTTTGTCTCCAGAGATGGAGACAAGCAGATTGAGAGGGGTGTCAGAAATGGACCAAGTGAATTTAAGGACAGAGTGGAATTTACAGGCAAAGTTAATGAAATTGACAAGTTCAGCACGGGCACATGAAGCGGCAACAATGCAGTTGTCAGTGAAATGGAGGAGCAGCTGAGTAAAACTTCGATGGAACAGGGTGAGAAACCAAAGCTGTGCTCGCACATGCCAAGCCTTTGGGGCTCCGGGAATTGGTGGGGACTAGAAGATAAGGGGAGGAGGAGGGAATCAAGACCGGGAGTATGAGGCTACAGAGGGAATATCAGCAACATTTCAAAACTGACCGAGTGAAAGAAATGTTGTTGATGTCTGCACAATGCTGGAGGAACTCAGAATGTCGGGCATCACCTATGCAGAGGAATAAAGAGACCCTTCACCCTGTCTGGACTGTTTGTTCTTCTGCCATGTGACACATGGAATGCATGTTGATACTGAGAAAATTACTGAGTCTTGATGAAGGGTCTCGGCCCAAAACGTCCATTATTTATTCTTTTCCATAGATGCTGCCTGGCCTGCTGAGTTCCTCCAGCATTTTCTCTGTTTTGCTTGAGGTTATTGCTTATGGGAGCTTGCTACTTTAAAGTAACAGCCGAGACTTCAAGGTTAAAAAGAACACTGAGACACCTGGTATACAACCAGTGCTTGCGGACTGTTTTAATGTGACCTTGATTACCCCGCAGTGTCTGGACTGAGGAATTCGCCGCCGGTGACCCAGCGATCAAATGCGCATGCGTGAGTCACAGCTGGCTCCGGAAATCGCGCATGCGCTCAGTGGACAAAAGTCTCGAGTATCGCACGCAGGGAGGACTGGGCAGCAGAATAAGTGTTTTGCGTTAATAATTAGAGAATATGGTTTTGGGGATTTGCGGATTAGCCCAACCAGGTGTTCCACTGTGGAAATTTCTGGAAGAGGGAATAGGTTTGACGTTACTGGGGGATAGTCAGGATCTTGTAGGTGGTGAGAGGGTGTCTGGTCATTTACAGCTGCAGCAGGTTTTCTTTTTGCCCATCTTCACAGATGGTGCTGAAGACCCGGTGAGTAACCGGGTGAGCTCTGGGGTATTCATCCCCTGGTTTAATGCTGAGGTGGGGAAAAGGCTGACAGATGGGTTGTCTGTCTGTACAGCAGAATTTCTGGCCATTATCGTTAGTCTGTATTGAGATGAATGAGTTAAGCTGAACAGAGTCGTGATCTGCCTCGGTACTGCAGAGTTTGGAATCGAAACGTTCAAGGGCAGGGTTAGGAATGGAAGTGTTCTGGAGAGTGCGGGAATCGTAGTCCAGTTCTGTTGGGTACCAGGTAACGAATGGGTCGATGTTCTCGCAAAACAGGAACTTGCTAAGTCAGAGATTGTAGTTAATGAGAAAGTATTGTTACGTATTCAGGCAACAATAAATATATGAGATCGGCAAGGGTTTCTTATAACAAACAACACGTTTATTAAACACAGAAAACAAACCCCCCAAAAGTAAACAAACACTACCGTAACCGGAAACAGCTGCTGAGCGGCAGCCCAAACAGTTCTTAAAGTGATATTCCAAAAACAGTTCTTAAAAGTGGTATTGCCAAAAGTTCGATATGCTCACAGTCCATTTAAAAGGAGAGACCTTATAGGATGATTTAAATTCTCTTTCACGTCGCTTGCTTCGATCCCCGACGTCGAGCTTCCCACGAAGAATTCACGAAGCAGAACGGCTTAAAGGCACTGACCTTTCCTTCTCCACTACCTTCAATCCTTTCTAGTTAAACCTAGGGATTAACACGAAGATAGTCAACGAAATCCTTCCAAATAAGGATCAAACAAAGGTCGCCCCTGTTTCACCGTAGAAAGCGATTCTCCTCGATCTTTAACTTCCAATCTTCACTCTCCACTAATTTCGAACTAACAGGATCGTAAAGAACCTGCTGGCAATGACCTCTTAAACTTTAGGCATTAAATAAAAACTTCATCTTTCAACTAAACTGCGTCATCACTTAAAACACGCAGTGGCATGAAGTTAACCTGGCAAATCCAGCCACGTGCTGCCCCTCCTCACAGGGTGGGATCTACCTTTTATAACCTGTAAAAAAAAACCAGTCACATGATCTCTACTGGCGGAAAAATGACGTCATTCCACCATCACAAGACCATCACCTCAAGTCCAGTACAGCTTCAACCCCAGTCACGTGACAAGGGCACCACTGTCATGTGTCACGAGTAGGTAACACCTCCCTCCAAAAAAACATTTTTGGTCTGACAAGAACAAAAATTTTTAACAATTGCTTACAAGAAAAACAAAGGTATAAATTTTATAACATACACAATATACAGTACCATCATATAACAGCTTATAACTCACAATACAGTAGGAGTGTTACAATTGAAAAAAAAACCACTCCATAAAAAAAATTACATTGTACATTCAACATCGAGATAGACAATCAGCAACCACATTATCTTTACCTTTAATATGAGTCATCACAATATTGTACTCTTGTAACATCAAACTCCAATTTAATAATCTTCTGTTTTTGTTTTTCATCTTACTCAGAAAAACTAACGGATTATGATCAGTGTAAACAATAAGTGGTTTTTGAGTCGTACTAACATATACCTCAAAATATTCCAAAGCTAAAACAAGAGATAACAATTCTTTCTCTATTGTCAAATAATTTCTTTGATGCTTATTAAATTTCTCAGAAAAGTAAGCTACTGGATGATCACCCTCATTCCTTTGCATTAATGCTGCTCCTGCCATCTCATCACTAGCATCCACAGCCAATGAAAAAGGTTTTCCAAAGTCAGGTGCCTTAAGCACAGGTTGTTGACATATCATTGTTTTCAATTTTTCAAATGCTTCTTGACAAGGCACCGTCCATACAAACTTCTCATTCTTCCGCAGAAGGTTAGTTAATGGAAGGGCAACATTTGCAAAATTCTTACAAAATTTCCGATAATATCCTACCATTCCCAAAAACCTCCTGAGAGTCTTCTTCCCCATTGGAGTGGGAATCTCTAAAATTGCCTGAACTTTTGCCTGAACAGGAGCTACCTTACCTTGACCCACAACATAACCAAGGTAAGTCACAGTGGCATGTCCAAATTCACTCTTAGCTAAATTAATAGTTAAGTTAGCTTTTGAAAGCCAAGCCTTTCAAACAATTTCTCCATCGCAATAATGTGTGCTTCCCAAGTATCATTTCCTGTCACTAAATCATCAATATAAGCATCAGTATCTTTCAATCCCTGAATCACAAAATTAATCATCCTCTGGAAAGTACCTGGGGCATTCTTCATCCCAAATGGAACAACATTATACTCATATAACCCAGATGGAGTTACAAATGCAGAAATCTCTCTACCTCTGTCCGTTAATGGAACACACCAATACCCCTTCAATAAATCAATCTTTGTAAGGAACTTTGCTTTTCCAACTTTATCTACACAATCATCTACTCTAGGAATTGGATATGCATCTGTTTTCGTTACAGCATTCACCTTCCTATAATCTGTACAAAACCTAATACTACCATCTGGCTTTGGCACCATAACACATGGCGAACTCCAATTCGAGTTAGAATGTCTAATGATATTATTCTCTAACATATATTCAATTTCTTTCTCAGCAAGTTCACATTTTTCCATGTTCGTCCTATATGGATGTTGTTTAATAGGTTTGGCATCCCCAACATCTACATCATGTGAAGCTATAGTAGTCCTTCTCGTAACATCTGGAAACAACTCCCTATATTTAAAAATCAACTCCATCTGTTGTCTCTGCTCTAACTGTAAATGTGCTAATTTTTCATCAATATTTTCCAGAATGGTTGAATTTGGTAACCTAACAGAAACAATGTTGGATTTAGAATGAAAGTCAGATGAATCATCTATCATGTTCCTAGTTAAATCAAACTCATTCTCACTAACCACAACAGTCACAGTATCAGATTCTTTCTCAAAATATGGTTTCAACATATTTATATGGCAAAGTTGTGTTGACCTTTTACGATCTGGAGTTTTTACCACGTAATCCACATCATTGATTTTACACACAATTTCATAAGGACCATGAAATCTAGCTTGTAAAGGATTTGTCTGCACTGGGAAAAGAACCAACACCTTATCTCCAGGCTTAAACCTCCTCATCCTAGCTTCTTTATCATACCAAGTCTTCATTTTCTCCTGAGCCAACTTTAAATTTTCCTTAGCTAAGCTACAAGCTTTATGTAACCTGTCCTTAAATTTCAAAACATAGTCCAACAAATTAGTGTGTACTTCCTTACTAATCCACTGTTCTTTCAACAAAGCTAAAGGTCCTCTAACTCTATGCCCAAACACAAGTTCAAATGGACTAAAACCTAAAGATTCCTGTACCGATTCCCTTACTGCAAATAAAAGTAAGTTTATACCCTCATTCCAGTCACTTTCATTTTCCACACAAAATGTCCTAATCATATTCTTGAGGGTAGAATGAAACCTCTCCAAGGCACCCTGCGATTCTGGATGGTATGCAGATGAAGTGATTTGCTTAGCTCCCAATTTATAAACTATCTGTTGAAACAATCCAGACATAAAATTACTGCCTTGATCAGTTTGTATCTCCTTAGGTAATCCAAAATAAGTAAAAAAATTTATAAGGGCCTTTGTCACAGTCTTAGCTTTTATATTCCTAAGTGGTACTGCCTCTGGAAACCTAGACGAAGTACACATGATAGTCAACAAATACTGATAACCAGTTTTTGTCTTTGGTAATGGACCAACACAATCTACAATAACTTTAGAAAATGGTTCACCAAATGCTGGGATAGGTTGTAATGGAGCTACTGGTGTAACCTGATTTGGTTTACCCACAAGTTGACAAGTATGGCACGTTTTACAAAACATCTTTTCTTAGACCAGGCCAGTAAAAATGTTTTAAAATCTTGTCCACAGTTTTCCTTACCCCTTGATGTCAACCTAAAGGCACACTATGAGCTAAAGTCAAAATCTCATTTCGATAAACTTTTGGAACAACTACCTGGTAAACAACATTCCAATCCTCACTTGCAGGAATTGTAGGCAATCTCCACTTCCTCATCAACACTCCTTTTTCCAAGTAATATCCTACTGGCACCTTATCAATTTCACTATTTAGTGAAACCTGCTCTTTTAATTTTGTAATCTCAGAATCTCTATTCTGCTCTGCTATCATCTCCTTCCGAGACAAAGATAAATCTTTATAGTCAGACTTACTCCCAGAATCTTGTTCAAACAACGAAGATAAGAAAGTCTCTGACACATCCTCAAAACTCGAATCCTGAGTTGAACAGTCCTGAATAACAACCTCATTCTGCGCATCAATCTTTTTAGCCATAGCTCTAGTCACAACACAGGAAGAATCTGTGTTAGAATTCAACTCTGGTTCCTCTGACTCCATTGTCAAATGCACTTCAGGAAAAACTTGTCCACCTGCCAAGTCATTACCTAACAATAAAGAAATACCCTTCACAGGTAAACTATGCTGTAATCCTACTTTAATAAATCCTGTAACTAACCCTGACTTTAAATTTACTTTATGTAAATGTACAGGCATAAAATCACTTCCAACACCCCTTATGTAATTTACCTCACCAGTATCAGACTCTTCATTAAACTTCAACACACTGTCTAACATCAGTGATTGAGAAGCACCAGTATCCCTAAGGATTTTTATTGGCACCAGAGTAGATCCTTCCTTCAAGGATACAAACCCTTCAGTTATAAAATGATCATATCCCTTTCTAACTTGGTCAGACTCTAGCAAAGCCTCATTTGTTTTTATCAAACCCTGTAACTTTACAGGTGCTTCAGTATGTTGCACACAAGCATCTGGAACTGCTTCCTTCTCTTTCCTTTTCAATTTGAAACAGTTAGCTATTAATGGCCAGGCTTCTTACAATAGTTACAAATAAGACCAAACTCTCTTTCCTTCACAGGCTTTCCTTTCTCATCAACTTTCTCATTAACCTCTGATTTAATTTCAGATTTACCTGGAGTCTCCGTGTTATTTTTCCTCTTAAAAATTCTGCCCTGAGGAAATTTATTCTTATGGATTAAAACATACTCATCAGCTAATCTAGCACAGTCCTGCAATTTATCAGTATCCTTCTCATTTAAGTAGGTCCTTACTTCAACAGGAATGCTTCTTTTAAATTCCTCCATTAAAATCAGCTCTCTCAATGTATCATAGTCCCCATTTACATTTTTAGAAGAAACCCATCTCTCAAAACACATAGCTTTATCATAGGCAAATTCCACATAAGTTTTTTCCACAGACTTTTTCAAACTTCTGAATCTTTCCCTATATGCTTCTGGGACTAACTCATATGCGTTTAAGTTATGCCTCTTTACAGTATCATAATCAAGTGCTTGTGCAGCTGTTAAAGCTGTGTAAACTTGTTGTGCTTTGCCTTTAATTACACTCTGTAACAAAACTGACCATTTATCTTTCGGCCGCTCTGACATCCGAGCAATAGTTTCAAAATGTTGAAAATACCTTTCCACTTCTGTTTCACTAAATGGAGGGACCAATTTAATTTCTTGACTAGCAACAAACGTTTTTTTAGAACCAGAAGACTGATTTCCAGACCTTAATTCCTCCATTGCATATGCAAATTCTCTCTGCTTTTGTTCCATCTCCAATTTACACCTCTCCAAATCAGCTTTACTTTGTTCCAATTTCATTTGTTCGATTTGCAACTGCATCTCCAAATTACTTATTGGAAACGACTCTAAAATCGATTCATCAAAAACACCCGAGACCACATATGGTGACACGATTTTCCTCTGTATTACACCCTTAGATGTAGTCTGCAAAATACCTTTAAGTTGCAATCTACTAGCTATCTCAAACACCTCAGTTTTTTTCGCCTTCGCCAACACCTCCGCAGCTGGCGAAGCCAGAAACTCATCAATATTCATTGATGCCGAATACCACAACAAGCCAAACAAAAGAACCGAGTAATCCCCGTTTCCAAAACACCGATTTAAAAGTTAGCAAGCATTTAAACTCAAATGATTCAATCCAGACGCAGCCCCCATATTTAATGTTACGTATTCAGGCAACAATAAATATATGAGATCGGCAAGGGTTTCTTATAACAAACAACACGTTTATTAAACACAGAAAGCAAACCCCCCAAAAGTAACCAAACACTACCGTAACCGGAAACAGCTGCTGAGCGGCAGCCCAAACAGTTCTTAAAGTGATATTCCAAAAACAGTTCTTAAAAGTGGTATTGCCAAAAGTTCGATATGCTCACAGTCCATTTAAAAGGAGAGACTTTATAGGACGATTTAAATTCTCTTTCACGTCGCTTGCTTCGATCCCCGACGTCGATCTTCCCACGAAGAATTCACGAAACAGAACGGCTTAAAGGCACTGACCTTTCCTTCTCCACTACCTTCAATCCTTTCTAGTTAAACCTAGGGATTAACACGAAGATAGTCAACGAAATCCTTCCAAATAAGGATCAAACAAAGGTCGCCCCCGTTTCACCGTAGAAAGCGATTCTCCTCGATCTTTAACTTCCAACTTCCAATCTTTACTCTCCACTAATTTCGAACTAACAGGATCGTAAAGAACCTGCTGGCAATGACCTCTTAAACTTTAGGCATTAAATAAAAACTTAATCTTTCAACTAAACTGCGTCATCACTTAAAACACGCAGTGGCATGAAGTTAACCTGGCAAATCCAGCCACGAACTGCCCCTCCTCACAGGGTGGGGTCTACCTTTTATAACCTGTAAAAAAAAACCGTCACATGATCTCTACTGGCGGGAAAATGACGTCATTCCACCATCACAAGACCATCACCTCAAGTCCAGTACAGCTTCAACCCCAGTCACGTGACAAGGGCACCACTGTCATGTGTCACGAGTACGTAACAGTATGAACTCAAATCTATTGTTAGGTTGAGTGGGATTCAGAAATAGCAGAAATTGTGGGAGAGGGAGATGGTATTACAATTTGTTTCCATCAGTCCAGGGGAGGCACCTTTTGGGAAGGAACAGGAGGGAAGATGTGTGTTTGACGGAACTGAGGTTTGGACATACGGGGTTGCACTCCACTTTGCCACTTGTTGCGAAGTATGGGAATGGTGGTGAGGACCTTGTAATGTTCAATCAGGTTTGTGGGTCTGGCAGCTGAGACAGGAAATGCACTGACTTTGAATACAAAGAAAATCACACAAAACTGATACAGTACTAATGCGGTAGTGGCAATTCTACTTGGTCGGTGAGGAACTTTGCAAGCCACGCTATCCAGCGTCAAGTTCTTCACTCGTGAAAGTCTTTCCTCACTATATCTAGCACCTCTGGGGGAACTTTATTCCAACGCCCCAACTGCTTCTGCAGCAGAAAACAAAGTGGGTCTCCCCACTGTATCCCACGTGTGCATAACGACGTCACCATCTCCGCTCAAAGGCACAGACACCTATTCCAGCATTACCCGGATGAATGCCCAAGTACACTTTCAACGATCCTGAATAGCATTCGATAGTCACCCGGCTACATACAAACAGTAAAAATTCAACCGAACGTTCATGTTCCCCCAGTTACAGACACTACCAACCAGAATACTCAAACAAGCGTACATTCAACAAACATATGTAGTTAAAAATGCACACAAAGAGAGCGTACCTTCCCAATGGTCTCGCCTTAAACAAAGGGAGCAAGCCCCTTCCATGTGCTGTTAGATAGCCAGGGTATTTGAAACAGGACACCAGACAACTGTCCAATGGGAAAAGTAGCCGCAGTTTCTAAACTGACCAATCACAATGGAAGTGACTTTCAACAATCAAAATACGGCGCACCCCCCACAGGACACTCCATCCCTTGGAAGTTGTGAACATGATGATCGGACCGGTACGACTCTCAGGAACTCCCAGCTAAGCCATACAAAAAACACAAGAGTACAATAAACCCACGTCACCTCCCAGTATACAGCAGTAGTCCAGCAGTCTCGCTTTGCTCCAAAATGCCACCAGCCCCACCTCAGAGTGTGATAGCTAACGTGCTGATCCCCCACTAAATCTCAGACACTGACTCTGAGATATGATCGATCAGGTGAGTGATGTTACCTGCCCCGTCCGGAACGTAGGTGCAGCATTCTCGACCGTACAAGTGCCACCTTCCTTTGGGAGCAGGCAATCCAAGGCCATTGAAATCAGTTCCTGGGACAGTCTGGCTGACCATGCTGAGAAAGGCCATCACTCAAAACTTCCTTCCTTTGTAACAGCCCGCTTTCCAAGCAGCATGGGCAAGGTGCCCATCCTGGGCACTGGGGTGGTATACGTATGGCACCACATATCAACTGCGCCACCCTGTGAGATCCACGGGTAGGCTCAGGAACTGCATATCCAGTAGGTGCCATTCCGCCTCCAACAAGTACCCAGCCTCACACAGCTGTCCCAGTATACTGTTCCTGCTCACACTTGCCACCCGCCTTGCACCTGTACTCAGCAAACCACCGACACCAACACTCTGTCAGGTGGGGAAATCACGACTTGCCAATTATACGAATAGTACAGAGGAAGATACCAGTCCTTAAAACGCTCACCGGGGCTATCGAGGCCCAGGTCTCTTAATGCTGTTTGACTGGAATAGACTTCCAGTCTATTCCACTCTAGACTTCCAGTCTATTCCACTCTAGACTTCCAATAGACTCCCTCCCAGCTCCCCCATAACAGAATACCTAAACCCGAGAAGCCGGATAATTCCCCTAGTCTTATCCTTGTCAAGGGGATCAAAATCAGCGCCATCCTATCTGTGACGTAGTAAGGAGTCCTCATACAAATTCAGTAAATTGATCCATTGGACCAGTGTGCAGATTCGAACACCATCCCCAGGAATGTGTCACAGGATCTCCCACCACTTTGCATTCTGTAATGCAATGAGATGCAAATACACTCACTCCTGATTAGTCACTGGATATTTAGAAAACACATAAGGAACAGAACTACTAGAATTGCTCCCCAAATGCTCAGTTCTCTCTGAAATGTGGGCATCTCATACCTGGAATAAAGGTACCCAAATTTCTACCAAATTTCAACTCCCATTTCATGTAGCCAATGCGAAATGAGTCATCTCAAAATCAATGACACGAGGAAACAAGTAACAAATTAAAACACAACAAACGTGAAACAGACTTTGAAAATGAAACAAAGTACCTGAATAAATGAAAACTGGAAACAAAGTAACAGATTAAACATAAAACACAAAACCTGGGCTGTACTCCTCCTCTTCCCTTGTTTAAGGCAAGAATGTGCATGATGTCTGCACGCTCTTTGAACTACGAATGTTGGCTCAGTATTCAGCTTTGTAGTCTCTGTAACTTGGGGAACGTGAAAGATTGGTTGAATTTTTACTGTTTGTAAATAAATGATTAATATACCTTAAATGATTAATATACCTATTTGAAGTCGGTGCATGGTGATGATGGTGATCATGCTGCGGTATACTGCAGACATTCGTTGGAATGTGGGAAGCTGTTCAGGCGATTATTGGATAGATCTGTGGTAGCCATTCTGGCACCTGAGGCAAGGACAGTTAAATCCTGTAGATCCCTGGTGAACTTTTCATTCGAAGCGGGTTTGGGAGTTCGGATCTGATCCCTGTCACGCTCCTTTCGTTCTCCGTTACAGTCGGTGGCAGTAACGCCCCTTCCTGAAAAGTGCAGGTGGTAGGAGTGCGGCTCCGGGGCAGGGCTTTCATCAGCGCCGACGTCTGCACCGCGACTGAGCTCAGGTCACTGCTTGGTCCCACAAACCCAGGACGGTCCTGGTCATTTCCATCACTCTTAGCTCCACTATTCATACTTGGCACCCCAGACAGATGGGGCCCTCGTTCGGGGGGGGGGGGATTTCAGGCTGTAGGGGCAGCCATGGCTTCTCCAGTAGTTTGTAAGGTGTGTTTGGAAGCACACGTGGAGGGAATATGAGGGAATACTATCAAGCTCAAACTATCTAAATCCAGACATTAGAAACTCAGAACAAAAATATAGTTGGAGTTAATCTCTGATGAACAGGCTACCTTCCAGTCAATGTAAATACTAATTAGTGTTGCATAGAAAAAATCCTTCCATGGGCTTTCATTCTTGAGAAAATCACCGTTGTTCTACCTTCTCGTGTTCTGGGTCTTTCTACTTGTGAGAACGTGTTCTGTACCGTTCTTTCTGGGTACATATGATATCAAACAACTTTGTCCCGGGTAACAAGTAACCTGTAGCTTTCACTGAAGAAGTATGTCACACTCCAATGAGAAAGATGACTGCCCTCCCCTTCATATTCATTGGCATTGCCATCGATGAACTCACCTCCGTCTATCACCAGAGGTGCAGTCAGATTAATCAGAAAGTCTCCAGGAGCAGCCATGTAATATCTTGTAGTCTCTGTGGGACATGATGTAAAATTAAAATAATTCTATTGGAGAATACTGAGCTAAGTCACAGTTTGAAGACACAGACATGGCCCATTATGATGCAGACAGTAAATATTCAGATAATTTGATGGTCAGTACTGATGTCTGAGCTGTGTCTAGTTAGGAGATGGGGAATTGTTCCTCCGACCTGTGTTGAACCTCACTGTAACAGTGTGATGTCAGAACTCAGCATAGGGACAAAAATTCTCATTTGAAATGTTGTTCTTCTCCCATTGATGCCTTTTGTGAATCTTTTTACAGGTTAGAAACAGCAAAGACTGTGTGTAGTGGAATCTCAAACACAACAACAAGGGATTCTCTCACTCAGTCGAACAGCAAACACACCAGTGAGTTCACATGTTGGGAGAGGCCAGTCACCTGCTCTGTGTGTGAGATGATCCAATAACACACTAGTGAGTTTTGCAGTGGGGAGAGGCCAGTCACCTGCTCTGTGTGTGGGACGGGATCTACTCAGTAGTCCAACCTGAAGATACATCAGCAAGTTCACACCACAGGGAGAGGGTTCACCTGTTCGGACTGTGGGAAGTGATTCTTTCTGTCATCCAAGGTGATGATACACACCAGTGAGAGGCCATTCACCTGCTCTGTGTCGGAGAGCAGATTCACTCACTCAGCCAACCCACAGACAGACCAATGAGTTCACAAGGGAAAGAGACTTTTCAACTGTTCTGCGTGTGGGAAGACATTCACTCAGTCATCTGATCTGTTGACAAATAAACAAATTCACACTAGGGAAAAGCCATTCACCTGCTCAGGCTGTGGGAAGGAATTCTCAGTCATTTCAACTGAAGGTACAACAGTTAGTTCACACTGGGGAGGTGCCATTCACCTGCTCAGACTGTGGGAAGGGATTCACTCGGCCATGTGACCTAATGGCTCACCAGCGAGTTCACACCGGGGAGCGGCCATTTACCTGTTCAGACTGTGGGATGGGATTCACTTTGGCATCGATTCTAGTGAGACACCAGCAAGTTCACACTGGGGAGAAGCCGTTCACCTGCTCAGTCTGTGAGAAGGGATTCTCTTGATCATTTCAACTGATGGCAACAAAACTACATCAAAAATTACAATAAAAGCCAAATAACATTATGTAAAGTTTGAACCCTACTGGATGTTGCAGTGGAAAAGGAATAGACTGCACTGAATAAAGACTCAATGGTAAGTAATTAAAGGGATTAAAGAAACAGTGGTTTAATGTAGATTTAATAGTGGTTATGAATGCGATACAGAAATCGGTAATGAAGAGTAACGCAACTGGTTGTCAGAAGTTACAACAGGACATTGATAGGATGCAAAACTGGGCTGAGAAGTGGCAGATGGAGTTCAACCCAGATCAGAGTGAGGTAGTTCATTTTGCTAGGTCAAATACTATGGCAGAATATAGTACTAATGGTAAGACTCTTGGCAGTGTGGAGGATCAGAGGTGATCTTGGGGTCCAAGTCCATAGGACACTCAAAGCTGCTATGCAGGTTGACTCTGTGATTAAGAAGTCATATGGTGCATTGGCCTTCATCAATCGTGGGATTGAGTTTAAGAGCCGAGAGATAATGTGCTACAGCTATATGGGACCCTGGTCAGACCCCACTTGGAGTACTGTGCTCAGCTCTGGTTGCCTCACCATAGAAAGGAAGTGAAAACCTTTGAAAGGGTGCAGAGTTGATTTACAAGGATGTTGCCTGGATTGGGGAGCACGCCTTATGAGAATAGGTTGAGTCAACTTGACCTTTTCTCCTTGGAGCGATGGAGGGTGAGAGGTGACTTGATAGAGGTGTACAAGATAATGAGAGGCATTGATCATGTGGAGAGTCAGAGGCTTTTCCCCAGGACTGAAATGGTTAGCATGAGTGGACATAGTTTTAAGGTGCTTGGAAGTAGGTACAGAGGAGATATCAGGGGTAAGTTTTTAACGCAGACAGTGGTGAGTGCGTGGAATGGGCTGCCAGCGGCGGTGGTGGAGGTGGAAACAATAGGGTCTTTTAAGAGACTCCTGGATGGCTACATGGAGCCTAGAAGAATAGACGGCTATGGGTAAGCCTAGGTAGTTCTAAGGTAAGGGCACGTTCAGAACAGCTTTGTGGGCCGAAGGGCCTGTATCGTGCTGTAGGTTTTCTATGTTCTAACACTGGAGATCATAGAAGGTGGTTAAAGCAGATACAAAAGCTGCAGTAAAATGTGAATGGTTTGCTTTTAATTATGTGAAGTGTGGGGACACCTGAGTTCACTTGAAAGTGCGTGTGTGTAAGAGAGAAAGGAGAGCAGTCTGTTTAGTGTTTGCTCAATTTTGTGTTCCGAAATGTGTTAATATGTCAGGGTTCCTATGCAGTAGTTCTCCCTCTCCTGGTTTTTTGTAAAATATGTGAAAGCTTTTCACGGTGACTATTAACTGTTTAAGTTTTGCAGTTACTTGTGAAGGTTCTCAATGAAAAGAAGTACAAGCTTAGATTTGGGTTCTGTATTGTCTATATTCTATTTTGGTTTGTGTTTCCTTATTTGTTTTCCATGTATTTGATTTTAGGGAGACCCTAAAATATTCCACACTTGCCGGGCGAAATCCAAATGAAGAAAACTGGACAAATGTGCAGATCTGTATTCCAGATGTGAGGTGCCCATGTTTTTAAGGGATATAAACATTTGGAAAAATTGCTCATTTGGTACTCAGTTTAATTGTGAACTTGAAATTAAAATTTTGGGAAGACTGGAATACTTTGGGAGTAATTCTAAAAGTTGCTTTACAAACAAGACTGCTTTGTTTTATAGAATATAAAAAATGTTCAATACTTTTGAAATATTGATTTTAAGTTTGAGGTTTCTTGGAAAAGAGTTCTTTCTTGGAAAATCAGCGTTTTGGCACGTAAATTGCGAATGGAGGATGGTAGGGAGTTTCCCAGCGACTCAACTCTAATATAGTCTGTGGTTGACCTCCTGTCGACATCCCCAAGCAAGCGAGCTGGTGAGCAGGACTCCCTCACCTTTGACATAAACTAGCTAAGAAAACCATAAAGTATCAAAGCCGAAACTACAGTTCGTACAACCGGAAGTTAATTATCTAGGACCTATCCTATCCCAGGATATTGAGTCATTGATTGAAGCAATAGTTAAAGCCCCGCAGCTAACGACTTTTACGGAAATGAAGCATTTCTTGGGAATGACAGGATATTGTTTACAGTGAATTTTAGATTATGCAGCAATTGTTAGGCCCCTCCAGAAAGTCTCTCTTCCCAGTCAACCAGATCCATTATGCTGGATTCCGGAAGCCGAGGAGACATTTTAACGTACAAAAGAACCAATGATCTCTGGCCCTGCTTTGGGCCTCCCAATGGCTGTGTTCAGGCCACTTGGACTCAGGACCACAGGGGAAGACAAGTACCGATTGCTTATTTCAGTGCTCAGTTAGACCCAAAAGGCAGAGGTCTACCCGGTTGTTTTCAGCAATGGCTGCCTCTTGATTTGCAGTTCAGCAAATGCAATCATCTTACTCGTGTACATATCCCACGTTCAGCAGAAACGTTGCTGGCTTGCTGTGCCACCTAACACCCTCCCCCTGCTCGATAAAGTAAGTACGAAAGCAAGTCACTAATAAATCCGAGTGTTAGAATTACTCGCTGTGGAACTTTTAATGTGGCCACTCTTCTCCCCAGAGGAAGATGTCGATCCACACTGCCATGAAACTGTTACAATAAAACTTCGTGTGGACCTTACTGAAACTCCTCCTGTTAATGCTGAATTAATTTCCTTTGTTGACAGCTCAGCTCTCGCGCAGGACATGCAATTGTTTCCCTCACCCATGTCATGGAGGCAGCGGCTCTTCCCGTGCCTACTTTGGTACAACAAGCCAAACTGTTTGCGCTTACTGGGGTTGAGAACTTGCTAAAGGCCAGACTGTAATGCTTATACTGACTCATGCTATGCCTTTGAAGTAGCACCTGATTATGGACATATCAGGAAACTATGGTGCTTTTTTTTTAATCTTGGGAGGTTCCTCTATTTAAAGAAATATAAGTACACATACAAAACTTATCGGCAGCATGACGGGAGCCTAAACAGGTTGCTGTTACTAAATGCACAGCACATACTGGACAATTAGATGAGGGCAATAAAGCGGCAGATTGTAATGCAGAAGAGGCAGCAATTAGGTCCAGCCTTGTGCTGGAAACAAGAGGCCCCTCGTCGTTGGCCCTGATGACAGCTCCCACTTTGGAGGATGTACGGGCACTCCGATCCACTGCTCCATCAACGGAAGGGTGAAGGGGGAAAAACTGGGTAAAGCAGCACGATGGTAGGTGGCTTCACCCCAATGGATGCATTGTGGCCCTAGGTAAATGGTGCTAAGGATTTCCCGCTCTATTCACAATTTTACACATGGGGTGGAGGCAAGAGGTGAATAATTAATTAAGTAAACCAAATTTGGTATGCCCCTAGAGTATTTCAAGTTGCAGAGGAAATCTGTAGACAACGTATAATTTGAGCTTTACAGAATTGGGAAAACAGGTCCATACCCTGGCGTCAGTTGGGCCCTTTGTACACTTGGAGATGGACTTTACTGATTTGCCTCAATGGGAAGGGGCTAACTATGTATTAGTCAATATAGATGTCTTCTCATGATGGGCTGAAGCATTTCCTTGATGAACGAATGATGCAGTTATAGTGGCAAAATGTTTGTTAAAGGAAATAATCCCGCTAGTTGGGATCACCTGGACACTATCTAGGGACAATGGTACCCATTTCACTGATAAAGTCATTAAATTAATATGCAAAGCCTTGCAGGCGGATCAACGTTTCCATTGTAGCTACCATCCTCAGTCAGTGGGCCTAGTGGAAAGGATGAAATGAACAATTAAGAATAAATTTAGCAAAATGTGTGAGAAAACAGGACTGAAGTGGAAACAGGTTTTGTTTTTGGTTCTGATGACTATTTGATCCACTACAACTAGAACCTTTGGCTTGTCCTTACATGAGATCATAAATGGACAGCCCTTGCAGATGCCATCAGATGTGAGTTGGGCAGATCAAATAAACAATATCTAAATTGTTGGCAGAATTAATAGTGGTCTGTAGAGTAGCATTGCAAACTGAATGGTTTTGGACTTCCTTTTACCCAAAAAAGAGATATTTATTCCCTGATTGAACAAGTATGTTGGGTTTAAATAACAGGTGATTCCGAAGACATAACTCACTTTGCAAATCCTATCCAAGAGACCACCAAAGAGATCAAGAAAGTGGTTTACTGTACCCCATCAGGATAGATGTACAGAGCCTCTCAAAAGCAAGAGGTGGAGGAGTATGCCACATGATCAACTCTTCTTGGTGACAAGTATTTCAGTGCTGTCCCAGTTCTGCTCACTAGACCTGGAATATCTAGTAGTTAAGAGCCATCCTTTTTACCTTCTATGGAAGTTCTCCGGGGTCATTTCGGGAGTGGTATACATTCCACCTCAGGCCAATGTCGGTCAGGCTTTAGATGATCTGAGCAATTGATCAACATTCACGAAACAGTGCACCCTAACGCCTTCACCATTGTTTTAGATTTTAACCAGGCAAGTCTGAAAAAAAAAATCACTAAGCAATTACCATCAACAGATCACTTGCAATACCAGAGGAAACAACACACTGGACCATTGCTACATCACTATCAAGAATGCCTACCGTGCTATTCTACGCCCTCACTTCGGGACATCTGATCACTTGGCTGTACTTCTACTCCCTGAGTATAGGCAGGGACTGAAGGCTGCAGCAGCTGTAGTGAGGACCAGGAAGGTATGGACAGGGGAAGCACACTTTATTTTCAATCGTTATCGTGATTATTTTCGTGAACAGAAACGCTGCGGATTCAGATCTCTGCCGCTGGATCCTAATGTCCATCGCACTGAGACAGGTTAAATAAGGTCTTGGGTTCCGCTGGGTCCTAAAATACGCCGTATTGATACAGGCTGAATTAGGGACTTGAGCATCTGCGAATTTTGGTATCCGCGAGGAGTCCCGGAACCAATCCCTCGCAGATAAGGAGGGCCAACTGTACTTGGAGACGCAAAATAAAAAAGACCAAAGTCAGCAGGTTTTCTTTAAAGGAAATTCTTGCCTGACAAATCTGTTGGAATTTTTTGAAGAGATAACAAGCAGTATAGACAAAGAAGAATTGGTAGATGTTGTGTACTTGGGTTTTCAGATGGCCTTTGACTAGATGCCACATATGAAGCTGCTTAACAAGAGCCTGTGGTATTACAGGAAAGATGTTGGCCTGAAGAGAGCATTGGCTGATGGGCAGGAGAAAAGGAGTGTGAATAAAGGGAGCCATCTCTTGTTGGCTGCTGGTGACAAGTTGTGTTCTACACGGGTCTGTGTTGGGACTGTTTCTTTTTGCAATTTATGTCAATGATGATGGAATTTAAAGAGCAAACACAAGGAAATCTGCAAATGCTGGAAATTCAAACAACAACACACACAAAATGCTGGTGGAACGCAGCAGGCCAGGCAGCATCTATAGGGAGAAGCACTGTCGACGTTTCCGGCCGAGACCCTTCGTCAGGACTAACTGAAAGGAAAGATAGTAAGAGATTTGAAAGTAGTGGGGGGAGGGGGAAATGCGAAATGATAGGAGAAGACCGGAGGGGGTGGGATGAAGCTAAGAGCTGGAAAGGTGATTGGCAAAAGTGATACAGAGCTGGAGAAGGGAAAGGATCATGGGACAGGAGGCCTAGGGAGAAAGAAAGGGGGAGAGGGAGCACCAGAGGGAGATGGATTTGATGGCTTTGTGGCTAAGTTTGTGGACATTATAAAGGTGGGTGGTGGGGCAGGTAGTGTTAAAGCAGAGAGGCTACAGTAAAAGTTAAAAAGTTTAGGAGAATGGGCAAAGACATGGTAGATGAAATACAGTAGGGGTTCATCTGGGATTCACTGCTGTTAAGAAATGATTAAGCGGTTTGTATGTTTAAGCATGTTTAAACTAGTGGTCACCAACCTTTTTAAGCCCAAAATCCCCTACCTTGGCCTTAGTGAAAGGCACGATCGACCTACTAAATCATTTAGAGAAAAAACAGCTCAGATTGTACTTCCAACTTGAGGCCTTTTATTTGGGCTAATTGTATTTGAATTACATAAAATGCTTTTGTCAAACTTTCAAATTAATTCAACCAAGAAAACAATAATTAGCATATTAAATGGGGCATAGCCATCTTTCTTTAAGAATATTACAATACTTCATACCTTTAATTCCAAGTTTCATTATTTAATTTTATTTCAACACAAAAAAAATGTATAAAAATTGACTGTTGCTCTCAGTCTGATGACTGGGGCTGAATACTTTCTGCTAGTTCCCTGAAATTTAGCTCTATAACTGCAGACAGCCAGTCTGAGGACTGTCTGTGAGGTGTCTGTCAGTAAGACAGCTCCTGTACTTAGATTTAATAATTTTCATCTGTGAAAATGCAATTTCACACAGGTAAGTTGACCTGGAGTAGGCACGGACTTTTAGTACACGTGTAGTGAGATGAGGAAGCTTTTCCCTGCTGACAAGCCCCCAAAAGTCACTGCCCTTTGATCTTGCTTTAAGCTTGATGTCATTTTGCAAATCAATTATTTCCATTTCAATATCAATATCAATATTCTTGTGTTTAGCCAAAAGGTGACTTACACGAAATGATGCTTCAATAGCAGCCTTATTTGGGCAGTATGTTTTGTGAAAAATGATTGCTGGGCCTTCAACCCCGATTTCAGCTCCTCAACTTTCGCCTTTGCCATGCTAGCTAGCCACCTTGCAGGATATCACCAGCGAGTGTGTTATAGTGATGCTTGCGACAATCTGTACTCTTATCTAATCTCACTGGTCACTTTGATGCAGCACAAGTTACGCTGAAAAAACAGCTAAATCAAAAGAGAGAGAGGGGCGCTAACTTTTCAGTAAAAACTAAAATTCATGCTAATTACTAGCACACTATTTGAAATGCTAAACATGAATTCACTCTATCAAAGAATTTGAAGAAAGAAAGAGCAGTACAACTGATCAAACTTTTGCATAACTGACGCAATATAAGTAGCAGCATAGTAGAATCAAAACCGATTAAAGTTGATCAGATTTTAGTTAAGTCATGATTGCATAAGTGAGTCATCTTTACCCACACGTGGTGACTTCTTTCGCCGTTGGACAGTTTGCCCGTTTATTTATGTTTGAGATAATCTAAGCTCTCCCACGCTCCATGGAAATTTGACAGACGGTGGCAATTGTCACATGATGTCACACACGTGACGCATGATGCTGGGCAGTGGAAAAAGAAAAACACAATAACCAGGGGAAGCAACTAAGTGTGGGTTGAAAACGGCTCTAGGGGTAAAATTTGCTTTAGCATCAAAAGGTTTATCAGGTATAATGTATTTGTATTTATTTTTCATTATTTTTTGGGATCTACTGGGAAAGTCTCAAAGATCGACTGGTTAGCAACCACTAGTTTAAACTAACATCAGGGAAAGTGAGTAAGGTACGTTATTATTGGACGCTGCAGAGAAAGGGTTGGTCCAATTCAGAGATTATCTACAAACGATGCTTGAGCAGAGTGGATGTCCAAATCTGTGATGAACCTGTGTTCAGAGTGCTAAGTTTTTTTTCAGGGCTTAGGGAACACTGAGTGAATGCCACTTTGCAGGGAAGGATGTCATGTTAGTCCAGACCAGCTGTGATGTGACTGAAGTCCTGCTGCCTGATAGGTTGGGAGATCCTAAAGAGGTGGAGCCATGGGCAGTCAATAGTTTTCGAGAACAGGGGTATGTAGCCGAGGGTGAAAACTTTAAAAACAAGTTGTTCTCATTTCTGCGAAGTGAGGGAAAGGAGTTGTCTGATGTGAAAGCTCTAATGGGTCCTTCAGAGGTTGATTTCCGAGTTGGTTTTGGATATTCCAGCTGGTTATCAAATGCAGAAATGTATCTGCAAAGAGCCAGTTATTGTAGGCTGGAAGTGTTCTCTGGAGTCAAGCCCACAACCAATGGGGTAGAAAAATATGAGGCTGGGGCTGAGCAGACATCTCAGTTACTGAATGAATGGCAGTGCTCAGATGATTTGGAAAAAAAAGACACTGGTCGAGAGCTTAAAGGGTCCAGCGGCTGATATAGTGAGGCTGCTAAAGACAGAAAACCCATTCCCCACATCAGCTACTTACCTGCAAGCTCTGGAAGATGCTTTTGGCACTGCTGAAAGTGCAGCCAATCCGATGATGAAGTTTGGGCTTACGTTCCAGGAAGAACAAATGCTGTCCGCCTACATTTTTATGTTGGAGAAACTGCTGCATTGTTTGTACCACAAAAGGGGCATTCAACTGTCTTGAGAGAAATTGCTTGAGGATGGAGAATGTTGTGAAGGACACTGCCACACGCTGTGATTGCTCTATGGGTCTGAATGATCTGCAGGATGTGCACTCCATCTTTTACGGAGTTACTCAGAGAAGTTAGAAAGGAGGAAAGCGTGATTGAGAAACAGGAGTTTCCAAAAGCAGAGTAGTATCTTCAGTGATAGCCTCTGTCGCCAAAGTGCCCCCTGATACCAAAGTGCCCCCTGATACCACAGAGAGAGAGATTTTAAGGAATGAGGTGGAAAACCTTTGAGCTGAGCTGATTTGATGGACACCTGCTAAAGTTTCAACTAAACAGGATACGTCTGTTGGGAAACCGACCCACCTGTAGGACTCATGATGCAGCGGAATGCTGCTGAACAGGGGCTCTTGACTACAGAAACACGCCCTAAAGAACGGTGGGGAAGCATCGGGAGTGTCACCCATGGCTGCCCCTATACCCAGAAAACCCCATTAACGAGAGACCCATCTATCCAGGGCCTGGGTATGGATCGAGGGGAAAGGACCGGGTTGTCCTGGGTGTGCAGGGCCACAGTGTGTCCGGAGCTCACAGCAATTGTCTCTCATTTGTGGTGCAGACACAACCCCTACCTGGAGCCCCAATCCTACCTTCTTCTTTTGTGCTAATTAATGGCAGCTCACACCTCTCAGGAAGCTGTATTACTGCCACCAACTGTAACGGAGAATGAAGAGAGACGTGACAGGGATCAGATCCAAATTCCCAAACCTGTTTTAAGTAAAAAGTTCACCAGGGACCCATGCAACTTAACCGTCCCTGCCTCAGGTGGCAGAATATCCTGCAAATTAGGTACCCCAAAGATCCCCAATAATTGCCCAAACAGCTTCCCACATTACAACAAATATCTGTGGTATACCACACCCTGATCACATATTCCACCGTCTCTGGGGCCTTACAAAAATAACACCACCCATTCCCATGCTTAACAACAAGTGCCAAGTGGAGTGCAACCCCGTATGGTCAACCCTCAGTCTCGTCAACCACACATCTCCCCTCCTGTTCCTTCCCGAAAGGTGCCTCCCCTGGACTGATGGAAACAAATTGTAATGCCACCCCCCTCTCCCAGTTTCTACTATTTCCCAATCCCAGCCAACCTAATACAAGATTTGACATCATAATTTCCCACATTGACTATAATCCCTGCCTCTGACTTAGTAAGTGGCTGTTTTGCAAGAACATAGACAGACAGACATACTTTATTGATCCCGAGGGAAATTGGGAAATACAGTTGCACCAACCAAGAATAGTGTAGAAATAAAGCAATATAAAACCATTGTTACGTACTCGTGACACGTGACAGTGGTACCCTTGTCACGTGACTGGGGTTGAAGCTATACTGGACTTGAGGTAACGGTCTTGTGATGGTGGAGTGACATCATTTTCCCGCCAGTAGAGGTCATGTGACAGGTTTGTTTACAGGTTATAAAAGGAAGACCCCTCCCTGTGAGGGGATGCAGTTCGTGGCTGGATTTGCCATGTTGACTTCATGCCACTGCGTGATTTAATGTGATGACGCAGTGTAGTTGAAGGAAAAAGTTTTTATCTGATGTCTAAAGATTAAAAGGTCATCGCCAGCAGTTTCTTTACAATACTGCTAGTTGAGAATCAGTGGAAAGTGAAGATCAGAGTTCAGGAGTTAAAGATCGAGGAGAATCCCCTTGTTTGATCCTTATTCGGAAGGAATTCGTTGACTGTTCTCGTGTTAATCTCTGCGGGATAGCAGAATAGATTGAGGACAGTGTGATAAAGGAAAGGTCAGTGCCTTTAAGCCGTTAAGTTTCGTAAATTCTTCCTGGGAAAAGTTCAACGTCGGGGATTGAAGCAAAACAACGTGAAAGAGAATTTAAATCATCTTATAAAGTCTCTCCTTTTAAATGGACTGTGAGCATTTTTGAACTTTTGGCAATACTACTTTAAAGAACTGTTTTTGCAACATCGCTTTAAGAACTGTTTAAGCTGCCGCACAGCAGCTGATTTCCGGTTACGTTAGTGTTTGTTTACTTTTGGGGGGTTTGTTTTCAGTGTTTAATAAACATGTTATTTGTTATATAAACCCTTGCCTAACATATATTTATTGTTGCCTGAATACGTAACACCATAAATAATTAAATAATAATAAGTTAATCATGCCAAGTGGAAATAAGTCCAGGACCAGCCTATTGGCTCAGGGTGTCTGACACTCCGAGGGAGGAGTTGTAAAGTTTGATGGCCACAGGCAGGAATGACTTCCTATGACGCTCTGTGTTACATCTCGGTGGAATGAGTCTCTGGCTGAATGTACTCCTGTGCCTAACCAGTACATTATGGAGTGGATGGGAGTCATTGTCCAAGATGGCATGCAACTTGGACAGCATCCTCTTTTCAGACACCACCATCAGAGAGTCCAGTTCCACCCCCACAACATCACTGGCCTTACGAATGAGTTTGTTGATTCTGTTGGTGTCTGCTACCCTCAGCCTGCTGCCCCAGCACACAACAGCAAACATGATAGCACTGGCCACCACAGACTCGTAGAACATCCTCAGCATCGTCCGGCAGATGTTAAAGAACCTCAGTCTCCTCAGGAAATAGAGACGGCTCTGACCCTTCTTGTAGACAGCCTCAGTGTTCTTTAACCAGACCTATTCATTACCCGATACGCCCACATGTGCATTTACCCAACAGAACTGGACTACTATTCCCGCACTCTCCAGACACCTCCATTCCTAACCCTGCCCTTGAACGTTTCGATTCCAAACTCTGCAGTACCGAGGCAGATCACGACTCTGTTCAGCTTAACTCATTCATCTCAATACAGACTAACGATAATGGCCAGAATTTCTGCTGTACAGACGGACAACCCATCTGTCAGCCTTTTCCCCACCTCAGCATTAAACCAGGGGATGAATACCCCAGAGCTCACCCGGTTACTCACCGGGTCTTCAGCACCATCTGTGAAGATGGGCAAAAAGAAAACCTGCTGCAGCTGTAAATGACCAGACACCCTCTCACCACCTACAAGATCCTGACTGTCCCCCAGTAACGTCAAACCTATTCCCTCTTCCAGAAATTTCCACAGGAACTCCAGGCTAGCTCACAGTTGGGCTAATCCGTAAATCCCAGGACATCTCTCGCACATATTCCCTAATTATCCGCCCGAAACAGTTACCACTCCGCTACCCGCTCCTACCTGCGGCCGATCCGCCAGAGCCTTTCGTCCACTGAGCGCATGCGCGATTTTCGGAACCCAGCTGTGATCTTTACGCCTGCGCATTTGATCGCTGATTTTGAATTCGGCTTGCAGCTCCGTACCAAGTAAATCAATTTCTCGATGACATAATGCCCTCTCTCATGCCAAAAATGAAAACACATTTTACATTAAAGAGAAGTGGGAGAAAGAAGCGGGGTTGGTACTTTCAGAGGAGGCTTGGGGATAAATATACAGCTGTCAGTGGTCTTTGGTTTGGAGAGAACATTGCTGGAAAAATATTATAAAATACTTCAAGAACCCATAACCAGGAAAAATATAAAGACTCAAATGTGGCGTGTTGGAGAAGATGTGGCTCCAAGGAGGCAAATCATTTCCATATTTTCTGGGATTGCCCTAAATTAAGTTTATATTTGAAACATTAGTTAAGGTATTTAAGATACAGATACCTCTCGACTTTGTCACTCACTATTTGGGGTTATGTATTGTTTTTGGAACAGAAGAAAGATATAAAGCTGCTGTAGGCCCTTTTAGCGGCAAGTAAGAAATCAATCACCAGAAAGTGGCTAAATCCAGTATCACCTACTTTAGAAGATCGGCATGAAATTATTCAGGAAATATTTAAAATGGAAAAGAGGACTTACTCTCTAAGAATTCAAGAAGAATTTTTTTTATCAAATTTGGAATAAATGGATTGAATTTATAACCACAATGCGAGCAGACTTTAGATGATTCTCCTTATGGTTCATACCGCTTTTCTCGTCAAAATGGTAATAGTGTTATGTAAGCTCCCTTGGTTTGAATTTCACTGTTTTATTCTGGAAAACGTGGAATTAACACAAGTAAAGGAAACGATCTGGGGAAAAACAAAGATAATTTGAACTAAATAAGTACACAGGAATTGGATAAGTATGTTTATGGGTAGGAACAAACATGAATGTGCTAAGATACAAACACCTACGATGGAATTTACATAGGGTTACACACATTATGAGAAGATGAGAAGAGAATCATGGACATTATTATTCAACCACAATTATTATTATTTAGTTTAATAGTGTGGAATTACAATTGCACATAAATATCTATGCCTAATCAAGTGCCTAATTATTTTTTCTTTAAATAACATCTCAGTGTGTACTTGTGAATGTATAAATATATGGTATATAAATTTCTACATATATAAAAAATGGAAAAGGCTTTATATGTAAAAAAGTTTACGAAATACTTATGAATACCTTATCCAAATAAAAATAAAATTAAAAAAACAAAAAAAATCAAAGTGAAAAACTCAATAAACCAAAATATTTTTAAAATTGTACCGAAATCCTCAAAGTGTGTTTAACTACAACATTATCAGTTAAATTACTTACAGATAAAGGAATTGAGGATCCAAGAAGAGAAATGATAGAAAATTTATTAACAGAATTAGCTTCTAAAGAAACCCAGACTGGACAGTCCTCTCAATTAACATAATATAACCAAAAGGTAAGATTCCATATATTGAGTGCCTATCAACAGGCATTCCAGCTGTCAAATGTCAAAGTCCAACCCGATTGCAAATACAGATATAAAACACAGATTCTGGAGATACTGGAAATATACAGCAATGCACACAAAGTGCTGGAGAAGCTCAACAGAACAGGCAGCATCTAAGCAGAAGAAAAAAGCTGTCTAGGCATGCTGAAGGGTCTTGGCTCGAAATGCTGACTGTTTATTACTCTCCATAGATGCTGCTTGACCTTCTGGGTTCCTCCAGCATTTTGCAGAAATAAACAACATTTTTTAGTCAATCATTTTTGAAATGTTGCTGATCTTTCATTCGTAGCCACATACTCCTGGTCTGATTGTAAGCTGTAGCCCCCATCATTTCCTGGCACCCAAAGACCTGACTTGTGGAGGCCCCTCTTCAGTTTCACGCCATGCCCCATTGAAGATGTAGCCAGCTCTGCCTCTGTTTCATTGTCGATTGCATTGGTGCTGCTTCGTGCACCTGTTCTGAGCTGGTCATTTTTATCAACTTTGCCTCCAACTTCCACCGTGACCTTAAATTAATTTGGTCCATTTCAGACACTTCTCTTCCCTTCATTGATCTCTCTATCTCTATCTATGGAGACAAATTGTCAACCGACATCATTTATACACCTACCCATTCCCACATTTATCTTGACAATACCCCTTCCCGCCCAATCTCCCATCAAAATGGCATTCCATATTCTCAGTTCTGTTGCCTCCACTGTGTCTGTTCCCAGGATGCAGCTTTCCTTTCCAGAACATCAGAGGCATCCTTCTTCTTCAAAGAACTGGGTATCCCTCCCTCCACTGTTGATGCTGCCCTCACCTGCATCTCCTCCATTCTCTAAACATCTGCATTCACTCCATCTTCCTGTTGCCTTAACAGTGATATGGTTCCTCTTGCTCCCCATGAGCCTTCACATCCGACACATCATCATGCACAACCTCTGCATCTCCAAACAGATCCTGCCACCAAACGTGTCTTTACCTTCCCCAGCAACCACGCCCCCCCCCCCGCCCCCCCAGCCGTTTCTGTAGGGATTGCTCCCTCCTTGGTTCCCTTGTCCGTTCATCCTTCCCCATTATGTGGAATGAGCTTCCTGTAGAAGTAGTAGAGGCCAGTTCAGTTGTGTCATTTAAGGTAAAATTGGATAGGTATATGGACAGGAAAGGAGTGGAGGGTTATGGGCTGAGTGCGAATAGGTGGGATTAGGTGAGATTAAGAGTTCGGCATGGACTAGGAGGGCTGAGATGGCCTGTGTCTGTGCTGTGATTGTTATATGGTTATATGGTTATTAATCTCCCTCCCGGCACTTACCCCTGTAAGTGGTCAAAGTGCTACACCTGCCATTCTCCTCCTCCCTCGTGTCCTTTCAGGGCTGGAAACAGCCGTCCCAGGTGAGGTAACACCTCGCCTGAAAATCTGCCAGGGGCTTCTAATACACCCCATGCTCCCAATGTGACCTCCTCCTCTTGGTGTGATCCGTTGTAAATTGGGGGGGCACTTCACTGAGAACCTCCACTCCATCTGCCAAAAGCTGAACTTCCCAAGGCCAAACATTTTAATTCTCATTCCCATTCCAATATGACGGTCCATGGCCTCCTCTTGTGCCACGATGAGGCCATTCTCAGGGTGGAGGAGTGACACTTTATATTCGGTCTGGGTGGCCTCCAACCTGACAGCATCAATACTGATTTCTCCTTTGGTAAAAAAAAACTTCCACTCTCCCTACCTCTATTCCCCACTCTGACCTTTTGCCTCTCCTCACCTGCCTTTACTCCCCAGCAGAGAGGCCATTCCTCCTCTCTGGTCTCTGTCAGTGTTTCTGTTCTGTCTCCTCTCATCACCCTGTAGCGATGTTCTTTTCTCTCTCTCTTTCCGTTCACCCAGCCTTCCCTGAAATCCATCCCAGCTGCTCACCTCTGGCTGCCCCTGTGGAGACGGGTTCTGAATGGTCATCACTGGATGAGGAAATGACGTCACTGCTCAACTGGTCTCTGACGACTTGCACTCATACTTCCTTCAAACTTTATTTCCTTGTGCCCCAGGGTAACAGACCAGCCCCTGTCACCGAACTGCTCCGAAACTTCACTCAGAATTGTCAGTTTCATATGGATTTTGGCCAATTGAAATCTGTACGGTTTCCAATCCCTTATTTGCAAATATAGAATACTTATCATGATACATTCTTACTGGTCATAATAACCAGCAAAACTACACACATTTTACACACAACGTGCTGAGGAACTCAGATTAAACTGTCGACGTGTCAGACCGAGTCCCCTCATCGCCTGCTGTCTAGGTCTCCCTATTCCTTCTCCTGCACTCATCTCACCCCTTGCCCATCTCAGGGTTGCTCCCTTCCCTTTGGCACTAGGTCACCCCTGTCACTAGTCTTTGGGTCCCTCCACACCCCTCTCCACTGCCCCTTCAGTAGGCTGCTCACTTTCCTCTCCCCTGCATCTCTGGGTCATCTCCCTCAGCTTCACCCCCACCCCACACCCTGTCTCTTGGCTTTGTCCCTCCTCCTCCCGTCTTCTATTGTTTTGCATTTCCCCCCCCCCCCCACTTTTGGGTCTCTTGCTGTCTCTTCTTTCGGTTGGTCCTGGCGGGGGGGAGGGGTCTCGGCCCCAGGTGTCAACTGTGCTTCTCCCTATAGATGCTGCCTGGCCTGCTGCGTTCCACCAGCATTTTGTGTGTGTTGCTTGAATTTCCAGCATCTGCAGATTTCCTCATGTTTGTGCAAGTAACGTTATGTAAGGTTTGAACCCTACTGGATGTTGTAGTGGTGAAGGAATAGACTGCACTGAATAAAGACTCAACGGTAGGTGAATTAAAGGGATTAAGGAAACAGTGCTTTGATTTAATGGTGTTTATAAATAATACAGAAATCGGTAATGAAAAGTAATGCAACTGGCTGTCAGAGGTTACAGTGGGACATTGATAGGATGCAAAACTGGGCTGAGAAGGGGCAGATGGAGTTCAACCAGATAAGTGTGAGGTGGTTCATTTTGGTGGGTCAAATATGATGGCAGAATATAATACTAATGGTAAGACTCTTGGCAGTGTGGAGGATCAGAGGGATCTTGGTCTGAGTCCATAGGACACTCAAAGCTGCTATGCAGGTTGATTCTGTGGTTAACAAGGCATACTGCGCATTGGCCTTCATCAATTGTTCGATTGAGTTTAAGAGCTGAGAGGTAATGTTGCAGATATACAGTTCCATAGAAAGGGTGCAGAGGAGATTTACAAAGATCTTACCTGGATTGGGGAGCATGCCTTATGAGAATAGGTTGAGTGAACTCGGCCTTTTCTCCTTGGAGCGACAGAGGATGAGAGGTGACTTGATAGAGGTGTACAAGATAATGAGAGGCATTGATCATGTGAATAGTCAGAGGCTTTTTCCCCAGGGTGAAATAGTTAGCACGAGAGGGCATAGTTTTAAGGTGCTTGGAAGCAGGTACAGAGGAGATGTCAGAGTAAGTTTTTCACGCAGAGAGTGGTGAGCGCGTGGAATGGGCTGCTGGTGGCGGTGGTGGAGGCGGAAACGATAGGGTCTTTTAAGAGACTCCTGGATAGCTACATGGAGCTTAGAAAAATAGAGGGCTGTGGGTAAGGCCTAGGTAGTTCTAAGGAAGGGACATATTCGGCACAGTTTAGTGGGCCAGAGGGCCTGTATTGTGCTGTAGGTTTTCTATGTTTCTATCTCTCCAACATACCTCGCCATTTACCTCCTCTTTCCTTCACTTGGTCACTCTCTTCTGCACTCCCCTGTCTATTGGTCAACCTGTCTCTGCTCGTTCTTGGCCTCCCCTATCCCCTTCCCCACCCCTCCATCTCCAGGTCACCTACTTTCCCTAATCTCCACTACTTCCATCACTTGGTCACCCCTAAATCCCATCTAAATCCCCACTCACCTGTGTCTCTGGGTCCCCCTTTCCTCATCTCCCTCAGCCCTATCTCTTGGTCACCTACTTAGCCCCTCCCCATCTCTGGGATGTCACTTCCTCCACTTCCACACTGCCCCATCTCTCAGTCTGTCCCTTCCCCCTTCTTATCCACCCCGCCCTCCAATTTGAGATTCTCCTTCTTCCCCAAATTGAGGACACTCCCTTTGTCCAGCCCTTCCCCATCACCCTTCTCTGGTCAACTCATGTCCTTATGTCCCCCATCTCATCACTGAGATGACCCTGACACCAGTTTCTGGAATGCCCCCCGCCCCTGCATCTCTGTGATGTCTCATGTCTGGGACCCAACCTCTTTCCTCACCTCCGAGGAAGCCCCTCCCATGCACCGTTCCTCCTCCTCTCACCCCTATTCCATCTCTGGACTCCTCCCCTTCCCTCTCCTCCTCCAATCTCTAGGGTACCCTTCCACACTCCATTTTTGCAATGCCCCCCGTCCTCCCTCACACACCAGTCTCTAGGAAACCCCAAATACCCACATGCTCCTTTTACACGGTCTCCCCTCCGACTCAAGATGCCCTATATCCCCACAACCCCTTGTCATCTTTGACAAAACCGCTTTCCTCCTTTTCTGGTCGCCCCATATCCCCACATCCCCTTGTCGTCTTTGGCAAGCCCCCTCCCCTATGATTCCACCTCCAACCTCGTTTGGATTTGTTCCTTTGCTCTCCATCATTTGTAACTGGTCGTTCTGTGTAGTCCTGGATCGCCAGACTGGAATGCCACAGATCTAGCCCTCAGCAGGCTATGAACCCCCAGGTTCATCATCCGGCTTCTGATTTGAGTATTTACAGTATGTTCTTGTAGGCACACACTCATCCACACAGGTTTTAATGAAGTTGGTAACAACTGCAGCATACTCATCCAAGTTTAAAGATGAATCCCTGAATACAGTCCAGTCCACCGATTCAAAGCAGTCCTGTAAGTGCTCCTGCGCCTCCCTTGTCCAGACCTTCTTGGTCCTCACTGCTTACTAGTGGTGCAGTCTTCAGTCTCTGCCTATACTCAGGGTGTAAAAGTGCAGCCAGGCGATCAGACTTTCCAAAGTGTGGGTATGGGATGACACTGCTGGTGTTCTCCAAGTGAGGACTGATGCAAAATACTTCCTTCAGTTCACCCGCTATTCCTCATCACTACATCACCAGCACCATTTCCCAGCCACTCTCACCGCTCTTTAAATTGATATCCTCTTCTATATTACTGGCTTGGTTGTCTTCAAATTTCATCTCATCTCTCATTGCTTTTTTAGTTACATTCTGTTGCTTTCGAAAAAGCTTCCCAATCCTTTAGCTTCCCACAATTTTTGGCTTTATTCTATACCTGCCCTCTCCTTTGGTTTGATACTTTATGATTCCCTTTGTCAGCTACGGTTGCCTCATCCTCCCTTCAAAAACTTCTTCTTTGTGATGAACCGATCTTCAGAATTACTCTCAGGAACTCAGCAGTTGCTGCTCTACCATCATCCCAGCTAATGTCCCCTTCCACTCCACTTTGTCACACCCCTGTAGTTCCCCTTCCACTCCACGTTGTCACACCCCTGTAGTTCCCCTTCCACTCCACGTTGTCACACCCCTGTAGTTCCCCTTCCACTCCACGTTGTCACGCCCCTGTAGTTCCCCTTCCACTCCACGTTGTCACACCCCTGTAGTTACCTATCATCATCATCGTTTCGTGCCGAGTCCTATGACGTGGGCTATCAAGGTCTCCATCCCCATGGTTGTTCTTGGCAAATTTTCCTACAGAAGTGATTTGCCATAGCCTTCTTCTGGACAGTGTCTTTACAAGACGGGTGACCCCAGTCATTATCAATACTCGTCAGAGACTGTCTGCCTGGCATCAGTGTTCACAAACCAGCACTTGTGATATTTACCAGCTGCTCATATGACCATCCACCACTTTACCCTGATGGAGGGGCTCAGCAGGTGCTGCCCCTTGCCAGCAGGCTAGCAGAGGGAAGGGGCACCTTTGGTATATCTCCACCTGGCTACCCAAATTACCTTTACTCCACTATCAATACATCTGATTTTAGTTTCTCCCTTTCACGCCACAGGGCTCAGACTGTGTCTGACGCTGTCCCTGGGAGTCTGCTGTGGGATGGTGTGTGGAGGGATTCCTGTGTCTGACCACGCCCCTGGGAACATGTGACGTGATGGTCTGGAGGGATTTGAGGAAATATATTGGAATGAAATGAGGACTTGGGGAATTGCATTGGATTAAATGAAATTCAAGAGTTAGCATCAAATTATATGATTGGGATTGTGTATGGATTACATAGACCATAGAAACCTTCAGCACATTACAGGCCTTTTGGACCACAATGTTGTGCTGACCATGTAACTTACTCTGGAAACTGCTGGAATTTCCCTACCACATAGCCCTCCATGTACCTATCTAAGAGACGCTTAAAAGATTCTAATGTATCTGCCTCCACCAGCGCTGTTGATGGTGTATTCCACACACCCACACTGTGTGAAAAACTTACCTCTGACATCCCCTCTGTACCTGCTTCCAAGCACCTTGAAACTATGCCCCCTCACGTTAGCCATTTCAGCTCTGGGAAAAAGCCTCTGGCTATCCACACAATCAATGCCCCTCATCATCTTGTACAGCTTTATCAGGTCAGTCTCATTCTCCGTCGCTCAAAGAAGAAAAAACCAAGTTCACGCAATCTATTTTCATAAGGCACACTCTCCAATGCAGGCAACATTCTTATAAATCTCCTCTGCACTCTCTCTGTAGTATCCACATCCTTCCTGTAGGGAGCTGACCAGAACTAAACAGTACTCCAAGTGGGGTCTAACTAAGGTCTTACATAGGTTTATCATTACCTCATGGCCTCTTGAACTCAATCACATGGTTGATGAAGGCTATCACACCATACACCTTCTTAACAACACTGTCAACCTGCGTAGCAGCTTTGAGTTTCCTGTGGACACAGACCCCAAGATCCCTCTGATCCTCCACACTGCCAAGAGTTTTACCATTAATATTATATTCTGTCTTCAAACTTGACCTACCAAAGTGAACCACTTCAGACTTATCTGGGTTTAACTCCATCTGCCATTTCTCAGCCCAGTTCTGAATCCTATCGATGTCCCGCTGTAACCTCTGACAACCCTCCAGCCTATGCACAACATCCCCAACTTTTGTGTCATCAGTAAACTTACCAACCCACCCTTCTACTTCATCATCCAGGTCATTTATAAAAATCACAAAGAGGAGGAGTTCCAGAACAGATCCCTGTGGAACACCACAGGTCACCATCCTCCATGCAGGATACGAACCATCTACAACCCAATTCTGGATCCACAAAGCAAGGTCTCCTTGGATCCCATGCCTAAATACTTTCTGAATGAGCCTTGCATGGGAACTTTATCAAATGCCTTATTGAAATCCATAAACACTACATCCACTGCTCTACCTTCATCAGAAACATCCTGGACCCAGCAGCTGCAAGGCTAAGTTTTAAGGTGCTTGGAAGTAAGTACAGAGGAGATGTCAAGGGTAAGTTTTTTTACACAGAGAGTGGTGAGTACGTGGAATGGGCTGCTGGCAACAGTGATGGAGGCGGATACGATAGGGTCTTTTAAGAGACTACTGGATAGATACATGGCGCCTAGAAAAATAGAGGGTTGTTGGTAACCCTAGGTAATTTCTAAAGTAAGTACATGTTTGGCACAGCGTTGTGGGCCAAAGGGCCTGTACTGTGCTGTAGCTTTTCTATGTTTTTACCCCGGCATCTCTTTTGCTGCTGCAGAATCTTCTATCGAACCCCCCCACCCATTATTGCTCCATCTGACTACACCCTACCCTTTTGAGGCTCAGAGTCGACTATAGTGTTATTGGTCTGGCTGCTGCTGTCTTGCCCAGATAGATCATCTCCCTCGGCAGTATCCAAAGGGATCTACCTCTTGGTGAGGCAAATGGACACAGGGGAACTTGCACTGACATCTTCTCCCTTTACCACTCTCTTTTTTTTATGATTTAAATGTTATTGAATTTGTTATGTACCCCTTAACTAGGTTGTCAACCCAGCAGAAATGGAACACTCGTTGGAGTCTGTAATTACTAGAAACTAATAAAGTTTATTAGTAAGTAATACAGTACACTAAATGCAAGGATATAAATGTAACAGGTTAGCAATGATAATATACACCTACACACAGAAATATGGGGGTAGGAATCAGCCAAGCTCTATCAAAGTCTATGGGTAAATGATCAGTTTTCAAGTGAAGCAGAGTTCAGTTCAGTTCAGTGTAGTTCGAGGTAATTGTTGTGGGGGGGGGAGGAGGAGGAGGGGAGGGAGGGAGGGAGGGAGAGAGAGAGAGAGAGAGAGAGAGAGAGATGAATGAATGAAATGTCAGGCAAAACTTCCGTTGTCTTCCTGTCCTCTTGTGGTCACCGACTGTGACCCCTCCGTTCCAAATGCGACCGTTCTTCCATGGTGAACCCGTCGCCCAGCCAAGGGTGGACACACAACAGGTCCCCACCGGTCGTACCTTTACACCCTGTGAGCCCCTGACCGATTCCCGCAAATCAGTCCTCCAAACTCCCACCGACTTGTGGGGGCACAATGCTCTCTTCAGGGTCCCGTGGCGTGTCTGCGGTGTCTTAGCAAACCCACTATTTTATTCTCCCCCCCCATGGGGTATCACTTGTCCATCAAACTTCACGACTTCCTGTTGTCTCAGCAGGAGTGTTAACGAACAGTTCAGGTTCAAAGCAAATATCCGTGGCAGTATCAGTGCAGACGCCAAAATACTGAATTATGTCTCTCTCTCTCATTAGCATTTTGGATGGCTCTCCCTTACCCTGTCGGGTACCCCTTCCGAGAGAGAAGTAAGGTGAAATGTAACCACTAGTTTGAACCGCTGTTTCAGGGTTATTACATAACAGTCTAATACATTTTAAAAAGATGGGTCCAAATTCAAAATATTGAAGAATCTTAAACAGGTAGCCCCATTCCACCCGATCAAATGCTTTTTCAGCATCGAGTGAGATAGCTGCTATAGGTGACTGATTATCGGCCACAGACCACATAATATTCACCAGACGCCTTATCTTATCAGATGAGCTGCGGCCCCTGATGCATCCCACCTGATCACTATGTATCAACCGTGTTATTACTATATCTAAACGGTTTGCAAGGATCTTTGATAGAATTTTCACATCTATTGGGATTAGGGAAATAATTCTTACATTCACTCGGGTCTTCACCCTCTTTCAGAATCAATGTAATTAGTGCTTGTGATAAAGCAGGGGGTGAATTACCCAGCTCTATAGACTCATTGTACATATTCGGCAGTAGAGGAGCCAGCTCCTCCACATAGCATTTAAAAAATTCTGCTGTAAATCCATCTGGGCCAGGAGCTTTCCCAGTAGGTAAGGTCTTAGTCACTGATATAATTTCTTCCAATGTTATAGTGGAATCAAGGTATTGTTGTTGTTCTTTTGTCAACTTAGGTAACCCTATGACCTCGGAAAGCAATCAATTTCTTCCTCACCGGAGTTGGAGGTTGATGGTATATATGTCCTTATAAAACTCTTGGAATCCACCATTAATATCTTTAGGTGTCGTCAAAGTATCCCCTGTTGTTGATCTAATAGCTGGGATGATTGATATTGATTCTCTGTTTTATACACCTTGCCAGAAGCTTGCCAGCTCTCTCCCTGATTCAAATTGCCTTTGTCTTGCCCTGAAAAGCCAAAATTCTACTTTCTGGGATAATATTAGATTGTATTGATATTTCAGCTGAGTTAGTTCTCTCAAATCTTTGGATGACATCCGCTGCTTCAATTTTGTCTCAATCTCTTTGATTTTATTTTCTAAACTTGTAAATTTCTGATTATTCTTTTTTTTAAATAAGAAGTATGTTGAATAGTATATCCCCTCAAGACTGCCTTCAGGGCTTCCCAGTTAGTCCCTGCCAAGGAGGCCATAGGTGTATTTATCTCTAAATACTCCTTGATTTGTTGTCTCATAGCTTGCCTAAATATTGACTCTTGTAACAAGGATGAATCAGATCTCCATCTATGTGGCCGCATTCTCTTATACTGAGGTATTGTCTCTAGCCAAACCCAAGCATGATCTGATATTATAATATTACCAATTGCACATTGAGAACAGACTGAGTAAGTGACTTGGATATTGATGCACCATCAATAACTCTCTCTGTGACGTAAAGGCGAGATATTGGCTTTTATTGACTGGAAGAAGGAACAAGCAGTGAGTGACCACCATACTACATCCTGGAGACTGAGAGGCTGGGCTCAGGCCTCCATCACCTTTATACCGGGGTCTGTGGGAGGAGCCACAGGAGCAGTCAGCAGGGGGCGTGTCCAGACAGGTATATGTAGTTCACCACATTCACCCCCCCTTTGATTTAAAAAAGAGTCCCCATGTGGCGAAGTTTCTGACAAGTATATTTACAGGTTAAGTCTATCAGGTGGTCGAATCAGTTGCTGCGATCTACGTAGCACCGGCTGTGATTGCACAGGTGTCGGTGGTGGTGATTGCACAGGTGCCGGTGGTGGTGATTACACAGGTGCCGGTGGTGGTGATTACACAGGTGCCGGTGGTGGTGATTGCACAGATGTCGGTGGTGGTGATTGCACCGGAGCCGGTGGTGGTGATTGCACAGGAGCCGGTGGTGGTGATTGCACAGGTGCCGGTGGTGGTGATTACACAGGAGCCGGTGGTGGTGATTACACAGGTGCCGGTGGTGGTGATTACACAGGAGCCGGTGGTGGTGATTACACAGGTGCCGGTGGTGGTGATTACACAGGTGCCGGTGGTGGTGATTGCACAGATGCCGGTGGTGGTGATTGCACAGGTGCCGGTGGTGGTGATTGCACAGATGTCGGTGGTGGTGATTGCACAGGTGCTGGTGGTGGTGATTGCACAGGAGCCGGTGGTGGTGATTACACAGGAGCCGGTGGTGGTGATTACACAGATGTCGGTGGTGGTGATTGCACAGGAGCCGGTGGTGGTGATTACACAGGAGCCGGTGGTGGTGATTACACAGGTGCCGGTGGTGGTGATTACACAGGAGCCGGTGGTGGTGATTACACAGGTGCCGGTGGTGGTGATTACACAGGTGCCGGTGGTGGTGATTGCACCGGAGCCGGTGGTGGTGATTGCACAGGTGCCGGTGGTGGTGATTGCACAGGAGCCGGTGGTGGTGATTGCACAGGTGCCGGTGGTAGTGATTGCACAGATGTCGGTGGTAGTGATTGCACAGATGTCGGTGGTGGTGATTACACAGGTGCCGGTGGTGGTGATTACACAGGTGCCGGTGGTAGTGATTGCACAGATGTCGGTGGTAGTGATTGCACAGGTGCCGGTGGTGGTGATTGCACAGGTGTCGGTGGTGGTGATTACACAGGAGCCGGTGGTGGTGATTACACAGGAGCCGGTGGTGGTGATTGCACAGGAGCCGGTGGTGGTGATTGCACAGATGTCGGTGGTGGTGATTGCACAGGAGCCGGTGGTGGTGATTACACAGGAGCCGGTGGTGGTGATTACACAGGAGCCGGTGGTGGTGATTACACAGGAGCCGGTGGTGGTGATTACACAGATGTCGGTGGTGGTGATTGCACAGGAGCCGGTGGTGGTGATTACACAGGAGCCGGTGGTGGTGATTACACAGGAGCCGGTGGTGGTGATTACACAGGTGCCGGTGGTGGTGATTACACAGGTGCCGGTGGTAGTGATTACACAGGAGCCGGTGGTGGTGATTACACAGGTGCCGGTGGTAGTGATTACACAGGAGCCGGTGGTGGTGATTACACAGGAGCCGGTGGTGGTGACTGCACAGGTGCCGGTGGTAGTGATTGCACAGATGTCGGTGGTGGTGATTACACAGGAGCTGGTGGTGATTGCACCGGAGACGGAGGTTGTGCTGGTTCTGACCTAACTGGAGGTGTCAGCCCACTATGCGTCAGTGATCCCTCACACGTGTGCGAGGCACCTAGTATATACACGTATGAGACGCCCGGTATATGAGTGTTGTGAGGAGTCTGGGTAGGGCTTGGTGTGCGCGGTGTCACCTCGGGTACAGGGTTCATAGTTACCATGGAGTGTTCGGGGTAGTGGTCTGCTGCTCCTTCAGGCGCCAGGTCGTGGACGGAGACCGTGTCCTACCGCCCATCAGGTCAGACCACGTAGGCATACTGGGGGTTCGCATGTAGAAGGTGAACCCTCTCGACCAGCAGGGAGTATTTATTACTCCTCACATGTTTCCGGAGCAACACTGGCCCTGGGGACGTCAGCCAAACTGGTAGATTGGTCCCAGTGACTGACTTCCTGGGAAAAGAGAATAGGCGCTCGTGAGGGGTGGCATTGGTAGATGTACATAACAGGGAGCGGATAGAGTGGTGTGCCTCAGGGAGGACCTCCTGCCATCGAGAGACCGGCAACCCTTTTGACTTAAGGGCTAAAAGTGTGGCCTTCCACACTGTGGCATTCTCCCTCACCACCTGTCCATTTCCCTGGGGATTATAGCTCGTGGTCCAACTAGTAGCAATGCCCCTAGCTAGCAGGTACCGGCGCAGCTCATCACTCATAAAGGAGGACCCTCTATCACTGTGGATAGCAGGGATATCCGAACAGCTGGCGCAGGGCTTTTATGACGGACGTGGTAGTGGTGTCGGGGCAGGGGATGGCAAAGGGGAACCGCGAGTACTCGTCGATAATATTGAGAAAATAGACATTGCGGTCGGTGGAGGGAAGAGGGCCCTTAAAGTCAACACTCAGTCGCTCAAAAAGGCGGGTGGCCTTGACAAGTTGCGCCGTGTCAGGACGGTAGAAGTGCGGTTTGCACTCAGCGTAGATTTGGCAGTCCCTGGCCATCGTCCTGATGTCCTCCAGGGAGTACGGCAGGTTCTCGGCTTTCACGAAATGGTAAAATCGGGTGACCTCCGGATGGCAAAGATGTGCATGAAGGGCGTACAGCTGGTCGAGCTGTGTGCTAGCACATGTTCCCCGGGATAGGGCATCAGGGGGCTCATTGAGTCTGCCAGGCCGGTACAGGATGTCATAGTTGTAGGTGGAGAGTTCTATTCTCCACTGCAAAATTTTATCATGTTTGATTTTGCCCCGCTGTTGGTTGCTGAACATGAACGCAACTGAGCGCTGGTCAGTCAGCAAGGTAAATGTTTTGCCGGCGAGATAGTGCCTCCAGTGCCTAATAGCCTCCACTATGGCCTGGGCTTCTTTCTCCACCGCGGAGTGCCGAATTTCAGAGCCTTGACGGGTACGAGAAAAGAATGCTACTGGCCTGCCTGACTGATTGAGGGTAGGAGCAAGCGCGAAATCGGAGGCATCACTCACTACTTGGAAGGGAATGATCTCGTCCACCGCATGCATCGTTGCTTTGGCAATGTCCCCTTTAATGGAGCGCAGGCCTTGGCAGAGAGGGGAAAAGTGGTAGACTTAACCAGGGGGCGGGCCTTGTCTGCATAATGGGGGACCCATTGGGTGTAATAGGAAAAAAAACCCAGGCACAGTCTGAGGACTTTGAGAGTGGTGGGAAGAGGGAGTTCTAACAGGGGGCGCATATGGTCGGGATCAGGGCCAAATACCCCGTTTTCCACAACATACCCAAGGATAGAGAGTTGTGTGGTTCTGAACACCCACTTGTCCCTGTTATAAGTAAGGTTCAGGGCTTCGGCCACTTGGAAAAATCATTGGAGGTTGGCGTTGTGATCTGGCCAGTCGTGACCACAGATGGTGATATTATCCAGTTAGGGAAATGTGGCCTTCAGTTGGCACTGGTCCACCATCCGGTCCATTTCCCTCTGGAAGACCGAGACACCATTTGTGACACCAAATGGGACGCGCAGGAAGTGATAGAGCCTGCTGCCCGCCTCGAAGATGGTGTAGGGGCGGTCCTCTGGGCGGATGGGGAGCTGGTGATAAGCAGATTTCAGATTATTGTCGAGTACACCTTGTACTGAGCTATGTGGTTGACCATATCCGCGATGCGGGGTAGGGGGTATGCGTCAAGCTGCGTAAACCTATTGATGGTTTGACTATAGTCCACGACCATCCTATTTTTCTGCCCGGTCCGAACAACAACCACCTGGGACCGCCAAGGGCTAAATGACCCCCTCCCCGAGCAGCCGCTGTACCTCTGACTTAATGAAGGCCCTGTCCCCTGTGTTGTACCTCCTGCTTTTAGTTGCCACAGGTTTACAGTTGGGGGTCAGGTTGGCGAACAGCGATGGGGGAGGGATCTTGAGGCTGGAGAGCTTGTTCCTTCTTCCAGTCTCACAACTTGATGCACCATCAATAACTCTCTCTGAGACGTAAAGGCGAGATATCGGCTTCTATTGACTGGAAGCAGTGGTTGACCACCATACTACATCCTGGAGACTGAGGGAGGAGCAGTGCATCCAATCGCCTTTATACAGGGGTCTGTGGGAGGAGCCACGGGAGCAGTCAGCAGGGGGCGTGTCCAGACAGGTATATGTAGTTCACCACAGGTATAAGGAAGAAATCAATCCTTGTGTATGTTTTATGAACTGCAGAAAAGAATGCGTAATCCCTCCCATTAGGATTCATAAGGCACCAAACATCCACGAGCCCGAGGGCTTTACACATATGAATACAGACTAAGGACAGTTTCAAGTCTTTTGAGTGCCCATGTAAAGCAAGCAAATTTTTTGAGGAGATTTATTGAGTTTAACTACGTTAGTTAAGATGTGAGTCGGGTTGTGTTTGTTATTGTTTTAAATCTTGCTGGATTGTATTGTACTGAAGCTACCTTATTCTCATGAGGGTTTACATGTTGTTAAATGTGCTATGTTGACTGTGAAATTGCACCGGTGTCGTTTCTGAGCAGTTAAAACTGGTCTGAGCATTTTGTGGACCATAATCCCTTGTGGAAGGGACATTTGGCCATGTTCTGTGTCCATTGTTGTGTGCGGGAGTGTTTTATGCACCATTCAGTCCTTTGCAAGGGGGGACATAGGGTCAGGAGAAGTAGAATCTGTGTGGATAGAACTGAGGAACAGTAAGGGCAAAAGGACCCAAATGGGTGTGGTCTACAGGCCACCAAACAGTAGCATGGATATTGGGTGCAAGTTGAATACGGAGTTAACATTGGCATGTGGCAAAGGTAATGTCACAGTAGTTATGGGGGCTTTCAACATGCAGGTGAACTGGGAGAATCAGATTGGTGCTGGACCACAGGCTAGGGAGTTTGTAGAGTGCCTACGGGATGCATTCTTGGAACAGCTTGTACGAGAGCCGACCAGGGACAAGACTATTCTGGATTTAGTGTTATGTAATGAACAGGATTTGATAAGCGATCTCGCAGTAAAGGAGCCATTAGGAGGTAGTGATCACAATATGATAAGCTTTTATCTGCAATTTGAGAAGGATAAGGGCAGCTCGGAGGTGTCAGTGTTGCAGTTGAACAGGGGAAACTATGGAGCCGTGAGGGAGGAGCTGGCCAAAGTTGACTGGACGGATAGCCTAGCAGAAAAGACAGTGGAACGGCAATGGCAGGTATTCTTGGGAATAATGCACAAGGTGCAAAATCAGTTCACTCCCCAGAGAAGGAAGGATTCAAAGGGGGGAAAGGGGCCACAGTGGTTGACAAAGGAAGTCAGAGATTGCATAGCATTAAAAAAAGGAAATATGATAGAGCTAAGGTGAGTGGGAGGACAGATGATTGGGAAGTTTTTAAGGAACAACAGAACTTAGCTAAAAAGACAATACGGGGAGAAAAAATGAGGTACGAATGCAAGCTAGCCTGGAATATAAAGGAAGATAGCAAAAGCTTTTTTAGGTATGTGAAGAGAAAGAAGATAGTTAAGAACAATGTTGGGCCCTTGAAGAATGAATTGGGTGAAATTATTATGGGAAACAGAGAAATGGCAGAAGAATTTAATGAGTACTTCAGATCTGTTTTCACTAAGGAAGACACAAGCAATCTCCCAGATGTATGGATGGGCCAAGGACATAGGGTAACAGAGGAAATGAAACAAATTGACATTAGGAAGGAAACGGTGATGAGAAGACTGATGGGACTGAAGGCTGACAAATCCCCAGGTCCAGATGGTCTGCACCCTAGGGTACTAAAGGAGGTGGCCCTGGAAATTGCGGATGCATTGGTAATCATTTTCCAATGTTCCTTAGATTCAGGATCAGTTCCTGAGAATTGGAGAATGGCTAATGTTATCCCACTTTTTAAAAAAGGAGGGAGGGAGAAAACGGAGAACTATCGACCTGTCAGCCTGACATCGGTGGTGGGAAAGATGCGAGAGTCCATTATTAAGGATGAAATAGTGGCATATCTAGATAGCAGTGATAGGATTGGGCCGAGCCAGCATGGATTTACCAAGGGTAAATCATGCTTGACTAATCTGTTGGAGTTTTTTGAGGATGTAACCAGGAAGTTAGACGGGGGAGATCCAGTGGATGTAGTGTACCTCGATTTTGATAAGGTCCCACATAGAAGATTGGTGGGTAAAATCAAAGCTCAGGGCATCGGGGGGAAGGCATTGACATGGATAGAAAACTGGTTGGCAGATAGAAAGCAAAGGGTAGCGGTGAATGGGTGTTTCTCGGAATGGCAGGTGGTGACTAGTGGGGTGCCACAGGGCTCAGTATTGGGACCACAGCTGTTTACCATTTACATTAACGATTTGGATGAAGGCATAGAAAATAACATCAGCAAGTTTGCTGATAATACTAAGCTGGGTGGCAGTGTGACATGTGATGAGGATGTTAGGAGAATTCAGGGTGACGGATAGGCTGGGTGAGTGGGCAGATACTTGGCGTTTAATGTGAATAAGTGTGAGGTTATCCACTTAGGGAGTAAGAACAGGAAGGCAGATTATTATCTGAATGGTGTAGAGTTGGGTAAGGAAGAAATACAAAGAGATCTAGGAGTCCTTGTTCATCAGTCACTGAAGGTGAATGAGCAAGTGCAGCAGGCAGTGAAGAAGGCTAATGGAACGTTGGCCTTTATTACAAAGGGAATTGAGTACAAGAGCAAGGAAATCCTCTTGCATTTGTACAGAGCCCTAGTGAGACCACACCTGGAGTATTGTGTACAGTTTTGGTCTCCAGGGTTAAGGAAGGACATCCTGGCTGTAGAGGAAGTGCAGCGTAGATTCACGAGGTTAATTCCTGGGATGTCTGGACTGTCTTACGCAGAGAGGTTAGAGAGACTGGGCTTGTACACGCTGGAATTAAGGAGATTGAGAGGGGATCTGATTGAAACATATAAGATTATTAAGGGATTGGACAAGATAGAGGCAGGAAATATGTTCCAGATGCTGGGAGAGTCCAGTACCAGAGGGCATGGTTTGAGAATAAAGGGTAGGTCATTTAGGACAGAGTTAAGGAAAAACTTCTTCTCCCAGAGAATTGTGGGGGTCTGGAATGCACTGCCTCTGAAGGTAGTGGAGGCCAATTCTCTGGATGCTTTCAAGAAGGAGCTAGATAGGTATCTTATGGATAAGGGAATCAAGGGATATGGAGACAAGGCAGGGACTGGGTATTGATAGTGAATGATCAGCCATGATCTCAAAATGGCGGTGCAGGCTCGAAGGGCCAAATGGTCTACTTCTGCACCTATTGTCTATTGTCTATTTTGTTACTTTTCAGTTTAAATGGGGGTTTATGAGTCTGTGTCAAAATTGTAGTGTATTTGTTTGTCCTAACGATGACTTCTATTAATTCAGATAAAATATGTTTCATCACATGGAATGTTAACAGACTGGGGGATCCTATAAAAAGGAAAAAAAGTAATGAATAAGCTTAAGAAACAAAGATGTGATGTGGTATTTCTACAGGAAACACATTTATCAGCAGAAGAATCAGTAAAGCTACTGGGGGTTTTACAGATCATGTTTTTTACGGTGCAGAGCAGGGGCGTTGTAACACTTATTAATAGGCGGCTGCAGTTTAGATGTGAGAAGCAGATCAAAGATGAAGCAGGGAGAATTCTTATTATTTTAGCAGAAATACAGAAGCAACATTATTTTAGCAAACATATATGCACCTAATATAGAAGATGCAGGATTTTTTGTTGATCTTGAAGGGAAATTACATTCTATTGGAGCTTATGATATCATACTTGGGGGAGTAAGATGTTGTCATATAGAACCTCAAAACTCCCTATGATGGTGCAAAATATGTCTCTTTACCTCTCTTGATGTTCACCTATCTACTCCATGAATTCTGCACTCTGGGTGTAACTACCTGCTCAAAAGTTGTATCTATCAATTGTTCTGCTTCCCCGATCATCCAGCTCCAGCTCCTCAATGTGGGCTTTCAGGAGATGGAGCTGGCTGCACTTCCCGCAGGTGTGGGCATCAGGGAGACCATCAGATTCCATGAATTCCCACATCTTACAGGACGAGCATTCCACTGCCATATCTGCCATCCCGCCCGCACTGTGCAATGGGCAACCCACTCAGCAATAACGAAAGGAAAAACTAACCCTCCTAACCTGTTTCTGCGGCCCCAGCCTTTTCTCATCAAAGCCTGATACTCCTACCCTCACTGCTGGCCTACTCCCAACGATGGCTGCCCCACTTGTCCCTTCTGTACTTTTACTCACAGTGCTCTGCTCCAGTGGCTGATTGGGCTTCTGGAATGTCTGAACGCCTGCGAAGCTCTCCTTTCATACAAGCTTCGCCGACCTGCGAGTAAACTGGTCGAGGTGTTCTGCTTCTGCCACTGATTGGGCCTCCGGACTGGAGTACTGTGACTAGTGGGGTGCTTGAGGAGTCAGTGCTGGCCCCTGCGTTATTCATTATGGATTTGGTTGTGAATGTACACAGCACAGTTGGCAATGTTACTGTTGCCACTAACTTAGTGGGTCTTAATTGATAATGAATTCAGTTGCACTGAAATTACAAAGTAATCTTGATCAGTCAGGGAGATGGGCTGAGGAATGTCAAATGTTTTTCAATTTAGATCAGTGTGAAGTGTCATATTTTGCACATTCAGACCTGGGTATGGCCCACACAATGAATGACAAGGCACTGACGAGTGCCGTGGAAGAGAGGGAGCTGGGAGCAGAAGTGCACAGTTCACTGAAAGCGACTGCACAAGTAGACAGAGTGGTGAAAGCAGCTTTTAGCGTGAAGCCCTCCATCATTCAGGGCATCGAGTTTAGTAGCAGGGGCACTCTGTACTTATATCAGTTATTGTTGAGTCCGCTCTTGGAATATTGTGTGCAATGCTGATCACACTGTTGTAGGGAAGACATTGCCGAGCTGGAGACATGCAGAGGAGATTTATGAGGATGCTCGCCCGACTAGAGAGCCTGAGTTATAGGGAGAGGTTGTTCACTCTGTCTGTTTATTCCCTGGAGGGTAAGAGAATGAGGAGTGACTGATCTACAGACAATTCTCCCTACTGCCTGTAAACAAAAGTTATTTTAAAATTTAAATAAAAACACAAAACGCTGGCAGAACTCAGCAGGCCAGACAGCATCTATGGGAGGAGATAGAGATGACGTTATGGGCTGAAACCCTTCATCAGTTCATCAGGGCTGAAACCCTGTCACATGTGTCTGGGTAAGTCCAGGCTCAAGCTGAGGGGCCAGGTGCTGACTGAGCCTAGCTCAGAGACAGTGACTCAGTGTGGTATCCACCCCATCCCTTGTCCATCTCCCCCTTCACTTTCTCCAACTGACCCGCCCCTCCCACCATCCACCTCTCCCAACTGTTTCTTCCTCCTAGGTGGAGGTGCAGGTAATGTTGAGGAGGCAGGGTGTCTGCAGAAGGACGAGACAGATTGGGAGAACGGACAAAGAAGTGGCAGGTGGAATATAGTGAAGCGAAGAGCATGGTCATGCAGTTTGGTAGATTGAACAAAGGTGTAGAAAACTTTCTAAATGGAGAAGATTCAAGTATCAGAGGAGCAAAGAGACTTGGGAATCCTTGTGCAGGAGTCCCTAAAGGTTAATTTGTAGATTAAGTTGGTAGTAAGGAGAGCAATGTGAAAGCATCATCACCTACTCTTGAGGGTCAATGGCATTGCTGACTCTTGAGGTTACCACGGTCAAATGTCAGGAGGGTCACAATATCCAGGAAGTCTCCAGAAACAGCCGTGTAAATACAATGTGTTCTTAGTAAGGCTGTGGGACAGGCACAGAATGTGAAGCTATACTAATGGAGAGAGACAGACTGAACCAAGTCACAGATTGATGAAGCGCAGAAATGCCAATTTGATGTTGTCTTCAGATGCCTGACTGCGCCTAATTAGAAGACCAAAATTATTTTAGCTGAAACATTGTTCTTCACTCATTGACATCCTTTGTAAACCTTTTACAGGGTAGAAAAGACAAAGGATGTGCGTACGAGTATCTCCAACACCCAATTCTGCTGTGTTTGAATTTGAATGCCACCAATCCTTGAATGTGGAGGAGGAGATTCTTGAGAAGACAGCACATCAGTCCATAAGATCGTAAGGCATAGGAGCAGATTTAAGCCATCGAGTCTGCTTCGCCATTCCATCATGGCTGATCCCGGATCTCACTCAGCCCCAGACTCCTGCCTCCTCGCCATAACCTGTGATGCCTGACCAATCAGGAAACTATCAATTTTCGCTATAAATATCCCCAGTGACTTGGTGTCCACAGGAGTCTGTGGCAGATTCATTATTCTCTGGCTAAAAAAATTCCTCCTTACCTCTGAACCAAACGGTCACCTCTCAGTCTTGAGGCTGTGTCCTCTGGTCCTGGACACCCCGATCATAGGGAACATCCTCTCCACATAAACCTTATCTAATCCTTTCAGCATTCTGTAGGTTTCAATGAGATCTCCCCACATTCTGTTACATTCCAGTGAGTACAGACCCAAAGCTGCCAAACACTCCTCATATGTAACCCCTTCATTCCCAGAATCATCTTCATGGACTCTCTCCAATGACAACACATCCTTTCTGAGATATGGGGCCCAGAATTGTTGACAATACTCCAAATGCGGCCTGACTAGTGTCTTATAAGGCCTCAGCATTGTCTTCTTGCTTTTATATTACACTCTCCTAGAAATAAATGCTACCATTGCATTTGCCTTCTTTACCACAGATTCAAACTGTAAATCAGTCTTCTGGGAGTCTGGCACGAGGACTCTTCAGTCCTTCTGCACGTCTAATGTTTGAGTTTTCTCCCTATTTAAATAGTCTGAACTTTTGTTCCTTTTACCAAAATGCAGAATCAGACATTTCCCAACACTGTGTTCCATCTGCCACTTTTTTGCCCGTTCCTCCAATTTCTCTAAGTCCTGCTGAAATCACAGTGCTTCCTCAGCACCTCCTACCCCTCCAATTATCTTTGTATCATCTGCAAACTTTTCCACAAAGCCATCAATTCCATTATCTAAATCATTAACAAACAATATGAAAAGTAGCAGTCCCAATACTACCCCGAGGAACACCACTAGTCACTGGCAGCCAACCAAAAAAGCCCCCCCCCCTTTATTCCTACTCGCTGCTTCCTGCCTGTCTGCCATTCCTCTGTCCATACCAGTATCTTAACTGTAGTGCCACAGGATTTTATCTTGTTAAGCAGCATCATGTGTGCAACCTTATCAAACGCCATCTGAAAATCCAAGTAAATGCCATCCACTGCCTCTCCTTTGTCCACCCTGCTTGTTACTTCCTCAAAGAACTCTAACAGATTTGTCAGGCAAGACTTCCGTTTACAGAAACTATGCTGACTTTGACTTGTTTTATCATCAGTCTCCAAGTACACTGAAACCTTATCTTAATAATGGGCTCCAACACTTTCCCAAACACTGAGGTTAGGCTAACTGGCCTGTAATTTCCTTTCTTTTGCCTTCCTCCCATCTTAAGGAGTGGAGTGACCATTGCAATTTTCCAGTCCTCTGGAACAACACCAGAGTCAAATGATTCTTGAAATAACATATCTAATGCACCTGCTATTTCTTCAGCAACCTCTTTCAGAACGCTGGGATGTAGTCCATCTGGTGCAGGTGATTTTATCCATCTTAAGATATTTCAGCTTGCCTAGCACTTTTTCCCTTGTAATAGCAATGGCACTCACTCCTGCTCTCTGACACTAACGGACCTCTGGCAGAATGCTAGTGTCATTCACAGTGAAGACTGATGCTAAGTACTTATTAAGTTCATCCACCATTTCTTCGTCCCCATTAATACCTCACCAGCCTTATTTTCCAGTGGTCCAATATCAACTGTCACTTCCCTTTTTACTCTTCATATAACTGAAAAAAAACTTTTAGTCTCCTGCTTTATATTATTGGCTAGTTTACCCTCATATTTCATCTTTTCACTTATAGCTTTTTAGTTGCCTTTTGTTGGATTTTAAAAGCTTCCCAATCATCCAACGTCCCACTCACTTTTACTGTCTTGTATGCCCTTTCCTTGGCCTTTATGCAGTCTTTAACTTCCTTCGTCAGCCATAGTTGCCTACCCCTGCCATTTGAAAACTTTTCCTTCTGTGGGACATATCTATCCTGTACCTTATGAACTATTCCCAGAAACCTCAGCCACCTCTGTTCTGGTTCTGCCAGTATCTCCCTCCAGTCCACCTGGGCAAGTACGTCTCCCATGCCTCTGTAATTATCTCTATTCCATTGTAATACTGATACATCTGACTTATTCTTCTCCCTCTCAAATTACAGTGTGAGTACAATTATGCTATGCTCACCCTCCTGGGGGTTCCTTTACCTTAAGCTCCCTTGTAGTATCTGGATTATTGCACAACACCCAATCTAAGATTGCCCTTCCTCAAAAAAAGTAGGCTTGAGTAGGCTCAAGCACAAGCTGTTCTAAAAAGCCATCTCTTATGCATTCAGCAAATTTCGTGTCTTGCAATCTGACATCAACTTGATTTTCCCAGTCCCCTGAAGTCCCCCTATTACAAGTGTGACATTACCCTTATTACATGCCTTTTCAGCTCCCTTTTCAATCTCAACCCCATATTTCGGCTGCTATTTGGAGGCCTATATATGATTCCCATAATGGCTTTTTCATAACTTGCAGTTTCTTAACTCCACTCACAAAGATTCAATTTTCTCTGACCCTATATCACCTCTTTCTAAAGGTTTAATTCCATCTCTTACCAACAGAGCCACACCACCATCTATGCCTTCCTGCCTGTCCTTTTGATACAGTATAATATTTGATATTAAGCTATCCAACTATAACCTTTCAGCCATGATTCAGTGATGCCCACAACATCCTACTGACCAGTCTCTAATTGCACCATGAGTTCATCCACCTTATTCCGAATTCCACGTCCATTTAAATATAACACTTTCAGTCCTGCATTCTTCGTCCTTTTGAATTTTGCTTCTGTCGTACAATTTAACTCTTTACTCTGCATTTGCACCCAATCATTGGCTTGTCCTTCCTTACATTCATATTACACCCATCATCTCAGCTCATCCTTAGCTCTATCAAACTGATTCCCATCCCACTGAAATATTAGTTTAAACCACTCCCAATAGCTTTTGCAAACCTGCCCATAAGGATATTGGTCCCTCCTCGGATTCAAGTGCAACCTGTCCCTTTTTTTCACAGGTCACACCTGCCAGAAGAGGTCTCAACTATCCAGAAATCTGAATTCCTGACCCCGCTCCAATCCTTCAGCCAGGCATTCATCTGCCACCTCATTCCATTCCTATCCTCACTGTCACATGACACAGGCAGCAATCCCAAAATGACTGCTCATGAGGTCCAGCTTTTCAACTTGCTTCCTGACTCCCAGTATTCTGTTTTCAGGACCTCCTTCCTTTTTCTCCCTAGGTTGTTGGTACCAATATGTCCCACAACTTCTGGCCACTCACCCTCCCTTTTCAGGATATTGTGGATGTGTTCAGAAACATTGCGGACCCTGACACCTGGGAGGCAGTCTGCTATCCATGTTTCTTTTTTGTGTGCAAAGAATCACCTATCTGTCCTGCCAACTACAGAGTCCCCTATTACCTCTGTCATCCTTTTCAGTTTCCTACCCTCCTGAGCCACAGAGCCAGACTCAGTGCCAAAGGCACGGCCACTGTTGCTTCCCTTGGTAGGCCCCAACCCTCAACAGTACTCAAAATGGAATACTTGTTGTTGAGGGGGATGGCCACAGGGGTTTTCCCCACTATCTGATGTTCTCCCTTCCCTCTCCTGACAGTCATCCATTTATCTGTCTCCTGTAACCTTGGGGTGACTACCTCCTGTAGCTCCTGTCTATCACCTCATCATGTTCCTTAACAAGCTGAAGGTCATCAATCTACAGCTTCAGTTCCCTTATACGGTCTCCAAGGAGCTGCATCTTGATTGACCTGGTGCAGAAGTGGCCATCAGGGAGGATGTGAATCTCCCAGAAATCCCACATCTGACACCTGGAACAGAACACTGGTCCTGCAGGTGTACAGTGCAGTCATTGCCAAGAGAACCCCAATGTGTGTACATACCCTTGATCTGACCTGATAATTTGCCATCAAGGTGACAACAGTGAGATGCCATCCATGGGTTCTCATTTTGGAAGGGATTTATGAAGCCTTTGTACATTCAGATACACCAGCAAGTTCACACTGGGGAGAGAACATTCACCTGCTCTGTGAGTGGGAAAGGATTCATTCAAACATCTGATCGACAGAAGCACCAGAGAGTCTGCATTGCAGAGAGGCCATTCATCTACTCCAAGTATGGGAAGGGATTTATTCAGTTATCGGAAACACAAAGACACCAACCAGTTCACACAGGGCAATAGCCACACACCTGTTTTGACTGTGGGAAGAGATTCATTTATCCTGCCTTGTCATGATCCGGACAGTTCACAATAACTAGAGTCCTGAGAGAGCAGAGAGATTTACTCAGTCATCCTACCTGCTGAAACACCAGCAACTTCACACCAGGGAGAAAGTTCAAATTCAGAAAGCCGTATGTTAAATGTTTAACCATCCTGATGACTGACTGAATCCACTTGAAAGTTCACAAGAGATGGGTAATGTCTCTTTCTGTAGATTTTACGGCTGCTCATCACTGAGCATTGGAGGGGTTTGTTGTGCTGTTGTTGGCCTTAAGTTAGACTGGAGTTTAATGTTGTGGATCTGTGACAAATAAATCTGTTCCATTTCAAATCCTGTGTCTCAGGTGCTTCCTGTCTCTGTCACACGCCCAATGTACAGAAGAGAGGCCACTCAGTCCAGCTGGACCCTGCCCGTGTTTCTGTTCCATATCAATATTTTAAAATCCATCCCTGCTGTTCACCCCTTGCTGTCCCTGTGGTGACAGTTTGCAACCGGTCACCACTGTGGGTGAAGAGTTTTGTTTGAATTTTCTGCATGACTTTCTGCAGATTGAATAAGACATTGAGTTCACTGTGGTTTTATCCCAGACATTCCTGTTCCTAATAAGCCCTGGGTCCAAGAAGAATGTCATGTGTGGTTAAACTTCTTCCCTGCTCATTTTAATGTTGTGGGCCATTTTCACTGATTTCAAAGGCTGTGCCTCTCATGGCTCGATGGTTGCAATACACCACTCTCCTCTAAAGGATAGTGGAGGAATGGTGTTGATGGAATATGGTCAAAAACCCAAGGGGAGCCAGCACAACTCAGGGCTTTGGGATCCAGAAAGTGGCATGGTCTAGAGTTCACAGGGAGAAGGGAATCTGACCAGGAGGATGTGGCAACAGATGAAAGATTAGCAATGTATGTAAAGTTGATTGTTTACTCTTCTGCTTAGATGCTGCCTGACCTGCTGAGTCCCTCCAGCACTTTGTGTGTGTTGCTCTATATTCCCAGCATCTTGTGTTTTATATCTGCATTTTTAAGTGAGTTGGATTTTGACATTTGACAGACGGAATACCTATTGATATTGAGTATATTGCTTGTGGGATTTTGCTACGTTAAAGTATGCTGAGTTTCTACATAAAAACATTAAATATCTTTTATGCTTGTGGCGTTGAAATGGCACCATGCCCACACAAAGGAGTCCGCGCTGCAGAATGGGACCCGCTATCAAATGCGCAGGCGTAAAGGTCGCAGATTGAGCGCGGATTTCGCGCATGCGCTCAGGGGACAAAAGACTGAAGGACCGGCAGCAGGTAGGGTCGGTGCTCCGGGCCGGGCGGGGCGGGGCGGGGCGGGGGTCATGAGCACCCCGACTGCAGGCTGATTGCTGTGAGTTCCTGATATTCGGTGGCCCCGCAGACCGGGTTTTGTCCCTGTGATTTCTATCGCTCTCAACCCCATGATTCAGACCCAGCCCCCTCCCCCTCCCCCTCCCGGAGGGGGAGTTTTCTGCTGATAAGTGAAGGCGCTGGCGCCATTTTGAGGGGCATGTGCGCCTCCGGGACGGTAACGGATAGATAGGTCTCTTGTGCGTGAGGGTTTCTGGGTATGGGGGCAGCCGTGGAGACACAGCTTTGCCCGCCAGCCCACCGGGCGCGTTTGGAAGGGAATGAGAGCGGACACTGCTGAGCTCCAGCTATCAAACTCCAACGATTAGGAACTCGGAACTCAAATATTGCAATGAGTTGATCTTGTATGAAGAGTCGGTCTTCCAGTGAATGGAAATGTCAGTTAGTGTGGCATGAAGAAAAGACACACACACACTAGAATCCTTCCATGGGCTTTAATTCTTAAGGAAATCACTTTTGTTCAACCTCCTCCTGTACTGAGCCTTTCTACCTGTGAGAACGTGTTTTGTACCATTCTGTCTGGGTGCTGATGCACCATCAATAACTCACACTGAGACGTAGGCGAGATATCGGCTTTTATTGACTGGAAGAAGGAACCAGGAGTGAGTGTCTATCATACAAGGTCTTGGAGACTGAGGCCGAGCTTCAGGCCGCAGGTCTCCTTTATACAGGGGCCTGTGGGAGGAGCCACAGGAGCAGTCAGCAGGGGCGTGTCCCGACAGGCACATAGTTCACCACAGGTGCATAGTAATGTCAAAAACTATTGTCCTGGGTAACAAGTGATCTGTAGATTTCACATCATAAAGGTGCCACATTCCAATGAGAAAGAAATACTACAGCTGCCCCCTCATATCTATTGGCATTGCCAATGATGAGTTCACCACTATCAATCACTGAGGTGTGTCAGAGTAATTAGGAAATCTGTAAGAGCAGTCATGTTATATCGTGCTCTTTGTAGCACTGTGGGATATGACTGGAACTTGAAATAATGCTGATAGAGAGAGACAAACTGAGTCAAATCATAGATTAAAGACAAGTGTTACGTATTCCTGTAACTGGATCACTTACCAGCAAAGATAGAGAGGTCCGTTGAAGTCTGATGGTACTATTTTTAAAAGTATTTATTGATAAAGGGGCACAAAAATAAGATTAGTGCAAACATACAGATAATATACGTCATCAATACTAAATCTAAAGCGCAGGTATGATCATAACCAATAAAATGTAACTATCGTTGTCTAGGGGATAATGTATTGTCCGATGGAAATATAAAAGTCATTAGCTCGTTCAGGCTGCAGCGTTTTGGGTTTAAGAGAGGGAGGCGTTTAAACTTGCCCAAGTCTTTTATGATGTCAATCCGTTGAGTCAGGGGAGCGGGTTTCCCCGTTGTTAGCTAAAAAGCTGTTTTCCATGGTTTCAGCCACCAATTCCAGCCACGGAATTGAACGCATGTGGCTTGGTTTCCGATGACTGTCTGCTGTTACGTGGTCGCTTAACGTTTCTTCTGGTGTGTCTTAGGGGTTGTTCCTACAGCCCCTCTTTTATTCTGACTGGCAGGGTCATAGACGTCAATCAGGTTGGAGGTGATGCAATCTCTCCCTCAACCAGCCCACTTTGCCCGAGGGCATTCACGTAGCAGAGCATCTCAATCCACAAATCTGTCTCCAAGAGACAATGGCCATGTCCCGTAGCTTTACATCACTATGGGGGGGGGGGGGAGAAACGTGACATCGTGCACGTCTCCCCCTCATGTCTTGGGGCCCCCCCATTTGACTCAACCCAACAGTGATCTGGCGATTCTCACAAAGGAGGGGGCTACGGACGTAACACAAGCAGAAATAATCCATTCTGATACAGACAGGGGAACGGTCAGAGAATTTGATGTCAGGCCATATACCTGATCTGTGTCCAATTGGAAGATGAGGAATTGTTCCTCCAACTTGTGTTGAAGATTGCTGTAACAGTGTGATGTCAGAGCTCACCATACAGACTAAAATTATCTAATCTGAAATGTTGTCCTTCACTCATTCATGTCTTTTGTAAATCTTTTTACAGGTTAGAAATGGCAAAGAATTTGTGTAGGGGAATCTCAAACACAACAACGGAATTTACTCACTCAGCCAACCCACAGTCACACCAGTGAGTTCACAGTGCAAAGAGGCCATTGACCTGCTGTGTGTGTGGCAGGGATCTGTTCAGCCTGAAGATAGATCAGCAAGTTCACACGATAGAGGATTCATCTGCTCTGACTGTGGGAAGTGGTTCATTCTGTATTCCAAGCTGAAGATAAATGAGAAAGTTCTCACCATTGAGAGGCTGTTCACCTGTTAATGTCTGGGCAGAAATCACCTCACTCAGCTCACTGGCAGAAAAACCGGGGATTCACAGGGAAGAGAGGCCATTTACCTGCTCTGTGTGTGGAATAGCTGTGCTTAGTTATCTGTTCTGCTGATACTGAAGTGAGTTCACACTGGAGAGATGCCATTCACCTGTTCATACTGTGGGAAGAGATTCACTCGGTCATCTGACCTATTGGCACACCAATCATTTCACACTGGGGAAAAGCCATTCACCTGCTCAGACTGTGGGATGGGATTTTCTCGATCATCTAAGCTGAAGGTACACCAGCGAGTTCACACTGGGGAGAGGCCGTTCACCTGCTCAGACTGTGGAAAGGGATTCACTGTTTCATCCAGTCTGCAGACACACCAGTTAGTTCACACAGGGGAGAGGCCATTCACCTGCTCAGATTGTGGGTTAGGATTCACTCGGTCATCTGATCTTCTGGCACACCAGTCAGTTCACACTGGGGAGAAACCGTTCGCCTGCTCAGACTGTGGGAAGCGATTCACTCGGTCATTTCATCTGAAGCTACACCAGCGTGTTCACACGGGAGAGAGGCCATTCATCTGCTCAGATTGTGGAAAGGGATTCACTCGGCCATCCTACCTACAGACACACCAGCGAGTTCACACCGGGGAGAGGCCGTTCACCTGCTCAGACTGTGGAAAGGGATTCACTCGGTCATCTTACCTACTGGCACATCAGCAAGTTCACACTGGGGACAGACCATTCACCTGCTCAGAATGTGGGAAGGGATTCATTCAGTTATCCAATCTACAGAGACACCAGCAAGTTCACACAGGGGAGAGGCCATTCATTTGCTCAGACTGTGGGAAGGGATTCACTCAGTCATTTGAACTGAAGGTGCATCAGCGAGTTCACACAGGAGAGATGTTGTTCATCTGCTCTGAGTGTGGGAAGGGATTCACACGACCATCCCACCTACACACACACCAGCGAATTCACACTGGGGAGAAACCATTCACCTGTTCAGATTGTGGAAAAGGATTTACTCACTCATCTCACTTGAAGCTACACCATCGAGTTCACAGTGGAGAGAGGCCATTCACTTGCTCTGAATGCGGTAAGGGATTCTCTCAGTCATCCAGTCTACAGAGACACCAGTCAGTTCACACTGGGGAGAAACCATTCACCTGCTCAGATTGTGGGAAGGGATTTCCTCAGTCATTTCAACTGAAGCTACATGAGCGATTTCACACTGGGGAGAGGCCGTTCACCTGCGCTGAATGTGGGAAGGGATTCACTCAGTCATCCAGTCTACAGACACACCAGCGAATTCACACTGGGGAGAAACCATTCACCTGTTCAGACTGTGGAAAGGGATTTGCTCAGTCATCTCAACTGAAGATACACCAGCGAGTTCACACTGGGGAGAGGCCATACATCTGCTCAGTATGTGGGAAGCGATTCACTCAGTCATCCAGCCTACAGACACACCATCGAGTTCACACTGGGGAGAGACCATTCATCTGCTCTGAATGTGGGAAGGGATTCATTCAGTTATCAAACCTTGTGACACACTACCGGGTTCACACTGGGGAAAAAGTTGCAATAAGCTGCATGCTGGATATTTAACCATTGCAGTTGCAAGTTCAAGAATGACTGATGGTGTGGAACTCCAATTATTGCTGCTGCTCTTTACATCCGGTTCTGCACCCCACCCTGGTCACTGGATGTGGGAGGAGTTTCTTCTGCTAATACTCAACTCTAAGGGGACTGGAGTTTAATATCCTGGCTCTATGACAAATAAAGCAGTTGTATTTTAAACTCTGTCTCAGTATACAATTGGGAATCAACTCAGCCCAGCTGGTCACAGGTTCAATCAAAAGTACAGCATCAAAATAGGCCTTTCAGTCCATCTTGTCCATACCAAACCATTTAAACTGCCTACTCACGTCGACCTCCACTGGGTCTAGAGCCCTCCATGCCCCTCTATTCTATGTGCCTATCCAAACTTCTCTTAAATGTTGAAATCGAGCTCGCATGCATCACTTGTGCTTTCAGGTCATTCCACACGCTCACGATCCTCTGAGTAAGGTGTTACGAACCCCGTAACTGGGTCACCTACCAGCAAAGACAGAGAGGTCCGTTCAAGTCTGATGGTACTATTTTTAACAGTACTTATTGATACACAAAAATAATATCAATGCAAACATACAGATAATATACGTCGTCAATACTAAATCTAAAAGTGCGGGTATAATAATAATCAATAAGAAATAGCTCTATCGTTGTCTAGGGGATAATGTATTGTCCGATGGAAATATAAAGGTCACTTTAGTTCATTCAGGCTGCAGCCTTTGGCTGGAGAAAGACAGATTTTTAGAACTTACCAGCTTTTCCTTTTTTTGATGTCGATCCTTCGAAATTTCGTTGGTGGTGATCTCTTCTTTAGCTAAGCCGTCTTCCGTGGTAAGGCCCCAATCCCGGGCAACGGGAAAGGACACACGTAGGTCCTCCACCGGCTGTCGCTATTAAACGCTGTCACGGGATTTCTAGCGTTTCTCCTGGTGCGTCTAAAGGGGTTGTTCCCCAGACCCTCTTTTATCCTTACTCACGGGGTCTCAGATGTCAATCAGGTTGGGATGGTGCCATCCCTCAACCCAGCCCACTTTGGTCATTCCCTGAGGGCTTCAAATAAATAGTACAGTACTCAATACACAATTCCGTCGACAATGGCCGTTTCCCGTGGCTTTGTATCGCTGAGGGGCCAGGACATTCCAAACTCCTTGTGGATTCTGCGTGTCTTTCTCTCATTTCCTGGGTCTCCTGACCTGAACTAATAGCGATCTTGCGATTCTCAAAAGGATGGGGCTACTTTGTACCCTTCGGCCCCTCAGAGTTGGGGCACAGGTGTAACAAAGGTTTCCCTTAAACTTCACCCATAATTGGTGGCCTCTGATTATAGTATGATCCAACCTCAGCATCTATACCCCTCATAATTCTGTATATGTCTATCAAATCGCCTCTCTATCTTCTACATTCCAAGGAATAAAGTCCTAACCTCTTAAATCTTTCTTTATAACTCAGGTCTTTCAGACCCAGCAACATCAGTGTTCAGTGCCCTTGCAAGCTTATTCACATCTTTCCTGTAGGTAGGTGACAAAACTGCACACAATACTCCAAAATAGGCCTCACCAATGTGTTATAGAAGTTCAAGTTGCTTTCATTGTCATTTCGACCATAAACTGCTGGTACGGTACACAGTAAAAATGAAACAACGTTCCTCCAGGACCCTGGTGCTACACAAAACTACACTAGATTACGTGAGACAGCACAAGGCTACACTAGACTACATAAAACAACCTAAAAACTGCACTAGACTACAGACCTGCACAGGACTACATAATGTGCACAGAACAGTGCAGGGCAGTACAATAATTTATAAACAAGACAATAGGCACAGTAGAGGACAAATTGCAATGTCAGTCTAGACTCTTGTACTCCAATTTATAATTAACAAAGGCCAATAATACGACCCTAACAGTGATGCCACTTTCAATTAATTATGGACCTGTATTCCCAGATCCCTTTTGTTCTACCACACTCCTCAGAGCCCTACTGTTCACTGTGTAAAATTGACCCTCATTGGTCCTACCAAAGTGCAAAACCTCACACTTGTCTGCATCAAATTCCATCTGCCATTTTTCCAGCTGTTGCAGATCCCCTGCAAGCCACAATAGCCTTTGTCACAATATATCTTGTCCCTTAGAGTGGCTTACAATAACCTTTCCACTGCTGATGTCAGTCTCACTGGCCTATAATTTCCTTGTTAATTTTTAGAGCCTTTCTTAAACAGCCAAACGTTCCTTTGTTTCATCTACTTCTAAAGGGTGTTTCATGATAACAAACACCTCTGTCTTGGGTAACAAGTGACCTGTAGCAATTCAAACCACAGAAGTAATCTCCAGTGAGAAAGTCTAATCACCTCCCCTTGACATTCATTGCCATTGCTGAGTTCACCACCGTCAATCACCCCAGAGTCACAGTGATCAGAAAGTTTCCAGGAGCAGCAGTGTAAAGACCGTGAGCTCCCAAGTAGGGCAGTGGGATATTACCGGAACTGTTATGCTTTCACAATGGAGAGAGACACACTGAGTGAAATCACAGACAGATGACCGGGAGGATGGTCCCATTCTGATACAGACACGTAGACAGTCATGGAATTTAATGCTGGTGCCAGATGCCTAAACTGTGACAGATAGAAGATGTGGATTTGTTCTCTTACTTTGTGTTGAGGCTCACTGTAACAGTGTGACAACAGAGATCACCAGATAGACTAAAACTGTCTCGTCTGAAATGTCCTTCACCCATGGATATCTTTAGTAAACATTTTACGGAGTAGAAAAGGCAAAGGATTGGAGTTCAGGAATCTCAAACAGAACAACTCATCAGTTCTGCGTATGTCAGTTCATGAGCAATGGAATACCATTGATCTTTGAATGCGGTATGGAGATGATAGGTATGATATCACGTCAGTCATAGCAAGGACAACCCAGACACTTGTCAGTTTAGGGCTGAGATTTCGAGAAAGCAATTTGGAAATAAACCTTGTCATGTCTTCGAGTCCTTGAAGGAGTTAACAGATATTTTCCTTGTAACACCGGTATATCATTGGTGCACCACGGTTCCTGAGGAGACATTGGATTGTGTGGAGGGAGAAAGAGTAAAAGAAGCAAGAGGGGGCATTCATCACATTTTGCACACGGGAAGTGTATTGAACTGCAGCTTCTAACAGACCGTGCTAAGGAACTGTAGAATTAAGATCACATATTTGTTGTCTTCTAGTCACCCGGTACCTCAGTTGAGGCCAGTGAACATTTACTGTCTACATCAGGGCTCCAACAATCGGTTGTTTCCCTCAGCAGCTTGGGATACATCTCATCAGGTCCTGGGCATTTATCTACCTTTATCCCTGCAAAGACATAGAATAATTCCTCCTTTTAAATCTTAACATGCTGAAGAATTTCACTGTCAAACCTGAAACCTCCATTCACAATGTCTTTCTCCTTGGTGAATGCTGATGAGAAATACTCATTTCAGGCCCTGCCCACATCCTCTGGCCCCACACAATGGTTGTCACTTTGGTTTTGTTCATCCCTTGTTCCCCTCTTGTTCTTAATATACTTAGAACACTACTTGTTACTATTAGTATTTCTTGAGGTTTTCATTAATATTCAATGTTACTGATATATTGTGACACCACTTTGTTCTTCTGATTATTTAATACATTCCCAACACTCTGTGCCCACCAATCTTCAGCAATCTTTACCTACTACATGCTGCTTATTCTTTCAGTCAATATTCCTTAGCCTCCCTTCTCCTTCCCTCCTCTGGAAATCAGTGACCATGAACTTTCAGTACTTCACCGTTAAACAACTTCCAATTCCCAGACATTGGCTGGACTTGGGGACCTGAGTTGGAGATCGAAGTTGTGTAGAGTAGGGACATGCCACCGTGGACACGTCTCTGGCACTGAAACTCTCTGTGGCTCAAAAGAGAAGGTGGGGGGGTGGAATGTGATAGTGATAGGGGATTCACTGGATAGGGGTAGAGACAGGAAATTCCATGGATGAAAACGATACTTTTGGATGTCTGTTATTTACTTATTTAAATACCAGGATCAGCGATGTCTCAGATCATTCATAAGGTGGGGGGGGGGGGGGGGTGTGGTGAGTAGCTAGAAGATGTAGTCCACATCTGATATCATTGGGCAAGGGTCTTGCAGATGGATTATAATGTTGGGTCAACCATGTTGGAAGGAAAAAATAGAAGATTAGATTATTATTTAATTGGTGAATATTTGCAGCAAGCTGTGTGGCACATTGTCAAAGGCCTTCTGAAAATCTGATTACAGAACATCAACTAATTCTCCTCCGTCTATCCTGCTTGTTACGCCTTCAAAGAATTCCAACAGATTTCTCAGGTAAGATTTTCCCTTGAGGACACTATGCTGACTGTGGCCTATTTTATCATGTGCTTCCAAGTACTCTGAGACCTTATCCTTAATAATTGACTCCAACATCTTCCCAAACATGAGGTCAGACTAACTGGCCTATCGTTTCCTTTCTTCTGCTTCTCTCCCTTCCTGAAAAGTGGAGTGATATTTACAATTTCCCATTCTTCCAGAACCATTCCGGAATAATGTGATTCTCGAAAGATCATTATTAATGCTTCTGCAATCTCTTCAGCCACCTCTTTCAGAACTCTGGATTGTACACTGTCTAGTCCAGGTGACTTATCTACTGTACTTTCAGTTTCCCCAGAACTGTCTCTCTAGTTACGGTAACATCACACATTCCATTCCCCCGACATCTGGAACTTCCACCATACTGCTAGTGTCTGCCACAGTGAAGACTGATGCAAAATACTTATTCAGTTCATCCAACATTTTGTTGATGCCCATATCTACCTCTTCAGCATTGTTTTCTCCGATATCCATTCTCACCTTTCTTTTACACTTCACATTCTGCTATTTAACCTGCCATTTCAATGGACCACTTCATCAAAATCCCACTGCAATCCTGGATAACCTTCACTGTCCTCTATGCCACTAATTTTGGAGTTGTCTACAGTCTCGCTAACTATCTTGGAATGGAGGCCAGTGGCTAATGGTATGCCACAGTGGTCAATGTTGGGACCCTTGTTATTTATATAAATGACTTAGATGTAATTGCACAAGGTTTCATCAGTATGTTAATGGACAACACAAATTACAAGGCTTTGTTGATTGTGAAGGTTATTGTAGATTACAGAGGGAATTGATCAATTAGAGAAATGGAGCAAGGAGAGGCAAACAGCAATAGACGCTACAGGACAAAAACAGGCCCGTTGAACACTTGGTCAGACAGAGAAGTGGGGCAAATAGAGTTACAGAACAGTACAGCACAGAAACAGGCCCTTTGACCCATGCAGTGCATGCCGATTCTGCTTCGTCACATTGACCTACTCCCACAGCATAGCTTTCATTCCCTTTCCATTTATGTACTTATCCAAATTACTCTTAAACATTGAAAATGAACCCTCAACCACCACCTCTGGAGGCAGCTCATTCCACTGTCACTACCTGAAGGAGTACCCCCTGATATTTCACCTTTCACTTTTATCCCTTAACCTATGACCTCTAGTTCCAGTTTCGCTCAACCTCAGTGCAAAAAGCTTGCTTGCATTTACCCTATCAATAAATTTGCTTACCTCTATCACATCTCCACTCATTCTCCCATGCTCCAATCTTGAACCTCAACTTGAGGACGACACCTACTGTATCCTTCTCTATAATTACCTTGAAACTAATGAAATTATGATGACTATGTCCAAAGTGTTCCACAATACGCTTCTGTCACCTGCTCGTCTCACTCCTGAATAGGAGATCCAGTATCACACTCTTTCCAGTTAGGACCTCTGTGTATTGATTAAGGAAACTTTCCTGAAAACATTTGTCAAATTCTATTTCATTCAGCCCCTTTACTCCCATCGGATTCACGTGTAGCGGTCTGCTACACACAGCGCTGAAATAACGACACACAGTCGGTAAATCGTTTCGAGACTAATTTATTCAAACTTCGCGGCGCTGGCATTTAATCCCTAGCGCCCGCCCTCTCCGGGCGGAAATGACGTCAGGGATGCGTTGTCAAAGTCTCCCCCTGCGCGCTGGCTATTTGTGAGCCGATTCGCCTGCGCAGAAAGTGGGTCGCCACAATACACTCAATATGTGGAAATTTAAAATCAGCTACTATCAAAACCTTACTTACCTTGCAACTGACTAGTATCTGTCTATAAATTTACTCTAAATTCCACTGACCTTTGGGTGGTCTATATTCCAATTCAAGTAGTTACCTATTCTTCAGTTCTACCCCTGTAGCCTCAGTAGCCAAGCTCTCCAGCCTGTCCTGGCTGAGCACTGTGGTATCATTTTGCCTGACTATTAATGCTATCCCTCCTGCACTATCATGTCAAATACTTTTCAAAAGGTGTGAGGTGATGCATAATGGGAGGTCAAACCAGGGCTTATACACTGAGTAATAGAGCACTATGTAGTGTAATGGAACAGAGAATCTGGGAATACAAACACTTAGTACATTGAAAGAGGCGTCACTGAGACAGTGTGTTGAAGGTATTGCTTGTCCTCTGACCTCCATCGGCAGGGTATGAGATGTTGTGTTGCAGTCGTGTGGGTTGTCAGTGAGACCTCACTTCCAGGACTGAGTATTGTCTTGGTCACCCTATGACAAGAAAGACATGGTTTAACTGGAAAGAATGCAGAAAAGATCTGTGAGGATGTTGCTTGCATTGGAGGACTAGAGTGGCAGGGAGAGGCTGGCCAGGCTCGCTCTTTATTCCATGGATCGTGAGAGAATGAGGAGCAACCTGACAGGCAAACTTGAGGAAATCTGCAGATGCTGGAAATTCAAACACACACAAAATGCTGGTGGAACGCAGCAGGCCAGGTGGCATCTATAGGAAGAAGTATAGTCAACGTTTTGGGCCGAGACCCTTCATCAGGACTGACTGAAAGGAAAGATAGTAAGAGATTTGAAAGTAGGAGGGGGAGGGGGAAATGTGAAATGATAGGAGTAGACCGGAGGGGGTGGGATGAAGCCAAGAGCTGGAAAGGTGATCGGCAAAAGTGATACAGAGCTGGAGAAGGGAAAGGATCGTGGGACGGGAGGCCTCGGGAGAAAGAAAGGGGGGGGACACCAGAGGGAGATGGAGAACAGGCAAGGAGTGATTGTGAGAGAGGCAGTGAGAGAAAAAAAAGGGGAGGGGAAATAATTAATAAATATGTCAGGGGTGGGGTAAGAAGGGGAGGAGGGGCATTAACGGAAGTTAGAGAAGTCAATGTTCATGCCATTGCTCCTCCCCTTCTTACCCCACCCCTTATTTATTTATTATTCCCCCTTTTTTCTCACTAGGCCTCCTGTCCCATAGTCTTCCCCCTTCTCCAGCTCTGTATCCCTTTTGCCAATCACGTTTCCAGCTCTCAGCTTCACCCCACCCCCTCCTGTCTTCTCCTATTATTTTGGATTTCCCCCACCTTCTCCCACTTTCAAATCCCTTACTGTCTTTTCTTTCAGTTAGTCCTGATGAAGGGTCTCGGCCCGAAATGTCGACTGTACTTCTTCCTATAGATGCTGCCTGGCCTGCTGTGTTCCACCAGCATTTTGTGTGAGCAACCTGACAGAAATGTTTAAAGTTATGAGGGGCATAGATCAGGTAGATGGTAACAGTCTTTTCCTCAGGATAGGGGAGACTAAAACTGGGGATCATATGTTAAGGGTGAGAGGGGAGAGATTTAAAAGGGCCTGAGAGGCTGTTGGTTCATGGTAATTATGTTGAACAAACGGCTGGAGGATGTGGTTGAGGCATGTAAAATAGTGCATGTCTCTCATAGGGTACATAAAACAATATCAGCACAATACTATTAACAGATAACTAAGTAATCTGTGGATATACTGTGCAAGTTGCCATAAAGTGCATATGTGACATACAGCTAAATATACAATACTATTACTGCTACTGGTGCTGTTGGAAATCAAGATGCACAGAAGTCACAGCCTGGAGGAAGCTGTAATCTAGTCCTTGTCTTTATACTGCAGTACCTTCTACCTAATGGTCAATGGTCAAAGAGATTGTGGGATGGATGGGAGGGGCCCTTGATAGTGGTGAATGCAGTATGTTGTACACAGGGTTGTGCAGGTCTCTAACCCTGAAGTGCTTAAAGTTCAAATTTCAAAGACAATTTTATTATCAAAGTACATATATGTCACTATATACAATGCTGAAATTCATTCGCTTGTGGGTATACTGAACAAATCTATAGAATAGTAATTCTAACAGAATCAATGAATGACTGCCCAACTAGGGTGTTCAAACAGAGTGCAGAAGACAACAAACTGTGGAAATGTAAAAAGAAGAAACTATAATACAAATAGATAAGTAGTAAGTATTGAGAACAAGAGGTGAAGAGTCCTTCAAAGTGAATCCATTGGTTGTGGGGACATTTCAATGAAGGGGCAAGTGAGATTGAGTGAAGTTATCCCCTCTGGTTCAAGAGCCTGATGGTTGAGGGGTAGTAACTGATCCTCAACCTGGTGGTGTGAGTCTTGTATCTTCTTCCAATGGCAACAGTGAGGAGGGATCATGTCTTGGGTGGTGGGGATCCCCGATGATAGACTGATTTACTGTGACAATATTTCATGTAATTCTCAATGGTTGGGGAGGGCTTTACCCTTGATGGACTGGTCCATAGCCACTACTGTTTGTAGAATTTTCCACTGAAGGGCACTGGTGTTTCCATACCAGGCTGTGATGCAGCCAGTCAATATACTCTCCACTACACATGTATAGAAGTTTGTCAAAGTTTTAGATGCCTTGACAAATCTCTGCAAATGCTAAAAGAAGTAGAGACACTGCCATGTTTTCTTCATAATTACACTTACGTGCTGAGCCCAGGACAGGTCCTCTGAAATAATAACTAGGAATTTAAAGTTGCTAATTCTCCTCACCTCTGATCCTCCAATGAGGGCTGGCTGATGGACCTCTGGCTTCCTTCTCCTGAAGTCGATAATCAATTCCTTGGTCTTGCTGACATTGAGTGAAAGGTTGTTATGACACCACTCAACTAGATTTTCAATCTCCCTCCTAGATGTTGATTCATTGCCATCAGCAAACTTCAGTGGGGAGCGGTGAGAAGTAAAGATATGTTTAGTGGTTGGATCCCTTTGGAGATGGTGGAACTATGTTTTCTAAAATACTCCCTAAATAGTATTGTTACTGTAACCATTTACCGTTCAAGTACTTAGCTCAGATGCGGGGTTTTCACTTGAAGTGTTGACCATCTGTTTGCTTCCACCGGTACTGCTAGACCTGTTGGGTACCTTCAGTAGACTTTTTTGCTCTTGGATTTTTAATTGTCAGTGGATTCTTGTGAACAAAACAAATAGGCTGACTTCATTGATGAAGTTAGCTACGTTTACTATCCTAATCTACATGTAGTTTCGGGAGTCTTGACCTCAGTGGCCTCCAGTTCGTTCCTTGGCCAGCACACTATTGCAGCTGGCTATCTGATGACTGGTAGGGCAAATGTGTTGATGACTCTGATCTTGTTCTCCCCATTCAACTGGCTTTTTAGGACCTGTCTCACTCTTTGGAGGTACTTGGATGTTGCAAACTTCCTTGTATCCTCATCATGGTTTCCATGCTCCTGCAGGAGCCCCAGGTATTTGCAGCTGTCCTGTACATCTGGCCACAAGTATGTCAGGAAGATGACCCCAAGGACGATCTGCTAGGACAACACCTCAGACAGCAGGCAGGGGATATGGAAGTGGGTGAAGCAGAGCCAGGGATCAGAGGTCACAAACCACTGCATGTGACATACCATCACCAGATATCAGAGGAGGCTGGCATAAGAAAGTCCTACCAATGGCTGGAAATGGCAGGGCTGAGGGACGGCACAGAGGCACTGCTCATGGCTGCATAAGGACAGGCGCTAAGCACAAGAGCAATAGAAGCAGGGGTCTATCACACCAGGCAAAACCTAAGATATAGACTGCGCTAGGAATCCACTGAAACAGCATACACTGAATGGAACAACCAAGCTGCAGGAATTGTGCACGGGAAAACCTGCAGTGAGTATGGATTGGACATGCCCAAGTCCAAATGGGAAACACCAGAGAAGGTATTGGAGAATGACAGAGCTGAGATCCTGTGGGACTTCCAAATACAGACCGATAAGCAGATACTGGCCAACCAACCAGCCATAGTAATACTGGACAAGGAACAGCAGAAAGCAGTAGATGCGGCAAGCCTGAATGACAGTAACATCAGGAAGAAGTAATACGAGAAGCTGGAGAAATAACAAGGCTTGAAAGAGCGGATAGAAAAGACGTGGAAGGTTAAAGCCAGGAGTGTGCAAATACATTTGTGCATACAGCTTTGAACAAATAAGGCTTTCATGCTCTTCCTCATCAGTGAAACATAGAAAATAGGTGCAGGAGTAGGCCATTCGGCACTTCGAGCCTGCACCACCATTCAGTATGATCATGGCTGAACATCCAACTCGGAACCCTGTACCTGCTTTCTCTCCATACCCCCTGATCCCTTTAGCCACAAGGGCCATATCTAACTTCCTCTTAAATATAGCCAATGAACCGGCCTCAACTGTTTCCTGTGGCAGAGAATTCCACAGATTCACCACTCTCTGTGTGAAGTGTGAATCTCGGTCCTAAAAAGCTTCCCCTTTATCCTTAAACTGTGACCCCTCGTTCTGGAATTGAATCAAAATCAATCAAACTGAATCAATCATCCTTCTTTGGAACATTCTGTCACCACTCGCACAGCACAGACCTTGGCCCTTTGACCCATCATCTCTATGCTGGTGTTTTACTCATCTCTGTCCCGCTACCTTCAGCTACCTCTTAAATATAGTAGTTGTATCTCACTCCAACACTACTTTTAGCAGTGCTTTTCAGATATCAATGAGTGTCCTTGTGCAAGGTTCCCTGAAGGTTAATTTGCAGGTTGAATCTATGGTGAGCAAAGCAAATCCAGTGGTAGCATTCATTTCAAGAGGACTAGAATACAAAAGTAAGTATGCAATGTTGAAACTATATAAGGCACTGGTGAGGCCTCACAGAGTATCGTGAGCAGATTTGGGCCCCTTATCTTAGAAGGAATGTGCTGAACTGGAGATGGTTCAAAGGAGGTTCATGAAGATGATTCAGGATTGAATGGCTTCTCATATGAAGAGTGTCTGATGGCTCTGGACCTGAGAATGAGAATTCATGAGAATTCAGAAGAATGAGGGGTGACCTCATTAAAATCTATTGAATGGTGAAAGGTCTTGATAGAGTGGATGTGGAAAGGATGTTTCCTATGGTGGGAGAATCTAAGACTAGAGACACAGCCTCAGAATAGAAAGGTGTACTTTTAGAACTGAAATGAGGAGCAAAATCATTAGCCAGAGAGAGATGAATCTGTGGAATTCTTTGCTACAGGCAGCTGTGCAGGCCGTCTTTATGTAGATTGTTGATTCTTGATTGGTTGGGGTATGAAGAGTTATGGGGAAAAAGCAACAAATTGGGGCCGAGAGGAAAATTGGATCAGCCATGATGATCATCATCCCAGAGTCCTGAGAGAGGTTGCTGAAGAGATAATGGATCATTGGTCATAATCTTTCAAGAATCATTTGATTCTGGCATGGTCCCAGAGGCCTAGGAGATTGTAAATGTCACTCCACTCCCTAAGAAGCGAGTAAAGCAAAAGACAGGAAACTGTAGTCTATTTAGTTTAACCTCAGTGGTTGGGAAAGTGTTGGATAAGGTTTCGAGGTACTTGGAGACTAATGATAAATTAATTCAAAGTCAGCATAATTTCTGTGAAGAGAAATCTTGAATGACAAGCAGGGTGGACAAAGGTGCCACACATGAGGCTGCTTAACAAAATAAAATCCTAAGGTGTTGCAGAAAAGATACTAGCATGGATAGCAGAATGGCTGACAGGCAGGAGGCAATTTTATCAAACATCAGAGTTGCAGTGGGAATTAGGAGTCCTCGTGCAAGACTCCCAGAAGGGTCATTTATAGGTTGAGTCTGTGGTAAAGGAGGAAAATGCAATGTTGGCACCTATTTCAAGGGGAATAGAATATAAAAACAAGGAGATAATGCCAAGGCTTTATAAGACACTAGTCAGGCTGCGTATAGAGAATTATCAACTGTTTTGGGCCCCATGTCTCAGAAAGGATGTGCTGTCATTGGAGAATCCAGAGGAGATTCACAAGGATGATTCAGGAAATGAAGGGGTTAACATATGAGGAGCATTTGGCAGCTTTGGGCCTGTACTCACTGAAATTTAGAAGAATGCAGGGGAGGATCTCATTGAAAGCTATCGAATGTTGAATGGACTCGATAGGGTGGATGCAGAGAGAATGTTTCCTATGGTGGGGGTGTCTAGAAAGAGAGCGCACTGCCTCAAAATTGAGGGCCAACTTCTTAGAACAGAGGTAAGGAGGATTGTTTTAAGACAGAGAAGTAAATCTGTGGTATGCTTAGCCACAGACTGCAGTGGAGACGGAAGATGATGGTTCCCTGATCGGTCAGGGCATCTAAAGATATGGTGAGAAGACCTGCAGTGTTCACTCAAGCTCCATTATGTAGGATCTGATAAAAATAGGATACCGCACAATCATATTTATTAACAAGATCAAATTTATTTATTGCCTCCAGGGACTCATGTTTGTCTAAAACCTCGAAGTTAGGTATATATTTCCCAACATAATCTCCAATTTGTAAATATCTAAAAAAAACTAGATGCAGGGATATTGTAAACTGCTTGTAACTGCGCAAGTGAGGTGAAGATTCCATTAGTATATAGGCCACCTATACTACAGATGCCTCTCTGTTTCCAGGTGGAAGAAACAGTATCATTCAGGCCAGGCAAAAAGGAATGATGGCAAACACTTTACATTTGGAGAGACTGAGACTACGTAATGAGGACGGAGGGGACATCTTTGAAAGGATATGGGGCCCTGTACTGGACTTTCTACGGGGTGAAGACTGAGGCTTCTTGGTGCGGTGCACCTCTGCTGTGTATGTTTACTTTTTGCCTTTATATTTTTTTCCTCTTTTGCTGCTCAATATTTAATTTGATTTTGCTGTGGTTGTGCTGTATTTTTTTCATTAGTTTTTTGCAAGTCTGTTCACATAAAACAAAATATATTAAAAAGATGATTTGGCGAGAAGACATGTGCATGGTGTTGAGTGGGATCTGGGATCAGTCATGATGGAATGGCAGAGTGGACTTGATGGGCTGAATGGTCTAATTCTGTTCCTATGTCTTATGGTCTGAATTTTCAGAGAAATTTAACCAAAGATACTCAACAAAAAAAATCCAGAGATTATGCTTCTCTACCCCTCCCCATCTGTCTCCTCACATTCCCACCTTTCTCTGCCTTCTTTGAAATATTAACCACTTAATGTGAGATTGAATTTCAGAGAAACAGTGGATGAGGTTGTCATGTGATTATTGATAATTACACCATGGGATTGAAACCGCTCCAAACACAGACCGGAGCGGGTATCGGGTCACAAGTAGCACCGTTGTTACATTAAGGGTCTGGAAATAACATTCCCACTCCCTTATAGTGAGCACAATAACCCAGTCAGAGAGTGGACTTATTCACCAATGAACAGAGAGAGAGAGAGAGAGAGAGAGAGAGAGAGAGGGAGAGAGAGCAGGAAGAAAAGCACCAAAAAGTATCCCAGTTCCCTGGACAACCTAAAATGTGAAAAACCCACCGATAAAGTTGTTTATCTATTGAACAGACGTCTGCCAGTGATATTAAACCCATTTCTGATGTCCATCACCTTATCAAAGGCCTTCTGTAAATCCAAGTGAATTTCTTCTGAAACACCTTTGTCAATGCTGTCTGTCATTGTTAATAATGGACTCCAACAGCCTCCTAACCACTGGAGTCAATTTAACTGGTCTATAACTTCCTGTCTTCCTAAAAGATTGGAATAGCATTTGTAATTTTCTAGTCCTCCTGCAACATTCCAGAATCCAATGATTATTGAACAATCATTACTAATACCACCACAATCCTTTCAGCTGCTTCTTTCTGAACCCTGGGGTGTAGTACATCTTGTGTTGGTGACTTACCTACCTTCAGTTGCTTCCCAGCCATCTTTTCCTCAGTAACAGTGACTACACTCACTCCAGCTCAATGATATTTTCTCATTTCTGCTCGATTTTCCCAATGCACCTGTATATATTGAAATCCATGACCATTGTAACATTGCCCCTTTTACGTACCTTTTCTATCTCCCATGGTAATTTGTATCCCTCATCCTGGCAACTTTTCTGAGGCCTGTATATCACTCCCATCTGAGTCTTTTTAATCCTCCCGTTTTTAAAAAATCTACCGACGTATTCTGCACCTTTTGATCTTATGTCACCTCTCAGGATTTGATTTAATATTTTTTTGACCAACAGAGCCACCCCACTCCCTCTGCCTGTCCTTCTGATATGATGGAAACTCCAATACCCTTGAATGGAAGACCCTACAAAATGTATGCACTACATCATGGATAAACCAATGGACTCAGTTTCAAGGACACTTCATCTCATGTTCTCAATATTTATTGCTTACTTATTATTATTCAGTTTTGTATTTGCAGTTTTACTTTTTAACACTGGTTTGAAATTTAACTTTTTGTCAGTTTGTTTATTCTGGAAACTTCTGTAACCTCTCCTGAACTTCCTTCACTTTTACTTGATCCTCATTTTTCCAAACAGTGGAACCCACCTCACCACCTTGCCGTTTAGTTTAAAGCCTTATCCACAGTGACTCATGAGGATCCTGGTCCCAGCATGGTTCAGGTGGAGCCCATCCCACTGGAACAGTTCCCTCCTTCCCCAATCCTGGAGCTGATGCCCCACAAATTCAAAATCCACTTCTCCTACACCAGTCTTTGAGGCACACACTTAGTTGTCTAATCCTACTAACCCTGTACCAATTTGCACTTGGCTGTGGTAACAATCTAGAGTTTACTATCGTCTTGGTTCTCTATTTTAATTTCATCCCTATCTGCTCAGATCACCTCATCAGAACCTTTTTCTTTGTGCGTCCTTCGATTTTGGAATGCCCAATCCTGCACCAAAATAAAAAAATACATTATTCGAAAAGTTATATACAATAAACCATTCAATGACTTTCAATCCGCTAGTCGTTTCCTCTATCTGTCCATTTCCACACTTTCAGCCACTCGCGTGGCACTATGTTGGTTCATCTTTACACGCCATTGTTGAGGGGTAAACTCCCCGCCACCCGACCCCCGCGGGAGAAGAACTCTAAACTGTGATCCCTCCCCATCGGGCCCTTGCGGTGCGTCCCTCAGCATTCCCCCACGGGCATCCCCCATGTGCTGGTAGACCACCAAGTTTCGGGCCGTCTTTCACCGAGCTGATGAACTGCCAGCAGCACCGCATGCTGGTCTCCGTCTGCGTCCCAGCGAACATCGGAGAGCCCTGTTACGCCGCTGCTGGGGATGAATCTCGACCCCGTCTCCGCGAACCCACAGTGTGCAAAGAGGCGAGTTAATCCCGCACCAGTCTGAGTTTCTAATTAACCTCGAGCCAATTTGCACCGGGGTCTAATGTAAAGTAGATTAAACTCCCATTCTCTGTAATAACCCAATCAGAGAGCGGCCTCGTTCACCAATGAACAGCGAGCAGCAAGAAAAGCGCCAAAGCACTTCAGTTCCCCGGATGGCCTGAAACTGAAAAGCCCGCCGAAAGTTACTTATTCAAACGTGTGCATTGATTTATTAATCCGATGAAGAATTCTTTTTTACGGCAACTGCCCATACATTTATGTTTGAACGTTTCTGGTCATTTAGCCTCTAAAACCCGATTCAGAGTTTGTACTCGCGGTCGGTCTGTCTGCAGATCTGCTCTCTCAGGCGAGCTTGTTGTGTGAAAGACCCGGAATCCTAGTGTCTGTCTGCAGACCGATGTGTGCTCGTGGTGTTGACTGGAAATGGGACGGGGAGACCATTAAAACCCATTCTGCACGAGGTACCTGGGAAATGTGGCGATAATAACCAGCTCTACATGGCAGTGTGGGGACAGAGACACCCTGACGTTAACCCAACGACCCCGAACTGCTGATCCCAGTGTTGACGGGGTCCGGCCTGTTGCACAAAACACCCACGGGAGGGAAACGGCGTGTCGATAAAACAAAAGCTGAGTGAATAGGAAATGCCAGCCCTTTCCACTGCTGAGTTAGTGGCTCTGAAAAGAGCCTTTTGTTGTGCTTGGTGCCGAGGCCGGATTCAGGCGCGCTCCCCACGGATGCGGCGGGCCAGCTGGATGTCCTTGGGCATGATGGTGACTCGCTTGGCGTGGATGGCGCACAGGTTGGTGTCCTCGAAGAGCCCCACCAGGTAAGCTTCACTGGCCTCCTGCAGGGCCATGACGGCCGAGCTCTGGAAGCGCAGGTCGGTCTTGAAGTCCTGAGCGATCTCCCGCACCAGGCGCTGGAAGGGCAGTTTGCGGATGAGCAGCTCGGTGGATTTCTGGTAGCGCCGGATCTCCCTCAGAGCTACGGTGCCGGGCCGGTAGCGATGGGGCTTCTTCACTCCGCCCGTGGCCGGAGCGCTTTTCCGCGCCGCTTTGGTGGCCAGTTGTTTGCGGGGAGCTTTCCCTCCGGTCGATTTGCGCGCCGTTTGCTTGGTCCGGGCCATTCTCCTTCACTAATCTGAATTACTGCTTCGTCGAATAGTGGTCGGAGCACACGCCGGGTCCGGCTTTTAAATGATTGATGGAGGCCCGCCCAATTCCTTCTGATTGGTTGTAAGGAAGATGTCAATTACAGGGTCCTAGCGTTTCTATTGGCTGTCTTTTCCAGCGTGAAGTAGGCCGGTGGGAGGTGGTGGCGGGGAATATTTCTTGTGACCAAATATGGAAACTGTCACAGGAGGGTCAGAATTCAGCCAATCAGACTGCAGTGAGTGCAGTTCAATTTCAAATTGCCGCCAATTTCAAGAGCAACCAGGTTTCTTACAATAAATAGAATCACCAATTATCAGATTTCACCTTCATTTAAATCAACGATTAGCTTAATCTGAATTTTTACATACTTACTGGACAGCTTCTCGAGGTGAGTGAATTCAGTACTGCCGGAAACTAGAGGATTGAGATTGCTTTTAATTTACTGAATTTACAAATGATTGGGGGCAGAAGGTTTTCAAAGAGGTGCGCTGAACTGAAATGTGGCTCGATATGTCTACAAAAGCATTCGTTCCAATCAAATAGTTAAAATCTTTATTTGTTGTTGCTACTCAATGTCAAAGCTGCTGTCTACTTTTATACACACAGCCCTGACCAGCCTGAGAGAAGTAGAGAGACAGCATCATCTCATTTTTCAGCTCACTCTCGACTTTACCTCAACCGCCTAATTCCTAGTTCTTCCCTGGGAGATGTGGGTGGCTCTTAAAAGAGCCGTTTTGTTTCAGATCCCCCTATAATCATCTTCATTGTAAAAAGTACCTCATTTTGTGTCATTCAGAAACTGGCCAAGTCTCATGCATTTGTATTCAAAGTGTTTATATAGAAAAACGAACAACAAGGGTGTCAACACCAACACCTGAGGCACACCACGAGTCACCAGCCTCTATTCCTCCTACACCAAAGCCATGCTGACTCCTAATCACACCCTGACTCTCCAAATACTGGTGATTCCTGTCCCTCAGAATCCTCTCCAGTCACTTCCCCACTATTGATGTCAGGCTGACTACCCTGGCTTATCATTGCTATTCTTTTTAAACAGTTGAATAGCAATGGCACATTCTAATCTCCAGGAACTTCACAGGTGGCTAATGATGAAGCAAGTGTCTCCACAGGGGCTCCATAATTTGTACACTGTCCTCCCAGAAAGTCCAAGGAAACACTCGGTCAGGTTCTGGCCTTCTACCCAACTAAATGCACCGTAAGGTTGCAAATACCTCCTCCATGGATGTCCTACAAAAGATCTCCACTTGTTTCCCTTATCTTTTGAGCCATGATTTTCTCCTTAGTTAGTTAACACTGAATAGAGAACCTTTGGGAAACTCCTTAACCTTTCCTGCCAGATCAGCACTTGGAGCTATGATGTTGTGGCCATTAGAGAGACTTGGCTGGTGCAGAGGCAGGAATGGTTACTTCAAGTGCCAGGCTTCAGAAAGGACAGGGAGAGAAGAGATGGGGGCGTGGCACTGTTGATCAGAGATAGTGTCACGGCTGCAGAAAAGGAGAAAGTCATGGAGGGGTTGTCTACGGAGTCTCTGTGGGTGGAAGTTAGGAATAGGAAGGGGTCAATAATTCTACTGGGTGTTTATTATGGACCACCCAATAGTAACAGGGACATTGAGGAGTAGATAGGGAGACAGATTCTGGAAAGGAGTAATAATAAGAGGGTTGTGGTGTTGGGAGATTTTAATTCCCCAAATATTGATTGGCATCTCCCGAGTGAAGGGTTTAGATGGGGTGGAGTTTGTTAAGTGTGTTCAGGAAGGTTTCTTGACACAATAAGTAGATAAGCCTGCAGAGGCTGTACTTGATCTGGAATTGGGAAATGAACCTGGTCAGGGGTCAAGTGTCAGGTCTCTCAGTGGGAGAGCATTTTGAAGATGGTGATCACAATTCTATCTCCTTTACCATAGCTTTGGAGAGGGATAGGAACAGACAAGTTAATGAGATGTTTAATTGGTGTAAGGGGAAATATGAGGCTATCAGGCAGGAACTTGCAAGCATAAATTTGGAACCGATGTTCTCAGGGAAACATATGGAAGGAATGTGGCAAATGTTCAGGGGATATTTGTGTGGGGTTCTGCGTAGAGTATCTACAATACTCTGTTTCCAATGAGACAGGGAAAGGATGGTAGGGTACAGGAACTGTGGTGTACAAAGGGTTTTGAAAATCTAGTCAAGAAGAAAAGAAAAGCTTGCAAAAGGTTAAAAAAACTAGGTAATGATAGAGATCTAGAAGATAATAAGGCTCGCAGGGAAGGAGCTTAAGAATAAAATTAGGAGAGCCAGAAGGGACCATGAGAAGGCCTTAGCAGGCAGAATTAAGGAAAACCCTAAGGCATTCTACAAGTATTTGAAGAGCAAGAGGATAAGACTTAAAAGAATAGGACCTATCAAGTGTGGCAGTGGAAAAGTGTGTATGGAACCGGAGGAGATAGCAGAGGTACTGGATGAATACTTTGCTTCAGTATTCACTATGGAAAAGGATATTGCTGATTGCAGAGATGACTTGCAGTGGACTGAAAAGCTTGTGCATGTAGATATTAAGGAAGATGATGTGCTGGAGCTTTTGGAAAGCATCAAGTTGGATAAGTCAGTGTGACCGGAGGGGATGTACCCCAGGCTACTGTGGGAAGCGAGGGAGGAGATTGCTGAGCCTCTGGTGATGATCTTCGATCATCAATGAGGACAGGAGAGGTTCTGGAACATTGCAGGGTTGCAGATGTTATTCAAGAAGGGGAGTAGGGAGAGCCCGGGAAATTATACACCTTACTTCAGTGGTTGGTAAGTTGATGGAAAAGATCCTGAGAGGCAGGATTTATGAACATTTGGAGAGGCATAATATGATTAGGAATAGTCAGCATGGCTTTGTCAAAGGCAGATTGTGCCTTACAAGCCTGATTGAATTTTTTGAGGATGTGACTAAACAGATTGAAGAAGATAGAGCCATAGATGTAGTGTATATGGATTTTAACAAGGCATTTGATAATGTACTCCATGCAAGGCTGATTGAGAAAGTAAGGACGCATGGGATCCAAGGGGACGTTGCTTTGTGGATCCAGAATTGGCTTGCCCACATAAGGCAAAGTGTGGTTGTAGATGGGTCATATTCTGCATGGAGGCCAGTGACCAGTGGTGTGCCTCAGTGATCTGTTCTGGAACCCCTACTCTTTGTGATTTTTATAAATGACCTGGGTGAGGAAGTGGAGGGATGGGTTAGTAAATTTGCTGATGACACAAAGGTTGGGGGTATTGTGGATAGTGTGGAGGGCTGTCAGAGGTTACAGCGGGACATTGATTGAATGCAAAACTGGGCTGAGAAGTGGCAGATGGAGTTCAACCCAGATAAGTGTGAGGTGGTTAATTTTGGAAGGTCAAATATGATGGCAGAATATAGCAATAATAGCAAGATTTTTGCCGGTGTGGTGGATCAGAGGGATCTTGGGGTCCAAGTCCATAGGACACTCAAAGCTGCTGCGCAGGTTGACTCTGTGGTTACGGTGCATTGGCCTTCATCAACTGTGGGATTGAGTTTAATAGCCTAGAGGTAATGTTGCAGCTATATAGGACCCTGGTCAGACCCCACTTGAGTACTGTGCTCAGTTCTGTTTACCTCACTACAGGAAGGATGTGGAAACCATGGAAAGGGTGCAGAGGAGATTTACAAGGAATTTGCCTGGATTGGGGAGCATGGCTTATGAGAATAGGTTGAGTGATCTTGGCCTTTTCTCCTTGGAGTGTCGAAGGATGAGAGGTGACCTGATAGAGGTGTACAAAATAATGAGAGGCATTGATCATGTGGATAGTCAGAGGCTTTTTTCCAGGGCTGAAAAGGCTAGCACGATAGTTTTAAGGTGTTTGGAAGTAGGTACAGAGGAGATGTCAGGGTTAAGTGGACACAGAGAGTAGTGAGTGTGTGGAATGGGCTGCCAGTGGTCTAAGGTAGGGACATGTTTGGCACAGCTTTATTGTGCTGCATGTTTTCTATGTTTCTGTCTCATATTCATATTCTGTCTCATGCTTTGACATCCTGGTTTCCTTTCCACAGAAAGTATGACCATACACTTTGCTGCACTATCTTCCATCTGTCACTTCATTGTCCATTCTCCCAATCTGTCTGAGTCCTGCTGCAGACTCTCTGCTTCCTCATCTCCACCTATCTTTGTATCATCCTCGGAGTTGACCAGACAACATCCAAAGCACTGAGATTTGATATGAGAAGAAGTGGTCCTGATGCTGACCCCTGTGGAACCCCATTAGCCGCCAATCAGAAAATTCCAGTATTAGGGGTCGAGTGGGCAGTGAGGCAGGGTGGTGAAGAGGGCATTTGGTACTTTTGCTGTCACCAGTCAGGGTGTTGAGTACAATACCTGGGATGTCGTGTTGCAGCGGAGCAGTTATCACGACACTGTTACAGCTCAGGGATCTTGGGTTTGGAGTTCAATTTCGGTGCTATCTGAAAGGAGTGCACCCCCCCCCCCCTCCATGAACGCGTGGGATTACTCTGGGTACTCCAGTTTTCTCCCACAGTCTGAGGATGTATCAGTCACAGGTTAATTGGTTTCTGTAAATGTTCCTGTGATTAGGCTGGTGTTGAATATGCGGGCTGCTGGGTGGTGTGGCTGGTTGGGCAGGAAGGGGCTGTCCCACACTGTATATCTAGATAAATGAATAAACTGCACAGGATGTTGGAGAGACTGCACTTGTTGCACTGTGTGCCGTTTTGGTCTCTGAGTCACGGGGATGATGTCATTTCAGCTGGAACGGGAGTAGATAACACCCACAGCGATGTGACTCTGACTGAAGAGTTTGAGTATAAGGAGAGACTGGCTAGACTGGGACTGTTTTCCCTGGAATGTGGGAGGCTTAGGAGTGACCTTATAGAGGTTTATAAAATGATGAGGTGCATAGATAAGATGAAAGGCCACAGATATTTTCCCCAGGGTAGGGAAGTCCAGGAGTAAAGGACATAAATATAATGTGAGAATATAAAGATATAACAAGTCCTGAGGCGCAACGTTTTCATGCAGAGCATGGTGGGTATCTGGAATAAGCTGTCAAACAGTGCAGTAGAGGTGGGTGAAGTCACTTTGCTAGGTATGTTGATAAGAAAGCTTGAGAGGGATGTGGGCCCAATGCAGGTTGGGTCCACAACTTGGTCGGCACAGACCAGTTGGGCCAAACGGCTATTTCCATGTTGTACAAATCAATGACTATGTTTTGGGAAGTTAAACCAGGGCAGGATGCACACAGTGAATGACAGGGTCCTGGGATGTGTTACTGAACAGAGATCTCCTGGGTTCCTGCCTCCACCACTACCTTTGTTCCCTTATTCGAGATGTAATTCTCGTTTGTGTGAGATATTCACCCCTCAGATCCTCTTCATCCTGCATACCATCACGTTAAACCATTGCTCTGTAGCTTTATACACCTGCACCATGGGTAAGATACTCTGCCTATTTATCCAGTCTATGCTCCACATCATTCTCCATTCCTCTCACGTCACCTCTCAGTCTCCTTCACGACAGCAAAATCAAACAGAGCTGAATCACATTGCTTCTGCAGTGTGGCAACGAGAACTGTACACAATACACAATCAAACAGAGCTGAATCACATTGCTTCTGCAGTGTGGCAACGAGAACTGTACACAATACACAATCAAACAGAGCTGAATCACATTGCTTCTGCAGTGTGGCAACGAGAACTGTACACAATACACAATCAAACAGCTGAATCACATTGCTTCTGCAGTGTGGCAACGAGAACTGTACACAATACACAATCAAACAGAGCTGAATCACATTGCTTCTGCAGTGTGGCAACGAGAACTGTACACAATACACAATCAAACAGAGCTGAATCACATTGCTTCTGCAGTGTGGCAACGAGAACTGTACACAATACACAATCAAGCAGAGCTGAATCACATTGCTTCTGCAGTGTGGCAATGAGAACTGTACACAATACACAATCAAACAGAGCTGAATCACATTGCTTCTGCAGTGTGCAACGAGAACTGTACACAATACACAATCAAACAGAGCTGAATCACATTGCTTCTGCAGTGTGGCAACGAGAACTGTACACAATACACAATCAAACAGAGCTGAATCACATTGCTTCTGCAGTGTGGCAACGAGAACTGTACACAATACACAATCAAACAGAGCTGAATCACATTGCTTCTGCAGTGTGGCAACGAGAACTGTACACAATACACAATCAAGCAGAGCTGAATCACATTGCTTCTGCAGTGTGGCAATGAGAACTGTACACAATACACAATCAAACAGAGCTGAATCACATTGCTTCTGCAGTGTGCAACGAGAACTGTACACAATACACAATCAAACAGAGCTGAATCACATTGCTTCTGCAGTGTGGCAACGAGAACTGTACACAATACACAATCAAACAGAGCTGAATCACATTGCTTCTGCAGTGTGCAACGAGAACTGTACACAATACACAATCAAACAGAGCTGAATCACATCGCTTCTGCAGTGTGGCAACGAGAACTGTACACAATACACAATCAAACAGAGCTGAATCACATCGCTTCTGCAGTGTGGCAACGAGAACTGTACACAATATTTCAAATGCAGCCTAACCATCTAGCTTTACATCTAAAACAATGTCACGACACCTGTACTCTATTCTTTGGCTGATGAAAGCAGGAAGACCACACACCTTCTTCACAATCCTGTCTGCTACTTTCAGGGACTGTAACAACATCTGAGGCATGTGCAGAAGTACTTAGAGGGAGCAAGGTACAGAGAGATATGGAAGTAATGCAACAAGTGGGATTAGTATAGGTGGGCATTAGGGTCAACAGAGATATGATGGGCCAAAGGGCCTGTTTCTGTGCTGTACAACTCTATGACTCGATGACACTCCACTGATCTGTGCAGTGACTTTGGCTGCCTTAGTCCTCAGCTCTGAGCTTGCCTCACTGAACCCCTCATCCTCTGAGGTGATACGTGAACTTCCACACTGTGATTGAGCTGTCAGTCCTCTCTCTTAATGTTATCCAGAGTGGTTGACAAATTTACCAATAAACAGAGTGATGTCAATGCATCCCAGTGTAACACACTCAGTGATGGGGGAGCGGGGAAATTTTGCTACGTTATTGGAGAGAGGTAGTTCATTATTTGACCTTTATTACCCACTACACTTTCACAGCCCATGATTTATGCAGTTGAAAAACAAGATCAGCCTATCGTGTCTATGCCGACCATCGAGAATCTGTCTCCAATAAATCAGCACTTGTTTGTCACATCCCATGGTTTGGCAATTCACCTGCTCATCCCAATGTTTTTTAAACACCTACCCGCATCCCCCAGCCCCCGCCAGGCAGTGTGTTCCAGATTATAACGTCTCTCTGGGTGAGCGAAGAAATTTTTCCTCAGATCCCCACTAAACTTCTTACTCATCTCCTTAAACCTCAGCCTTCTTGTCTGATACCTTTCTTCCTAACTTCATAAAGTTGGACAATATTTGTGAACCCTTTGCTGCTTTTCAGCATTAATTACTCATAAAGTGTGGTCTGATCTTCATCTAAATCACAATAATAGACAAAGACAATCTACCTAAACTAATAACACACGAACAATTGCACTTTTCATGTTGTTATTGTTTCATCATTCACAATCCAGGCTGGGAAAGTATGTGAACCTTTGCATTTATTAACTGGCAGAACCTCCTTCAGCTGCAATATCCTCCACCAAACATTTCCTGTGGCTGCTGATCAGACTTGCATAATGGCAAGGAGGAATTTTAGACCATTCCTCTATAGTTTCTCCGGAATACTTACAAGAACAGCTCTCCTCAGGTCATGCCACAGCATCTGAATTGAGTTAAGGACTGGAATCTGACTTGGCCATTCCAAAACAGACTTCTTAAAAACCATCCTGTTGTTGATTGACTCTTGTGTTTCAGATCATTGTTTTGTCCATCATCCAACTTCTATTAAGCTTCAGGTGACAGACCGCTACCCTGATATTCTCCTGTAAAATGTCTTGATTCAATTTTGAATTCCTTGTTCCTTTAATGATTGCAAACAGTCCAGGGCTCGAGGCAGCAAAGCAGCCCCAAACTATGATGCTCCTTCCACCATGCTTCACAGTTGGGATGTGGTTTTGATGTTGGTGTGCAGTGCCCCTTTCACTCCAAACATAGTGGTGTGCATTTCTGCCAAAATGTTTTTGCGTCACCTGTCCACAGAATGTTGTTCCAGACAATGCAGATATAAAAAAGGGGGATGGGGGAATGCTGCATTATTGATCAAGGAGACCATTGATGAGAACGGATGTCTCAGAAGGTTCTTCACATGAGACAGTGTGAGTGGAGTTTAGGAATAAATAAAATATACACATTGCAGCGAGCGATTATATCGTAAGTCTGCCAGCAGTTGGTGGGAGATTGAGGAGCAAGTATGTTGGTAAATCACACAGAGGAGTAATGGGAATAGGGTCACACCAATAGGCATTTCAAATCCCCCAAAGTTAACCAGATCACCTTTATGTGAAAGAATTAGACATGGGAATTCTGACATAGGAGCCGAAATAGACCATTTGGCCCATCAAGTCTGCACTGTCATTCCATCATGACTGATTATTATCTCTCTCAACCCTATTCTCCTGCCCACTTCCTGTAACCTTTGATGCCCTGACTAATCAAAAACCAATGAATCTCCACTCTAAATATACCCAATGACTTGGTCTCCCCAGCCCTCTGGTGATAATGAATTCTAAAGATTCACTACCCTTTGCCTAAAGAAATTCCTCTTCATCTCTGTTCTTCATGTTCATCTGTCTATTCTAAGGCTGTGCCCTCTCGTCCAAGACTCACCCACTATAGGAAGCATCCTCTCCGTATCCACTGTATTTGATAGGCTTCAAAGAGATGCCCACTCATTGTTCTAAACTCCAGTGATTACAAGCCCAGAGCCATCAAACACATCACGTATGTTAATCCTTTCATTCCCAGAATCATTCTTGTAAACCACCACTGGACCCTCTTCAATTCAGCACATCTTTTCTTAGACAAGGGGACAAAAGCTGGTCACAATATTCCAAGTGTGGGCTGACCAATGCCTTATAAAGTGTCAGTATTACATCCTTGCTCTTGTATTCTAGTCCTCTCAAAAACAATGTTAATGTTGCATTTGCCTTCCTTATCACCAACCGAACCAGCAAGTTAACTTTTAGGGAATTTTGCACCAAGGATATTGAATTTTCTTCCCTTATAGAAAATAGTCTATCAAAATGCAAGACCATAAACTTCCCTGCACTATACTCCAATGCCATTTCTTTCCCCAATCTCCCAATCTAAGTCCTTCTGCAGACTCTCTGCTTTCTCAGCACTTCCTGGCCCCCCGCTTAACCTTTATATCCACCAACTTGGCAGTAAAGGCGTCAATTACAACAAGCAAATCATTGACATACAATGTGAAAAGGATCGGTCCGAACACCAGCCCCTGTGGAAAACCATTAATTACTGGCAGACAACCAGAAAAAGTGCCCTTTATTCCCACTCTTTGCCTCCTGCCTGTCAGATGATCTTCTCTCCATGTTCTATCTTTCCTGTAATGCTATGGGCTCTGATCTTGTTAAGCAGCCTCATACGCGCCAACCTGAAAATCCAAGTGAACGACAACAGCAGATTTGTCAGACAAGATTTTCTCTTAAGGAAACGATGCTAATTTTGGTTTATTTTATCACGTGCAGATCCTTCATAATGACTCCCAACATCTTTCCAACCACTGAAGTCAGGCTAACTGGCCTACAATTTCCTACAACTGACCTAAGAGTGGAGTGATATTTCCGAATTTCCAGTCCACTGGAACCATTCCAGAATCTAGTGAATTTTGAAAGATCATTACTAATCAGTCCACAATCTCTCAGCTACCTCTTTCAGAACCCTGGCCCAGGGGATTTAATCTACCTTCAGATCTTTCAGCTTCCCATGCACCTTCTCCTTATTAATAGATTCTGCCTCCTGGGATCCAGCACAACTGAATTTTCCGAATCTACCTGTATATTGAAATCCGCCATTACCCATTTTACATGCCTTTTCTATCCCTTATAATCTCCAGCCCACATTCTGGCTACTGTTCAGACACTTGTACATATTTAATTCCCATAAGAGTCTTTTTACCTGTGCAGTTTCTTAACTCTCCCCTCAAGGCTTCAACATTTTCCAAGGAATTGATTTTATTTTTACCAACAGAGCCAACCCACCCCTTCTGCCTACCTGCCTGTCCTTTCAATACAATGTGTATCCTTGGATGTTAAGCTCCTAACTGTGATATTCTTTCAGCTACGAATCAGTGATGCCCACAGCATCATAACTGCCTAACTGTAACTGCATTATAGGATCATCTATTTTATTGTATCTTGTGTGCATTCAAATAGAACATCTTCAGTCCTGCATCCAACACCCTTTTCAATTTTTGCTCCCAGGGTACACTACACCTCATCCCAGTGACTGTAATTTTGCCCGATCATCGGCCTGTCCTTCCTCAGTCTCACTACACATTGTATCTACATGTATATACATCCTTAGCCATATCACTCGGCTTCCTAAGCCCCTGCGAAAATAGTTTAAACTCGGCACAGAAATAGCAAACCTGCCCACATATCCCCCCTTGGGTTCTGGTGTAACATCTTCCTTTTGTACAGGCCATGTCTTCCCCAGAATAAATCCCAATAATCCAGAAATCTGAAACTATGCCCCCTGCAGCAATTCCTCAGCCATGCATTCATCTGCCAATTCATCCTCACTTTCTGTTACCCTAATCAACAAATCCTCAATCATGACAGCTTGTCCATCTCCCCATTCACCTCTGAGCTACAGAGCCAGACTTAGTGCCAGACACCTGACTGCTGTGACTTTCCTCTGCTAGGTCACCTTCCCCACCCCCCAGCAACAGTATCCAGAGAGGGGAATACCTGTTGTTGAGGGGAATAGCCACAGGAGCACTCTGCACTGGCTGCCTTGTCCTCTCCTGCAAATCACTCAGCTACATGCCTTCTGCAGCTTTGGAGTAACTCCCTCATAGTAGCTCCTATCTATCACCTCCTCATTCTCCCATTCGAGCTGAATGTCATCCAGCTTAACACGGTCTCTAAGGAGCTGCAGCTCAGTGCACTTCATGCAGATACAGTATCAGGGAGACTAGGTCTCCCGGAGTTCCCAAATCTCACACAAAGAACCTACCACTAACTCTGGACCAATCCTCAGTGCGATATGTACTAATAGATAAAGAAAGAGAAGAAATAACTTACTACAAATTTACTTAAAACTCAACCTGTGCTTGTCCAACCCTGTTGAGCAAAGTCTCCCACTCCAACACTGGCCCACAGGTGTAAGGCACTCCTTCTCTCTGCTACTCGGCAGGTTAGAAACATAGAAAATAGGTGCAGGAGTAGGCCATTCGGCCCTTCGAGCCTGCACCGCCATTCAGTATGATCATGGCTGATCATCCAACTCAGAACCCTGTACCTGCTTTCTCTCCATACCCCCGATCCCTTTAGCCACAAGGGCCATATCTAACTTCCTCTTAAATATAGACAATAAACCGGCCTCAACTGTTGCTTGTGGCAGAGAATTCCACAGATTCACCACTCTCTGAGTGAAGAAGTTTCTCCTCATCTTGGTCCTAAAAGGCTTCCACTTTATCCTTAAACTGTAACCCCTCATTCTGGACTGCCCCAACATCGGAAACAATCTTCCTGCATCCAGCCTGTCCCATCCCTTTAGAATTTTATACGTTTCAATAAGATCCCCCCTCAATCTTCTAAATTCCAGTGAGCATAAGCCTAGTTGATCCAGTCTTTCTTCATATGAAAGTCCTGCCATCCCAGGAATCAATCTGGTGAACCTTCTCTGTACTCCCTCTATGGCAAGAATGTCTTTCCTCAGATTAGGGGACCAAAAGTGCACACAATATTCTAGGTGCGGTCTCACCAAGGCCTTGTACAACTGCAGTAGAATCTCCCTGCTCCTGTACTCAAATCCTTTTGGTATGAATGCCAACATACCATTTGCCTTTTTCACCGCCTGCTGTACCTGCATGCCCACCTTCAATGACTGGTGGACAATGACACCCAGGTCTCGTTGCATCTCCCCTTTTCCTAATCGGCCACCGTTCAGATAATAATCTGTTTTCCTGTTCTTGCAACCAAAGTGGATAACCTCACATTTATCCACATTAAATTGCATCTGCCATGAATTTGCCCACTCACCTAACCTATCCAAGTCACCCTGCATCCTCTTAGCATCCTCCTCACAGCTAACACCGCCACCCTGCTTCGTGTCATCCGCAAACTTGGAGATGCTGCATTTAGTTCCCTCGTCTAAATCATTAATATATATTGTAAACAACTGGGGTCCCAGCACTGAGCCTTGCGGTACCCCACTAGTCACTGCCTGCCATTTTGAAAAGGTCCCGTTTACTCCCACTCTTTGCTTCCTGTCTGCCAACCAATTCTCTATCCACATCAATACCATACCCCCAATACCGTGTGCTTTAAGTTTGCATACTAATCTCCTGTGTGGGACCTTGTCAAAAGCCTTTTGAAAATCTAAATATACCACATCCACTGGCTCTCCCCATCCACTCTACTAGTTACATCTTTAAAAAATTCTATAAGATTCGTCAGACATGATTTTCCTTTCACAAATCCATGCTGACTTTGTCCGATGATTTCACCTCTTTCCAAATGTGCTGTTATCACATCTTTGATAACCGACTCTAACATTTTCCCCACTACCGATGTCAGACTAACCGGTCTATAATTTCCCAGTTTTTCTCTCCCTCCTTTTTTAAAAAGTGGAGTTACATCAGCTACCCTCCAATCCTCAGGAACTAATCCAGAATCTAGGAGTTTTGAAAAATTATCTCTAATGCATCCACTATTTCTTGGGCTACTTCCTTAAGCACTCTGGGATGCAGACCACCTGGCCCTGGGGATTTATCTGCCTTTAATCCCTTCAATTTACCTAACACCACTTCCCTACTAACATGTATTTCCCCCAGTTCCTCCATCTCACTAGACCCTCGGTCTCTTACTATTTCCGGAAGATTATTTATTTCCTCTCTAGTGAAGACAGAACCAAAGTAGTTATTCAATTGGTCTGCCATGTCTTTGTTCCCTATGATCAATTCACCTGTTTCTGACTGTAAAGGACCTACATTTGTCTTGACCAATCTTGTTAATTTCACATATCTATAAAAGCTTTTACAGTCAGTTTTTATGTTCCCTGCCAGCTTTCTCTCATAGTCTTTTTTCCCTTTCCTAATTAAGCCCTTTGTCCTCCTCTGCTGGTCTCTGCATTTCTCCCAGTCCTCAGGTGTGCTGCTTTTTTTTGCTAATTTATATGTTTCTTCTTTGAACTTGATACTATCCCTAATTTCCCTCGTCAGCCATGGGTGCACTACCTTCCTTGGTTTATTCTTTTGCCAAACTGGGATGAACAATTGTTGTAGTTCATCCGTGCGATCTTTAAATGCTTGCCATTGCATATCCACCGTCAACCCTTTAAGTATCATTTGCCAGTCTATCTTAGCTAATTCATGTCTCATACCATCAAAGATACCTTTCTTTAAGTTCAGAACCTTTGTTTCTGAATTAACTATGTCACTCTCCATCTTAATGAAGAATTCCACCATATTATGGTCACTCTTACCCAAGGGGCCTCGCACGACAAGATTGCTAACTAACCCTTCCTCATTGCTCAATACCCAATCTAGAATGGTCTGCCCTCTAGTTGGTTCCTCGACATGTTGGTTCAGAAAAACATCCCGCAAACATTCCAAGAAATCCTCTTCCTCAGCACCCTTACCAATTTGGTTCACCTAGTCTATATGTAGATTGAAGTCACCCATTATAACTACTGTTCCTTTATTGCACACATTTCTAATTTCCTGTTTAATGCCATCTCCAACCTCACTACTACTGTGAGGTGTACACAACTCCCACCAGCGTTTTCTGCCCTTTAGTGTAATGCAGCTCTACCCATATCGATTCCACATCCTCCAGGCTAATGTCCTTCCTTTCTATTGTGTTAATCTCCTCTCTAACCAGCAATGCTACCCCACCTCCTTTTTTTTCCTGTCTATCCGTCCTGAATATTGAATATTCCTGGATGTTTTGTTTGTTTTTTTAAAAAACTTTTTTAATTGAGTTTTCAAATGATTACAGAAAAAAAAAATATACTCTTCCCCCCTCCCCTTAGCCCCTCCCCCCTAACATTCCTATAGAAAAAAAGAAAAAGAAAAGAAAGAAAGAGAGGGTGCCTGGATATCGGAAGATCCCCACATGCTCCACGGAGTTCGTAATAACTTTAGTATATATATTTATTTCTTTCCCCAAATAACCAATTATTTTATCTTTGGAGCATCTATATATTTAATCCTGTCTTTTGTAAATAAGGGCGCCAAATTTTCAAAAATGTTTCATATTTATCTCTTAAGTTGTAAGTAATTTTTTCAAGTGGAATACAGCTGGAAATTTCATCCTTCCAACAATCTATACTTAACTGCAATAGCCTTTTTGGCTACTGCCAATGCGATTTTTATGAATTCTTTCTGATATTTATTCAATTTGGGTTTCAATTTTATCCCTTCAATATTGCCTAATAAAAATAATATTGGATTATGTGGAAGTTGTGTTCCAATAATTAGTTCCAATAAAATTCTTAAATTTGTCCAAAAAGGTTGAATTTTAGAACAAGACCAAGTAGAATGTAAAAAAGTACCAATTTCTTGGTTACATCGGAAACACTGATCAGATAAATTTGGATTTAATTAATTTATTTTTGTGGTGTAATATATAATTGATGTAAAAAATTATATTGCACTAATCTTAACCGGACATTTGTTGTATTTGTCATACTATCAAGACATAGTCTTGACCAATTTGTTTCTTCAATTTTAATATTTAAGTCACTTTCCCATTTTTGTCTTGACTTATGGATTCCTTGTTTAATTGCCTGTTTTTGAATCAAGCTATACATACAAGAAATAAATTCTTTAGTTTTTCCTTTTTGAATTAAAGGTTCTATTTCATTAGATTTCGGCAATAACATTGTTTGACCTAATTTTTCTCTTAAATAAGCCCTTAATTGGAAGTAACAAAAAAGAGTGTTGTTTGATACTTTATATTTATTCTTTAATTGATCAATTGACATTAATATACCTCCTTCAAAACAATCTCCTATATATCTAATCCCTTTTTGAAACCAATTATATAAAAGTTGATTATCCATTGTAAAAGGAATAAAGTCTATTTTGAATTAAAGATCTCTTAACTAATAAAGATTTCTTTGTCTCATCATGAACATTTATCTTATTCCATAAGTCAATCAAATGTTTTAATATAGGAGATTCTTTTTTTTCCCATATCCATTTAGATTCCCATTTATATATAAAATCGTCTGGTGTATTTTATCCTATTTTATCTAGTTCTATTCTAATCCATGCCGGTCTATCTTTCTCAAAAAAAGATGCAATAAATCTAAGTTGATTTGCTTTATAATAATTCTTAAAATTTGGAAGTTGTAACTCTCCTAGATCAAATTTCCATGTCAATTTTTCCAACGATATTCTTGACATCTTACCTTTCCAAATAAACTTCCTCACATATTTATTTAACTCTTGAAAAAACTTCTGGGGTAGTTGTATTGGTAGTGATTGAAATAAGTATTGTAGTCTAGGGAATATATTAATTTTTTACAGTATTTACTCTACCTACTAATGTTATTGGTAATATCATCCATTTATCAATATCTTGAATTTTTTTCAATAATGGTAAGTAATTTAATTTATATAAGTTCTTTATATCATTATCAACTCTTATACCTAAATATTTTATACCGTTTGTCGGCCATCTAAATTGAGTTATTAATTGACATCGACTATAATCTCCTTTAGTGAGAGGTAAAATTTCACTTTTATCCCAATTTATTTTGTAACTTGATATCTTCCCATATTCTTCTAATCTAGAGGATAATTTACGCAACGAGTGCAATGGGTTTGTTAAATAAAGCAGTACATCATCGGCAAATAAATTAATCTTGTATTCCTCCTGGTTAACTCTGAAACCCTTAATATCTGGGTCCATTCTAATTAATTCAGCTAATGGTTCTATCACCAACACAAATAAAGCAGGTGATAATGGACAACCTTGCCTAGTTGACCTTGTTAACTGAAATGGTGTTGAAATTTGACCATTTGTCACTACTTAGCTTTGGGATTAGTATTTAAGGTTTTAATCCATTTTATAAAAGATACTGCTAATCCATATTTTTCCAATACCTTAAATAAAAAAAATCCCATTCCAATCTATCAAATGCTTTTTCTGCATCTAAAGCAACTGCCACACTCATTTCCTCCCTCTTTTGAGCCAAATGAATTATACTAAATAACCGAGTTACATTATCTGCCGATTGTCTATTTTTAATAAATCCTGTTTGACCCATATGTATTAATTTTGGTAAGTATTTAGATAATCTATTAGATAAGATTTTTGCTATTATTTTATAATCAGTGTTTAACAAAGAAATAGGTCTATACGATGTTGGCTTTAAAAGATCTCTATCTTTTTTTGGCAATACTATTAAAATAGCTGTTGAAAAAGATTCTGGAAGTTTATGCGTTCTTTCCGCTTGATGTATTAACTCCATAAAAGGAGGAATTAATAAATCTTTAAACTTTTTATAAAATTCAGGTGGAAAACCATCTTCTCCTGGAGATTTATTACTTTGAAATGGTCCTAGAGCTTCTTCGACCTCTTTTAATGTAAAAGGCATATCTAATCCCTTCTGTTCTTCCGTATTCAATTTTGGAAGAGTTATTTGTGATAAAAACCTTTCTATCTTGACATTATATCCCTGGATGTTGAGCTCCCATCCTTGGTCACCCTGGAGCCATGTCTCTGTGATCCCAACTATATCATATTCATTAATAACTATCTGCATATTCAATTCATCCACCTTGTTACAAATGCTCCTCGCATTGATACACAAAGCCTTCAGGCTTGTTTTTACAACACTCTTAGCCCTTAAACAATTATGTAGAAAAGAGGCCCTTTTTGCTTTTTGCCCTGGATTTGCCTGCCTGCCACTTTTACCTTTCACCTTACTACTTTTTGCTTCTACCCTCATTTTACACCCCTCTGTCTCTCTGCACTTGTTCCCATCTCCCTGCCACATTAGTTTAAATCCTCCTGAACAGCAGTAGCAAATGCTCCCCCTAGACTGGGGCAAGGTATTATATTTGTTTATCTCCCCGATCAGGGTCATGTGAAGCCACGGGAGCTGGTGGTGGATTGTCGTATGAGCAGCTGGTGCCTGTCACGTCCTTCTTATGTGAGCACTGACACCAAACAGACAATCTCTGATAATTGATAATGGCTGGGGTTGCTGTCTTGTAAAGACACTGCCCAGAAGAAGGCAATGGCACTTCCGTGGGAAAATTAGCCAAGGACGGTCATGGTCATGGATAGAGAGGAAAACAAGAATAGCTTGAGACTGGGGACGGATGGGACACCATGATCACCCATGTCTTACGACACAGCACATAATGTTAATGAAGATGTGTTAGGGAAAGAGCACTGAAGACTGGGGAGGCCAGTCAGCAGAACAGAGAGTTGGAAAGGAGAGATTTGAAGGGCAAAGATAAGTCATAAGTTATCAGTGGCAGCTACGATTAAGGGAACGCTCAATAAATGATAACGGGTGCTTTAAGTATACAAAGAACAAGAGGGTAACCAAGGAGTGAGTGGGGTCTGTTGTAGAGCAAAGTGACAGACAACCTGTGTGTGGGGCCAGGGGAGGTGGGCAGGGAATGAAATGAATAGTTCTCAGCTGTATTCCCCAGGGAGAATGACATTGTGTTTGGAGTTTTCATTTGGTGCAGTGAATTTCCAGCGCACATGAAGATTACAAAGGTGGAGCTATTACAAGTCTTAGTAGGGCTAATGGTGGATAAACCCCACTTCTGATGCCACACAATCCAAAAGGTGTGACTGAGCTGGAGAGGTGATTTAGCACAATACCATGGGATTGGTGGGTTTGTGTTACAAGGAGAGTCTGCATAGTCTGGGCTAGGAGGATGAGGGGCGAAATTGAAGAGGACATCAAACCATGAGGGTCATAGTGTGAATGGACATGGACTTTTCCAAGCATGGGGGGGGGGGTCTCAAACTAGGAGGCACAGATTTAAGGTGTATGGGGAAGGATTTAAAGGGGGACAAGGGACAACATGCTCTGCGCAGATGGTATGGGTAAAGAAAGAGGTAGATGTGGGTTTAATTACTGGGTTTAGAAGACATTTAGACAGGTTCATAGATAGGTCTGGTTCAGGGGGGATCTGGTAGACGTGGATCAGGTGAGCTGAAGGGTCTTTTTCTGTGCGGAACAACACTGACTCCTGTCAGATGTGTGTACAACAAAGGGGCAGAGATTCAAGCAGAGGAGTAAGAGGTTTAGAGGGATCTGAGGAAAAATTTCCTCTTTCACTCAAAGAGAGGTTACAATCTGGAACACACTGCCTGAGAGGGTGGTGCAGACAGGTACTCAAGAACCATCAGGATGAGCTTTTGAATTACCAAGACACAGGAAGTGACAGACCAAGTGATAAGTTGGTGAACAAATCCTCAGTGGTCGGTATGGGCATGATGGGCCGAAGTCCGTTACTCTGTTGCGGAAACCTCTGACTGTGAAAGTTCAGTGGGAACCTGGAACACAGCACGTCAGACCGGACTCACCTGAAACATTCAGAACCCAGAGAGATGGATTTCTATTGGATAAGGGTTTTAATGGTCAAATACTGACTCCACCCCTCAAAAGACACCAAAATACCCCATCTCAAATCCACCAATAACAGTCCTTTTACATGGGAGATTGGTGAAGCACTGTGGGTAATGGTAGGAGAGATGGCTGACAGCTTGGTGACAGTGGGAGGGTCCAAGCTTCATCCCAGAAGACAAGGGGTTCAGTGAGACAAGCTCAGATCCGAGGGTCCAGGTAAGAAAAGCCACTGCGATGGTGGATGCCATGGTCAGAGTTGTGCAGCATAGAAACAGACCCTTCACGCATCACATTTCTGCCCACCATCATGCTGAGGTATCATAATCTCACTTTCCTTCATTAATTCTATGTCCCTCTGGGCCTTGCTCATTGAAGTACCTGTGCAGATGCCTCAAGCATTGTTACAAAATTACCTGAAAGTGACAGCACAGTTTGACAGGAATGTGAAGAAGTGGTGTGTCCTGGTTGTCTAGATCAGGTGAAGACCTGAGTAAAGATTTGGAGCGACATGTTACAGTGATACAGAATGTTGGTTGCCAGATCTGGCAACCATGCACCATTCGGAGCGTTGCACTACAGGAATGATGTGACTAAAGTTGTGCAGAGAAGACTCAGAAGAAAATTGCCCAGACTGGAGGGCTTGTTATCATGAGACAGGATATTCTGGGTCTGGTTTTCCTGTCATGGATGTGGCTGATGGGTAACACTATGGAGCTAGATAAAACTATATGAAGTTGTTTCCCTTTGTATGACTGTCCAAAACTAAAGGGAATAGTTTTAAGGTGACAGGGAGGGGGTTGAAAGGGGATCGTAAGGATAAATATTTAAAGCAGAGAGTAGCTGGTATCTGAAATCAGTGTCCAGAGGAGGTGGTGGAGGCAGGGACACACAAAGTCTCTGTTGATCCTGTCGTTTACAGTGTACATCCTGCCCTGGTTTAACTTCCCAGATTCGAGTCAGTGATTTATACCGGACTGAAACAGTCCCTTCGGTACAACTCATCCACACCGGCCAGGTTCCCCATCTGCCTGCATTAGGTCCATATCCCTCTCAACCTCTCCTCTCTATGTAACGTTCAATGAACCATGTACTCCCAGGTCTTTCTGATCTAAAATATCCCAGGGTCCTGTCACTTGCTGCCTAAATCCATCTCATTTTAACTTGTAGAAGTGCAATATTTTGAACTCCTGTGAGTTAAATTCCATCTAGTTTATCCACATCCTGTTATAACTTTACTACCAGCAGTTATCAGTGAACTTATTTATCAACAGTCACATCCATGTCATTAATATACATGACAAACAACAGGGAACCAGGCACAGATCCCTGTAGCACATCACTGGTAAAAGAAAATTTGCAACGCTGTTAACCCAAGCAACACACACAAATGCTAGAACTCAATAGGCCAGGCAGCATCAATGGGAAAAGTGTAGAGTCGACATTTCCCAAACATTGACTCTACTCTTTTCCATAGATGCTGCCTGGCCTGCTGAGTTCCTCCAGCATTTTGCGTGTGTAGCACATCACTGGTCACAGGTCTCCAAACAGAAAAGGGAGCAAAACCCCTTCTCCCATCTTCAACCCTCCTCCTCTTTCTGGATATCCCGTTCTGGTCTTCTGTCTGCTCTGGTCCTTTTCATTGCCAACTGCTGACGGGATATCAACTTTCTAGACATCAACACTTCTCTCTCCAATTCCAACCTCACTCCTTCCTAAAGCTCTACTCTCCAGTCCCACTGCACCAATCCTAACCTCACCATCAAACACGCAGATAAAAGGGGTGCTGTAGCAGACGGGTGTACTGACCTCTACCTTGCTGAGGCACAGTGGCAACTATCAGACACCTCCTCTTATTTACCCTTCGAACAGGACCCCACTAAGGAACACCAGGCCGTTGTCTCCCACACCTTCACCAACCTTATTGACTCTGGAGATCTCCCATCCACCACCACCAACCTCATTGTTCCTGCAGCTCCCATTTCTACCTTCTACCTACCCAAGATCGACAAACCCGCTTGTCCAGGTAGACCCATTATTTCAGCTTGTCCTGCCCCAATGAACTCGTATCTGCATACCTCGACTCTGTTTTATCCCCAAAGTTCAGTCCCTTCCTACCTACATCCGCGATACCTGACACAGTATGGATCTTTTCAATGATTTCAGTTCCCTGGCCCTCATCATCTTATGTTCAGTCCCTATACGCCTCCATCCCCCACCAGGATGGCCTCAGAACTCCCAGTTTCTTTCTGGCTACCAGACTCAGTCATTTCCTCCCCACCACCCTCTCCTCTGCCTAGTGGAACTTGTCCTCACTCTAAACAATTTCTCCTTTGGCTCCCCCCACTTCCTTCAAAAGGTGTAGCCATGGGCACCCACATGGCTATGTGGAACAGTCTATGTTCCAAGCCTACACTGGTGACAGAACTGCACTTTTCCAATGCTACATTGACCACTGCATTGGTGCTGCTTCCTGTACCCATGCTGAATTCGTCGATTTCATCCACTTTGCCTCCAACTTGCACCCTGCCCTCAAATTTTGCCTCCATTTTCAACACCTCCTTCCCCTTTCTCGATCTCTCTGTCTCTGGAGACAGCTTATCTGCTGATTTGTATTACAAACACACAGACTCTCTCAGCTACCTGGACCATACCTCCTCCCACCCTGTTACTAGTAAAAACACAATCCCCTTCTCTCAGTTCCTCCATCTCCGCCGCATCTGCTCTCAGGATGAGGCTTTTCATTCCAGAATGAAGATGTCCTCCCTCTTCAAAGAAAGGGGCTTCCCTTGCTCCACCATCAACTTTGCCCTCAACCGCATCTCTTCCATTTGATGGACGTCTGTTCTCACTCCATCCTCCTGCCACCCTACCAGGGATAAGGTTCCTCTTGTCCTCACCTACCACCCCCACCAGCTTCCGCATCCAGCACATAATTCTCCATACCGCCATCTCCAACGGGATCCCACCACCAAGCACATCTTTCCCTCCCCCCACTCCCCCTTCACTTTCTGCTTTCTGCAGGCATCCCTCCCTATGCAACTCCGGTGCTCCTGGTGTGGCCTCCTGTATATCGGTGAGACCCGAAGTAGATTGGGAGACCGTTTCGCCGAACTCCTATGCTCCGTCCACCAGAAGAGGCGTGATATCCCAGTGGCCACCCATTTTAATTCCACTTTCTATTCATTGCTTGGATTTCCAGTATCTGCAGATTTCATCTTGTGTGTGAAAGTGTTGATTGTTTAACAGCCCAGCCTTGGGTCATTGCCAGGGAAATGACATCGGTGAATAGCAGGTCCTCTGTGACGTTGGCGCGTCAAGAACACGTAAATCACAGTGTGTCAGCTGATGGTAGGTCAGCAGCCCGGGATGGGGGAAAGAAGGAGCTGTCACCCAGAGGAGCAACTGTAAACATCACAAAACCCTTCATGAAACAAAGAGTGATAGGATCCTGATCCTGGAGTTTATCCACGTTAATATGCTGTCCTTTGAAACGCCGTGTCTCTACAACTGAAATAATTAAAGTTCATCTGCTTCATCGGTGCATTAAAATAGGTTCTGTTTCCCCTTCCCATGTCTGCTGTGCAAACTGGATACAAGAGCTTGCACAACTCCATTGCACACCCTGGCTCTAATTATCAGGCCATTCTCCCCTTGTTCTGTACTCTCCCACCAGGGGAAGTAGATTCTTTGCTCTTCTCTCATCAGTTCAATTAATCGCAGTGGAGCGGCAGGATTATACAGGACTCTGTCCTTGAGGTGCTGGGATTTTTCTGGTGTTTAATGGTGTGCTATGGTTCTGTGTACTCACTCCATTCAGTGGAGAGTTTTATCGTTCTATGTCCTTATGGTGAAGGATGTGATGTTGTAAAGTTCATTGTCCGTGTTGTGTACTGTTAACTCTTTCTGTACAGTGTAGTGTGGGGGTTCACTGTGACTGGAGGCGCAGGATTGTGGTCTGTACATTCTGAGTCCTTTCAGTACAGTTCTGGATGTTGTATCGTTCTGGGTCCTCACACTACAGTGGTATGGTGGTGTCAATTACATCTATACCGTGTGGGGAGTTGGAAGTCCTGTGGCTCTACAGTTACAGGGGTTGGAAATGGTTCCATTGGTACAATCCGCTGCCGATGTGTGATTGTAAGGTGCAACATGAAGCCCTGTGCCCACAGAAACACGGGAAGCTGGAGCAGGTGTAGGACACCAGAAGAACAATACAGCACAGTACAGGCCATTTGGCCCACAATGTTGTGCCTACCCTTAAACCCTGCCCGCCATATAACCCTCCATGTTAAATTCCTCCATATCATGGCTGATCGGTCCCAAGTCTCAACTCCTCTTCTGTGTCCATCTAGTTGGTCTCAATCGCCAATCTTTCAAACATTTACAGTATCACACTCCTCTTTAACTCCGTCCAGTTATCCTGCCTCCCTGTCTCTCTAGGGTAGGGAATTGTTCCGCGCCTCATACCATCCCGTGCCATTACAGGACAGAGCAGGGGTTGTATCCTTGCTTCCTGTTGGTTCACTGTGGGGGTGTGCAGGTCACACACGCAGTGTCAGTTATGTCACTGTGTGAAAAACAGGTGTATTCCACTGTTCCAGTTTAGTGGGAGTCCAGGTGACTGAAATGAAGCCTGAAAATGCTGGAAACTTACCAGATGCAGCATGATGTGTGAGTGTTTTGGCATTTTATATTTTGATTTTACACTTCTGATATTTGCAGATTTTTTTTGACGTCACTTATCTGTACAACTGGATGCATAACAGTCTGTATCCTTACAGTACACTGCTGGTGTTTATAGGTCAGAGTGACAGTGCAATGCTGGGATTATCCAGTGTTGTGTTTTGTTAAATCCCTGTCCTTGTGCTGTGCTCTGACAGCTCAGTGTGCTTGGAATGCAGTGCCAGAGTTTTTACAGAAATGTGGCCTTATAAGACCACAGGATATAGGAGCTGAATTAGGCCATTCGGCCCATTGACTGTGCTCCGCCATTCCTTCATGGCTGGGACAATTTTCCTGTCAGCCCCAATCTCCTGCCTTCCCCTCTATACCCTGACCAATCAAGGATCTATCAACCTCTGCCTTAAGTACATATAAGGATTTGGCCTCCACAGCTGCCTGTGGCAATGAATTCCACTATCTGGCTGAAGAAATTCCTCCTCACCTCCATTGTAAAATGATGCCCCTCAATTCTGAGGCTGTGCCCTCTTGGTCTCACCATAGGAAACATCCTCTCCACATCCACTCTGTCAAGGCCTTTCACCATTCAATAGGTTTCAATGAAGTCACCCCTCATTATTCTAAATTCCAGTGAATACAGACCCAAAGCCATGAAACACTCTTCATTGACAAGTTGTTTAATCCTGGAATCATTTTCGTGAACCCCCTTTGAACCCTCTCCAGTTTCAGCACATCCTTTCTAAAATAAGGGGCCCAAACCTGTTCTCAAGTGAGGCCTCACCAGTGTTTCATAAAGCCTCACACCGACTTTGTCTGCCCTCGACTTTAGAAGGTCCACAGACATTTCCTGGGCACAGGATCATTCTGGGACTGGATAGGCCATTTGAACCATTGTCTATGCTAGCCCCTGATACAGCAATCCCATCAGTTCCAGCCCCCACTCCCACTCAGCTCTGCAGGTTATTTCCCCTGAAGGACATGTCCAATCCCCTTTCAACACCCCAACAGTTTTTTCCTCACCATCCCTGCAGGCAGGGAGTCCCAGATGGGAACCACACTCAGAACACAAGACAACAGGAGCACAAGTCACCCCTCATCCCTGCCCCACCATTCCATGTGAACCTGCCTGATCTGTCTCAGGCCTCAGTTCCTCTTCTGTGCCAATTTACTCTGTCTCTGTCCTCTACATGATATTATAGACTGGCTAAAATACTGTAACAGACAGTCTCTGAGGCACTCGGCTTCTGGTCTTGTTGCTGCTTACAGAGTGTACCTGCCTCCACCACTTCCTCAGGCAGCAATAGACAATAGATAATAGACAATAGGTGCAGAAGTAGACCATTCGGCCCCTCGAGTCTGCACCACCATTCTGAGATCATGGCTGATCATTCACTATCAATACCCAGTCCCTGCCTTGTCTCCATATCCCTTGATTCCCCTATCTATCAGATATCTATCTAGCTCCTTCTTGAAAGCATCCAGAGAATTGGCCTCCACCGTCTTCCGAGGCAGTGCATTCCACACCTCCACAACTCTCTGGGAGAAGAAGCTCTTCCTCAACTCTGTTTTAAATAACTGACCTCTTATTCTCAATCCATGCCCTCCGGTACTGGACTCTCCCAACATCTGGAACATATTTCCTGCCTCAATCCTATCAAATCCTTTAATTATCTTAAACGTTTCAATCAGATCCCCTCTCAATCTCCTCAATTCCAGCGTGTACAAGCCCAATCTCTCCAATCTCTCTGCGTAAGACAGCCCTGCCATCCCAGGAATCAACCTAGTGAATCTACGCTGCACTTCCTCAATTGCCAGAATGTCCTTCCTTAAACCTAGAGACCAAAACTGTACACAATATTCCAGGTGTGGTCTCACCAGGGCCCTGTACAAATGCAAAAGGACATCCTTGCTCTTGTACTCAATTCCCCTTGTAACAAAGGCCAACATTCCATTTGCCCTCTTCACTGCCTGTTGCACTTGCTCATTCACCTTCATTGACTGGTGAACTAGGACTCCTAGGTCTCTTTGCATTTCTCCCTTACCTAACTCTACACCGTTCAGACAATACTCTGCCCTCTTGTTCCTGCTTCCAAAGTGGATAACTTCACATTTATTCACATTGAATGACATCTGCCAAGTATCTGCCCACTCACCCAGCCTATCCAAGTCTCCCTGTATTCTCCTAACGTCCTCTTCGCATGTCACACTGCCACCCAGTTTAGTATCGTCAGCAAACTTGCTGATATGGTTTTCAATGCCCTCATCTAAATCATTGACATAAATCGTAAAGAGCTGTGGTCCCAATACGGAGCCCTGTGGTACCCCACTAGTCACCTCCAGCCAGTCCGAGAAACACCCATTCACTGCTACCCTTTGCTTTCTATCTGCCAACCAGTTTTCTATCCATGTTGAAACCCTGCCCCCAATGCCATGAGCTCTGATTTTACTCACCAATCTCCTATGTGGCACCTTATCGAATGCCTTCTGAAAATCTAGGTACACAACATCCACTGGCTTACCCTCGTCTAACATCCTTGTTACACCCTCAAAAAACTCCAACAGATTAGTCAAGCATGATTTGCCCTTGGTAAATCCATGCTGGCTCGGCCTAATCCTATTTCTGCCATCAAGAAAATCAAGCACATAAAGAAAATTCCCTCCTCAGATCCCTCGAACCCTCCTTCTGCTCATCTTGTGCCAAAGTCCTCTTGTTGCAGACACCCCACCAAGGGAAAACTGTTCTAACCATTGGTCTGTGCCAAAGCCCTTGGCCTTACTCATTTCCTTCTTGAGTGTACAAGCTGAATTCCCTGCACACAGGTGTGTCTGTCGCTCTAGGACTTCATGTTAACAACATTACCATTCAGATTGTTCATCTGCTAATCCGGCAACACTCACCGTGCACATCGCTGTTCACTGGTCTCCACTCCCACTCTCCCTCTACTTCCAGCAAGATCATTTCACAACGACTGCTGTCAGGTTCACTGCAGCCCAAATTAACAGTATGACATCAGCCATCCCCTAGTCTTCTGGTACCTCACCAGTGGCTTGAGGAGATACAGATTTCTCTGCAAGAGCCCCTGCAGTTACATCACACAATATCCTAGGATACAATTGATCAGGTCCCAGGGATTTATCCACCTTAATGTTCTCTCCTCTGAGAAGTGGTGTCCTGTGACCGCAGCGATCCCACACACTCTCCTGCTGATCAACACTCTAAGTTCATCTGCTTCATCAGTGATTTAATTTCCTATCTGTGTCTGCTCTGCCCACTTGGCTGATGCCATTGTCTGTGAAACTCTGACATCCCCACTGCACAGTCAGACTCCTACTTCCTTGTTCTGGACTCTGCCACCAGGGGAAGTAGATTCTTTGCTCTTATCTGATCAATTCCACAACTTTCACTCCAGTCTCAAGGTTACACAGGTCTCTGTCCTTGAAGTACTGTGTTTGTACTGGCATTTCACAGTGGAGTACAGTACTGGCTGTGTACAGACCTGTGTGCTCACTCCACAGTGTGGAGAGTTTATCAGTCTGTGTCCTTATGAAGGACTTAGTGTTCATTATCCTTGTAGAACACTACTGACTGTTTCCTACAGTGTGGTGTGTGTTTGTGGAGGGTGGGGGGGGGGGGGGGGGAGTTTACTGTGCCCTGAAGGTACAGGGTTGTGGTTCATATGTTCTGTGTCCTTTCAGTACAGTTCTGGATGTTGTATCGTTCTGGGTCCTCACACTACAGTGGTCTGGTGGTGACAATTACATCTATACTGTGTGGGGAGTTGGAAGTCCTGTGGCTCTACAGTTACAGGGGTTGGAAATGGTTGTGTCAATACAATCCGCTGCCGATGTGTGATCGTAAGGTACGACACTCCGCCTCGTGAAGCCCCATGCCCACACACTACCACAGGGGTAGGAATTGGTCACAGGACCCTCAGGCCTGGCCCACAATTCCATACCATGGCCAATCGGCATAACGTCTCAACTCATCTTCTATATCAGTCCACCTTGTCTCAATTCCCTGATCTTACAACCAGTTATCTCCCTTTACTCCCTTCAGTGATCCAGACTACACCCACAGGACATTACACCTCCCAGCACAGTGTCGACACACATCAGTCACTCGAGGGCGGGGGATGGTAGAGCTTGTGTTCTATAGGTCTGTGCACTTGCAGTACAGTGAGGTGGTTGTATTAGACCATACGATATAGGAGCAGAATTAGGCCATCAGGTCTGCTCTGCCATTCCATCTATTATCCCTCTCAACCCCATTGCAACATGATCCCTTTGACATCCTCACTAATAAACAAAACTATCAAGCTCCACCTTAAATATACCCAGTGACTTGGCCGTCACAGTCTTATGTTGAAATGATTTCCACCGACTCACCACCCTCTTTTCATCTCTGTTCTAGAGGTACAACCCTCTATTCTGAGGCCGTGCTTCTGGTGCTAGCCTCACCCGCTATAGGAAACATCAACTCCGGGTCCTCTCTGTCTCGGCCTTTCAATGTGCACAAAATGCTACAGAACTCAGCAGGCCAGGCACCATCTATAGAAAGGACTAAACAGGCAACGTTTAGGGCTGAGACTGGAAAAGAAAGATGAGAAGTTGGGGGAGAAGCAACGAGGTGGGCGAGGGGATGAAGTAGTACAAGGAGGTCGGTGAAACCAGGAGGGGTGGGGTGTGAAGTTCAGTCTTTTGGTGAAATTGATAACAGGCTAAAGATGGGGGAATCTGACGGGAGAGGTTAGAAGGCCATGGAAGAGAGGGAAAGGGGAGAAGGACTAAAGGGAGGCGCTCGGGAGGTAAGGGGATAAAGAGAGGAAAATGGGGAATGAAGACGGGCAGTTACTGGAAGCTTGATAAATCGATGTTTTATGCCATCAGTTGGAGACTGCACAGACGGAATATAAGATGATGTTCCTCGAACCTGAGTGTGGCCTCATCGCGACAGAGACTGAGATGTCGGAATGGGATTCCCATCTCAGGACTTCAAGACCGACCTGCGCTTCCAGAGCTCGGCCGTCATGGCCCTGCAGGAGGCCAGTGAAGCTTACCTGGTGCGGCTCTTCGAGGACACCAACCTGTGCGCCATCCACGCCAAGCGAGTCACCATCATGCCCAAGGACATCCAGCTGGCCCGCCGCATCCGTGGGGAGCGCGCCTGAATCCGGCCTCGGCACCAAGCACAACAAAAGGCTCTTTTCAGAGCCACTAACTCAGCAGTGGAAAGGGCTATCATTTCCTATTCACTCAGCTGTGTTATCGACACGCCGATTCCCTCTGACCTTCTCCTGTGGGTGTTTTGTGTAATATTGTTCAATAAGACATCTCGGTTTCTACAGACTAACACGGCCCGAACCAATTAACACTGAGAGTGAGCAGTTCGGTGCCGTTGGGTTTTCGGCAGCGCGAACACCAGAGGTAAACTCCCTCGCCATCAGGGTTCCTGTACACCAGAGATAAACTTCTCCCTGTATGAGTCCCCATAACCCCGCCGTGTACAGCTGGTTATTACACGCAAGGTTTCCAGGTATTTGCGGTTGTTAGTTATGGAGAATGTGTTTTAATAAATGTAGCCTTCGTCTCCCGTTTCTAGTCGAGACCACGGTTAAACAGAGCGAATGAACAAGTAAATACATATTTTTGCAGACAACGGTTCAACAATTACATTTTCGGCGGGCTTTTCAAATTTCAGGCCATCCGGGGAACTGAAGTGCTTTGGCGCTTTTCTTGCTGCTCGCTGTTCATTGGTAAATGAGGCCGCTCTCTGATTGGGTTATTACACTCACCATTAGAGAATGGGAGTTTAATCTCCAGACCTTTAATGCAACATGTATATTTCGGGACCCAATACCGCTCAGACAGTACCCTTAGGGTAATTGTAAAAGACTACCTGACAACCTCATCAACTTTTTGTTTCAAACTTAAATCGCATATTGAAGAGTTAACATTTCAGGTCAATGGCCTTCGATCTGCTCTCCCCTGTTACTGCTCTCTCCGTGAGTTGGTGGGCGGCTCTTAAAAGAGCCTTTGTTTTGTGTTTGGAAGAAGGAAGGTTTGTTCAACCGCCGAAGCCATAGAGAGTGCGGCCCTGGCGTTTCAGAGCGTACACCACATCCATGGCAGTGACCGTCTTGCGCTTGGCGTGCTCGGTGTAGGTGACCGCATCCCGGATCACATTCTCCAGGAAAACCTTCAGCACCCCGCGGGTCTCCTCGTAGATCAGACCCGAGATCCGCTTGACGCCGCCACGCCGAGCCAGACGGCGGATGGCCGGTTTGGTGATGCCCTGGATGTTATCACGGAGCACTTTACGGTGCCGCTTGGCTCCGCCTTTGCCCAGTCCTTTGCCTCCTTTCCCTCTGCCAGACATAATGCCGCTTCACTCCCGTCGTTGTTCTGTAACGAACTGTCTGCTGCTGTCGCCTTTTATACACAGCGCCCCGACCTGTCCGAGAAACGCGCAGAGAGTGAGAGGGGAGGAGACAGAGTGACGGGCAGTGCGGGGAGGGAGAGAGAGAGGGAAGGGGTGGAGACAGTCCGTGACAGACAGAGTGGAGAGCAGCTTCTCATCTTCATGATCCGCAACCGCCACTTTCCAACGGTTTGGCCGCAACGGAACAGAAACCCAGCTCCCGGAGGAAAAACAACAGATGCACAGGAGATATCGAAGGTCGGTCAGTGACATTACCAGCTAACGCCCTGGATAACTGACCCAAACCTCTTCAAATTTCTGCTTAATGCTCCGAAAATTAACCAATGCTATTCTGGAAAAAGAATAAAGGCCAGAGTTCGGAAATTCAAGTAAAACACAGCTCAGGCAGCAACTGTCGAAGTTTCAAACGTTAACAGAGTTAACGTTTCAGGCAGGAACCACTTCATCAGATAACTTCTGCTATTTCTCAACATCTAGAAATGTGCTTTATTGCATATTTTCCTACAAAAATGTACAATCCTACTTCCTCTCACAATGTCTCTCTATTGCCTGCTTATCCCATCTTCTCAGCTTAACGTTCCCCTCTCTCTTTCAGTCACCAGTAAGTTCAGTATTCACGGTGAGCTTTCATTTTCCTGATACCCTGTGAAGGAGCAGCTTATCAAATGGACATCTCAGTTCAGGACAACCACTGTTTCCTTTATCCGCAGCTTGTGTTCCTACTCCAAAGATTCGAATGTAATTGTTAAACTTGGAATCACTTTCACAAAACCCCGTCCACTTCGCCTGATTGTTTGAAGTTTAGTTAATATGCATTTACTCTCTCTGTTGTTACAGCTTCAAACGTTCCCTGGGACAGGTGATTAACTGTAGATAAGTGATCAGAATTGCACACAATACTCCAAATTTGGCCTCATCAATGTGTTATACAACCTCAACATAACATCCCAACTCCTGTAGCCAATGTTTTGATTTATGAAGGCCAATGTGCCCAGAGCTCTCTTTACGACCCTATCTACCTGTGACTCCACTTTCAAGATCACACTGCAAGTTACAATAGCATTCCTCGCTATCCACTGCACCCACAATCTTGCTGTCATCTGCAAATGTGCTGATCCGTTTTACCACATGGTCATCCAGATCGTTGGTCTGGATGACAAACAAAAATGGACCCAGCACTGATCTCTGCTTACCAGGGGATATGATTTACATATCGAAAATGATGAGGGGCAGAGTTTGGATAGGTTGCAAAGACCTTTCCCCACATCAGAAGTAGATAATGCACTGGATGGGAAGGGGGATGTGGGGTGATAGGTTGAGAAGGCAAGAGAGTGGGAGAGAATCTGAGGAGGTCTGTTCACTGACTACCCGGAAAACACTGCCGGAGAGAATAGCAGGACAAGATTTGCTGATGTTATTTCAGAAATGTCTGTTCAAACACTTGAATTATCCAGGCTACAAGCCAAATACTAGAAGAAAGGATTAATTTGGTTGGTATAGAGATGATGGGCTGAATGGCCTGTAAGTACAGTAACATTCTGCAATAGTGAGAATCAACTAACCTCTGCTACTAGAATCATGTAAACCAGATCAATATGACAATCATATTCACCATCTCTGTCCCCATTAACTCTTTTGACCTGCCCTCAGATGGGACAGCTATTCACTTCATCCCAAGGATCTCTTTGCCAATCTTTTCAGCAAATTAAAATTAACTTTGTTTTCCCTCACTTTACAAACTCTGACCTGAAATGTTCACTCTCTTCCTCTTTCCATAGATGCTTCCTGAGCTGCTGAGGGCATCCAGCATTCTCTGCTTTAGTTTCAATTACGAGCCTTTCCATTTGGTTTTGATCTTTTAATCACTTAAAACCACAGGGATCGGTGCCTGGTCCCCCGTTGTTTGTTATGTATATTAATGATTTGGATGTGACTGTTGATAAATAAATTGATTGTTTTGATAAATAAATTACTGTTTTAGATTGAAGGCCTGTAACCAGTGGTACTTCGGTGTATTTTGTTAGTCAAATATATTGACAATTTGGATGAGAATATATCTAGCATGTTTACTAAGATTGCATGTTTACTGGTATGTTTACTAGTATTCTGAAGTGAAGAAGGTCATTCATGTTACAATGGGACATAGAACAACTATGAAATTGGGTCAGGAAATGACAGGTGGAATTTAATTCAGACAAATGCTGAATATTACATTTTAGTCAGTTAAAACAGAGCAAAAGACTACACAGTAAGTGGCTGTGCCCTGGACAGAGTTGCACAATGGAGGGACCTCAGGATAGAATTCCTGAAAGTGCCAATGAAGGTAGACACGGTGGTGAAGAAATTGCACGACTTTGTGTGCCTTTGATCAAGCTTCTGATTATATGCACTGGGATGTTATGTTACAACTGTACAGGATGTTGGTTGTATGGCACTTGGGGTATTGTGTGTAGTTCTGGTCACCTTGCTACAGGAATGATGTGATTCAGCTGGAAAGGGCACAGAAAAGTTCACACAGAAGTGACTGGGACTGGAGGGCTTGAGTTCCAATGAGAGCACGGATAGGCTGTTTTCTCTGCAGCACAGGAAGATGAGTTTGATTTTAAAGAGGTTTATTAAATCATGCACAGATAAACAATCAGACATAAATTCTTCTGCAGCCTCACATTAACACTCTGTACCTTCCTCCAGTTCTTGTGACCCTCTGAAATGTCTGTTCTCCATGCTTGGCCCCTTTTGAATTCTCCCTTCTGGTTTTAGATCAGAGCACTCTGCTCTCTTTTTTCTCATATGTATTGGGGATTTGGATCAGAATGTAAATGGTGCAACTGGTATATTCACAGATGATACCAAATTGGTGGTATTGTGGACAATTCTGAAGTTTGTGATATAGATTAATTAAGAACATGAGCAAGGAAATGGCAGATGGAATTTAACTCAGACAAGGACAAAGTGAGCCAGTTTGGTCATTTAGATTGGGGTGGTGCCTGCTTCAGAAGTGGCGGGCCCTGGTGAGTGTTGTAAAACAGAGAGACAAAGGGGTGTGAGTACGTAGGTAGACAGGGTGGTGAAGAGACAGTTGATATGTTTGCCTTCACCAGTCAGAGCACGAGCAGAATTCCTTGGAGGTCATGTGACTGAGCACAAGACAGTCCTGAGATGAGTTGGTGAACTATGTGCAGTTTCGGTCACAGAGCCGCAGGAAATGTGTCATTTGAGCTGGAAAGGGAGTAGAAAATATTGACAAGGATATCTCTGGGGCTGGAGTTATAAGCAGGGAATTGATATATGGGGACTTTCCTCTGGAGTATAAGGGCTGAGTATAATGACTTTGTACAGATTTATGTAAACATGAGGGGCATCAATAAGGCGGATGGTCAGAGTCTTTTCCCCTCACTGGAGGGATGTCGATATGTAAAGGGCATAAATATGTTGTGAGAGGATAAAGATTTTAGGGGCCCGAGGGTCAATATTTCTCACAGAAGGATCTGTGGAGGAAGCTGTAGAGGTAGGTATAGTCACAATATTTAAAATATGTCTGAACAGGTACATGGAGAGGAAAGATTTGGAGTGAAATGGCCTAACTGAAGGCAATTGGGTGTAGTTGAGTTTGGCAGCTTGATTGGTCTGGATGAGTTGGGCCAAAGTAACTATTTCTGTATTGTATAAATCTGTGACTCTGTTTTGGGGAGTTAAACCAGGGAAGATGAACACTGTGAATAAAAGAGTCCTGCAGAGTGTAGTTCAGCTGTGAGACCGTGTGGGTTCCTGTCTCCAGCATCGAAGGGTCCTGCGGAGTGTAGTTCAGCTGTGAGACCGTGTGGGTTCCTGTCTCCAGCAACGAAGGGTCCTGCAAAGTGTAGTTCAGCTGTGAGACCATGTCAGCATCGAAGGCCAGCCCTGAAAGTATTGGTAACCTACGCCTGCTCGTGTTGGGTGCAGTCTTTCATTGTGTTTCTTCGATTTACTGTACAGTATATGCTCACAAGAAAATGTATCTTGGAGGTTGTATGTAGTAATATATAGTACTTTGCTAATAGGTTTATTTTAAATGATGAAATATACCACCGAAATTGAAGTCATATATAAATTGAAAAATCAGGGTGAGTGGTGCCACAACAACCACCTCTCATTCAACATGCACAAGACTGACCAACTGATTATTGACCAGAGTAGGAAGAAACTGAGCATCCATTAGCCAGTGCCCATTAGGGGATCAGAGGTGGAGAGGGTAGAAACTTTAAATTTCTGGGCATTACATCAGAGGGAAATTCCTGGATGTTATCATTTCAGATGATATGTTCAGGGACCAGCTTGTAACGGTCACTTCACAGAAAACATGGTGACACCTTTACTTAGAAGTCTGCATAGGTTTGTCATGTCTGGTGGAGGGTATCCTGACTGGTTGCATCATGGTCTAGTATGGAAACACCAATGCTGAAGAATGAAAAGTACAATTCATGAGAGCCAAAGCCTTCCACCATTGACCAGATCTACAAAGAGTGCTGCCACAAGAAAGCAGCAAGGATGACCACCATCCAGACCATGGTCCCTTCTCACTGCTAACATCAAGAAGGTGGTACAAGAGCCTAAGGTCCCACACTGCCGGGGTCAGGAACAGTTATTACTCTGAACCAGCACGGACATCTTCACTCACCACAATGCTGAACTGATCATTGAACACCCTTTCAAGGACTCTACAACTCGTATTCTCAGTATTATTATTTATAATCATTAGTTTTTTCTATTTGTATTTACATAATTTGTCAATCTTTGTGTGCAGTTTATTTGTTCTATGTGAATGCCTGAAGAAGATAAATCTCAATGTACTATTTGGTAGCATATACATACCTTGATATCAAAATTAACTTTGAACTGTGAGATTCAAAATTGTGAGATTGCAGTTGGGGTATTGTGTGTAGTTCTGGTCACCTCGCTGCAGGAGCAATGTGATTCAGCTGGAGAAGGTGCAGAAAACATTCATAAGGATGTGACTGGCACTGCAGGGTTTGAGTTATAAGGATAGACTGGGACTGTTTTCCCTGGAATGTGGGAGGCTTCGGGGTGACCTTCTAGAGGTTTATATAACTGTGAGGGGTGCAGATAGGACAAATGGTCACAGTCTTTTTCATCCAGGGCAGAGAATAAATAAAGAACATAAATGTATTGTGAGAGGTTAAAGACTTAATGGGCCTGAAGAGCAACTTTTTTACCTCAGTGTTTAGAAAACTGACAGCACAATACAGGCCTTTCAGCCCACAATGTTGTGCCGAACATGTACTTACTTCAGAAATTACCTCAGGTAACTCATAGCCCTCTCTTTTTCTAAGTCCCGTGTACAGATCCAGCAGTCTCTTAAAAGACCCTATTGTATCCACCTCCACCCCCGTCACTGCAGCTCATTCCATGCACTCACCACTCTTTTTGTAAAAAACTTACCCCTGACATCGCCTCTGTACCTATTTCCAAGGACCTTAAAACTGTGCCCTCTCATGTTAGCCATCTCAGCCCTGGGGAAAAGCCTTTGATACACGATCAATGCCTCTCATCACCTTTTACACCCTTATCAGGTCACCTCAACCTCCATTGCACCAAGGAAAAAAGACCAAGTTCACTCAACCTATTCTCATAAGGCATGCTTGCCAATCCAGGCAACATCTTTGTAAATCTCCTCTGCACCCTTTCTATGGTTTCCATATCCTTCCTGTAGTGAGGTGACCAGAACTGAGCACAGTACTCCAAGTGGGGTCTGACCAGGGTCCTATATATTTGTAACATTACCTCTCGGCTCTTGAACTCATCACACGGTTGATGAAGGCCAATACACAGCATGACTTTTTTTTAAATTTTTTAATGCATTTTCTACAGCACTGAAACCCCCCCCCCCAAGAACGAAACAGGAAAATTAATACAGTGCAAGATAAACATACAATGGTAATATAATACAAAATATAATAATTGAAAAAGCACCCAAATTGAAGTTGTGTAAAGTTAGTATCCACCCCCACCCCTGCAAAAAAAAACTCCAGACCAACCAGAGCAAAATGTAGGAAATATAAATCAGAACATTCAAAACCCCCAAAACTGTAAATACAATTAAAAACAGAAGATAATAATGCCTACTACCAAAAAAAAAGCTGAAAGCAAGGGACTGAAAAAGAAACTTAGTCAAAAGGAAAGTTATGAAAATACTCAATAAAAGGTCCCCAGACCTTATGAAACTTTATGTCCAAATTAAGAATTGAGTAATGAATTTTTTCAATTTCTAAACAGGATATAATATCGTTAAGCCATTGAGCATGCGTGGGTGGGGCAACATCTCTCCATCTCAGAAGAATTAGACGTCTAGCCAGGAGAGAAGCAAAAGATAATATTCGACGTTTAGTCAAACTCAAATGTATATCTGTCTCAGCCAAGAAACCAAAAAGAGCAATTAAAGGGTCAGGTTCTAAGTGGCGATTCAGAATACAGGATAAAGTTAAGAAAACATCCCTCCAAAATTTCTCTAGACTAGGACAGGTCCAGTACATACGAATGAGAGAAGCCTCGCCACTTTTGCATTTATGACAAAGAAAACTAATATTTGGATAAAATCGAGATAATTTAGATTTGGACATATGAGCCCTATGAACAATCTTAAACTGTAAAACTCAGTGGCGAGCACAAAGAGAAGTTGAGTTAACCGACTTGAGAATCGAGTCCCAGACCTCATCAGATAAAGAGATATTTATGTCATGCTCCCAAGCCATTCTGATTTTATCCAAAGGGGCGCACCTTAAGGATACTAATTTATCACAAATAAAAGATATTAAACCTTTGCACAATGGATTAATAGAAAGAAACAAGTCCTTAGCATTTTTCTCGGGCATCTCAGGGAAGTTGGGTAATAAAGGATTAATGAAGTGTCTAATTTGGAGATATCCAAAGAAATGGGCATTAGGTAGATTAAACTTAGCAGAAAACTGTTGAAAAGATACGAAGCGATTATCAATGAAATGATCTTCAAAATACCTAATGCCCTTTTTATACCAATCATAAAATGTTGAATCATGCATAGAAGGTAGAAAAAGATGATTATGTAAAATAGGACTCGAAAGGAAAAACCATAGAAACCATAACATTTCCTAAACTGGGCCCATATTTGCAGAGTATGTCTAACAAGAGGATTAACAATTTGTCTAGGCAAACTACCAGGGCGTGCAGATCCAAGAAGTGCAGAGATAGATAGATCCTTAGTGAAATTCAGCTCCATTGCTACCCATTTAGGGCGTTCAGACTGGCTATGGAAAAAAAAGACCAGAAGATAAGACAACGAATGTTAGCTGCCCAGTAGTATAGACTGTTACGAATGTGGAGCAACTCTGAGGGGCAGAAGGGTGCAAAGTCGCCCCCTCCTTTTTGAGAATCGCAAGATCGCTATTATTTCGGATCTGAGACCCAGGAAGTGAGAGAGATACACAGCAGGTCAGGAAATGAGAGAGAGAGAGACGCAGAATACACAACCAGGTGGAATGTCTCCTGACATATGCGGAACGGAACCACTGATTACTGCTATTGTCTCTTGGAGAAGGAATTGTGTATTGAGTACTGTACTATTCATTGAAACCCCTCAGGGGACAACCAGAGTGGTCATCATCTCAACCTGATTGATATCTGAGACCCCGTGAGTGAGGATAAAAGAGGGGTCTGGGGAACACCCCTTAGACACACCAGGAGAAACGCTAGAAATCCAGTGACAGCGTTTCATAGTAAAAGCCAGTGAGAGCTCGTGTGTGTCCTCCCTTGCCTGGGTGGCGGGCTCATCACGGAAGAACGGTTTAGCTAAAGGAGAGGTCACACTTGAATGGCCACAACAACGAGACACCGACGGATCGAAATCATAAAGGAAGGTTGGCAAAACACTTAGCGGTAACTGTTCCCATTCTCCTATCTCTCTCTCTCTCCAACAATTGCAACACAGCGACAAACAAACGACGGCAGCCTGTGTGAACTGAAGTGAACTTTAGATTTCTATCGGACAATTCATTATCCCCTAGACAACGATAGAGCTTATTACTTATTGATTATTATTATACCCGCACTTTTAGGTTTAGTATTGACGACGTATATTATCTATATATTTGCATTGATAATATTTTTGTGTATTTTTACTAATAAATACTGTTAAAAATAGTATCATCAGACTCCAACGGACGTCTCTATCTTTGCTGGTAAGTAACCCAGTTACCGGGTTCGTAACAACTTGCAGCCTCGTCTCGAGATTTGATACCAAATTGGAGGGCCAGTAAATCGGGCTTTTAAGTCCAAACTTGGATCTGTTTGAGCGGGTAACCAGACGGGAAACCAGCGAAGATGGATGTAGACGAATTTATAAAAAAACCAACTCCGGAGGCGCTAGAGGCGGCCACAAAGTCGGACTTGATAAATATTGCGAAAGGACTAAATCTCTCAGAGGTGAGGTTGTCAATGAAAAAGTGGGAGGTGCGGAGGGCCATAACTCAGTATTATATTGAGAAGAATGTGTTTTCGGCTGAGGTATTGGAAAATATCCCTGAAAAGGTACCAGCTAGTGGGACGGCTCAGTTAGAGTTGGAAAAATTAAGGTTGGAACATGAAATTAAGTTAAAACAGCTGGAAGCAGCTGAAAAGGAGAAGGGAAGAGCCGAAAAAGAAAAGGGAAGAGCCAAAAAGGAAAAGGAAAGAGTCGAAAAGGAAAAGGAAAGGGCTGAAAAGCAGAGGGAGCATGAGCTCCAGCTAAAGGAGTTAGAGCTGAAAAGGGAGCATGAAATTAGATTAAAACAGCTGGAAGCAGCTAAAAAGGAGAAGGAAAGAGCCGAAAAGGAGAAGGAAAGAGCTGGAAAGCAGAGGGAGTATGAGGAGAAGGAGAAACAGAGGCAGCATGAGCTGGACATGGAGACGTTAAGGAAAGAGCGAAGAGCTCAAGGGTCAGACCGAGAGCAGCGGTTTAATGTTAGTCGGGAGTTTAGGTTAGTACCTCCGTTTGAGGAGACGGATGTTGATAGTTATTTCTTGCATTTTGAAAAGGTGGCAGTGAGTCAGAAGTGGCCCAGAGATCAGTGGGTGGCGTTGTTACAAAGTGTGTTAAAAAGGAAGGCACAACGGGCATATGCGGTATTGTCGGTAGACGAGGAGGAGTATGAGAATTATGAGAAAGTAAAGGAGGCCATTCTTCGGGCCTACGAATTGGTCCCTGAGGCCTATAGACAAAAGGTTAGAAATTTAAAGAAAGTGTGGAATCAGACATATGCAGAGTTTGCCTATGAGAAGGGTGTGCTCTTGGATCATTGGTGTGCAGCAGAAATGGTGGAAGAAGATTTTTGGCATCTCAGGGAGTTAATTCTGATCGAGGAATTTAAAGGTTGTGTTTCAGATGATATCCGGATGTATTTGAACGAGAAGCTGAATATGTCCATATCCGAATTTGCCAGGTTCGCAGATGAATATGCAGATGAACCCACAATATATAAACATAATTCAGATTTATATTAAACATAATATAAACATAAATCAATAGTATCAGGACATAGACATGTCCTGGATAACAAGGAAAAACAAAAAAAAAGATAGTGTTGGTACTAGAGAACCCACCCCACTCTCACAACCCAAAACTAGATGGCTACCCAAAAAAGCAGCTAGCTCTACTGAAAATAGGACACCCCAAAAACCAACTTCCAGTTCCATAACATTAACATAAGCTCCGTGTAAATAATATATCAGATACTAACTAATTTATGCACTACAAATCAAAATTACAAATAGGAACAACTTCATCAGAAAGAATATAAAACTTAATACAAAATAATAATCAAGAACTAATCTACCCACGAGAAACTATGATTTTTTTTTAAAAAAGGGTAAAAGGGGGAAATTCTATATTTAAAGAGAGTACATATCAGCCGTTTTTATAAAAGGCAGGTTTTATACAGTAAATTGACAGGGAGACCTTCAATAAAAAACTGTAAGCCTCCCAAATAAATTAAGACCAGTTGTAATTCTCTATAGTTAAAGTTATTCCAAAGTAAACTAAATTACACAAATGAAATCTAAGTCCACAGGAAAACATTAATTTAAATCATCTATTTAAGAAAATCACACCAAGTCCAAGGAGAGACCAACTAAAACCCATGGGTTCTGAGTAGTTAAGGACTAAATTATTCAAATAGAGTCTGAGTTCGCAAAAAAGACTTTAATTCAAGAAATACTCATCAGCCATTTTAGAAAGTCAAACCGGGTCCAAAGAAGTCAAGATGGCTGGAAGATTTCCAACAAACATCTCAGCCTCTCTACTGACTTAAACCACTTATGTTCTCCAGTAATAAGCGTAATTCGAGGATCGGCAGGATTGCGAAGGGAAGATTTGAATCCATGACTTCTTAACAACACAGTCAACCTGTGCAGCAGCTTTGAGTGTCCTATGGACTCAAACCCCAAGATCACTCTGAGCCTCCACACTGCCACGAGTCTTACCATTAATACTATATTCTGCCATCATATTTGACCTACCAAAATGAACCACCTCACACTTATCTGGGTTGAACTCCATCTGCCACTTCTCAGCCCAGTTTTGCATCCTATGGATGTCCTGCTGTAACCTCTGACAGCCCTCCACACGATCCACAACACCCCCAACCTTTGTGTATTCAGCAAATTTGCTTATCCATTCCTCCACTTCCTCATTCAGGTCATTTATAAAAATCATGAAGAGCAGGAGTCCCAGAACAGATCCCTGAGGCACACCACTGGTCACTGTCCTCCATGCAGAATATGATCCATCTACAACCACTCTTTGCCTTCTGTGAGCAAGCCAGTTCTGGATCTGCAAAGCAAATGCCCCCTTGGATCCCATGCCTCCTTACTTTCTCAATAAGCCTTGCATGGAGTACATTATCAAATGTCTTGCTAAAATCCATATACAGTACATCTATGGCTCTACCTTCTTCAACGTGTTTAGTCACGTCCTCAAAAAAATTCAATCAGGCTTGTAAGGCACGACCTACCTTTGACAAAGCCATGCTGACTAATCCTAATCATGTTATGCCTCTCCAAATGTTCATAAATTCTGCCTCTCAGGATCTTCTCCATCAAATTATCAGCCACCGAAGTAATACGCACTGGTCTATAATTTACTGGGCTATCTCTACTCCCTTTCTTGAATAAGGGAACAACATCCACAATCCTCCAATCCTCTGGATTCTCTCCTATCCCCATTGATGATGCAAAGATCACTGCCAGAGGCTCAGCAATCTCCTCCCGCGCTTCCCACAATAGCCTGGGTTATATCTCTTATGGTCCCAGTGATTTATCCAATTTGATGCTTTCCAAAAGCTTCAGCACATCCTCTTTGTTAATGTCCATATTCTCAAGCTTTTCAGTCCATTGTAAGTCATCTCTACAATCACCAAGGTACTTTTCCATAGTGAGTACTGAAGCAAAGTACTCATTAAGTACCTCTGCTATCTCCTCTGATTCCATACACACTTTTCCTCAGTCACACTTGATTGGTCCTATTCGCTCACATCTTATCCTCTTGCTCTTCACATACTTGTGGAATGCCTTGGGGTTTTCCTTAATCCTTCTCGCCAAGGCCTTCTCATGACTCCTTCTGGCTCTCCTAATTTCATTCTTAATCTACACGTACAACAAGTTGGAGGAACTCAGCAGGTCAGGCAGCATCTGTGGAAATGAGCAGTCAATGTATCGGGCCGAGACCCTTCATCAGGACTGAAGAGGGAGGGGGCAGGGGCCCTCTAAAGAAGGTGGAGGGAGGGTGGGAAGGAGAAGGCTGGTAGGTGCCAGGTGAAAAACCAGTAAGAGGAAAGATCAAGGGGTGGGGGTGGGGAAACAGGGAGGGGATAGGCAGGAAAGGTGAAGAAGGAATGTAAGGGAAAAGCACTGTATGTAGTAGAAGGCAGAATCATGAGAGAAATGATAGGCAACTGGAGGAGGAGGCAGAGTGAAACTGGGATGGGGGAAGGGAGAGGGAGGGAATTACCAGAAGTTGGAGAATTCAATGTTCATGCCAAGGGGCTAGAGACTACCCAGACGGTATCTTAAGCTCCTTCCTGCTAGCCTTATAATTTTCTAGATCTCTAACATTACCTAGTTTCTTTAAAACTTTCATAAGCTTTTCTTTACTTCTTGACTAGATTTTCAACTGCCTCTATACACCACAGTTCCTGTACCCTGCCATCCTTTCCCTGTCTCATTGGAATGTACCTGTGAAGAACGCCATGCAAATATCCCCTGAACATTTGCCACATTTCTGCTGTATATTTCTCTGAGAACATCTGTTCCCAATTTATGCTTCCAAGTTCCTGCCTGATAGCTTCATATTTCCCCTTACTGCAATTAAACACTTTCCTAACTTGTCTGCCCCTATCTCTCTCCAATGTTATTGTAAATGAGATAGAATTGTGATCACTATCTCCAAAATGCTCTCCAACTGGGAGACCTGACACCTGACCAGGTTCACTTCACAATACCAGATCAAGTATAGCCTCTCCTCTTGTAAGCTTATCTACATATTTTATCAGGAAACCTTCTTGAACACACCTAACAAACTCCACCCCATCTAAACCTTTTGCTTGAGGGAGACACCAATCAATACTTGGGAAATTAAAATCTCCTACCATGACAACCCTGTTTTTATTACACTTTTCCAGAATCTATCTCTCTATCTGCTCCTCGATGTCCCTGTTACTATTGGGTGGTCAATACTGACCCCTTTCTGTTCCTAACTTTCACCCACAGAGACTCAGGAGACAATCCCTCCATGAGTTCCTTCTTTTCTGCAGCTGTGACACTATCTATCAGCAGTGACACATCCCACCTCTTTTTCCTCCCTCTCTGTCCTCTCTGAAACATCTAAAGCTTGGCATTCTAAGAGGCCATTCCAGCCCCTGAGCCATCCAAGTTTCTGTAATGGCCACAGCATCATAGTTCCAAATACTGATCTATGCTCTAAGCTCACCTGCTTTGTTCATGATGCTTCTTGCATTAAAAAGCCAACCACTCCTTCCTCCATCTCTTCAGTTCGGTTCCCACCCTCCAGCAATTCTAGTTTAAACTCTCCCCAATAGCCTTAGCAAACCTTCTTGCCAGGATATTGGTTCCCCCTCAGATTCAAGTGCAACCCGTCCTTTTTGTACAGGTCACATCTGCCCCAAAAGAGGTCCCAGTGATCCAGAAATCTGAATCCCTGCCCCCTGCTCCAATCCCTCAGCCACACATTTATCCTCCACCTCACTCTTTTCCTAAACTCACTGTCGCGTGGCAGAGGCAGTAATCCCGAGACTCATACCCTCGTGGTCCTGCTTTTCAACTTCCTTCCTGACTCCCTGAATTCTGTTTTCAGGACCTCCTTCCTTTTTTAACCTATGTCGTTGGTACCAATATGTATCATGACCTCTGGATGTTCGCCATCCCACTTCAAGATATCATGGACGCAATCGGAAACATCCCGGACCCTGGGAGGCTACCTCCCATCTGTGTTTCTTTCCTACATCCATAACATTGCTTGTCTGATCTCCTAACTATAGAGTCCCCTATTACTGCTATCAGATGGTCCTCATATACCTGCCTGCACCAGCCCATCAGGCAGATTTTCCAGATTGGAACTTCCCTCTGGGTGAAGGAGGAAATTCTTCCTCAGGGCTCCTGTAAAACACACTCCTCTCCTTAAACCTGTATCTCTCTGGCTGGAGCCACAGAGATACTCAGCATGGAAAAAGGCCCTTTGGCCCATCGCATTGATGCCTGTCTGAAGCAGTCTCACTTCCTCACATTCTGAACCTATCCATCAAACCTGTCAAACTGTCTTTTAGACATTTTCATTGTACTTACCTGTATCACTTCCTCCGGCAGCTCATTCCACCTACCTGCCACCTTCTTCTAGTAAAAGTTATCCCTCCGCCTAAAGGCTCTGCACATTAGTTTAGACACCTCTTTCCTGGGGAAAAACTCTGACCATTTACCCTGTCGATAACCTCATGATTGTATACTCCTCCTTATGTTCATCTGCAGTATCTCTCGTCCAAGAATGTTGTAGCTGCTGGAACAAACCAACACCGCTGAAAGACTAAGCGCGGGGTGGTTAATCCTGTATGAAGCGCCTTCCATTCAATCTAAAGGTTTCAAAGTCGAAGAAAATTTTTGATACTTTATTAAGCAACCAGCAAAACAACCTATCTTTCTTGAATCCTTCATTTGCATAGGATTGGAACACTGCCTATTTAATGCAATTTCCGAGCGGGTTCCAAATATTTCTGGGACTGAAACCGACGGAGGAATTTCCTGTTCTGGCCAAAGCTCCCAAGAAGGGGGTAAGAAAGCAGTCTCCAAAGCGCAAGCCAAGGGCAGCAAGAAGCGCAAGAGGGCGAGAAAGGAGACTAATGGTTTCTATATCTACAAAGTGATGAAGCAGGTTCACCCCAACATAGGCATTTCCTCCAGGCGGTGAGCATCATGAATCTACCGTTGGCGATATTTTTGAGCGCATCGCAGGCGAGGCTTCCCGCCTGGCTCATTACAGCAAGCGTTCGACCATCACCTCTCGGGAGATCCAGACCGCCGTGCGCCTGTTGCTGCCCGGGGAACTGGCCAAGCACGCCGTGTCGGAAGGGACAAAGGCGGTGACCAAGTACACCAGCTCCAAGTGAAGCTCCACAGGGCGCTGACTGAACACAAAGGCAACACGAGTGAATCTGCAGATGCTGGAAATCAATAAAAAACACAAAATGCTGACAGAACTCAGCAGGCCAGACAGCACCTATGGGAGGAGGTAGTGACAACGTTTCGGGCCGAAACTCTCCTGATCAACCCTCCTGATGAAGGGTTTCGGCCCGAAACGTTGTCACTACCTCCTCCCATAGATGCTGTCTGGCCTGCTGAGTTCTGCCAGCATTTTGTGTTTTTATTGACTGAACACAAAGGCTCTTTTAACAGCCACTCAATGTCTCGCAGAAAGAGTTTCTCCAATACTTCAACAGTGAAATATAACAACCAATTCCTTGGAGATTTTCAGTTTCGAAGCAATTTTAATTTATGTTGGTGTCCGCTGATGGTCCACCAGTCCGGTTCCATGCTGGGGTCTCTCTCCCTGCCCGTTCTACGGATATCGAGACTTAAACTTTCCTATATCTTCACACATGCACACACAACTTTACACAAAGGGCTTATTCTTGCGAGGTAGATTTTTGCTGTTGTCTATCCAGTTAATTGCGATGATGGTGGTTAATTCCCTGCCGTTAGGTGATGCAACTATCCTGAATCCGAATCAGAAATTAGATTCACGGTCCTTTCACAAAACAACTTCACATCGCAGTCCTAACCACAGTTGCCGAGCCGTCCATAACCTGATGCATTTTAAATTTTAAAAAACTGTCACGTTTTCTATGGATCAGCGCTTGTTCCGATCGGCAATTCAATACGAACTATACCATATCGCACAACTATCTTTCGGGGACCCTGCGGGTCATGTTCTATGTATTATTTCTGTCTGTCCTGTGTTTTAATTTTAAATTATTTCCACGATTTGCTCTCTTTTGCACATTGATCTTTTTGTGTGCGGATTGTCAAGGATTATGTTGTTTACTTTGTGGGTGCCTGCAAGAAGATGAATTTCAAGGTCGTGTATGGTGTACGTATTAGATAAATAAACTTTGAATATTAAATTTAATGCACAGTCTACAGTATAAATAGATCAGGATCGTGTAACGTCTCATTCGCACATTTAATTATTTACTTTTGGCCTTTTCTATAAAATTATTTTGCTATTGGCGCACACATAACGCGATGTCGGTGGTCTGGAGGTTGGTTTTGGCACTGTTCCTGTTACCGCCTGTTCATTGGTGACTGAGGCCGCTATCTGATTGGGCTTTTTCACACACTAATAAGATTGCGTCATTTACCACCAATCACGCTCCACTCTAGATTCAACCCGGAAGTGGAGATGGTTGAGGGGGGAATACACATTTTCGATAAAAGGGGACAATTCGGGAATAGGAGGGAGTGCGGGTTGAAGGAGAATGCTCTGAAGAGATAAATGCAGTTTGTTATTTTCTTCAGGGGAGAAAAAGCTAATTAAAACGTGTCTGTGGCAGACACCCGGATCGGAAATCCCCGGACCCACCCCAGCCAGTGCTCAGCCCTTCCACAGACAATCTGAGTGGCTCTGAAAAGAGCCTTTGGGTTTCTAAATTGTCGCTTTGTCTCTTTACTTGCCCTTGGGGTTAGCGGGCGCGCCGCTTTTCTTGGGCAACAACACGGCCTGGATATTGGGCAGCACCCCGCCCTGAGCGATGGTCACCCCTCCCAGCAGCTTGTTGAGCTCCTCGTCGTTGCGGACGGCCAGCTGCAGGTGTCTGGGGATGATGCGGGTCTTCTTGTTGTCCCGGGCCGCGTTACCGGCCAACTCGAGGATTTCAGCCGTCAGATACTCGAGCACAGCGGCCAGATAGACCGGGGCTCCGGCACCCACCCGCTCAGCATAGTTACCCTTTCTCAGGAGCCTGTGAACACGGCCCACCGGGAACTGCAGTCCGGCCCGGGACGAGCGAGACTTGGGCTTGCTCTTGGCCTTTCCGGTTTTTCCTCGTCCACTCATTTTAGCCGATCTTTCACAAAGAATGAGGAAATGATTCCGCATTCACAATTTTATAGCTTTTGGAGAATTGCTGAAAGACACTTACGATTGGTGGTGCAATGCTTTCTCGGATTGGTGATGTGGAATAACCCAATCAGAGAGATGTCCGATTCTCCAATGATCAGACCGCAGCAAAAGAAGCGTGAAAAATAACTGTCACTGTCCAAAAGGACATGGAAATCAGGAAAAAAAACTTTCTAAGGATATCTATTATCAAAGTATGTGTCCTATTTAAAGCCTTGAAATTCATCTCCTTAGAAGCACTTACAAAGAAACCCAACAGAATTTATTTAAAAGGACAGTCAAACACCCAACATGTAAAAAGGAACAAATCGTGTAAACTACACGTAAACAAACAATATTCAGAACTAATTTTCTTGAAAGTGAGTTCACAGCCCGAAATTATCTCCTGAAACAGATGTATTGAAGCGTTTGAAGAAAAGTATTGGTGAAATGTTAAGAAAATGTGTGTGACATTTAATAGAGTCATTGAGTTTTCAATAGGTACATTTATTGTCAGAGAAATGTATACAATGTACATCCTGAAATCCTATTTCTTCACAAACATCCATGAAAACAGCGGAATGTCCCAAAGAATGAACGACAGTTAGATGTTAGAACCCCAAACCACCCCTCCAGCTCCCCCCTCCCACGCAGAGCAAGCATCAGCACACTCCACCGAGCACTCAAGTTGTCATAGGGTGGGCGTTGGGAACAGACCCAAATGCAAGACACAGACAATGAAGTACTAGGGAGAGGACTAGGTGTGTCAAGAATTCAAGGGAAGTGGGGAAGAAACAATGTCGGACAAGACTAGGAGACGGCATGGGCTAGGACTAGAGTAGGAAAGTGGGACCTGGACAAGGAACTAGGAGCTAGGAACCTGCTGGACAAGGACTCCGAGTCAGAAACTGGACAGGGACCCAGAACCTGGGTCTTGACTCGGGCTTGGACTCCGGATCCAGGCGAGAACTGGACATGGCGCAGGATGCGGGACTCCAGGGCTGGACGAGGACATGAAGCTCAGACTTGGTCTTGGTCGAGGGAGAGCGGGAATGCAGAGCCTTGGTCGAGAGAGTGCGAAGCAGAAGCGGGGAGAGGCAGAGATGGACACAGACACTAGCCCTGGATGAAACCAAGACTCAGAGCCTAGGCTACGACTTAGCCTCGGACACGGGCTGGAACCTCCTCGGAGCCTCGGACACGGGCTGGAACCTCCTCGGAGCCTCGGACACGGGCTGGAACCTCCTCGGAGCCTCGGACACGGGCTGGAACCTCCTCGGAGCCTCGGACACGGGCTGGAACCTCCTCGGAGCCTCGGACACGGGCTGGAACCTCCTCGGAGCCTCGGACTGGAGTTCAGGAACACTGAGCCTTGGACTGGAGCACAGAAACACTGAACACAGAGCAGGGACCCCTCCTTGGGAACAGGACAAAGGGCCGGGACTCATACACAGACACTAAACACAGGGACACAAAGAGACAGTTCCAAGCTCAACGATAGATAGTTCCTTCTATTGATGTGGCAGGGCTCCGGTCTCACTCCAGCAGCTGAACTTGATGGCGATACAGGCGAGGTTGCCAGCAGGGCTTCAGGCATGGGTAGTCGACAGGGCTTTAGAGGGAAGGAAAGGAACAGTCCAGCCTCAGGGTATCGGCAAGGATAGTCTGACATACCCTATTAAGGCAAGGACAGGATACTAATGAGACAAACCAACCACCATACGTGAACCCAGGCCCACTTATATTCCAGCCCCAATATGAGAATCAGGTGCCTGTGGTTAAGCCCAACTGAAAGAACAGACAGCCAGAAGACCCGGAGTCCGGTGACCACGGACCGGACTGGGAACTGGAACGCGGACTTTACGGACCGGACCATGACACAAGCATGCAGCAATCATCAATAAAGTCAGATTTGCAGTACCTCAAAAACTACTCATTCACCCAGTAATTCGACATACTACAGGCTCTCTCTCTCTCTCTCTCTCTCTCTCCCTATAAGAGAAAAAGAGGCCCCCCTGTTTCACCGTAACTTCCGCCATCTCCAACGGATCGCAGTGATCTCCGTCCTGGTACTTATCCTTGCAAGCGGAAAAAGTGCTATACCTGTCCCTACACCTCCTCCCTCACTATCACTCAGGGCCCAAACAGTCCTTGCATGTGAAGTCGTCTACTGTACCTGGTGCTGCTGCTATGGTCTCCTGTATATTGGTGAGAGTCGACATAGTTTAGGAGACTGCAGCATTGAACAACTACATTCCATCCACTAGAAAAAGCAGGACCTCCTGGTGGCCACCCATTTCAATACTACATCCCATTCCCACATGCCACTCCACGGCCTCTACTGCTGCATCGAGGACACACTCAGGCTGGAAGAGCAATAACTTGTCTTCCGTCTGGGTACCCTTCAACCTGATGGCATGAACGTGGATTTCTCAAACTTAAGGTAATTCCCCCCACTTCCCCATTCCTATTTCAGTCCCACCCCCCAAGTCTCTTAACCTGCCCATCGCCTCCCTCTGGTGCTCCTCCCCCTTCCCTTTCTTCTATGGCTTTTGTCTTCTCTTACCAGATTGCTGCTACTCCAGCCCTGTATCTCTTTCACCAATCGACTTCCCAGCTCTTTACTTCACCCTCCCCCTCCCAGTTTCACCTGCTACATTGTACTTCTTCATCTCCTCCCCCACCTTTTTACTCGTCTCTTCCTTTCCAGTCCCGATGAAGGGTTTTGGCCCGAAACACCGACTGTTTAGTCCTTTCTATAGATTCTGCCTGGCCTGTTGCGTTCCTATGGACGCCAGACTCCGGGTCTTCTGGCTGTCCGTTCTTTCATTTGGGCTTAACCACAGACACCTGATTCTCATATTCGGGCTGGAATATAAGTTGCCCTGGGTTCACGTGTGGTGGCTGGTTTGTCTCATTGGTATCTTGTCTTTACCTCTGTGGGCTAAGTCAGGTCGTTTTCTGTGTAATACTTTGATTTCCAGCATCTGCAGATCTGAAATGGGCTTGCCAACTCCCCACCAAAAAAAAAGCTGTTCCCAATTAACTCCCTGGATTAAAGGGTCTGTGCTGTAAAGATAGGTTAGACAAATTTGCGTTGTTAGAACATTCAAATGTTTTTGAAATGAACAGGCCATTCGGCCCAACAAAGCTAGCTAAATTCCTATTCACAGTGTGTTGATATAACTATCGAGTTTAGATTTGAAAGTCTCTAAGGTACTGCTCTCAACTACCAACTAGGTAGTTTGTTCCATGTGTCCACAACTCACTGTCTGAAGAAATGCTTCCTGATTTTAGTCTAAAATCTTGCTTTAACCAGTCTCCATTTATGACCCCACATCCTTACTGATGGATTAATTTTGAAGTAGCAGCTGGAATGCATTATATATACTTAATGATTTTGAACACTTCTATCATGTCTCCTCTCATTCTATGGTTAAAAAGATTTAATTCTTTCAATCTTTCTTAATAGCTCATACACTGCAGACCTAGAATGAGTCTTGATGTCCTTCTCTGAACTTTCTCCATTGCCTTCACATCCTTCACAGAATATGGAGACCAAAATTATAGCCGGTGCTCAAGGTGTGGCCTTAGAAGCGCATAATACAGCGTAAGGAAAACGCCTCTAGACGAATTCCACTGAGCACATTATGTAGCCCAACATTCTATTAACCTTCCTAGCTGCTGCTATGCATTGTCCACATGTTGATAGTGATCAGTCTTCCAGGATGCCCAAATCCGTCTCATACATCTAACTCAAGACACCCCATTGTATATTTATATCTAATAGTTCTACTTCCTAGATGTAATATTTTACATCTATTTACATTAAAATTCATTTACCATTGACCTGCCCACATCTGGATTTTGTTTTGATCTAACTATAGACAATAGACTGTGGGTGCAGGAGTAGGCCATTCAGCCCTTCTAGCCAGCACTGCCATTCACAGTGATCATGGCTGATCATACACAATCAGTATCCTGTTCCTGCCTTCTCCCCATATCCCTTGACCCTGCTACCTATAAGAGCTCTATCTAACTCTCTTGAAAGCATCCAGAGACTTGGCCTCCACTGCTTTCTGGGGCAGAGCATTCCACATATCCACCACTCTCTGGGTGAAAAAGTTTTTCCGCATCTCTGTTCTAAATGGCCTACCGCTTATTCTTAAACTGTGGCCTCTAGTTCTGGACTCACCCATCAGCGGGAACATGCTTCCTGCCTCCAGTGTGTCCAATCCCTTAATAATCTTATATGTTTCAATCAGATTGCCTCTCATCCTTCTAAATTCCAGTGTATACAAGCCCAGTCACTCCAATCTTTCAATATATGACAGTCCCGCCATTCCGGGAATTAACCTTGTGAACCTACGCTGCACTCTCTCAATAGCAAGAATGTCCTTCTTCAAATTTGGAGATCAAAGCTGCACACAATATTCTAGGTGGGGTCTCACCAGGGCCCTGTACAGCAGCAGAAGGACCTCTTTACTCCTTTACTCAATTCCTCTTGTTATAAAGGCCAGCATGCCTTTAGCTTTCTTCACTGCCTGCTGTACCTGCATGCTTGCTTTCATCGACTGATGTACAAGAACACCTAGATCTCGTTGTACTTCCCCTTTTCCTAACTTGACTCCAGTTAGATAGTAATCTGCCTTCCTGTTCTTGCCACCAAAGTGGAGAACCTCACATTTATCCACATTAAACTGCATCTGCCATACATTTGCCCACTCACCTAGCCTGTCCAAGTCATTCTGCATTCTCTTAACATCCTCCTGATATTTCACACTGCCACCCAGCTTTGTGTCATTGGCAAATTTGCTAATGTTACTTTTAATCCCTTCATCTAAATCATTAATGTATATTGTAAACAGCTGCAGTCCCAGCACCGAACCTTGTGGTACCCCACTGGTCACAGCCTGCCATTCCGAAAGGGACCTGTTAATCGCTACTCTTTGTTTCCTGTCAGCCAGTCAATTTTCAATCCATGTCAGTACTCTGCCCCCAATACCATGTGCCCTAATTTTGCTCACTAATCTCCTATGTGGGACTTTATCAAAAGCTTTCTGAAAGTCCAGGTACACTACATTCACTGGCTCTCCCTTGTCCATTTTCATAGTTACATCCTCAAAAAACTCCAGAAGATTAGTTAAGAATGATTTTCCCTTTGTAAATCCATGCTGACTCAGACTGCTATCCAAATGTGTCATAATTTCCTCTTTTATAATTGACTCCAGCATCTTTCCCACTACTGATGTCAGGCTAACCAATCTATAATTCCCTGTTTTCTCTCTCCCTCCTTTCTTGAAAAGTGGGACAACATTAGCCACCCTCCAATCTGCAGGAACTGATCCTGAATCTATAGAACATTGGAAAATGATTAGCAATGTGTCCACGATTTCTAGAGCCACCTCCTTAAGTACCCTGGGATGCAGGCTATCAGGTCCCGGGGACTTAACAGCCTTCAGACTCAACAGCCTATCCAACACAGTTTCTTGCCTAATATAAATTTCCTTCAGTTCAACCATTACCCTAGTTCCTCTGGCCACTATTGCATCTGGGAGATCGTTTGTATCTTTGCGAGTGAAGACAGATCCAAAGTACCAGTTCAACTCATCTGCCATTTCCTTGTTCCCCATAATAAATTCACCCGTTTCTGTCTTCAATGGCCCAATTTTGGTCTTAAATACTTTTTGCTTTTCACATACCTAAAGAAGCTTTTACTATCCTCCTTTATATTCTTGGCTATTTTACCTTTGTACCTCATTTTTTCTCTGCGTATTGCCTTTTTTATCTTCTGTTGCTCTTTAAAAGCTTCACAGTCCTCCGGCTTCCCACTCATCTCTGCTATGTTATACTTCTTCTCTTTTATCTTTATACTGTCCTTTACTTCCCTCGTCAGCCACGGCCGCCCCTTCCTCCCCTTAGGATCTTTCTTCCTCTTTGGAATGAACCGATCCTGCACCTTCTGCATTATTCCCAGAAATACCTGCCATTGTTGTTCCACATAGTGATTCTACTGCCTGAATGTTGACAGCCCATCCCCCTAATTTAGAGTCCTGCAAACTTTACTATTTCATTTGTTATGTGCTTATCCAAATCCCCCTTAATGTAAATGAAAAACAGCAGTGGCCCCAAAACTAATCCCTATGGAAACCCACTTTTAACATCTTACAGTTGTGAAATAATCCTCTCACCAGAACATTTCTGTTTTGAGCCAATTCTGCACCCATCCACACACCGAAACCTGAATCCCTACTTCCTGTACCTCGATTATTAACCTCTTGAGTTATTTGAATTATGGTGTTGAATGCTGAACTGTAGTTCAAGAACAGCCTTCTCACATAAGCAGCCCTCCTCTCCAGTTGTGTAAGGACGGTGTGTGGAGCTGTGGCTATTGCATCATCTGTTGATCGGTTGTGTCAGTAGGTGAATTGTAGGATCCAGTGTGGCTGGTAGCAAGCTGCAGATGTAATCCTTCACCAGCCTCTCAAAGCATTTGCTTATTATTGAGATGAGTGCGACAGGACGCCGGTCATTCAGACATGTTAACTTGTTCTTTTTAGATCCTGGGAAAATGGTGGATGTTTTGAAGCAGGAGGGCACCCTGCACTGGGAGAGGGAGAGATTACAAATGTCAGTCAACCCATCTGCCAGTTGTGCCACGCACATCCTGAGTACCCGCCCTGGGATGCCGTCCTGTCCCGCAGCCTCGCGACTGTCCACTCGGAAACATCTACGTTTTTCAGCTTCAGAGATGGCCAAGGTGTAGGTCGCTTTGACAGTTTTCCTCAGGGACTCAGCGTTGGCGACATCGAGCTGAGCGTAAAAAAAGGATTTAGCTCATCTGGGAGAGAGGCAGCGGTGTTGGCAGCACCACTGCGTTTAACTTTGAAGTCTGCGATGGTGTGCAGACCTTGCCATAAGCTGAGTGTGTTGTTGGTGGATCCAGACGTTGTGTCCAGATCTTGTCCCTGTATTGTTTTGCTGCGTTGATGACTCTGTGTCGATCATTTATTGAGTTCCTGATGGTTACCGGCAACGTAAGCTCTGTTTCGCCTGGCAAGTGCAGCACGCATGGAACTGTTGATCCAGGGGTTTCTGGTTTGGATAGACCCTGACCGATTTTGGGGGGACAACATCTTCGATGCACCTCCGGATGAAACTGTTGACCCCATCCGTGATCTCGGAGACATCCTCATCACGAAAGACATTCCAGTTGACGTCATCAAAGTCTCCACTAACTTTAGAAAAATTGTTAGGGGTTTGTGTATATAACCTCTTTAAATACCCTTGGATATACAGTGGGGTGGTAGGAAATTTGTGAACCCTGCAGAATTTTCTCTATTTCTGTGTGAATATGACCTAAAACGTGATCAGATCACGTAAGTGCTCAAACTAGAGAACCCAATTAAATAAATAACACAAAATATATTTGCCCATTTATTTATTTATTTATTTATTGAGAAAGATGTTTGAATATTACATGGACTTGTTGGGGAAAAAAGTATGTGAACCTTTGCTTTCAGTAACTGGTGTGAACCCCTTGTACAGCAATAACTTCAAACAAATGTTTCGGTAACTGTTGATCAGTCCTGCACACAGGCTTGGAGGAACTTTAGGCCATTCCTCCTTACAAAACTGCTTCAACTCTGGGATGTTGGTGGGAATCCTTGAAGGAACTGTTTGTTTCAGGTTGTCCTACAACAGCTATTGGATTAATGTCAGGACTTTGACTGGGCCATTCCAAAACACAAGTTTTCTTCTTTTTAACCAATTATGTTGTTGGTTTACTCTTGTCCTTTGGATCATTGTCTTGTTGCATTAGCTTCAGGTGATGGACTACTGCCCTGACATCCTCCTGTAAAATGTCTTGATACAATTTTAAATTAATCGTTCCCTCAACCATTGCAAGCTGTCCAGGCCCTGAGGCAGCAAAGAAGCCCCAAATTATCATGCTACATCCACCGTGCTTTACAATGGAATGGTGTTGCTGTGCAGTACCCTTTTCCCTCCAAACATAGCACTGTACATTTCTGCCAAAAAGTTCAACTTTTGTCTCATCTGTCCACAGAACATTGTCCCAGAAGTGTTGTAGAACATCCATGTGGTCTTTTGAAAACTTGAGACATGTAGAAATGTTGTTCTTTTTTTGAAGAGCTGTAGTTTCCTCCGTGGTGTCCTTCCATGAACACCATTTCTTGTTCAGTGTTTTTTTTCTAGTGGAAACATTAACAAGTTCTAAAGGTTTCTGCAGCTCTTTTGCTGTTACCCTTGGTTTCTTTTTCACTTCCTTCAGCATTGCACATTGTGCTCTTGGTGTGATTTTTACAGGGTGCCCGCTACTACAGAGAGTAGCAACAGTACTGAGTTCCCTTCATTTGTAGACAGTTTATTTTACTGTGTACTGATTATCACTCAAGTCTTTAGAAATGCCTTTGTAGCCTTTCCAACTTCATGCATCGCTACGATTCTTCTTCTAAGGTCCTCTGAAAGTTCTTTGATCAAGGCATGGTGCATGTAAACAGATCTTTCTTGAGAAGAGCAGGCTCTGTCAGTAACCTGACTTTGTATGTCTTTTTATTATAGGGCATGAGACCTCTACAACCCACACCTCCAATCTCATCTCATTGATTCCAAATAGATTTTCTAGAAGGCATCACCCCAGAGGTTTATATACAAATGTTTGTACTTTTTCTAACAACTACCTGTACTATTGGATCATTTTTCTCAATAGGTAAATGAACAAGCATAACAATTTTGGGTTATTTATTTAATTGGGTTATCTTTATCTAGTTTGAGGACTTATGTGAAAATCTGATCACATTTTACATCATATTTATGCAGAAATAGAGAAAATTCTACAGGATTCACAAACTTTCTTTTACCCCTGTATGTTGTCTGCCTCTGGAGATTTATTAACTTTCAACCTTTTCAGCTGAAGCAGGATCTCACTTTCTGAGATCTCTAAGTCACTTAAAAACAACCTTATCTTTTCTACACTTCCTGGTATATTGCTAACATCTTCACAGGTGAATACTTGAGTAAAAAAAAATGATTTAAGAGTATCCATTATGTCCTTCTCTTCAGAAGTTATCACCCCACTGCTATTCCCAACACGCTTAGCTTGTTTCTTGACTTTACTACTAAATGATTGATAAAAATCCTTTGGGGTCAGCTTTAGCATGATCAGCAATATCCTTCTCAATCTGCCCTTTGGCAATTTGAATTTTCCTCGTGACTATAGCTCCATATTTTCATATGCCCTATGGTTAATGTCATTACTGTTTTTTTGTAGTCTTCATATATTGTAGCTGTATTTTCTTCAGTCATTTTTTTGTATATCTTTATTCGTCCATGTAGCTGATATTTTGTTTTTATTGCTTATCTTGACCTTGTTGGGGTCCAGTCTGGAGCCCACCTTCTGGGTCTTGCTCCAGTCTGCGGACTCCGGACTCTGGGCCTTGCAGCCAGCCCTCCTGTCACCCAGAGCCATTGGATCATCTTGGCTTAAGGAGGTACACCTGTTGCCTATTAGGGGGCAGGTGTTTATAAGGGGCTCGGGGACTGAGCCTAGTTGGGGGGTTGTCCTGCTCTGAAACTGGGTTGGTACCTGGTCCTGACCTGCTCTGTGTTGGTTCTGTCCAGGTTTGTCTTGTTTTCCTGCTTCTCTTGTGTGTGCTGGTCCTGCTGTTCAGCTGTATTTGCCTTGCCTGTGCTGTCTCACTGTCTGCTTGCTTCTCCCTATTTACTGGTGTATCCTCGTTGTCCTGTTGCTCACCCTGGACCCAGCTCCCTTCTGTTCCCTTGCCTCTGTCAGGTAAGCCAGGCTGTTGCTGTTAGCCCTTGGGTGGTTCTGTCCCTTCCTGTCCCTTGCCTCTGTTGGGTGAGCCAGGCTGTTGCTGTTACCCCTTGGGTGGTTCTGTCCCTTCCTGTTCCATTCCTCTATCAGGGAAGCCAGGCTGTCTGCTGTTGCCTGGTGGGGGAACTCAGTCCCCTTCCTACCCCTCACCTCAGATGGATTGTGCCCTGCACCTGCCCAGGTGTCTGTGCCCTGCCCAGGCCTCTGTGTCTCTGCCTGGGAGGTGGTCCTGCTCAGGATGTGGCCTGCCATGAGGACTTCTACCCTTTCCTCCCCTTGTTTCTGATGGGTTGTGCCCCGCACCTGCCAGGTGCCTGTGCCCTGCCCAGGCCTCCGTGCTCCATGGGATCCATGTGACCTGCCCTGAGGACCCTGACCCTTTCCACCCTTTGCTCCCTATGGGTTGTGCCCACACCTGCCCAGGGTTCTGTATCTTGCCTTGGCCTTTGTGTTCCTGCCTGGGATGTGGCCCTGCCCAGGAGTTATGTGCCTGCCCCAGGGGGCTCTTCTACCTGCCTGAGCACTGGGATCCTCCTGCCCTGCCTGAACTCTGGGATCCTGCCCTGCCTGCATTACCCCTTGTATGCCATGGCATCCCCATCCTGTCCTACCCCTAGTACTTCAGTGCCTGCGTCCTGCATTTGGGTCTATTCCATGTCTGCTCCTGACAGACCTTGGGAACAAACATTTTCTGCGTTGCATGTATTACTACTTTAAGTCAACCCCATTGTTCTTCAACTGATTTAGTTGAGTTCCTTCCAGTTTACCTTCTGAAGTCTTTGCCATACCTTGCCTTCCTGAAATTCAATTTAATGGGTTTGGTTTTTTTGATATACTGTCCCAAAACGATTCAAAACTAACAATGTTATGATCATTTATTCCTAAAAGCTCAACAACTCTGTACTCAAAACTCTACCCTGATTGTTACAGAATATCAAGGCTAGACAGCTAATTTTCTCAGGAATACCAGAGGCTGAGGGAAAATCTGATAGAAATTTAGAAGATTGAAAGAGGCATAGAAAGATTAGAAAGAAACTATCTTTTTCCAAGGACTAAAATATCTATGCCAGAGAGCATGCATTTAAGGTGAGGGGGGTAATTACAGAGGAGAAGTGAGGGGATAGTTTCTGTGGTGGGAATCTGAGTTGTGCTGCCTGGGGGGGTGGGAGAGGAAGAAAAATCAAAGACTTTTAAGAGACATTTAGAAAGCCACATGGTCGGGTGGAAAATGGAACGATATGAACATTGTATAGGCAGAAGAGATTAGTTTATTTGTCCATTTGATTACTAATTGAAAGGGTTGGCACAATATTGTGGGCTGAAAGGCCTGTTCCTGTGCTGTACTGCACTACGTTACAGTAAGCACCATACTGTAAGGGCACAGACCATTGCAACAGCTGGCACTGTACAGTGAGGGTGCAGACGGTTACAACAGCCAGTCCAGTAAGAGTACAGACCTTTACAACAGCAAGAATGGTACAGTAAGGGCACAGGCCATTACAACAGCTGGCACAGTACTGGGCACTGCCCAGTGAGGCCACAGATAGTTACTGCAGACAGTAAGGCTCAGAGCATTACAACGCCTGGCACCATGCTGTAAGGGCACATACAGTTACAATAGCCAACACCATATAAATAGAACATTCCAAAAGCTGGCACCATACAGTAAGGATACAGGGTGTTACTATAGCTGGCATCATACAATAAGGACAAGGACTTTTTCAACAGATGATCTGAAACTCTAAAAACTCAAAATGCTGGAAACACTCACAGCTCTGCCTGCACTGAACAAGTATTCTCAACAATTTCTAGTTTTATTTTTGTCAGACAGATACATGGACACTCTCAGTACTGGACCAGCGGAATATACTTGGCTTTTACACAGAGACAGATAATTGACACTGCTCTATATGACCTATACATCCCTATAGTGAACTGAATGGAATCAATGGAAACACACCGCACTGCACTGTCCAGAAACTGTCAGCAGGCCTTTACAACACCAAGTCCTTCACTACCAGGACACAGAAATATAAAATTCTCCACACTGTGCTGTAAGCACACAGACCTGTACATACCCAACATTGCACTCCACCATTAAACACCAGTACAAACCGGCACTTCAATGACAGAGAATAACAAAACACTGATACTGGACTGGGATTCATGGAACTGATCAGATAAGCACAAAGAAACAACATCTCCTGGTGGGAGAGTCGAGAACAAGGGGAAATGGGCTGAAAGTTAGAGTCAGTCTGTGGAAAGGAGATGTCAGGAAGCATTTTTCCATGGACAATGAGGTCAGTCCAGTGGGCAGAGCAGACATGGGCCTCATATGGGAGGTTGGTAGGGGATCATGAACCTAGTTTAATGCACTATTGCAGCAGATGGAATTAGAGTTGATCAGCAGGAGAGAGTGTGAGAGTGTTGTAGTCACAGAGACACAACATTTCAGTGGAGGGCAGCAGCTGCAGTCGCCAGGTCTGTGACTTAGATGTACAACAGGAGAGGGTGGAGACAAGGAGAGCTGTAGTGACTGGAGACTCCATAGTGAGGGGGATAGACAGGAGATTGTGTGGCTGTGAATGAGACTCTGGTATGGTGTGTTGTCTCTGGGGTGTTGGGGCAAAGGATGTTTCTAATGGGTTACAGAAGAATCTGAAGAGGGGAGGGTGAACTGACAAAGGTTGTTGTACATATTTTGACCAAAGACACTGGAACAAAATGGATGAAGTCCTGCAGAATGAATATAGGGTCTGAGGCAGAAAGTTAAAGGATTATAAGCAGGAGCTCAAAGTGATCCATGGATTATTCCCCATGCCATGAGCTGTTGGGATAGGAATAGTAGGAAGTGCAGATGATATTATGACCGAGAGGCTGGTGCAGGAGGAAATGGTTAAGGCTTTGGGACCATTAGGATTGCTCCTGGCCATACAAAGGGATGGGCTGTATATTAACTGGAGGGGCACCAATATCCTGATGGGGAAATATGCAAATGCTATTTAGGAGGGTTTAAATCAGTCTAGGGGAGTTTGAGGCTAACAGAAATTTTGAAGTGAGAAATGTCAGCAAGTAAGTCAGACAGGGACAAAGCAGGGAGTGAGGAATGTCTGATAGAGTCACTGACTCAGTTTACTCATGGTGGTGGGAAGAAGCCTGCTCAGGTGGTGAAACAGGATTCCCTTGCTTCTTCAACCTACAGACACACCATTGTGTTCACAGCGGGGACTGGCCATACACCTGCTGAGACAGTGTGTACGGATTCACTCGGAGACACCGGTCAATTCACTCGGGGAGAGGCTGTCCACCTGCTCAGACTGTTGGGTGGATTTCCAGTCATTTCAACTGAAGGTCCACCAGAAAGTGCACACGTGCAGGCCATTCACCTGCTCAGACTATCAGAAGGAATTTACCCAAGCATCTCAACTACTGGCACACCAATCAGTTCACTCCATAGAGGCCATTCCTCTATTCAGAAAGAGGGAAGGGATTTACTCACCCATCTAACAAACAGAAACATCAGTGAGTTCACACTGGGGAGAAACCATTCACCAGCTCACACTATCGGAAGGGATTCGCTCAGTCATCTCAACTGAAGGTACATCAGCATCAGAGAAAGGTCATTCATCTGATCAGACTGTGGGAAGGGATTCACTCAGTCACCCCATCTACAGTCACACCAGTGAGTTCACACAGGAGAGAGGCCATTCACCTCTTCTGTGTGTGGGAAGCGATTCAATCAGTCATCCAACCTACAAAGACACCAGTCGCACTGGGGAGATGGAGTTCACCTGTTCAGGGATTTCCAATGTCACTTCAAGTAAAGGTACACCAGCAAGTTCACACTGGGGAGAGGCTTACTGAAACTGTGGAAAGGGATTCACTCAGTCATCCGCTCCTACATACACACAAGTGAGTTCATACAGGAGAGAGGCCGTTCACCTGTTCCATTTGTGGGAATGGACTCACCCAGTTGTGCAACCTGCGGACACATCAGTCACTTCACACTGGTGAGAAACCGTTCTCCTGCTCTGAATGTGGGAAGAGATTCACTTGGTCATCCGCCCTTGTGGTGCACTACCGAATTCACACTGGGGATAAAGTTTAAATAAGCTTCTTTCTGGATGTTTAACCATCACAGTTACTGAATCCAGATGCTAGTTCAAAAGTGACTGTTGCTGTTGAACTTGGCAATTATTGCTGCTGCTCATCACACCCAGTTCTGCACCCTGGTCACTGGGCATGGGAGGAGTTTCTTCTGCCAAAGTTCACATTTACTGGGATTGGAGTTTCATATTCTGCATCTGTGACTAATAAGTCAGTTCTATTTTAAACTTTGTCTTAGTATGGTGACACACAGCTGGGTTGTTAGAATACACCACTGTCTTCTAAACTCGCAGCCTCAGTCCAGTTGGTCGCGGCCAGTGTTTCTGTTCCACAACAATCCTTTTAAATCCATCCCTCCTGTTCGCCTCTCACCCTCCCTGTGGTGATGGGTTCCAAACAGTCACCACTCTGTGGGTGTAGGGGTTTCCCTTGAATTTCCTGCACGACTTTCTGCAGACTGACAAAGAAGATGAGCTGACTGCAGCTGTTGCCTGGATTGGGGAGCATGCCTCATGAGAATAGGTTGAGTGAATTCAGCCTTTTCTTCTTGGAGCGACAGAGGATGAGAGGCGACCTGATAGATGTGTATAAGATGTTGAGAGGCTTTGATTGTGTGGCTAGTCAGAGGCTTTTTCCGGGGGCTGACATGGCTAGCACCAGAAGGCACAGATTTAAGGAGCACAGTAGTAGGTACAGAGGAGATGTCAGGAGTAGGTGTTTTTATGCAGAGAGTAGTGAGAGCGTAGAATGGGCTGCTGGCGACGGTGGTGGAGGTGGATACGATAGGGTCTTTTAAGAGTCTGCTGGAGAGGCACATGGAGCTTAGAAATATAGAGGGCAATGGGTAACCCTAGGTAATTTCTAAGGTAAGGACATGTTCGGCACAGCATTGTGGGCCAAAGGGCCTGTATTGTACTGTAGGTTTTCTATGTTTCTATGTTCTTCATCCCTCAAGTCTCTGGGCTGAGGAAGAACGACACAGGTAGATAACCTCCTCCTTCCCAAATCTACTTAACATTATGGGTCACTTTCACTGCTGCCAAAGAGCTGTGCGTCACACAGCTGGGTTATTAGAATACGGCAGTGTCTTCCAAAATCTGTAAGTAGATAGCGGAACCTTTATTTTGATGTTGAATGGAGCAGGGTCAGAAAGCAGAGATGAGTCAGCACAGGGCAGAGTCTGAGGCTCTGGACTGTGGTAGGAGTAAGAGCAAATGATGAAACAGAGAGGGTGGGACAATGAACGACAGAGTAGCAATATTTGGAAGAAGGAAAACAGTAGGTTGCCTTCGACTGTTGACACACACAATGTTTATTAACATTAAGTATATAGCTTGTGGGGGCTCGTGCAAAAATTTACTACTGAGTTCTCATAAGAATATTAACTGGATTGGTGCCATTTGGCAGGGAGAGGCAATGCTTGTAAACACATTGAATGGCACTGTTCTTACCAGAAATCTCTGAGCTTCAGAATGTCCTATCACTGTGAATCGAGTGTGCAGGAGCTGAAAGTTGTGCCAAAAGTTAGCACTGTGTTCAGAGGACAAAAGACTCTGGGAATTGGTGTGCTGGACCTCCAAGGCACAGCAGAGATCCTGCTCTTGAAATCTAAGGATTTGCAATTTGGACAAAATATATAGTTCCAAGTTTACGTAGCACTAAGAATTTACAATGTAACTTTCAGATAAGTAGATCATGTGATTTTTCTACCAATTGAAGTGGAATATTGAGATCATGACCAATGTTGAGAACCACCTGATGTCCATACCTTGGTAGATAATAGGAATAGTCGAGACTGAGGCTTGAAAGAAAGAACTGGGTCCAACATCCAGTGAATTAAAAAGTCAGTAAGAGCTGAACGAGAAAACGACAAGCTCCTTGTGTCACTTGGTTCTTTAGCAAATCACCTCTGTTGAATGTCATCTGATTTGGGATCCTTCTGCTAAGTGAGACCGTTGTTTCTTCTGTCTGCGTGTACCATGATAACAAACACCTCTGTCTAGGGTAACAAGTGACCTTTAGCATTCACACCACAGAAGTTCCACATGTCACCATCCTCCAATGAGAAAGTCTAATCACCTCCCCTTGACATTCATTGCCATTGCTGAGTTCACCACCGTCAATCACCCCAGAGTCACAGTGATCAGAAAGTCTCCAGGAGCAGCCGTGTAAATACCGTGAGCTCCAAGCAGGGCAGTGAGGCACATCCAGAGCTACTAAGCTATAGCAATGGATGGAGACCAACTGAGTCAAATACGTGACCAGCAGCATCGTCCCATTATGATACAGACAGGTAGAATTTGATGCTGAGTCCAGATATCTGACTGTGACCAGATAGACGTTGAGAATTTGTTCTCATAACTTATGTGGAACCTCAAAGTAACAGGGTGATGCGGGAGATCACCTTGGAGACTAAAACTATCTCATCTGAAATGTTGTCCTTCACCCATTCACATCCTTCGTAAACATTTTAAAGGAATTGAATTGAGTGTATTACTTACGTCCTTCATATACTCAAGGAGTAAAAGTCTTTAGGTTACATCTAAATGTGCAATGTGCAATTTATAGTAATTTATAATAAATAGTATGTACAACAGGACAATCAATATAACATAGAAATACAGCTGTATCAGAGTGAATTAATCAGTCTGATGGCCTGCTGGAAGAAGCTGTCCCGAAGCCTGTTGGTCCTGGCTTTTATGCTGCGGTACTGTTTCCTGGATGGCAGCAGCTGGAACAGTTTGTGGTTGGGGTGACTCGCGTCCCCAGTGATCCTTCAGGCCCTTATTAGAGATCTGTCTTTGTAAATGTCTTGAATAGTGGGACGTCCACACCTACAGATGTATTGGGCTGTCTGCACCACTCTCTGCAGATAGAAATAGCAAAGTATGTCAAGTCAAGTCAAGTCAACTTTTATTGTCATTTCGACCATAACTGCTGGTACAGTGCATAGTAAAAATGAGACAACATTTTTCAGGACCATGGTGTTACATGACACAGTACAAAAACTAGACTGAACTATGTAATAATTAAAAAAACACAGAGAAAGCTACACTAGACTACAGACCTACACTGGACTGCATAAAGTGCACAAAAACAGTGCAGGCATTACAATAAATAATAAACAGGAGTAGGGCAAGGTGTCAGTCCAGGCTTCGGGCATTGAGGAGTCTGATAGCTTGGGGGCAGAAACTGTTACATAGTCTGGTCGTGAGAGCCCGAATGCTTCGGAGCCTTTTCCCAGATGGCAGGAGGGAGAAGAGGTTGTATGAGGGGTGCATGGGGTCCTTCATGATGCTGTTTTCTTTGCGGATGCAACATGTAGTGTAAATGTCCGTGATGGCGGGAAGAGAGACCCCGATGATCTTCTCAGCTGACCTCACTATCCGCTGCAGGGTCTTGCGATCCGAGATGATGCAATTTCCGAACCAGGCAGTGATGCATCTGCTCAGGATGCTCTCAGTACAACCCCTGTAGAATGTGATGAGGATGGGGGGGTGGGAGATGGACTTTCCTCAGCCTTCGCAAAAAGTAGAGACGCTGCTGGGCTTTCTTTGCTATGGAGCTGGTGTTGAGGGACCAGGTGAGATTCTCCGTCAGGTGAACACAAAGAAATTTGGTACTCTTTACAATTTCTACCAAGGAGCCATCGATGTTCAGCGGGGAGTGGTTGCTCCGTGCCCTCCTGAAGTCAACAACCATCTCTTTTGTTTTGTTCGCATTAAGAGACAGGTTGTTGGCTCTGCACCAGAATATTTGAAATGTTGTGGAGGGAAGTTTGTGGGGGTTTCTATGTTATCTGATCTGACAAAGGCATTAGGAAGTTTATAGCAAGGAAAATTTAGTTGAGTGTGGAAAGGAATCAGCCGTTCATCCAACCTACAGACACCAGAAAGTTCACAGTGAGGAAAATGTCATTAACCTGCTCGGTGTGTGGGAAGGGATGAAATTCAGTCTTCCAACTACAGTGACACCAGCGAGTTTGCACTGAGGAGAGGCCAGTACGAGGGATGGGACAAACTCTGTCATCCAGCTTAAAGATACATCAGGGAGCTCATGCCACAGTGAGACAGTACACCTGTTCTGACCGTGGGAGGAGATTTATTCAGTTGTCCAACCTGAACACACATAAAATTCACACCAGGGGAGGTCATTCACCTGCTCCATGTGTGAGACGGAATTCATTGAGTCACCTGAGCTATTGACACATCAGGGAGTTCACACCAGGAAGAAGCTGTTCACCTGCTCGGACTGTGGGAAAAGATTCACTCAGTTATCTCACTTTATGAGGGAGTGCAGTGAGTCCACGTTCACGGGGAGATTTCTCATTGCTCTCTTCTGGTCTATTGTTTAATTTCATTTTTTTCTTTGCTGGGCCCAGGCTCAAAAACATATCAAAGCAGTATAGACTAGGCCTGCGAGCCAGGAATGGGCCAGTGATTGGCCGATTTAAGCACCAGGCCAGACTGAAAAGGTCAGTCAGTCAGAGCCAGGGTGAGGGAGGTGTTCAGCTTGCTGCCTGGTGAGGTTTACTTATCTCTGCGCTGAACTGAGGTCTGTAACTAACAGGCTCCTGGATCAGTAGGACTGAGTTTATGGGTCTGAACTCACTTTAGTTCTGAGTATTATTTGTTTATTGTATGCGCAATTTGTTCCTTTTTTTTGTTTATTGGGTGTTTGTCAATCTTCTTTTTAAACGAGTTCCATTGGGTGTCTTTGTCTTGTGCTTGCCTCTTAAGGCTGTATATAGTATACATACTTTGATAGTAAATATACTTTGAAGCTTGTTCAAATTTCATGTTATTTTGGGGAGTGACAGTTATTTTTCGCGCTTTTCTTGCTGCGGTCTGATCATTGGAGAATGAGACAGTTCGCTGATTGGGTGATTGGGTGATTCTCCAATCGGAGAAAGCATTGCCCCACCAATCGTAAGTGTCCTTCCGCAGTCATCTAGAAGCTATAAAATTGGTGAATACGGAATCATTTCCTCATTCTTTGTGAAAGATCGGCTAAAATGAGTGGACGAGGAAAAACCGGAAAGGCCAAGAGCAAGCCCAAGTCTCGCTCGTCCCGGGCCGGACTGCAGTTCCCGGTGGGCCGTGTTCACAGGCTCCTGAGAAAGGGTAACTATGCTGAGCGGGTGGGTGCCGGAGCCCCGGTCTATCTGGCCGCTGTGCTCGAGTATCTGACGGCTGAAATCCTCGAGTTGGCCGGTAACGCGGCCCGGGACAACAAGAAGACCCGCATCATCCCCAGACACCTGCAGCTGGCCGTCCGCAACGACGAGGAGCTCAACAAGCTGCTGGGAGGGGTGACCATCGCTCAGGGCGGGGTGCTGCCCAATATCCAGGCCGTGTTGTTGCCCAAGAAAAGCGGCGCGCCCGCCAACCCCAAGGGCAAGTAAAGAGACAAAGCGACAATTTAGAAACCCAAAGGCTCTTTTCAGAGCCACTCAGATTGTCTGTGGAAGGGCTGAGCACCGGCTGTGGTGGGTCCGGGGGATTTCCGATCCGGGTGTCTGTCGTAGACAACAAGCAGCTTAAACTCCTGGTCTAAACCGCTTTTTCTCCTAAAAAGAAACATTATTTATCTGCGCATTATTCTCCCTGAACCCGAACTCCCTCCCTTTCCTGAATCGCCTCACTTTACAGAAAATTATTTTTTCGCGTGACGTCACCACTTCCTGGATGACTGCCAATTGGCGCTTGATTGACAGTAAACCGCCTGATCTCATTGAGTGAAAAAGCCCAATCAAAGAGTGGCAATTCACCTATCCGCAACGTCCTACGCGCCAAAACTAACTGTCTGTCCACCAAAACCATGGAAGTCCACTAAGAGGAAAATAATTTTATAAGAACAATCCAAGAGTAATTACAGGTGTGTGAAAATAGGAGCCAATCCATTAATAACATTGACTGTGTGGATTTAGTTAAAAAAAATTATCCTCGTGCAAGTACCCACAAAGAAGCGCAATAGAATCCATGAAAAACCAAAAAATCTGCCTCAGTGGATTGGAATGGGTTTCAGGACAGCTACAAGACACCTAACTGCAGGTAATAAGCAACTTTCAAATCAATTACACCGCATTGCAGCAGCAAAAATCTGCTTCACAAGAATAAGCTCTTGGTGTAAAGTTGTGCGTGCATGCCTGAAGATCAAACCAGCTGATACGGGAAGAGTTAGTCTTCGTGTCAGCGGAACGGGTGGCGAGATTGAACCGAATAGATGGACAAGTAAGCTGTCATCAACATAAATTACAATTATTTCCAAGCAGAAAATCTTCGAGAAATGGCTTGTTATGTTTCACAGTATAAAATTGCGCGTTGCATACGGCTTTCTTGCTCCCTTCTTGGAAGCTTTAACCAATTCAGGCAATACTCTGTCGGTCTCAGACCCAGAAACTGGTGGAACCGGCTCGGAGTTTGGATTAAATAGGCAGTGCTCCTGCCCTATGCTAACATAGGATCCAAGAAAGCTGGGGTTGTCATTAATTAGTATGTTAATTTCATCCAATGTTGGGCATATTAAGGGACCAATCACAGTGCCTGGCTGTGGCCCATCACAATCCGCCCAGGACCTGTAACTCTGGCAGGGCGGTGAAGGTGTAGGAAGCTGACGTTGAGAATCATTGTTTTTCTTGTAACAGGAGGCTGTAGATCACAGATCTGACCATGTTATTTATAACCGGGGTGTGCAACTGATCAAACGCTAATCCACGAGCAGGATTTCTGAATTTAGGAGGATGTGAGCCGATGGATGGTATGGGTCAGTACAGGTATTGTCCTGTGTGGGCTGCATGGCCTCACTCTGCGAGACATTCCTGCAAATGGCTTTATTCTTTCCGGACGTGAGGGCATCCCCAGTCGTTCTAGAATGCTTTCCAGCCCATTTTAGAGGGCAGAGAAGGGTCAGCGACACTGACGTGCGTCGGGAGTCACACTTAGGCCCGGGATGGACGGCAGATTTCCTCCCCGGAGGCTGTCACTGCTTTCAGCAGGGGCCAGTACTTGCCACACTGGACTAGTTGTTTATTCCAGACTGTGCTCTTCTGCACTGTTCACTGACTCTGGAAACTTACCCACTAAAGGTTGTGACGTGTTGATGAGGGCAATGTTGTTTACATAGACTTCTGTGAGGACTTTAACATTTCAGGCATGGGAGTTTGGTCCAAACCATTCGAGCCCATGAGATACAAGGTGACGTGGCAAACTGGATTTAAAATCAATTATAGGAGGCAGAGGGAGGTGGTGGAGAGTTGTTCTCACTGGCTTATCAGGTAGAGGAATGGTAGATGGAATTTAATCTTGACAATTCAGAGGGAGGTAGTACATTGGTCTTTATTACAGGAATTGGAAAGTATTGTTAAACAAAGGTGCTAGAAAGTTTGTGAAACCTGTAGAATTTTCTTTTTCTACATAATTATGACCTAAATGTGATCAGATCTTCACGCAAGTCCTAAAACTAGATAGAGAACTCAATTAAATAAATAACACAAAACATTATACTTGTTCATTTATTTATTGAGAAAAAAGATCAAATATTACATGTATTTGTTGGAAAAAGTATGTGAACCTTTATGATCCAAATAATTGATATATAGCATGAAAAGAAGTGGTCCCAACACCAACCCTTGCTGACACCACTAATTGCAGGCAGCCAACTAGAAATGGCCCCCTTTATTCCCATTCTTTGCCTCCTAACAGTCAACTAATTTTCAATCCATGCTGGTATTCTTCCTGTAATACCATGGGCTCTTATCTTGTTCAGCAGCCTCATGTAGCACATTCTCAAATGCCTTTGAAAAATCTTTGTCAGCAACATCCTTTGTCTATCCTGTCTGTTATTTCTTAAAGAATTCCAACAGATTTGTCAGACAAGGCTGCCCCTTAAGGAAACCTTGCTGACTTTGGCCTATTTTATCATGTGCCTACAATACCCTGAAATCTTATCATTAATAATGCGTTCCAACATCTCAACCACTGAAGTAAGCTTAACTGGTCTTTCATTTCCTTTTTTCTGTCTCCTTCCCTTCTGGAAGGGTGGAGTGACATTTACAATTTTCTAAACCTTTGGGTCCATTCCAGAATGTAGTGATTCTTGAAAGATCATTACTAATGCCTCCACAATCGCTTTAGCTATCTCTTTCAGCCTTCCAAGCATCTTTTCCATAGTAATAACAACTACAGTACACTTAATTCTGATCCATGACACTCACTCTCAAATTTCAGGCACACTACTAGTGTCTTCCACAATGAGGATGACGCACAATATTTATTAAGTTCGTCCACCTTTTCTATAACCCCATTACTACCACTCCAGGGTCATTTTCCAGCAGTCCAATATCCACTCTCTCCTCTCTTTTTCTCTAAATATCTGCAAATAAAAAACATTGTATTCTCTTTTATATGATTGGCTAAATGAACCACATTTCATCTTTTCTCTCCTTATTCAGTTGCCTTCAGTTGGTTTTTAAGATCTTCCTACTCTAATTTACTGTAAAATTTGCTATATTATATGCTCTTCTTTGGTTTTATGCTGCCTTTGACGTCACCAGTAGTTGTGCCTTCTAAATTGTTCCCAGAAACTCCAGCCACAGCTGTTGTGCTTTCCTCCCTGCTAGTGTCCCTTTCCTATCAACCTTAGTCAGCTCCTTTCTCATGCCTCTGTAATTCCCTTTACTCCACTATAATACTGATAGGTTTCAATGAGACCCGACCCCACTCAGTCTTCTGAATTCCAGTGAGTACGTGCCCAGACCCATCAAACACTCCTGGTGTGTTAACCTTTTCACTCCCCGGATCATTATGAACCCCTCCAATGCCAACACTTCCTTTCTTTGATCATTATGTTCCATGTCATATGGTGTAGATGATGATCATGTGCTTTCCATGACTACAATTCTTCTTGGTAAATACAGAAGTGGTTTGCCATTGTCTTCTGGGCAGTGTCCTTACAAGACAGGTGACACCAACCATTTTCAATACACTTCAGGGATTGTCTGCCTGGTGTCAGTGATGTGCACCAGCTGCTCATGCGACCATCCACCACCTGCTTCCATGGCTTCTCATGACCTTGACTCAGAGGCAAAGCAAGTGCCCAAGGGTGCCGTGTAAGCTAGTAGAGGGAAGGAGCACCTTACACCTCCATTAGTAGAGGAATATCTCCACCCTGCCAAGCTTTCTTAGTTCTTGGATAAGGGGCCCAAAATTGCACACCATACTCCAAGTCTCTCTGACCAATGCCTTGTATAACATCAGCATTACATACTTGCTTTTTATGTTCTAATCCTCTCAAAATGAATGCTGACATTGCATCTGTCTTCTTTACTCCCAATTCAATCTGCAAAATAACCTTTCAGGAATTGAGCACAAGGACTCTCAAATCCCTTTGCGCCCTAACCACTCATCACAGATAAGCAACACTGGTGCACCTCAAGGATATGCGTTTAGCCCACTGCTCTACGCTCCCTACACCCATAACTGTGTTGCTAGGCACAGCTCGAATGCCATCTATAAAGTTGCTGATGACACAACTATTTTTAGCAAAGGTCAGATGGTGACGAGAAGGCATACAGGAGTGAGATGGATCAGCAGAATGTGTGCTCTTGCATTCAATGTCAATCAGACCAAGGAATGGATTGTGGACTTCAGGAAGGGTAACACATGGGAACACACACCAGTCCTCATTGAAGGATCAGAAGTGGAAAAGGTGAGCAACCTCAAGTTCCTGGGCCCATGATATTGATGCTGTTAAAAAGAAGGTACAACAGTGGCTATATTTCATTAGGAGTCTGAGGAGATTTGGCACTCATAAGTTTCTACGAAAGTACGTGGAGAGCATCCTAACAGGCTGCATCACCGTCTGGTATTGGGGTGGGGGGGGGGGCACTGTACAGAATCAAAATAAATTGCAGGAAGTTGTAAACTCAGTCAGCTCCATCGTGGGCACTGTCCTCCCCAGCATCAAGGACATCTTCAATGAGCTATGCTTCAAAAAGGTGGCATCCATCACTATGGACTCCATCCCCTCTTTTCATTTCTACCATCAGGAGGTGGTACAGAAGCCTGAAGAAATAAACTCAACAATTCGGGAGCAGCCTCTTCCCCTTTGTCGTCAGATTTCTGAATGAACATTGAACCCATGAACCTCACTACCTTTTTTACCCTCTTTTTGTTCTACTTATTTAACTTAATGTATGTAATTTAGTTTTTATTATGTATTGCAATGTACTGCTGCCACATAACAACAAATTTCATGATGTATGCCGGTGATATTAAAACTTAAAAGACTTAAAACTTAAAACTTAAAAGATATTAAAAGACTTTCTCTAAATCCAAGTAAACAACATCTGACACTCCTTTGTCTATGCTGCCTATCATAGTTACTAATGGACTCCCACAGCCTGCCAACCACTGGACTACACTCAATTCTACTCAATGATATTCTCTCATTTCTGGTGGATTTTCCCAATGCACCTGTACATATTGAAATCCATAACCATTGTAACATTGCCCCTTTTTACATGACTTTTCTATCTCTCGTGGTAATTCATACCCCACATCCTGGCAACTGTTCTGAGGCCTGTATATCGTTCTCATCTGAGTCTTTTTAAACCTGCAGTTTTTAAAAAATCTATCCACAAGGATTCTGCTTCTTTTGATCCTATGTCACTTCTCAGGATTTGATTTTAATGGGTTTTTTTAACCAACAGAGCCACCCCACTCCCTCTGCCTGTCATTTTGATATGATGGAAACTCCAATGCCTTTGAATGGAAGAGCCTACAAAATGTGTGCACTACATCATGGACAAAGCAATGGACTCAGTTTCAGGGACACTTCATCTCATGTTCTCAATATTTATTGCTTATTTTCTTACTATTTCTTAATTTTTGTATTTGCAGTTTGTCTTTTGAACACAAGTTTGAAATGTACTTTGAAATGTAACCTTTTGTCAGTTTATTTATTCTGGAAACTTCTGCAACCTCTCCTGAACTCCCTTCACTTTTATTTTATCCTCACTTTTCCAAACAGTGGAACCCACCCCACCACCTTGCCATTTAGTTTAAAGCCTTATCCACAGTGACTCATGGGGATCCTGGTCCCAGCATGGTTCAGGTGGAGCCCGTCCCAGCTCCCTCCTTCCCCAATCCTGGAGCCAATGCCCCACAAATTCAAAATCCACTTCTACACCAGTCTTTGAGGCACATAGTTAGTTGTCTAATCCTACTAACCCTGTACCAATTTGCACTTGGCTGTGGTAACAATCTAGAGTTTACTATCGTCTTGGTTCTATATTTTAATTTCATCCCTAGCTGCTCAGATCACCTCATCAGAACCTTTTTCTTTGTGTGTCCTTCGATGTTGGAATGCCCAATCCTGTACCAATCTTTGAGCTTTCTAATTAACCTTGAGCCCATTTGTATCGTGGTCACGAGGAGCACCATTGTTACAATTAAGGGTCTAGAGATTAAACTCCCATTCTCTTATGGTGAGCACATTAACCCAATCACAGAGCGGCCTCATTCACCAATGAACAGAGAGTAATACCTCAGTTCCCCGGATGGCCCGAAATTGAAAGGCCCGCCGAAAGTTACTTATTCAACCATAGTCTGTAAAAATGTGCATTGACTCATTAATTCGATCAAGATTTATTTTACAGTAACAGCCTAAGTGTTAATTAACTCACCAGTTTGAACGTTTCTGGTCATTTAGCTTCCAAACACCGATCCACAGTTTATATTCGCGGTCGGTCTGTGTATAAATATCATTAGGTTCTGCACAGGTCTCTCTCAAACTGCGGTCTAACTGTTGTTTGCAACGTGAAAAATGTTCTCGGAAAGAATGGGAATTCCATTCCCTGTAGACGGCTGTGTCCTCGTGAACCGATCGTGGACTCGACTGGAAGGTTACATTTATTAAAGGTCATTCTCCATAACAGTAACAAGCAAAGATACTTGGAAACCTTCCCCACAACAACCAACTGTACACGGCAGGGGTATGGGGACAGGGACTCTTTGACAGCGAGACAGTTTCTCTGGTGTTCACGCTGCCGTTAACCCAACGATACAGAACTGCTGATTCTCGGTGTTGACGGGGTCCGGCCATGTTGGAGTCTGCAACGAACAGGGATGTCTTATTGAACAATATTACACAAAACACCCACAGGGGAAGGTCAGAGGGCAATGATGTATCTATAACAAATGGGTAGTGAACAGCAACTAGGAGTTTCCACTGCTGAGTTAATGGCTCTGAAAAGAGCCTTTTGTTGTGCTTGGTGCCGAGGCCAGATTCAGGCGCGCTCCCCACGGATGCGGCGGGCCAGCTGGGTGTCCTTGGGCATGATGGTGACTCGCTTGGCGTGGATGGCGCACAGGTTGGTGTCCTCGAAGAGCCCCACCAGGTAAGCTTCACTGGCCTCCTGCAGGGCCATGACGGCCGAGCTCTGGAAGCGCAGGTCGGTCTTGAAGTCCTGAGCGATTTCCCGCACCAGGCGCTGGAAGGGCAGTTTGCGGATGAGCAGCTCGGTGGATTTCTGGTAGCGCCGGATCTCCCTCAGAGCCACGGTGCCGGGCCGGTAGTGATGTGGCTTCTTCACTCTGACCATGGCATCTAACCTCCCTACTTTTCTGTTGAATTCCCTGGTTAATCTCACAAATCTGTTTGAGTTCCCTGAGATTTGATGAGGGCATCAGAGGCACATCGTGTAGAGATGCATCATTCACAAGGAAAACATCACTGAAGCACAGATTATACCAGATCCCCCATGGAACTACAATCTGGAAGGTGTGATCATATGACAATGCAGGGAGCTTAGGCTTGAAGTTAGGAGAGATGGTCGAAGGTGTTTTTTTTTAAAATCGGACTGGAGATTTGTGACTAGTGACACTTCACAGGGATCACCTCACCTACCAGATCCATCTCATACCCTCGAGATCGGTGCTGGACCCAGGGCTTTTCATCATTTATATAAACAACACAGATGAGGCATAGTTAGTAACCGTACAGTTATCTGAATTGAAATGCGTCTGTCTCCCCCGTGATCATCTTCACTATCAAAAATACCTCCTCATTTTGAGTCATCAACAAACTCACTGGCCAAGCTGTGTGAATTTGCTTTCAAAGCATTTATATAAAAATGAATAACAAGGGTGCCAACACCAACACCTGAGGTACACCACGAGTCACCAGCCTCTATCCCTCCCACACCAAAGCCATGCTGACTCCTAATCACAAGATCTGGTCTATCCTTATGGTGGTGTTCTTGTCCATCAGAATCCCCTCCAGTCACTTCCCCACTATTTATGTCAGGATGACTACCCTGGCTTATCCTTGCTATTCTTTTTAAATAGTTGAAGAACAATGGCATATTCTGGGCTTCAGGAACTTCACCGGTGGCTAATGATGAAGCAAGTGTCTCCACAGGGGCTCCATAATTTGTACGCTGACCTCCCAGAAAGTCCAAGGAAGCACTCGGTCAGGCTCTAGGCTTTTACCCAACTAAATGTGCTGTAAGATTGCAAATACCTCCTCCTTGGTAACATGAATGTCCTACAAAAGATCTCCACTTCTTTTCCTGATCTCTTGGGCCATGATTTTCTCCTTAGTAAACACTGAGAAGTATTCATTATAAATCTCACCCACCTCCTTTGACTCAAGATCACAGCATCCCTGCTGATCTCTAAGGTGACCTAATCTCTCCGTCACTCTTTCACTGTTCATACAGCTAGAGAACCTCTGGCAGATTCCTTAACCTTACCTTCCAGATCCATCTCATACCCTCGCTTTGTTAGAACATGTCCAAATTACAAACCATTTCTAAAACAAAACATTTCCAAAGCATAAATCATTTCCAAAGTATCAAGCATTTCTTAAACATACGGATAAAGCATCAAGGATTTCTAACACACAGATATAATTCCTATAAACTAGGAATTTATAGGAATTCTGGTTACCAGACATAGTCTTCTTCCCCAAGAGCAGAGAAACAAAACCCAAAGGGTATAGATTTGAGGTGAAAGTGGTCACTGGCACAGTATTAGTATTTAAAACACATTAGTCAGTTTTATGGATAGGGAAAGTTAATACAGATATGGACCAATTGTGAGCAAATGGAATTAGTTTAGGTAGTCATCTTGCTTGGCACTGACTAGTGGACTCTCTCTTATCTCCCGATTTTTGATCAGTAATCCATCAGATGCACTGTCCATAGCTCCCATATGAACTTACTAAATGTATTTTTAGAAAGAAATCTCAGGATAAACTTACTTTTTTCATTTTTCTGATGGGCTCTGACTATCTTCCTTTCTCGTGTTGTTCTCCTTTTCAAATACTGTAATCCTCTCCCTCAGTGACAGTTTCCATTTCCCTTCCTCAGTCAATGATTTCACATTGAAATGTCTCTTGGTGAAGCCCCCTTTTGCCAGGAAAGATACAGAGATCTATTTACAATACTTGCAGGATTCCCAGCAGCTCCTCTGATTGACAGCTCACTCTGCCCTTGTTGCCTCCTGCAGCAATTTGAAAGATGATGACATAGAAGATGGCTGTCACTGACAATATTCTTTCAGCACCGTGCTGGTGTGATCACAGGATAGAGGCAAGACCCATGGGGGTGGGCTAGGACCAGGGAGTGGAGTTGAGTCTTTCCCCGCAGGTGTGGAGACAGGAACTGAACTGAAGTGGGGTCAGTCTGTACTTGCTGTGGTTTGAAGACGAGAGGTGAGATAATGGGCTTTTCTTGTGGCTTGCAGGTTGTGGAGAGATGGAGAAGGTGACAACTGGATCAGACGAGCTGCTCTTAGCTCTCTGCCATTGCCATGTGGATATGGAGGCAGTTTGGTGGAGTCTGGTGGGCTTAACTGCTATTCCACTGTGGGCATTTGCCTCTTCTCTTTCTGCCACCCACCCAGGTAGTAGTGAGTGTCTGTCAATGCCTTTCTGCACTGGCTCCCTGCCCCAGGTTTCCAATTCTCATCATCGGGCTCTTTGGACCCTATCCTTTCACACTTTGTAACCCCTTCCCATACTGGCAAACTCTCACATCTCTGCTCTCCTAACTTTCTGTCCCCTTTAGACTGTTCTTAGATTGGTGGCATGTGCCCAGTGGTGTGGGATCCCTTTTGTTTGTCATATCCAGTCTACTGATGATCTGGATAAGAATACAGGTGCGTGACAACAACATTGCAGTTAACACCAACATTGATGGTGTATTACACACTGGTGAAGGCTGTCTGGACTACAATAGGATGTACATCAGGAAATGACAGCTGAAATTTAATTCAGACAAATCTCAAGTGTAGCTTTAGGTTGTTGAACCAGAACAGTAAGTGGCAGTGCCCTGGGGAGCAATGCAGAACAGGGACCTGTAGATAGATCTCCTGAGAATGCAGGTGTAGGTGGACAAGGTGGCAAAGAAGGTGGATGGCAGACTTGCCATCATTGATGAGGGCACTGAGTACCAGAGCTGGGATATTGTGTTACAACTCTACATGATGCTGGTGAGATTACACCTGGGATATTGTGTGCATTTCTGGTCAACTAGCTATAGGAACAATGTGTTTCAGTTGCAAATTGTACTGAAAACATTCACGAGGATGTTACTGGAGGACTTGAGTTACAAGAGGAGACTGGGATGGAGGGACTGTTTGTTCTGAAGCACAGGAACATGAGGGTTGAATTTAAAGAGGTATATAAAACCAGAAGTGGCTTAGATAAATATAAAACCCTCTATAGCCTCACACTCAGTAACCTCCCCCAGTGCCTGTGACCTTCTAAAATGCCTGCTCTAATACATATGTGGACTATTTTCATCCTCAGTTCCCTCTGTCAGATTGGAGACCTGTGAGCAGTGGTGGGCTGCAAGGATCTGTGTTCTGTTGTTGGTCACAGGCATTCATGGTTTGGATGATAATATAAATGACATGAGTAATAAATTTGAAAATGACACCATTACAGATAGATGCAGTATTAAGCCATTCAGCCCATCGATTCTGTACTGTCACTCCATCATGGCTGATTATTATCCCTCTCAAACTTGTTCTTCTGCCTTCTCCTTAGAACCTTTGAGACTCTGACTAATCAAGAACGTATCAACCTCCTCTTTAAATATACTCAGTGATTTGCTCTTCATAGCCGTCTGTGGCAATGTATGACACAGGTTCACCACCCTCTGGCTAAAGAAATCCCCTGTCATCCATGTTCAAAATGAACGCCTCTCGATTTTGAGGCTGTGCCTTCTGGTCCTAGACTGACCACTACTGGAAACATCTTCTCTGCATCCTTTCTACCTAGGTCTTTTACTATTCAATAAGATTCAGTGAGTTCTCCCCTCATTCTTCTAAACTCCAGCAATTGCAGGCCTACAGCCATCTGCTACGTATTCAGGCAACAATAAATATGAGTTCAGCAAGGGTTTATATAACAAACAACACGTTTATTAAACACTGAAAACAAACCCCCCCAAAAGTAAACAATCACTAACGTAACCGGAAACCTGCTGCTGTGCGGCAGCTTAAACAGTTCTTAAAGTGATGTTGCAAAAACAGTTCTTTTAAGTAGTATTGCCAAAAGTTCGATATGCTTATTGTCCATTTAAAAAGGAGAGACTTTATAAGACGATTTAAATTCTCTTTCACGTCGTTTTGGTTCGATCCCCGACGTCGAACTTTTCCCAGGAAGAATTTACGAAACGAAACGAAATGAAAGGCTTAAAGGCACTGACCTTTCCTTTATCACACTGTCCTCAATCTTCTGCTATCCCGCAGAGACTAACACGAGAACAGCCAACGAATTCCTTTCAAATAAGGATTAAATAAGGTCGAACCCGTTTCACCGTCGAAAATAGATTCTCCTCGATCTTTAACTCCCGAACTTCGATCTTCACTCTCCACTGATTCTCAAACTAGCAGTATTGTAAAGAACCTGCTGGCAATGACCTTTTAAACTTTAGGTATTAGATAAAACTTCATCTTTCAACTAAACTGCGTCATCACATTAAAACACGCAGTGGCAGGAAGTCAACATGGCAAATCCAGCCACGAACTGCCCCTCCTCACAGGGAGGGGTCCTCCTTTTATAACCTGTAAAAAAAAACCTGTCACATGATCTCTACTGGCGGGAAAATGATGTCACTCCACCATCACAAGACCATTACCTCAAGTCCAGTATAGCTTCAACCCCAGTCACGTGACAAGGGTACCACTGTCATGTGTCACGAGTACGTAACACATCAAATACTCCTCATACGTTAACTCTTTCATTCTTGGAATCATTCCGGTGAATAGAATTTTATCAGTGTTGGTTGCAGTACAGGAGTTGGGACTTCATGTTGTCACTGTACAAGGTAGTGGTGAGACCACAATGTATTGTGTGCCGTTCTGGACACCCGCTTATAGGAAGAATGTCATTAAGCTGGAACGTGGCAGAAGGTTTAGGGGAGTCGAGAACTGGAGGATATCATGTAAAAGGGAAAAGACCCAAAAGGGACCTGAGGAGCAAAATTTTCCACACAGAGGGCGGTGGGTATATGGTACGAGCAGCCGGAGGAAGCTGCAGAGGAGAGTACAATTACAATGTTAACAGGTCTTTGTACAGGTACATGGATAGGAGAGGTTTCGAGGGAATGGGCCAAAGACTGACAAATGGGATTTGCACAGGTAGACATCTTGGTCAGAATGGATGAGCCGGGCCAAAGGACCAGTTTCTGTCCTGTGCAACTCTGACTCTCTAAGTGAAAACTGGGCAGGACTGGAGACTCCCCACTCCAGGTGTAGAAGGTTCACATGTGCCAGGGAGGGATTTCAGAGGGTGGGGGGAGGTAAGAATGTTGCATTATTGACAAGGAGACAGTTGCTGCAGTAATGAGGAAGGACGTCTCAGAAGATGCTTCATACGAGGCTGTGTGAGTGGAGTTTAGGAATTGATAAAAAATCATACGCATTGCTGAAATTATACTGTAATCCCCCAGCAGTTGTTGGGAGATTGAGGAGCAGGTACATTGGTAAATCACACAGAGGTGTAACGGGAATAGGGTTACGCCAGTCAGGCATTTCAACTCCCCAAAATTAACCAGATCACCTTTGTGTGAAAGGATCAGACACAGAATGTTTCAAGTACACCCAGGACCATAAGACCTTAAAACATAGAAGCATTACATGAACTTCTGTTACTGAGCTTTATGTTCAGTGTTTGGAGCTCAATAACTGAGTTGTTAAGGTTTTTCTTAAACATAAAATGCTTCATTCTGTTTTATGTGTGAAAACCTACATTGGAGATCCCGATGCTCTAAGATGTTTCCAGGGTTATTGAACACTCGACTGAACATGATAAATACCGATAGTTGAATACTCACCTTTTCAACTATTGGTGTCAGAGCGTGCCGAACAGTTGCTGTTCTTGCCCAGCCTCAGTGACACTAGGCTGTTGGAGCTAATGCATCACATGCTATCTCTCCTGGAAAATCACCATGCTTGTTTTATTTTCGAGAACTCTTCATGCAGCAAAAACCTGATCAAGTGCGCATGGCCGTCATTAATGCACCTCTGAATGACTATAGGGATCTTTCCAAAATGGCTGATAGTCTACACTAAGCCAGACAGAGGTGCATCAATACTCCTCCTTTCCCTGCCTGAATAAGCCTAGTCAGCAAGGCCTCAAACATAAGTACGCCCACTAGATCACCTGAGCAATGCAAATATCTATGTCAGGATGCTGCTGTGTTGACTGTAGCTTGGCATTTAACACCATTGTTCCTACAGTCCTGATGGAAAAGCTCCAGAAACTGACCTAAATTCCTCTGCAACTGGATCCTCAACTTCCTCACTGGAAGACTACAATTTGTGCAAATCGGAAATAACATCTCCATCTAACTGACAATCAACATTGGCGCTCCTCAGGGATGTCTGGTTACCCCACTGCTCTACTCTCTCTACACCCGTGGCTGTGTAGCTAGGCACAGCTCCAATGCCATCTATACACTTGCTGATGACACATCTATTGTTAGGAGAATTTCAGATGGAGATGAGAAAGCGTACAGGAGAGAGATACACCACTTAGTTGAGTGATGTGGCAGCAACAACCTTGCACTCAATGCCAACAAGACCACAGAGCTGATAGTGGACTTCAGAAAGGGTAGGATGAGGGAACACAAACCAATCCTCAAAGTGGGATCAGAAGTGGAGAGAGTGAGCAATTTCAAGGTCCTGGGTGTCAACATCTGTGAGGATGTCCCAACATATTGATGCAGTTATAAAGAAGGCAAGACATTAGGAGTTTGATGAGATTCAGCTTGTCACCCAAAACACTCGAAAACTTCTACAGAGCATTCTGACTGGCTATATCACCAATTGGTATGAGGGGTGCTAGTGCACAGGATTGAAGGGAGCTGCAGAGAGATGTAAAATTGGTCAGCTTTACCATGGAAACTAGCCTCTGTAGTATCCAAGACACCCTCAGGAAGGCTGTGTCCATCATTAAGGATCCCCACCACCTAGGACGTGGCCTCTTCACACTGTTACCATCGGGAAGGAGGTACAGAAGCCTGAAGGCACACACTGAATTGAAGGCAATTCAGGAACAGCTTCTTCCCCTCTGCCATCTGATTTCTGAATGGATATTGAACTCATGAACACTACCTCACTACTTTTTAGATTTGTTATTTTGCTCTACATATATATATATAATAGGTTTGTTTTGGTCCATATTTATTTATCATGTATTTCATTGCACGACATATGCCGGTGATATTAAATTTGATTTTAGTTGACGAGACTGAGGTTTGGACATAGGATTTGCACTCCACTTTGGCACTTGCTGCTGAGCATGGGGACGGGTGGTGTGACTTTTTGTAAGTCCCTGAGTCAGTGGAAAATATGATCATGGCGTGGTGTACCGCAGATATTCGTTGAAATATGGGAAGCTGTTTAGAGGGAGATCTGAGGTACCTGGCAGGATATTCTGGCACCTGAGGCATGGATCGTGTCAATCCCTGGTGAATTTTTAAATTAAAACCGGTTTGGGAGTTCGGATCTGATCCCTGTCATGCTCCCTTCATACTCCGTTACAGTAGATGGCAGTAATGCTTCTTCCTGAGAGCTGCAAGTTGCCATTAGCACAAGCAGTGTCATCCCACACTTTGTCTGATCACCTGGCTGTACTTCTACACCCTGAGTATAGGTAGAGACTAAAGACCACACCACCATAGTGAGGACCAAGAAGGTATGGACAAGGGAGGCACAGAACCACTTACAGTGCTGCTTTGAGTCGATGGATTGGACTGTATTCAGGAATTTGTATTTGTGTCTGAATGAGTACATCACAGTTAACACTGACTTCATTAAAACCTGTGTGGATGTGTGCTTGCCTACAATAACATACCAAACATACCTGAATCAAAACCATGGATGAACCAGAGGTTTACAGTCTGCTGAGGGCTAGTTTTGTGGCATTCAAGCCTGGTCACCAAGAATTACGCAAGAAGACAAGGTATGACTTATAGAGGGCTATCACAGGAACAAAGGAATAATTCTGAATTGAGGTCAGAGGCAGAATCGGATGCACATCAACTTTTGCAGGGTTCAAGGGCTATTCCTTCCTACAATACCTTTTATGCATGCTTATGTAGTTCATCATTTAACACTATCATTCCTACAGTCCTGAAGGAAAAGCTATAGAACCTGGGCCTCTGTACCTCCCTCCACAACTGGATCCTTGACTTCCTTACTGCAATTCCACAATCTGTGCATATCGGAAATAACATCTCCACCTCACTGAAGATCAACACTGGCACACTTCAGGGATGTCTGGTTGGCCCACTGCTCTACTCTCTCTACATCCATGACTATGTAGTTAGGCACAGCTCAAATGCCACCTATACATTTGCTGACAATACATCTATTGTTGGCAGAATTTCAGATGGTGACGAGAAGGTATACAGGAGAGAGATATACCAGTTAGTTGAACAACCTTGTACTCAATGCCAGCAAGACCAAAAGGCATTCTGGACTTCAGAATGGCTAAGATGAGAGAACATGAACCAATCCTCACAGAGGGATCAGAAGTGGAGAAAGTGAGCAGTTTCAAGTTCCTGGGTAGCAATATCTCTGAGGACCTGACCTGGATGTAACATATTACTGTGGTTATAAAGAAGGCAAGACAGTCATTATATTTCTTTAGCAGTTTGAGATTTGGTTTGTCAACTAAAACACTCACAAATATCTACAAATGTACCATGGAGAGCATTCTGCCTAGCTGCGTCACATCGAAGACTTTTCAGCACGTTTAGCTGTAAAGTTTTTTTTCTAAAGTCCTTTCCACTTATCTAGGGGCCACCATCAGGTGCCCACGTGCTCAGAAGAGATTCCCAAAATGGCTGTGATAATCCCGTTTAGCTTCTTTGAGTTTCTGTGCATGCTGTTTGCACTGAAAAATGCAGCACAGACATTCCAGTGGCTGATGGACTCTGTATTAGAAGACTTCCTTTTTGTTCACCTGGAAGACATACGTCGCCAGTGCATCCAAATCCGAACATATATCTCACCTCTGCTCACTTTTCAAGCACTTAACCCTATAAGGGTTGATTATTAACCCTGGTAAAATGCCAGTTTGAGTTGTCAACCATTGACTTTCTCGGCCATCGCACACCTCCATAAAAGGTGCAATACCCCTCCCATCAAAAGTAATCAGGAGATTTTAGGTATGGTGACTATCTATCACTGCGGCATTCTGCGACCTGCTGAATTCATGCTCCCCCTATGTAGTGCATTTAAAGGCACATGCTTGACTGGTCAGACATGACTGGGGCATCTAATGAAACCAAACAAGCTCTTTTCAACAGGGCCCTACTGGCTCCCCAGTGCACCTATAGCCACTACCACTGACGCTTCAGACTAGGCTGCAGGTGCTGTGTGCAAACAGTTGGTCAGAAGTGTGTGGCATCCACTTGCCTTCTTCAGCTACCAGCACCATCCCCTTGAAGGGAAGTATAGCACCTTCCACCTTCAGATTCTCGGTGTCTATCTGGCAGTCCACCATTCTCGTTTTCTTCCATCGGGTCGCCATTTCACAGCATTCTTGACCACAATCCACGCATGCACGCCACGGGCAAAACATCAGACCCTTGGTCTGCACGGCAGCAATGCCACCTTGGCCTACGTATCCAAGTTCACGACTGATATAGCCAGTTGTTGAGGCCATGCACACGGGGCCTGACTATGATGACACAGCAGTCAACCAAGCTATTGACCCAGATATCTAGGCTTACCAAACAGCAGTCACGGACCTGTGGCTGGCTGTCATTCCGTTCGGGAAAGCTGGGGTTTCTCTCCTGTGCGATGCCTCAACCAGTCATCCTCACCCCATCGTGCCTGCAGACAGGAGGCAGATTGTTTTTAACTCCATACATGGTCTCTCACATCCGGGCTGGAAGGCCTCACAGAAATTACTAAGTTTGTGAGGCACATTCTTAGAAAGGAAATTCGGGGGGTGGGTATGGTAATAGGTGTAAACGCACATAATTCACAACCACCGACATTGAATTGGGATTCACTTTAAGAAGCTGCTCTCCCTGCTTTGTGTTCAGTGTTTGGAGTACAATAAATGAACTGTTCTGGTTTTTCTTAAACATAAAACGCCTCACGCCATTGTACTTGTGGAAATCTACAATATCATATGTACCCAGAGAGAATGATACAAAACATTTTCTCATGGGTAGAAAGATCCAGAACAAGAGGAGGTTGAACAAAGGTGATTTTCTCAAGAACTAAAGCTTATAGAAAAAGTTTGTTCTTTTTTTCCCCCCACCGAGTTCCTAATCCCTGGATTTAGATGGCTGAGCTCAGCAGTGTCTGAGAGAGACGGGAAAGGCCGGGACCACGGTGTATTCGGATCTCACAGCAATTGTCCCCCAGTCGGCGTGCAGACGCCGGTGATGGTGAAACTCCTGCCCGGAGCCCCGATCCTGCCTGCCGCAGATTCCCCAGAGCCCATTGTCTGCTAAGCACATGCCATAACCCAAACATTGCAACTGAAGAGCTTAATTAACAAGTATAAAGATTTATCCCCTGACATTCCAAGACTGTGCACAGCTGCGGTGCATGACGTAATTGTAGATAAAAGTTGATCCCATTGAGCAGCACCCTTACAGAATGAAGACAGAAATAAGATGGTTGAACAAGAAATTGAATACATGCTATCAGCCGGCATAATTAGGCCATCCACTTCAGACTAGGCGTCACTGTGTGTTGGATGGGGGTATGAGATTCTGTACTAATTACAGGAAAGTTAATGCAGTAACTAAGACAGATGCTTATCCCATCCCAATAGTGGATGACTGTATTGACAGAGTGGGGAAGGCTAAATACCTTACAAAGATTGACCTGTTGAAAGGTTACTGGTGCGTCCCTTTAACAGAAAGGGCTAAAGAAATATCTGCATTTGTGACACCATCTGGATTGTATGAGTACAATGTTTTACCCTTTAGGATGAAAAGTGCTCCAGAGACATTCCAAAGGATGATGAATTCAGTGATTCAAGGTTTAGAAAATACAGGGGCTTATACTGATGACTTGGTTGTATGGAATGATACCCGGGAGGAGCATATCTCAGCAGTAGAGAAGCTGTTTGGAAACTGAAAGGCGGAGCTATATGATGGACAGCTGATGTTCCAATATGTACAAGGTCAGTTGACTTTTTAATCAGATACACAAGAGAAGCATGACACCAGAGGCAAGGAGGACACTGCTGAGCTTTGTGTACCCATGACAAGGGTGGGATTTTGCTCACAGTGTGGACAAAGGAGTGACCAGTGGGGAGCTATCGGTGTGTTTAACCCTTGCCTGGGTTGATAACCCCACCACAGAAGACAGCATCCTCCTTTTGTGGTCAGTCGGTGACTGTAAGTTTTGGGAGCAGGAGGACAATGTGGCGGATCAGCATCAGCATTGGGAAGACAATCCACTCCCTATCTCTCTCTCTCCCTCTCTCTCTCCAACTCTACTCAAACCAAATTCCAGAACTGAACTGATTACTTACCATACCACCTTAAGACTGTATCACCTGATCACCTTAGCTGGGGAGCTTGGGAACCTTATTTACTCACATATATACTCTGCTAATCTGTTTACCTTATCCTGTTTTATATTACTTTATTCACGTAGTTACTAATAAAATCGAGTTTATAACGGAAGACTCGGACTCTAGGTAGGTCCATTTCTGCTGGTTCTTTTTAACCCATTATGGGGTACGTAACAAGTGATTTCCTAAATGAGCAAAAGTGACACAATGATTTTGTCGACTGTCCACTCCTCCCCAGAGATGCTTCCTGACCCGCTGAGTTCCCCCAGTGTTTGTGAGTGGCTGGAATAAGTGGGTCGATTTCAGACTGGAAGGAGGTAATGCTTGGAGTACCCTAGGGATCGGCTCTTGGCCTCAGTTGTTCACTGTTTAATGACCATGAGGAGGGAAGGAGATGTGAGATGTCCAAGTCTGCTGATGACACAGAGACAGTGGAAGGAAATCTGATGCTGACATTGTGATTCTGCATCAGGTGATTCAGAAGGCAGACTTACTGCACAGGGAGTGGAGTTTATGAACGGAGCAGTGTAGTTACCATTGTAGATGGTGTTGGTGAGGACACATCTGGAAATCTGTGCATGGTTTTGTTCCCTGACCTGAAAGAAACAATGGGAGTGATATTGGAGTCAGTCCAGAGGAGATTCCTAGGATGATTTACCAGCAGAGGGAAGACAATTTTGGCCAGCAATTAGAGTATAGTCACATACAGTCCTAAAGGGACTGATTGGATATCTGTTGTACATCTTTCTAAGTCTCTTCCTTCATCAGCCAGAGAGCCACAGACAGAGGTCGCATTACTGGAATTCTATGTGAGAGAACAATCTCTGGGATTCACTGCACCTGAGGGTGGAGAGGTTGGGTTGTTGGCTATCTTTCGAGCAGAGATAGGTAACTATTTAAGGAAGTGAGGAACTGAGGGGTGGGGAACAGGCAAACGAGCTGGATTCAATGTGGATTAGCTACAATCGTGTTGAATAACCATAAGACCTTAAGACAGATGAACACAATTAGGCCATTCCATCATAGTTGATTACGATCTTTCTCAATTCCATTCCCCTGCCTTCTCCCCGTAACCCTTCATTGTCTGACTAATCAAGAACCTATCAATCTCCACTTTAAATATACCCAGTGACTTGGCCTCCACAGCTGTCAGTGGCAAAGAATTTAACAGATACACGACACCCAGCTAAAGAAATTCCTCCTCATATCTATTCTAGAGGGACCTCCCTCTATTTTGAGGCTGTGCTGCCTGATGCCGGATTTCCCCCACTATAGGAAACATCCTCCGTAGGCCTCTCAATATTGGAGATTCCCCACATTCTTCTAAACTTCAGCAAGTACAGGCCCAGAGCCGTAAACCACTCCTTATGCATTAACCCATTCAGTCCTGGAAACATTCTTCTGAGCCTCCTCTGGACCCCAACCCCACCTACCTCCCTCCCCAACTCTGGAACAATCCATTACACCCACTCCCATGTCTCATATGCCTCTGTCACCCCCTCCAAGTACCCTGAAACCTCTTTCTTAACAATTGACTCTAACATATTTCCAACCACAAATGTCAGGCTATCTGACCTATAATTTTATTTCTTTTGTCTCCCTCCCTTCTTAAAGACTGGAGTAAATTTCCCATTTCCAGTGCTCTAGAACCATTCCAGAATATCATAATGTTCAATAGATCATTGGTAATGTCTCCACAATCTCTTCAGCTACCCTTTTTCTGAACCCAATTGTTGTGTCATGCCTGGTTTGGATTATTATTTTATTTCTAATGATGAGATCTCACTGCTTTCTCATGAACTCACAGCTGTTGTTGATTGTTCATTATTATATTGTTAGGCCATTAGATTTCATCATCAGGGCGGCCATTTTATATCATTTGTACCTTTCATTTTGGAGTCAGATGCACTTGTTAGAAGTCGAAGGAATTTTAATCAATATTTGAACCTGCCTTTCATTAGAGCACTGAGAATTACTGTCTTTTTACACCAGTTCCTTGCGTTCTATAACACGTTGGTGAATAATAAAATCACCTTCCAGTACAGCTACACTGAGACTGGAGTTATCTCTCGGTCTAGATTGAGAAAATGGGAAAACTCTTGAGCGAGGATACTTGTGGTGTTTTCCATCTGGTCCAAGTGACCTTTGCACCTTCAGACCTTTCAACTTCCCAAGCAGCTTCTCCTTAGTAATAGCAACTGCACTCACTTTTGCCCCGACACTCTCAAATTTCTGGCTTTCCGCTGGTGTTCTTCACAGTGAAGACTGATGAAAAATATCGTTTTAGGTCACCCACCAGTTGTCTGATCCCTTTGCTCCCTCTCCAGTGTCATATTCACTCTTGCCTCTTAGTTACATCACAGGCAGAGTGATGGGAGAAAGTGAGAGGAAAAAAAGGAGGGGGGAAGAAAAGCTAAATATATCAGGGATGGGGTAAGAAGGGGAGAAGGGGCATTAACAGAAGTTAGAGAAGATTCTCTAACTTTCTAGCCATCACTCTGCCTGTTCTCCACCTCCCTCTGGTGCTCCCCTCCCCCTTTCTTTCTCCCTAGGCCTCCCGTCCCATGATCCTTTCCCTTCTCCAGCTCTGTATCCCCTTGGCTAATCACCTTTCCGGCTCTCAGCTTCACCCCACCCCCTCTGATCTTCTCCTATCATTTCGCATTTCCCCCTCCTCCTCCTACTTTCAAATCTCTTACTATCTTTCCTTTCAGTTAGTCCTGACGAAGGGTCTCGGCTCAAAATGTCGACAGCGCTTCTCCCTTTAGATGCTGCCTGGCCTGCTGCATTCCACCAGCATTTTGTGTGTGTTGCTTGAATTTCCAGTATCTGCAAATTTCCTCATGTTTGTTTCACTCTCTCATTAGAATACTTCTTTGGAGTGTAACTACCCTAATTGCACCCAGAAGCTTCAGCCATCGCTATTCTGTCACCATCCATACTAGTGTTCCCTTACTATCTACTTTGCACAGCTCCTGTTTCATTCCTCTGTAGTTCTCTTTCCGCTGCGGTAATACTATTACATCTGACTTTGTCTTCTCCTCTCAAACCGCAGAGTGAATTCTATCGTATTATAATCACTGTCTCCTATGGGTTCCTTCCCTTAATCTCCCTAATCAAATCTGGTTCATTGCACAACACCCAATGCAGAATTCCTTTACCCTCGTGGGCTCAAGCACTATCTTGCTGTTTCATGCTGTCACCTCCCACAGTCTGTGGCGTCCGCTGGGTCCTAAACTGAGCAGATGCACTTGAGTTGAATATATCATTCCTTTCCCACCATAAACGGTGGAATATTCTATTTCTATCTTATTGTGTATATTAGGTGCATTCAAATATAACACCTTCAGTCCTGTATTCATCATCTTCTACATTTTACATCCATTTTAATGATTGACTTTAAAAAGGTAAATAAAAGATGTAAATTATGAAAAGGCACCTTAGTATGAATATGACTTCTAATATTGAGTGACCTCGCTTCTAAGAATTCAGTGAAGCGAAAGAAATCCCAGCAATCCCAACATTCAAAGTAAATTTATTATCAAAGTACAGATATGACACCATAGGCAACCTTGGATTCATTTTCTTGCAGGCACATTCAATAGATCCAAGTTTTCAAACAAAATTTTTGTAAAAACGTTTAAATGATCGTGAAGAAACAGTTTTTCGCTCATTCTTGGACTCCCAAAACAGGGCAGACAACCAGTATGCAAAAGACAACAAACTCTGCAAATTGACTGATGTACTTTCAGCTGTTTTGTTATGAAGATGATTTGCCAAATTATTTACAGAATCTCTTCAGACTTGTCAGGTACAGTACTGTGAAAAAGTCTTAAGCCCGTGCAGTATCCATAGCTAGGGTGCCCAGGGCTTTTGCACGTTGCTGCATTTGTCAACATGGAGTGGAGAGCAGTTTGTCAATTTGGCAGGAGCATAGGATTTTGGGAATGTCAGGAGTAGAGCGCTGCGGGAGGGGAGTGGGACAGGTGACAGAGACCGAGTGCCAGGGACAGAGGGTGGTGCGGGTGCAGACACACGCAGTCCTGAGACACCAGGAAAGGTCATTTGATTCCAAACAGTTGCTATTTGATCTTCACAGGATGTCTCTCTGGTGCATCCTGCTCCCTCCCCTGTCCTTCCCCTTTTCCCAATCATGATTCCCTTTTCTGGTCGGAGCCCCAAACTCTGCCCTGTGCTGACCTGTTTCTGCTTTCTGACTCTGCTCCACTGAATGTTCAACTAATAGTTCCCTATTCACCTTTCATATTTTAGAGGACAGTATTCAAACAACCCACCTGTGACAGAGACAGCCATTTAGAAGCTGTGAAAATGACCCTTATTAATAAAGTGAGCAGGGAATAAGGAGGCTAACGGCCATTGTCATTGATCCTCAGCCCAGAGATTTGAGGGATGAAGAATAAGTCAGACATAACTGCAGTCAGCTCGTCTTCTTCGTCAGTCTGCAGAAAGTCATGCAGGAAATTCTTCGTCCACAGAGTGGTGACTGTTTGCAACCCATCACCACAGGGAGGGTGAGAGGCGAACAGCAGGGATGGATTTAAAAGGACTGTTGTGCAACAGAAACACTGACAGGGACCAGCTGGGCTGTGTCAACTTCCTTCTGTACACAGGGTGTGTTGCAGATTTACTCAGTCCCTGAGACAGAGTTTAAAATAGAACTGATTTATTAGTCACAGATCCAGAACATGAAACTCCAGTCCCAGTAACAGCAGAAGAAACTCCTCCCATGCCCAGTGACCAGGGTGCAGAACTGGGTGTGATGAGCAGCAGCAATAATTGCAGAGTTCAACACCAACAGTCACTTTTGAACTTGCATCTGGATTCAACAACTGTGGTGGTTACACAGCCAGCAAGCAGCTTATTAAACCTTTTTCCGTGTGTGAACTCGGTAGTGTTTCACAAGGTTGGATGACCGAGAGAATCCCTTCCCACATTCAGAGCACGTGAATGGTTTCTCCCCAGTGTGAACCAGCTGATGTGCATTCAAGTGAAATGACTGAGTGAATCCCTTCCCACAGTCTGAGCAGGTGAACGGCCTCTCTCCAGTGTGAACTCGTTGATGTACCTTCAGTTGAGATGAGCAAGAGAAACGTTTACCACAGTCGGAGCAGGTGAATGGCTTCTCCCCAGTGTGAATTGACTGGTGTGTTAGTAAGTGGGATGACAGGGTGAATCCCTTCCCACAGTCTGAACAGGTAAATGGCCTCTCTCCAGTGTGAACTCGCCAATGCAACTTCAGTTGAGGTAACTGAGAGAACCCCTTCCCACAGTCTGAGCAGGCAAATGGCCTCTCTCCTGTGTGAACTCGCTGATGTACTTTCAGTTGAGATGATCGAGAAAATCTTTTCCCACAATCTGAGCAGGTGAACGGCCTCTCCCCAGTGTGAACTGACTGGTGTGTCAGTAGGTGGGATGACAGAGTGAATCCTTTCCCACAGTCTGAGCAGATGAAAGGCCTCTCTCCAGTGTGAACTGACTGGTGTGCCAGTAATTGGGAGGACTGAGAGAATCCCCTTCCACAGTCTAAGCAGGTGAACGGCCTCTCCCCAGTGTGAACTCGCTGATGTACTTTCAATTGAGATGATTGAGAGAATCCCTTCCCACACTCTGGGCAGGTGAATGGCCTCTCCCCAGTGTGAACTCGCTGATGTACCTTCAGTTGAGATGATTGAGTGAATCCTTTCCCGCAATCAGAGCAGGTGTACGGCCTCTCCCCAGTGTGAACTCGCTGGTGTGCCTTCAGATGAGAAGACTGAGAGAATCCCTTCCCACAGTCTGAGCAGGTGAATGGCATCTCTCTGGTATGAACTGAGTGGTGTGGCTGTAGGTGGGATGACTGAGTGAATCCCTTCCCACAGTCTGGGCAGGTGAACGGCCTCTCCCCAGTGTGAACTCGCTGGTGTACCTTCAGTTGAAATGACTGAGAGAATTCCTTCCCACTGCTTGATCAGATGTATGGCTCTCCCCGGTGTGAATTCGTTCATGAGGTAACAGATCAGATGACTGAGTGAACAGAGCAGTTGAAAAGTCTCTCTCCCTTGTGAACTCACTGGTTTGTTTGTGGGTTGGCTGAATGAGTGAATCTGCTCTCAGACACAGAGCAGGTGAATGGCCTCTCACTGGTGTGAAATTTCTGATGTATTGTCAGCTTGGATGACAGAATGAATCACTTCACTCAGTCAGAACAGGTGAACCCTCTCCCTGTGGTGTGAACTTGCTGATGTATCTTCAGGCTGGATGACTGAGTAGATCCCCTCCCACACACAGAGGAGATGAATGACCTCTCCCCAAGGCGAACTTTGCAGGTCAGCTGAGTGACTGAATTTCTTCCGACACACAGAGCAAGTGAATGGCCTCCCTCAGCACTGAACACACTGGTGTGTCGTTGGATAGGTTTAGTAAGAGAATCTCGTCCCACGCATAGAGCAGGTGACTAGCCTCTCTCCCCACTGTGAACTCACTGGTGTGTCGTGAGATCAGCACTGTAAATGAATCTCACACACAGAACTCGTGAATGGCCTCTCTCTCTTCAGAGTGAACCCACCGGTGGGTCTGCGGTTCGGCTGAGCAAATTTCTTCCCAAACAGAGAGCAGGTGAATGGCCTCTCTCAGCACAGTGAACTCACTGGGGTCTCAGCAGGTTGGCTGAATGAGAGAATCCCTTGTTGTTGTGTTTGAGATTCCCCTACACACATTCTTTGCTGTTTCTAACCTGTAAAAAGATTTACACAAGATATCAATGGGTGAAGGATGACACTTCAGATGAGATACGTTTCAGTCTGTATGGTGAGCTCTGATATCACACTGTTGCAGTGAGGTTCAACACAAGTTGGAGGAACAATTCCTCATTTTCTAACTGGGCACAGCTCAGACATCAGTACTGATGACCAAATTCTGTTTTTCTGTCTATATCGGAATGGGTCATTTCTGCCTGACTTCAATCTGTGACTTGGCTCAGTTTGTCTCTCTCCATCAGTACTATTTCAAGTTCTGATCATTTCCCTTGATATTACATGACTGCTCTTGGAGATTTCCTAATTATTCTGACCCCTCCCCAGGTGATTGACAGTGGTGAACTCATTGACGGCAAAGCCAATGAATATGAAGTGCGGAGGCAGTAGTCTTTCTCATTAGAGTGTGGCACTTCAGTGATGTAAAATCTACAAGTCAAAAGTGAACCTGTGAAAAGTGTTTGATATCACTATGTACCCAGAGAGAATGGTACAAAACATGTTCTCATGGGTAGAAAGGCCCAGAACATTTGTACAGGGCCCTGGTGAGACCACACCTGGAATATTGTGTACAGTTTTGGTCTCCAGGTTTAAGGAAGGACATTCTGGCAATTGAGGAGTGCAGCATAGATTCACTAGGTTGATTCCTGGGATGGCAGGGCTGTCTTACGCAGAGAGATTGGGCTTGTACACACTGGAATTGAGGAGATTGAGAGGGGATCTGATTGAAACGTTTAAGATAATTAAAGGATTTGATAGGATTGAGGCCGGAAATATGTTCCAGATGTTGGGAGAGTCCAGTACCAGAGGGCATGGATTGAGAATAAGAGGTCAGTTATTTAAAACAGAGTTGAGGAAAAATTTCTTCTCCCAGAGAGTTGTGGAGGTGTGGAATGCACTGCCTTGGAAGACGGTGGAGGCCAATTCTCTGGATGCTTTCAAGAAGGAGCTAGATAGATATCTGATGGATAGGGGAATCAAGGGATATGGGGACAAGGCAGGGACTGGGTATTGATAGTGAATGATCAGCCATGATCTCAGAATGGTGGTGCAGACTCGAGGGGACGAATGGTCTACTTCTGCACCTATTGTCTATTGTCTAACACGAGGAGGTTGAATGAAGTTGATTTTCTCAAGAATTAAAGCCCAAGAAGGATTTTTTCTCCCCCCACCCACCAATGCAGCACTAATGTGTATTTCCGTTGACTAGAAAGTAGACCATCCATCTGATATTAACTCAGAGTTAATTCGTTCCAAGTTCCCAATACTTGGGCTGAGATAGTTGGAGCTTCACAGTGTGTGGGAAATCCATCCACTCGTATTCCCTCCACCTGTGCTACCAAACGTGTCCTACAGACCGGTGGGGAAGCATCAGGAGTGTCACCCATGGTTGCCTCCATAACCAGAGAAAACGAATTAATGAGAGACCCATCTATCCAGGGCCTGGGTGTGGATCGAGGGGCTGATGGAGACGGAAAGGACCGGGTCTGTCCTGGGTTTGCAGAGCCACAGTGCGTCCGGAGCTCACAGCAACTGTCTCTCATTTGTGGTGCAGACACCAGTGCTGATGAAACTCCCACTTGGAACACCGACCCTACCTTCTTCTTCTTTTGTGTTAATGGCGGCTTGCACCTCTCAGGAAGAAGCATTACTGCCACTGACTGTAATGGATAATGAAGGGAACGTGACAGGGATCAGATCCAAACTCCCAACCCTGTTTTAAATGAAATGTTCACCAGGGATCTACATGACTAAACTGTCCCTGCCTCAGGTGTCAGAATATCCTGCAAACTAGGCACCTCAGATCTCCCCAATAATTGCCTAAACAGCTTCTCACATTACAACAAATATCTGTGGTACACCACACCTTGATCCCATGTTCCCCCGTCACTGGGACCTCACAGAAATCACACCACCCGTCCCCATGCTCAGCAACCAGCGCTGAAGTGGGGTGCAAACCCGTATGTCCAAACCTCAGTCCAACCACACATCTGCCCTCTTGTTCCTTCCCAAAAGGTGCCTCCCCTGGACCGATGGAAACAAATTGTAATACCACCTCCCTCCCACAATTTCTGCTGTTTCCCAATCCCAGCCAACCTAATATAAGACTTGACATCATACTTTCCCATATTGACTATAATTCCTGCCTCCGACTTAGTAAGTGGCTGTTTTGCGAGAACATAGGCCTTGGTGAGACCACACCTGGAGTATTGTGTGCAGTTTTGGTCCCCTAATCTGAAGAAAGACAGTCTTGCCATAGAGGGAGTACAAAGAAGTTCACCAGATTGATTCTTGGGATGGCAGGACTTTCATATGAAGAAAGACTGAATCGACTAGGCTTATACTCACTGGAATTTAGAAGATTGAGCGGGGATCTTATTGAAACGTATAAAATTCTAAAGGGATTGGACAGGCTAGATGCAGGAAGATTGTTTCTGATGTTGGGGAAGTCCAGAACGAGGGGTCGCAGTTTAAGGATAAAGGGGAAGCCTTTTAGGACCGAGATGAGGAAAAACTTCTTCACACAGAGAGTGGTGAATCTGTGGAATTCACTGCCACAGGAAACAGTTGAGCCCAGGTCATTGGCTATATTTAAAAGGGGTTACATATGGCCCTTATGGCTAAAGGGATCAGGGGGTATGGAGAGAAAGCAGGTACAGGGTTCTGAGTTGGATGATCAGCCATGATCATACTGAATGGCAGTGCAGGCTTGAAGGGCCAAATGGCCTACTCCTGCACCTATTTTCTATATTTCTATTCATTACCCGATACACCCACATGTGCAATTACCCAACAGAACTGGACTACTATTCCTGCGCTCTCCAGAACATATAATTCAATTCCATTCCTAACTCTGGCCCTTGAACGTTTCGATTCCAAACTCTGCATTACCAAGGCAGAGTCTGAGCAAATCACGACTCTGTTCAGCTTAATAGACAATAGAGAATGAGTGCAGGAGTAGGCCAATCGGCCCTTCTAGCCAGCACCACCATTCACTGTGATCATGGCTGATCATACATAATCAGTACCCCGTTCCTGCCCTCTCCCCATATTCCTTGACCCCGCTATCTATAAGAGCTCTATCTAACTCTCTCTTGAATGCATCCAGAGACTTGGCCTCCACTGCCTTCTGGGGCAGAGCATTCCACATATCCACCACTCTCTGGGTGAAAAAGTTTTTCCGCATCTCAATTCTAAATGGCCTACCCCTTATTCCTAAACTGTGGCCTCTAGTTCTGGACTCACCCATCAGCAGGAACATGCTTCCTGCCTCCAGCGTGTCCAATCCCTTAATAATCTTATATGTCTCAATCAGATCCCCTCTCATCCTTATAAATTCCAGTGTATACAAGCCCAGTCGCTTCAATCTTTCAATATATGACAGTCCCGCCATTCCAGGAATTAACCTTGTGAACCTACGCTGCACTCACTCAATAGCAAGAATGTCCTTCCTCAAATTTGGAGACCAAAACTGCACATAATACTCCAGATGGGGTCTCACCAGGGCCCTGTACAGCTGCAGAAGGACCTCTTTACTCCTATACTCAATTCCTCTTGTAATAAAAGCCAGCATGCCATTAGCTTTCTTCACTGCCTGCTGTACGTGCATGCTTGCTTTCATTGACTGATGTACAAGAACATCTAGATCTCGTTGTACTTCCCCTTTTCCTAACTTGACTCCATTTAGATAGTAATCTGCCTTCCTGGACTTGCCACCAAAGTGGAGAACCTCACATTTATCCACATTAAACTGCATCTGCCATACATTTGCCCACTCACCCAACCTGTCCAAGTCACCCTGCATTCTCATAACATCTTCCTGATATTTCACACTGCCACCCAGCTTTGTGTCATCAGCAGATTTGCTAATGTTACTTTTAATCCCTTCATCTAAATCATTAATGTATATTGTAAACAGCTGCGGTCCCAGCACTGAACCTTGCGGTACCCCATTGGTCACAGCCTGCCATTCCGAAAGGGACCCATTAATCGCTACTCTTTGTTTCCTGTCAGCCAGTCAATTTTCAATCCATGTCAGTACTCTGCCCCCAATACCATGTGCCCTAATTTTGCCCACTAATCTCCTATGTGGGACTTTATCAAAAGCTTTCTGAAAGTCCAGGTAAACTACATCCACTAGCTCTCCCTTGTCCATTTTCATAGTTACATCCTCAAAAATCTCCAGAAGATTAGTTAAGCATGATTTTCCCTTTGTAAATCCATGTTGACTCAGACTGCTATCCAAATGTGTCATAATTTCCTCTTTTATAATTGACTCCAGCATCTTTCCCACTACTGATGTCAGGCTAACCAATCTATAATTCCCTGTTTTCTCTCTCCCTCCTTTCTTGAAAAGTGGGACAACATTAGCCACCCTCCAATCTGCAGGAACTGATCCTGAATCTATAGAACATTGGAAAATGATTAGCAATGTGTCCACGATTTCTAGAGCCACCTCCTTAAGTACCCTGGGATGCAGACAATCAGGTCCTGGGGACTTATCAGCCTTCAGACTCAACAGTCTATCCAACACAGTTTCTTGCCTAATATAAATTTCCTTCAGTTCATCCATTACCCTAGTTCCTCTGGCCACTATTGCATCTGGGAGATATTTTGTATCTTTGCGAGTGAAGACAGATCCAAAGTACCAGTTCAACTCATCTGCCATTTCCTTGTTCCCCATAATAAATTCACCCATTTCTGTCTTCAATGGCCCAATTTTGGTCTTAAATACTTTTTGCTTTTCACATACCTAAAGAAGCTTTTACTATCCTCCTTTATATTCTTGGCTATTTTACCTTCGTACCTCATTTTTTCTCTGCGTATTGCCTTTTTTATCTTCTGTTGCTCTTTAAAAGCTTCACAGTCCTCCGGCTTCCCACTTATCTCTGCTATGTTATACTTCTTCTCTTTTATTTTTATACTGTCCTTTACTTCCCTCGTCAGCCACGGCCGCCCCTTACTCCCCTTAGGATCTTTCTTCCTCTGGAATAAACCAATCCTGCACCTTCTGCATTATTCCCAGAAATACCTGCCATTGTTGTTCCACTGTCTTCCCTGCTAGGGTATTGTTCCATTGAACTTTGGCCAGCTCCTCCCTCATAGCTCCATAGTTCCCTTTGTTCAACTGTAATACCGACACATTCGATTTTCCCTTCTCCTTCTCAAATTGTAGGTTAAAACATATCATATTATGGTCACTAGCTCCTAATGGTTCCTTTACCTACAGGTCCCTGATCAAATCCAGTTCACTGCACAACACTAAATCTAGAATTGCCTTCTTCCTGGTAGGCTCCAGTACAAGCTCTTCTAAGAATCCATCTCGGAGGCACTACACAAACTTCCTTTCTTGGGATCCAGTACCATTCTGATTCTCCCAGTATGTTGAAATCCCCCATGACAACTGTATCATTACCTTTGCAACATGCCAATTTTAACTCTTCATTCAACTTACACCCTACATCCAGACTGCTGTTTGGGGGCCTGTAGATAACTCCCATTAGGGTTTTTCTACCCTTAGAATTTCTCAGTTCTATCCATACTGACTCTACATCCCCTGATTCTATGTCCCCCCTCGCAAGGGACTGAATATCATTCCTCACCAACAGAGCCACCTCAACCCCTCTGCCAGTCAGTCTGTCCTTTCGATAAGATGTATATCCTTGAATATTCATTTTCCAGGCCCTGTCCGCTTGAAGCCATGACTCTGTTATTCCCACAACATCGTACTTGCCAATTTCCAACTGAGCCTCAAGCTCATCTACTTTATTCCTTATACTTCGTGCATTCATATATAATACTTTTAATTCGTACTCCCCTCTCCTTTCATATCAATTCCTATTTCACTTGGCCATACTATATGATCTCTTCTTGAGCTTTCTACTCCTTTGATTCTGTTGCTTAACTCATTCATCTCAATGCAGACTAACGATAATGGCCAGAAATTCTGCTGTACAGACGGACAACCCATCTGTCAGCCTTTTCCCCACCTCAGCATTAAACCAGGGGATGAATACCCCAGAGCTCACCCGGTTACTCACCGGGTCTTCAGCACCATCTGTGAAGATGGGCAAAAAGAAAACCTGCTGCAGCTGTAAATGACCAGACACCCTCTCACCACCTACAAGATCCTGACTATCCCCCAGTAACGTCAAACCTATTCCCTCTTCCAGAAATTTCCACGGGAACTCCAGGCTAGCTCACAGTTGGGCTAATCCGTAAATCCCAGGACATCTCTCGCACATATTCCCTAATTATCCGCCCGAAACAGTTACCACTCCGCTACCCGCTCCTACCTGCGGCCGATCCGCCAGAGCCTTTCGTCCACTGAGCGCATGCGCGATTTTCGGAACCCAGCTGTGATCTTTACGCCTGCGCATTTGATCGCTGGGTCACCGGCGGCGAATTCTGGAGCGCGGAGACCTCTGGGTAGACAAGCTGCCAATCAGAATCAGGTTTAATGTCACTGACATTAATCCCGTAGAATTTGTTAACATTGCGGCAGCAATACAATGCAATGCACAAAAGATAACTCTGAATTACAGAAAGATTATATATAATAGTTAAAGTAAGTAAGTATTGAAAAATAGAAATAAAGAAGTTAGGAGGCAACGTTCATGTGTTCAATGTCCATTCAGAAATCGGATGGCAGAGGGGAAGAAGCTTAACAGTCCAGTCCCTGTCATCGAGCTCCTCTGAAACTTATGCTCAGGATTGTCAATTGTATGTGGATATTGGCCAACTGAAATGTTGTGCAGCTTCTAATCCCTTATTTGCAAGTATATACTTCCCATGATACATTCTTACAGCTTACAACGACTGACACGAAGTCCTGGAGGAACTCAGCAGGTCAGGCAGCATCTATGGAGGGGAATAGAATGTAGACACTTCAGGGTGAGACCCTTCATAATCCGCTCTCTAGGTCTCCGTATTCCCACTCTCCCACTAATCCCACCCCCTCGCCCGTCCCAGAATCGGCCCCTTCCTTTTGTCTCTCCACACCCCCCTCCTCTGAGTAGTTCACTTTTCACTCCCCCCCGTCTTTGGATACCTCCATCAGCACCCCCCCCCCCCTCCATCCTGTCTCTGTGTCTCTCCGATATCTCTCACCCATTTACCCCCTCTCTCACTGAGTTGCTCTCTTCTGCCCTCCCCTTCCATCCCCACTCAGTCTGGTCCCCCCCTTTCCCCACACCTCCATCTCTACATCACCCACTTCTCCAAACCCCCACAATCTCCATCACTGGGTCACCCCTAAACCTGTTCTAAATCTCCACTTATCAGTGTCCCTGGATTACCCTTCCTCATCTCCCTACCCCCATCTCTTGTTCACCCACCTACTCACGCGTGCCACTCCTCTTCTCTCCTCAATTCCGGATTCTGGATCGCCCCTTTCCCTGGGTCTATCCACCACCCCTCTCAGCCTTCTCCACTCCACTCTCTCCATGTTTCCCCCTTCTCCCTTCTTGCCCCTTTCCCCCATTCCTTCCCTGTCACTTGGTTGCCTCATTCCATCCTCACCCCATCTCTGGATCACCCTCTTCCCTACCCCTGATATTTCTGTGTCACTCCACCCACCCACATTTGGATTGCCATTTTCTACCCTTGTGTCCACTCAGGGTCACCCCCTTCTCACCCCCCCCAGCCTCCGGATCTCCCCTTCCCTCATCCCCTAACTATGGGTTGTCTCCTACCCCTCTGCTTGGGATCTCAATTCCCCTCCTCCCTGTATCTCCTTCCCTGCCCTATCTCTGGCTCTTCTCCTTCCCCCCTCCCTGTCTCTGCTCCTCCCCTTCCCAGTGCCCCGTATCTTGGTTGCCTCTACTGACCCTCTCTGGGGCTTTCTTCCCTATCTCACCCCTCCTATCCTCCTTAATTCCCCATCTGAGTCACTGCCTTTCCCTGTCTCAGTGACAGACCCTTCCCCACTATGTTTATAGGGTACCTTGCCTCACCTTCATGCCCACATCTCTGGATCACAACCAGCCTCATCTCTGGGATTTTGCCTTCTTCTTCTTCCCCACATTTCCAACCAACCAGCTCCCCATGTCTGGTATACCTCCATCTCCCAACCATCGAATATGGAACATGCCTTCCAACCCAACCCGTCCCTTACCCCCACTTGTTCCATCCCTCCACCCACCTCTGGGATGTCCCTTCCCCCTTCTTACCCACCCCACCTTCCAATTTGGGATGCTCCTTCTGCCCCGACTTTGGGACACTCCCTTTCTCCTGGCCCTTCCCTCCACTCCATCTCTAATCACTTTGCTTCCTCACATCCCCCATCTTGTCTCTTTAATTACCCTAATGCTTATCTCTTCCCATGTCTGGGACTCAAACTCTTTCCTCATTCTGAGGAACACCTCCCTACACACAATCGGATAGCTCTGGTCACCAGACTTGAATGACACAGATCTAGCCCTCAGCAGACCACAAACCTCCAGGTTCATCTCCGGCTTTAGATATGTTCTTGCAGGCACACATACATCCACATGTTTTAATGAAGTCAGTGGCAACTGTGGCGTAGTCATTCAGAATCAAAGAGGAATCCCCGAATACAGTCCAGTCCACCGATTCAAAGCAGTCCTGTAAGTGCTCCTGCGCCTTCCTTGTCCAGACCTTCTTGGTCCTCACTACTTACTAGTGGTGCGGTCTTCAGTCTCTGCCTATACTCAGGGTGTAAAAGTACAGCCAGGCGATCGGACTTTCCAAAGTGTGGGTATGGGATGACACTGCTGGTGTTCTCCAAGTGAGGACTGATGCAAAAATGGCCAGCTTATCTTCAAATTTCATCTCATTTCTCATTGCTTTTTTGGTCACATTCTGCTGATTTTTATTAACTTCCTAATCCTCTAGCTTCCCCACTATTTCAGCAATCCATGCCTGGCCGCTCCTTTGGTTTGATGCTCTCCAACTTTCCTTGTCAGCCACGGTTGCCTCATCCTCCCCTCAGAAAACTTCCCCTTCTTTGGGATGAACCAATCCTGAGTCTTCTGTTATGAATGTACCACAGCTCTGAGGGGCCGAAGGGTGCGGGGCAGCCTCCTCCTTTGTGAGAATCGCAAGATCACTGTTGGGTTGGGCCAGGGGGCCCAGGAAATGAGAGAGAGACGTGCGGAATGTCTCGTTTCCCCGGTGATGCAAAGCTACAGGACATGGCCATTGTCTCCGGAAGGCAAATTTGTGGATTGGAGACTGTGCTACGTGAACGCCCTCAGGCAAAGTGGGCTGGTTGAGGGAGAGATTGCATCACCCCCAACCTGATTGACATCTATGACCCTGTGAGTCAGGATAAAAGAGGGTCTGTAGGAACAGCCCCTCAGACGCACCAGAAGAAATGTTAAGTGACCACGTAATAGCAGGAAGTCATCTGAAGGAGGCCACGTGCGTTCAGTTCCTTTGCTGGAACTGGTGGCTGGAACCACGGAAAATGGCTTTTAGCTAACAACGGGGAAACCCACTCCCCTGACTCAACGGATTGGCATCATAAAAGACCTGGGCAAGTTTAAACCGCCTCTCTCTTAAACCCAAAACAAACTAACAGTGACTGTTATATTTCCATCAGACAATACATTATCCCCCAAGACAACGATAGAGCTATCTCTTATTGATTATTATTATACCCGCGCTTTAGATTTAGTATTGACGACGTATATTATCTGTATGTTTGCATTAATCTTATTTTTGTGCCCCTTTATCAATAAATACTTTTAAAAATAGTACCAGCAGACTTCAACGGACTTCTCTATCCTTGCTGGTAAGTGACCCAGTTACGGGGTTTCGTAACACTTCCGAACTACTCGCAGAAACTCCAGCTCTACTGCCATCCCAGCTAATGCCCACTTCCAATCCACATTGCCAGCTCCTCCCTCATGCCCCTTTAGTTATCCTTCATCATCATCGTTACGTGCCGAGTCGTATGACGTGGGCGATCAAGGTCTCCATCACCATGATTGTTCTTGGCAAATTTTTCGACATAAGTCCTTTGCCATTACCTTCTTCTGGACAATGTCTTTACAAGATGGGTGGCCCCAGATATCAACAATACTCTTCAGAGATTCTCTGCTGCATTCAGTGATCACATAACCCAGACTTGTGAAATGCACCAGGTGGTCATGTGACCATCCACCAACTGCTCCCATGGCTTGACGTGACCTGATGAAAGGGCTAAGCAGGTGCTACACCTTGGCCAAGGGAGAACTGCAGGCTCGTGGAGGGAAGGAATGCCTTTGGTAGAGACATATCTCCACCCAGACACACAAATTACCTTTACTCCTCTGAAATATCGATGCATCTAATTTTAGCTCCTCCCTCTCAGGCATAGGGCTCAGCCTCTGTCAGTCATTGTCCCTGGAATTAAGTGATGGGACCATGTGTGGAGTCTCACCCAGTGTCTGACCCTGTCTTTGGAAGTATGTGATGGGATGGTGTGTAGATAGAGCCTCACCCTGTGTCTGACCCTGTCCCTGGGAAGGTATTGAATGCATTCCCACACTGTGCCTGTCCCTGTGGGTGTCTGATGGGACAGCGTGAGGCGAGGATCAGGATTAAATGTTTCCCATCTGCTGAAATCTCCAGTTTGGGGAGGCCCACCAGAGGTTTCCCCCAGAGTTGAGGGTGTGTGGGTCGGGGTGTATTGCTGCTCTAGGTGCTTACAAAGGCTTGTCTGGTACTGGGGATTCTGGTGGATCATCAGTCCCTCTTTCCCTCTGTCCCTGGGAATCAGAATCAGGTTTATTATCACCGGCATGTGACGTGTCTGCCGAGAGTCAGTGGTCTCACAATCAGGAGTTGTGATGTGCACCAGCTGTTCATACGACCATCCACCACCTGCTCCCATGGCTTCTGGTTACCCTGATAGAGGGGATAAGCAGGTTCTAAACCTGATGGTGTGTGGAGGGAGCCTCACCCTGTGTCTGACCCTGTCCCTGGGAGTGTGTGATGGGATGGTGTGTGGATGGAGCCTCACCCTGTGTCTGACCCTGTCCCTGGGAGTGTGTGATGGGATGGTGTGTGGATGGAGCCTCACCCTGTGTCTGACCCTGTCCCTGGGAGTGTGTGATGGGATGGTGTGTGGATGGAGCCTCACCCTGTGTCTGACACTGTCCCTGGGAGTGTGTGACGGGACGGTATGGAGGGAGCCTCACCCTGTGTCTGACCCTGTCCCTGGGAGTGTGTGATGGGATGGTGTGTGGATGGAGCCTCACCCTGTGTCTGACCCTGTCCCTGGGAGTGTGTGATGGGATGGTGTGTGGATGGAGCCTCACCCTGTGTCTGACCCTGTCCCTGGGAGTGTGTGACGGGATGGTGTGTGGATGGAGCCTCACCCTGTGTCTGACCCTGTCCCTGGGAGTGTGTGATGGGATGGTGTGTGGATGGAGCCTCACCCTGTGTCTGACCCTGTCCCTGGGAGTGTGTGATGGGATGGTGTGTGGATGGAGCCTCACCCTGTGTCTGACCCTGTCCCTGGGAGTGTGTGATGGGATGGTGTGTGGATGGAGCCTCACCCTGTGTCTGACCCTGTCCCTGGGAGTGTGTGATGGGATGGTGTGTGGATGGAGCCTCACCCTGTGTCTGACCCTGTCCCTGGGAGTGTGTGATGGGATGGTGTGTGGATGGAGCCTCACCCTGTGTCTGACCCTGTCCCTGGGAGTGTGTGATGGGACAGAGTGGGGTGAGGATCAGAATTAAATGTTTCCCATCTGTTAACAGGTGAAGCCTCTCCTGAAAATTTACAGTTCCGGGAGGCCCACCAGAGGTTTCCCCCAGAGTCGAGGGTGTGTGGGTTGGGGCGTGTTGCTGCTCCCTTTCTTTACAAAGGCTTGTTTGGTGCTGGGGATTCTGGTGGATCATCAGTCCCTCTTTCCCTCTCTCCCAGGGAATCAGAATCAGGTTTATTATCAGCGGCATGTGACGTGAAATGTGTTAACTTAACAGCAGCACTTCAATGCAATACATAATCTAGCAGAGAGAAAAAAAATGACAATAAATAAAATAAAACAAAATAATAATAAATAAACTAGTAAATCAATTACATATACTGAATAGATCAAGAAAAATGTGCAAAAACAGAAATACTGTATATTTAAAAAAGTGAGGTAGTGTCTAAAGATTCAATGTCCATTCAGGAATTGGTTGGCAGAGGGGAAGAAGCTGTTCCTGAATCTCTGAGTGTGTGCCTTCAGGCTTCTGTACCTCCTTCCTGATGATAACAGTGAGAAAAGGTGCTGAGGTCCTTAATAATGGATGCTGCCTTTCTGAGACACCGCTCTCTGAAGATGTCCTGGGTATTTTGTAGGCTAGTACCCAAGATGAAGCTGACCAGATTTACAACCTTCTGCGGCTTCTTTCAGTCCTGTGCAGTAGCCCCTCCGTACCAGACAGTGATGTAGCCTGTCAGAATGCTCTCTACAGTACATATATAGCAGGTTTTGAGTGTTTCTGTTGACATGCCAAATCTCTTCAAACTCCTAATAAAGTATAGTCACTATCTTGCCTTCTTTATAACTACATCGATTTGTTGGGACAAGGTTAGGTCCTCAGAGATCTTGACACCCAGGAACTTGAAGCTACTCACTCTCTCCACTTCTGATCCCTCTATGAGGATTGGTATGTGTTCCTTCATCTTACCCTTCCTGAAGTCCACAATCAGCTCTTTCATCTTACTGACGTTGAGTGCCAGGTTGTTGCTGTGGCACCATTCCACTAGTTGGCATATCTCACTCCTGTGCGTCCTCTCATCACCACCTGAGATTCTACCAATAATGGTTGTGTTGTCAGCAAATTTGTAAATGTTATTTGAGCTATGCGTAGCAACACAGTCTTGGGTATATAGAGAGTAGAGCAGTGGGCTAAACGCACACTCCTGAGGTGTGCCAATGTTGATTGTCAGTGAGGAGGAGATGTTATCACCAATCTGCACAGATTGTAGTCTTCCAGTTAGAAAGTCAAGGATCCAATTGCAGATGGAGGTACAGAGGCCCAGGTTCTGTAACTTCTCAATCAGGGTTGTGGGAATGATAGTTTTAAATGCTGAGCTATAGTTGATGAACAGCATTCTGACATAGGTGTTTGTGCTGTCTAGGTGGTCTAAAGCCATGTGGAGAGCCATTGAGATTGCGTCTGCCATTGGTCTATTATGGCGATAGGCAGATTGCAGTGGGTCCATGTCCTTGCTGAGTCAGGAGTTCAGTCTAGTCATGACCAACCTCTCAAAGCATTTCATCACTGTCAATGTGAGTGCTACCGGGCGATAGTCATTAAGGCAGCCCACATTATTCTTCTTAGGCACTAGTATAGTTGTTGCCTTTTTGAAGCAAGTGGGAACTTTTGCCCGTAGCAGTGAGAGGTTGAAAATGTCCTTGAGTACTCCCGCTAGTTGGTTGGCACAGGTTTTCTGAGCCTTGCCAGGTACTCCACTGGGACCTTCCACCTTGTGAGGGTTCACTCTCTTTAAAGACAGCCTGACATCGGCCTCTGAGACAGAGATCTCAGGGTCATCAGGTGCAGCAGGGATCTTCACAGCTGTAGTTGTGTTCTCCCTTTTAAAGTGGGCACAGAAGGTGTTGAGTTCATGAGTAGTGAAGCATCGCTGCCATTCATGCTATTGGGTTTCGCTTTGTAGGAAGTAATGTCTGGCAGACCCTGCCAGAGTTGCCGTGCATCCGATGTCACCTCCAACCTCACGGTAGGCATTCTTGTTGGTGGTGTAGCAATGGTCCAGTGTGTTGTTTCCCCTGGTATTGCAAGTGATCTGTTGATGACAGTTGGTTAGTGATTTTTTTCAGACTGGCCTGGTTAAATTCTCACAAAATGATGGTGAAGGCATTAGGGTGTGCTGTTTCATGTATGTTGAGACCATTGCTCAGATCATCTAAAGCCTGCTTGACATTGGCCTGAGGTGGAATGTAAACTGCTACCAGAATGAGCCCAGAGAACTCCAGTGGTAGGTTAAAAGGACTGCACTCTACTGCTAGATATTCCAGGTCTGGTGAGTAGAACTGGGACAGCACTGATATATTTGTGCATCAAGAAGAGTTGATCATGAGGCATACTCCTCCACCTCTGCTTTTGAGAGACTCTACAGGTCTATCCTGAGGGGTATAGTAAACCCGTCGATCTGAATTGCTGGATCTGATATGGAAAGGGTTAATTTGGGGGAAGGGTAATGTTATTAAATTGGGATTTGGGGAAATATATTGGAATTAAATGAGGACTTGGTGAATTTCATTGGATTAAATGGGATTCAGGATTTACCGTTGGATTATATCATTTGGATTGTGTACGGATCCCCTGCAGACTGGAGTACTGTGACTAGTGAGGTGCCTCAGGAGTCAGTGTTGGGCCCTCTGTTATTCATTATTAATGTGGCAACATTGCTTTTGCTATTAAATTAGTGGGGTTTACTGAGAGTGAATTTGGTGGCACTGAATTACAAAGGCATCTTGATCAGTCAGGGAGATCGGTTGAGGAATGTCAAATGGTTTTCAATTTAGATCAGTATGAGGTGACGCATTTTAGACATTCAAACCAGGGAATGAGCTGCAAGAAGTGTTTGAGGTAAGTACAATTGCAACATTTAAGACATTTGGATAGCTACATTGAGGGGAATGGGGTAGGGGGTTATTGGCCAAACATGGGCAACTGGGACTACTAGGGAATATGCTGTGGTCAGCATAGCCCAGGTGGGCTGATGGGTCTGTTATTATGCTGTATTACTCTATGACTCTATGAAGACAATGTGCGCTTTGTAGGTCTTGGGACAGGCCCAAAATGTAAAGAATGTGAAGAGACAAACTGACCCAAGTCACAGATCAATGAGGGCAGAAATGACGCATTCTCAGACAGACAGGAGGACAGAGAATTTGAGGTTGTGTCCTGATGCCTGAACAGTGTTCTGTTAGAAGATGAGGAGCTACTTCTCCAAGTTGTGTTGAGCCTTGCTGTAACAATGTGACGTTAGATGTCACTGTTATGAGTGATGAACAGACCTGATGGACAATGGGGTGCTGAGTTTGCAACATCAAATCATTGACTACTTTTGGGGCACGAGGCGTGGAAACAGTAATTGCAGTCACATTTAATGGCACCTGGGCTACCCTGAAATCTGTGCGATTCAGAATTGGCCTTCATTGCCCAGGCGACCAAATGCACATGCGCAATGGTACCAGATGATGCGCATGCGCTCAGCGGACACAGGCTCCGGGGAATCGGCGGCAGGTAGGACCGGGGCTCCGGGCGGGAGTTTCACCATCACCGGCGTCCGCACCCCGACTGGGGGACAATTGCTGTGAGATCCGAATACACCGTGGTCCCGGCCTTTCCCGTCTCTCTCAGACCACGATCCGTACCCGGGCCCGGGGAGATTTCGGTTGATGAATGAAACTATTCAGACTCTGCCGAACTCCAGCTCTTTAAAAACTCGGGAAAAAAATAACAGACTCCTCTATAACCTTTAGTTCTTGAGCTTCGCATACACCGTGGTCGGACAATACCGGTCCATTCCATCCGTCTGTCAGCCCTGTGATCCGTACCCAGGAACCCGGGAGCTCTGCAGCCTTTCTATTTCCCCAACACTATCTGCCCCCCTCACCAATCTTTGAATCATCTGCAAACTTGGCAACAAAGCTATCTATTCCATCATCTAAAACCATTGATATTTAGCGTAAAAAGAAACACCGACCCATGCGGAACACTGTCACGGGCAGCCACCCAGAAAAAGGTCATTTTCTTCCCACTTACTGCCTCCTGCCAATGCTCTAACCATACAGTTTTGCTTGTAACTTGGTAAGCAGCCTTATGTGTGGCACCTTGTCAAAGGCCTTCTGAAAGTCCAAATATACAGTGCGTCCTTCTTTATCTATCCTACTTTTAATCACCTCAAAGAATTCCAACAGGTTTGTCAGGCAAGATTTTCCCTGAAGGAAACCATGCTGACTTTGTCTTATTTTGTTTGGTGTCACCAAATACTCAATAAACTCATCCTTAACAATTGACTCCACCGTCTTCCCAACCACTGAGGTCAGGCTAACTGGTCTTTAAGTTCATTTCTGCTGCCTTCCCCCTTTCCTAAAGAGTGAAGTGACATTTGCAATTTTCCAGTCCTCTGGCACCATGCCAGAGTCCAATAATTTTTGAAAGATCATTTCTAATGCTGCCACAATTTTTAACGCTACTTCTTTCAGAACTGTAGGGTGCAGTTCATCTGTTTCAGATGACTTAGGTCTTTCAACTTTTTGAGCACCATCTCTCTTGTAATAGTATCTGCACCCACTTCTCTTTCCTCACTCTTTTCAACATCTGGCCCACTGCTAGTGTCTTCCACAGTGAAGACGGATGCAAGATACTCATTTAGTCCATCTGCCGTCTCCTTGTCCCCCATTATTATTTCTCCATCCTCATTTTCTAGCTCCCAATCTTCCCAATCATACTGTCAATTGTGATCACACACCCAATCAAAACTTCCCGATCTCTGTCTTCCCACTATTTTTTCCTTTGTTGTATGCTCTCTCTTTTGCTTTTACATTAGCTTTGACTTCCCTTGTCAACCACGGTTGTACTATTTTGCTATTTGAATATTTCTTTGTCCTGGGTAACGAATGACCTGTAGATTTCACATCACTAAAGTGCCTCACTCCAATGAGAAAGACTACTGCCTCCCCTTCATATTCACTGGCATTGCCATCGATGAGTTCACCACCGTCTATCACAGTAAGAGGAGTCAGAGTTTTTAGAAAGTCTCTCGGAGCAGACATGTAATATCGTGTGCTCTTTGTAGGGCTGTGGGACATGACCAGAACTGGAAATAATACCAGCGTTCCTTCTGCTTTTTTTTAATCAGCTGCACAGTCTGCGCAGGAAATGTGTATTGTGCAGCCCTTTAAATAAACATATGGAGGAAAATCCCAGCTGTGTGGTAACAAAGGCTTTCTGCGCCAGAGCATTTCAGTTACTGTACGGCCGCGCACCCACACAGCTTAGAGTAAACTGATTAATACCAGTGGAGAGAGTCAAACTGAGCCAAGTCACAGATTGAAGATGGGTAGAAGTGTCCCATTCTTGTGCAGACAGGAAGACTGTCAGAGAATTTGATGATCAGTCCCAATGCTTGATCTGTGCCCAGTTAGAAGACGACTTCTTCTCCCAACCTGGGTTGAAACTTACTGTACAATGTGATGTCAGAGCTCACCATCCAAAATACAAAAATTATATCATCTGAAATGTTGTCCTTCACCCACTGATGTCTTTTGTAGATCTTTGAACAAGAAAAAGAAATTTTGAGCAGGAATATCAAATATAACAGCATGTTAGTGTTGTTATCTCTGTCCAGAAATTACCTTTGCAACACCAATATATCTGTTGTTGATCCCTGGAGATGAAGATGTATCTCATCCCAGCTGGAAACGTGCTAAGTGTCTGAAAAGACATTCTCTGTTGTAACTCAGTGAAATCCACTGGAACTGGGTACTGAGAGCACACCAGCATTTGTTCATTAGAGAGAAGCTCTTCAACTGCATTGATTGTGCGAGGAATTCACTATGTCTGACATCTGACTTGAGACGTTGTCAGACAGTTGAGAGAGAACTGTAGGAAAGGGTTCACTCGCTCATCCCATCTGCAGAAACACCAGTAAGTTCACACTGAGGAGAGGCCATTCACTTGCTCGGACTGTGGGAAGGGATTCACTCGGTCATCTGATCTTGTGACACACTACATTCACACCAGTCAGTTCACACTAGGGAGATGCTGTTCATCTGCTCTGGCTGTGGGAAGGGGTTCACTCAGTCAGTGAACCTACAGAGACACCAGCGAGTTCACACAGGAGAGGCCACTCTGCTGTTCTTTGTGTAGGAGGGGATTCACTTGGTTATCCAACCTACAGACACACAAATCAGTTCACACTGGAGAGAGTCTGTTCACCTGTTCTGTGTGTGGGCAGGGATTCACTTTGTCATTTCAACAGAGATCCTGTTCCCCATGAGCCTTTTTAAATCCATCCATTCTGTTCACCTCTCGCTCTCCCTGTTGTGATGGGTTCTAAACAGTCATCACTCTGTGGGTGAAGAGTTCTCCCTTGAATTTCTTGCATGGTTCTGCAGACTGAAGAAGATGATGAACTGACTGTAGTTATGCTTGACATGTTCTTGACCAAGTAAGAATGACTTTGATAGTTAACCTCTGTATTCCCTGTTCATCTCAACTGTATGGGTAATTGTCACTACTTCTGTATCCAGTTGGTTATTATGGATTGTCCTATCTGTAATAATAGTTTGGTTATAATGTAATTTGTAGGCTTCTGACTCTAAAGCTGGATTAGGTTTGTATTTATAATTAGGTACGGTGTCTTTTCTGAGTTGGTATTTTAAAGCAAGATTTTTATGAATGATTGCTGTGTAAATAATCAGATTGGGTGAAACTGCTGCAGGATGCTGTAATGTGTTGGATTGTTTCTGGTTTTTCTTGGCGCATTTTGCTTTCATTTTGTATTTTTTGTACTTCGTATTTTTGATATTTTTCGTGTTAACTACCTGGCCCTGTATTTCCACAAGGAACCCCTTATTTTCTGAGAAAGGCTTCCAACTTTGAGCCAAGCACTTGACGCTTCCTGGTCGATCTCTAGTCTGCTCAGATCGTGGGAACATCTTCCACGGAGAGTCATGCTCTTCCATTGGTTAACTTTTCCTTCTGTACTGATAATTTCTTCAAAGTTCTGATAACAAGGGTCACAATACCCAGTTGCGGATAGAGAGAATCTGTATTTACAGACAAATATATTTTAATGGTTCAACTAACAAGCATGTAAATTCATAAACTAAGTACCTGCGTGCACATCCACTGGGTTACCCTGACTCTCTTGAATAATCAAAGAATAGAGAAGGTAATAACTGGGTAAGGAGTCTAAGCTGGTCAGGTATTCCTTTTCAATCTTGCCCCAATCACCACATGTCCAACATGAAATTGCTCATAAATGTGTCAATGATGGCTATTCTTCAGAGTAGTCGCTGTCTTGCATTCAAAGCCTCTCATTTTTATGTACTTACCAGTTCAAATTTTGCTATCCAATCTCGTTGGCTTGAGAGAATCTTATTGGCTTGTGCCACCATATTGGCTCTGGACCAAGCCAGTATCCAGCTATTGCCCTTTTCTGCAAGTGACAAGTGGTAATTTATACCTCCTTGTTCTAATACAGTTACCAAACCAGTTACCAGCTTGAATCACTCAGGGCAGACACAGACCCCCCCCCCCCCCCACACAATTCAAAAACCTGCATGTTATATCATACTAAAGAATACCTCACAAATAATTTCTTATTTGGAAATTATCTCTAGTCCAGCAGATTACCTGGAGCATCACTGTGTTTATTTTAAAACATTTACTCAGCCATGTAAAACCAGTTCAAAAAAGGGTGGCTTCAGAGCAGCTTCACTCAATATTTCATTTGTCAAATAAGTGTGTTTCTTAATTACTCTGTATATTCCATTGATGTATTATTTCCCTTGCCTCCTCCACAACTCGTGTGCAGTCTGCAGTCAAGTGGTGGAAACTCGGTAACAATATAGTCCCACAAATATTGGTCCATATCCCTGTGTTGGATGGTGAGGTTCTCCTTTGATACCGTGCCTACTGTTGGCAAAAGGCAGGTCATGCTTTACGAGCCTGACTGAATTTTTTGAGGATGTGACTAAACGCGTTGATGAAAGTAGAGCAGTAGATGTAGTGCATATGGATTTCAGCAAGGCATTTGATAAGGTCACCCCATACAAGGCTTATCAAGAAAGTAAGGAGGCATGGGATCCAAGGGGACCTTGCTTTGTGGATCCAGAACTGGCTTGCCCACAGAAGGCAAAAAGTGGTTGTCGACCGGTCATACTCTGCATGGAGGTTGGTGACCAGTGGTGTGCCTCAGGGATCTGTTCTGGGATTTCTCTTCATGATTTTATAAATGACCTGGATGAGGAAGTGGAGGGATGTGTTAGTAAATTTGCTGATGAAAGGATGGGGGTGTTGTGAATAATGTAGAGGACTGTCAGAGGTTACAGTGGGATATTGATAGGATGCAAAACTGGGCTGAGAAGTGGCAGATGGAGTTCAACCCAGTAAGTTTGAGGTGGTTCAGTTTGGTCAGTCAAATATGATGGCAGAATGTAGCATTAATGGTAAGACTCTTGGCAGTGTGGAGGATCAGAGGGATCTTGGGGTTGACTCTGTGATTAAGAAGGCATATAGTGCATTGGCCTTCATCAACCGTGGGATTGAGTTTAAGAGCCGAGAGGTAATGTTGCAGCTATATAGGACCCTGGTCAGACCCCACTTGGAGTACTGTGCTCAGTTCTGGTCACCTCACTACAGGAAGGATGTGGAAACCACAGAAAGGGTGCAGAGGAGATTTACAAGGATGTTGCCTGGATTGGGGAGCATGCCTTGTGAGAATAGGTTGAGTGAACCCAGCCTGTTTTCTTTGGAGTGATGGAGGATGAGAGGTGATCTGATGTGTATAAGATATTGATCATGTGGATAGTCAGAAGCTTTTTCTCTGGGCTGAAATGGTTAACACGAGGGCACAGTATTAAGGTGCTTGGAAGTAGGTACAAAGGAGATGTCAGGGGTAAGTTTTTTATGCAGAGAGTGGTGAGTGCGTGGAATGGGCTGCTGGCGACGGTGGTGGAGGCAGATACGATAGGGTCTTTTAAGGGGCTCTTGGATAGGTGCCTGGAGCTTAGAAAAATAGAGGGCTATGGGTAACCCTAGGAAATTTCTAAAGTAAGTACATGTTTGGCACAGCATTTTGGGCCGAATGGCCTATATTGTGCTGTAGGTTTTCTATGTTCTATGTAAATGTTTTGACTCTTACATAAACACACGTGCATGCACACACACTCCAGCCACACAAAGTTAATGTTAATCAGCAATGTCTGGTTTTAATTAACTGGTGTCCACAACTCCAGGAAGCTATTGTTCAGGGCTGCATTTTAAATTTAATCTGGTCAATTGCTGAACCTCTCACTTGTCTACTGAAAGGCAGCAAGCATCCAGATGACCCTGTGACTCTTAATGAAGAACAAATGGAAGGTTGGCAAAGTTTAAAGATGATACTAAGTACAACATTTGCATTTGGGATTTCTGATACGGATGGACCATTGACCCTGTATGTCTATGAGAAACATGGCCATGTGACAGCAGATTATATTCAAGATCATGGAAACCGACAGCATCCTGTTGGGTATTACTCTTCCAGATTGGACTATGTAGCATTAGGATGAGGTTCATGTCTACAGGCAGTGCAGGCAACCTACCTGGCAGTCATGAATGTTTCTAACATAGTGCTGAATCACACTTTAAGTGTTCAATGTCCACAATTAGTGCATAGTTTACTGACTATGAACAGGGCCTCTCAAATGACAGCTGCTCAGTGCTGGTGGTGGAAGTGGTCCACTATTCTTGAGGCACCTAATATCATCATTCAATGAGCGAGTCCAGCAAATCCAGCTGCACTTGTCAGTGGACATGGAAGATTATGATGATCATGACTGTACTAGGACAATAACATGTCAAGAAGATGCAAATTATCATAAAGAAGTGCGTTTATTGAACCCAGAGCTGATTCTGCGCACTGCTCATTCCTCAACCATTGAGGAGGAATGTGAATGGTTGTGACAGAAAATTAAGTTATGACCTCAGCTAACATGGTTCCTAGTACCTTTGCACAACGGACAGAACTGAAAGCTTTGATTGAAGCCTGTAAGCCAGCAGAAGGAAAATAAGCTAACATGGTTTGACAATATGATTTCAGAGTTGTTCATAACTTTGGATATTTATGGAGACAAAGGGGATTTCTTTCAGCCATGGGAACTCCAATCAGGAATGATCATCCAGCATGAGAACTTATGGACCTCATACAACTACCATCAGAAGTTGCTGTACTGAAATGTAAGGGTCACTCTATAATGATCACAATGGAAATCAGTGGAAACACCTTTTGCAAACAAAACTGGAAAAAGAGCAGCAAGAGAAGGAATAAAGGAAATAAAAGAAAACCAGATAAATAAAACCATGGAAACCAAGTTAAACACTGTATCACAAACACACACACACACACACACACACACACACACACACACACACACAAGATATTCAAGAAATGGAAGATCAGTGCTCAAATGAAGGGAAGTTGCACTGGGTGGAAAATGGTGAGTTGATATATAACGATGGAGTTATGAAACTAGTGATAGACTCGTGGTCCTAAATGAACTGCTTCCTCATCTGGCACAGTAGATACACTGCTTGGGGCACATTGGAGTGCAAAAGATGGTCAACAGATTCTCCCAGTGGTGGTGGAATCCGAAGTTCAGGATGCAAGCTGGACAAACAGTTGTATGATGTGTCAGAAAACAAACCCTGGATCAACAGAAAAGATACCACAACTAGGGGTTCCTGCCCACTTGATTCGTTTTTCCACCTACAAATGGACTACATTACTTTTACCAAAGTGCCAAGGATATTCAGATGTGTTAGATGAGTGGACAAATTTCAAGATGTTTGGAAGCCATCCCAGCAAGAAAAGCCACTGCCACACACAGAGACAGAGGACTATATCCCACGATGGGGATTGCCATGTCACGCTGACTCTGACCAAGCAACACATTTCACTGGAATTACATTGGCTGATGATCATTGAATGGTCTTTTCATTGCTCACATCATCCAGAGACATCAGGACAAACTGAGGTAATGAAAGGTATCAAACAGTGGCTGGCTTCATATCACAAAGAAGGCGTACCATGGCCTGCAGCTCTTCCTTTGGTACTATGCAGCATCAGAGAAACCCCAAACGAGCAAACAAAATATAATCTAGGGTGACCTGCGTCACTACCAGGAGCTCTCGATCTCAGAGAGACTAAAATGCACATTATAGCAGACAGTTTAATTTATTATTTTATAAAACAAACCCAACTTGTTCTCTCTGTTTCGCACCAGGTTTCTGCTGCTTGAACTGGCCCATCATTTTGTCAAGGTAACAACGGAGATGGTTGCCATGCATAAAATGGTTCTTCAAAACTGTGTGGCATTAGATCTTCTCTTAGCAGTTCAGAGAGGAACATTTGCAGTAAGGAATGTTACACTTGTATACCAGACACCCCAAAGACACTGTTACTCACTATTAAAATTCATCATATTCATTGTCATAATCTACATTTCTGTGTTTGATTAAAAGCAATTATTATGAGAATAGCCCAAACTAGTATGTATTCCTAATATATCCAATCATGATTTAATACTATAAATGCTTTTAAGAGCACATAAATTCTTTGATATTATAGAATTGAAGTAGGTTTTAATTACTCTGTAACATAGATACTTTAAAATTTTCTGCCTCTGAATTTTCAGATGTGTTTCTAACAGTGAATCTTACAGAAGCAGAATCAGGTTTATCATTACCAGCATGTGACGTGAAAGGGGGGGACTGCTGGAATCTTTTGTTTTTTAATACTTTTTATAAAATATTAGTTGAATTAATGCAAAACTAAAATCATTGTTTTTAACTGACATTTGCGTTTTTAATAATTTTGTATCCTTAACATATTTAGTGTTTTTCACTGTATCTGATGTCTCCACTTACTGACAGAAAGTGGTATAGCAGTTACATACACCTTTTTGTTGTTTAATTGGCTAAATATTAACACATGACAGGTATTATAATTGTGTAGTCTTTTGATAGTTTTTTTTATCTAAGGAATTTCTTCAGCTTGAGTATAAAGGTAATAGATTTCTCAAATATGCCATCTTTTCATTGAATCTCTTTAACCTCAGCTTTGATTCTCTGCTCCTCACTTAGTTTCAAATGCTCTTTATCTTCGTTTAAACTTTAAATTAAACAACAGTGAAAATTGAAGTGTCTCGCTCATTCCTGAACTTCTGAACTCAAGGATCACAAATAACAAGATTCGACAGGAGAAACGGCTTCTCTATTTTCAGTCGAGTGCACAGCAGAGACAGTATGGAGTTGAGGCACAAGATTTAAGATAGGACTGATTTATTTCTAACAGATCCACAATATTTAACTCCAGTCCAATTAAAGGCCAATGTGATCAGAACAAATCCCTCCCGTGCCCAGTGACCAGGGTTCAGTTCCAGGTGTGATGAACAGCAGAATCTGACACCAACAGTCACTCTTCAACTTGCAGCTGGATTCACCAAACATAATGGTTAAAAGTTCAACACAGAGTTAATTAAACTGTCTCCCCTGTGTGAACTCGGTGATTTGTCAGCAGGTGGGACGACTGAATAAACATCTTTGCTCACACAGAGCAGGTGTGAAGTCGCAAATATACCTTCAGTTGCGATGATCTCCTCTCACAGACCGAGTGGGTGAATGGCCTCTCCCCAGTGTGAACTCTTTCATCTCAACTGAAGGTACATCAAAAAGTGAATCCTTTCGCACAGTCTGAGCAGCTGAATGGTCTCTCCCCAGTGTGAACTCGCTGATGTGTCTGTCGGTGGGATGACAGAGTGAATGTCTTACCACAATCTGAGCAGGTAAATGGCCTCTCTCCTGTGTGAATGCGCTGATGTACTTTCAGCTGAGATGAGACAGTGAACTCCTTCCCACAGTCTTAGCAAGTGTACCGTCTCTCCCCAGTGTGCACTTGCTGATGTGACGGAAGGTCAGATGACTGAGTGAATCCCTTCTCACAGTCTGAGCAGGTGAATGGATGCTTCCTGGTGTGAACTGCTTGGTGTGTCTGCAGGCTGTAAGACTGACTGGATCCCTTCCCACACACGGAACAGGTGAAAGGCCCTTCTGTGTGAACTCACCTGTGTTTCTGCAGGTCAGATGAGTGACTGTGGAAGAAATTTTGTTACTCGCTAGATACTAAGGGGTTATAGAGTTTTTTCTTCACAGCAGTTGTTCTGTACTTGAACTGTGGAAGAAAATACCCACACTGTATTGAGCAAGAAAGGGTTAATGATCTTCAGATGTAAAATTAAAGTCTACTGTGACCAATATACTCTGTGCTGCTGACAATGTGCCTTTCAGTCAGGCTGATTAAAATAACTATGTTTGTATTTGTTCTAAGGATCATCACATGTCTGATATACTCTTTTGAGAAATTAACACTGAAGTAAATGTGTAACTGCTGAAGGACATATCCTGCAACTTTGCTACTCAGCAGAATGGCCATTGAAGTTCCTCCTTCTGATTTATGTGTTTTTCTCTCGTATGCTTGGGATATGAATAAGAGTGTGACGCATTGTCAGACAGAGTCTTGGAACTCTGCTTTTAGGAGGGTGAGCTCTCCATGACGTCATGTTACAATAAAGACTTTCTAAAGCGATCTCTCTTTGTGTCCGAGTAATACCTTTTCCACAACAGACTGAATCCCTTCACACAGTCTGAGCAGGTGAACGGCCTCTCCCCAGTGTGAACTGATTGGTGTGTTAATAGGTCAAGTGACCAAATGAATCCCTTCCCACAGTCTGAGCAGGTGAATGGCCTCTCCCCAGTGTGAACTTGCTGTTGTACCTTCAGTTGATGTGACCGAGTAAATCCTTTAACACAGTCTGAGCAGATGAATGATATCTCCCCACTGTGAACTGATGGGATGAGTGAGTTAGTCACTTTGGATGGTCTGAGCAGGTGGAGGGTCTCTCCCTTGTGAGAATTTGCTCCCACACACGCAACACATGAACAGTTCCTCTCCCTTATGCACTCACTGGTGTGTCTATGGGGCGGCTGATTGAGTGAATCTCTTCCCAGACATGGATCAGGTGAATGGCTTGTCACTGTTGTAAAATCTTCTATATATTGTCAGCTTGGATGACAGAATGACTCTCTTCCTGCAGTCAGAACAGGTGAACCCTCTCCCTGTGGTGTGAACTTGCTGATGTATCTTCAGGCTGGATGACTGAGTAGATCCCCTCCCACACACAGAACAGGTGAATGACCTCTCCCCAAGGTGAACTCACTGGTATGTCTGAGGGTCGGCTGAGTGAGAGAATGGCTTCCTACACTGAGAGCAGGTGAATGACATCTCCCTGCTGTCAATTCTCTGGCAATGTATCAAGCCAGAGGTCAGATGCAGTGAATCGCTTGTACAACTAATGCTGTCTGTTGAATAAATGCTGGTGTGCTCTCAGTACCTGGTTCCAGTGGATTTCATGGAGTTACAACAGGAAACCATTTCAGACACAAAGCATGTTTCCAGCTGGGATGAGATATTTCATCATCTACAAGGATCAACAATGAATATATTGATGCTACAAAGGAAATACCTGTGTAGTGGCAGAAAAACTGACTTGCTGTGTTTGAGGTTCCCATTCACAAATTCTTTGCTGTTTCTAACCTGTAAAAAAAGATTTACAAAAGACATCAATGGGTGAAGGCAGCATTTCAGATGAAATAACACCGGACAACAATGATTCTGCTTCCTGAATACCTTTAGGTGTACCTTATGAATTTTGAGCTACTAATCATGAAAATCGCCATGAAATTTCCCTATCATGCACCAGTTTTTGAAATCACTTATGCTTATTACTTCAATTCATAATTCAAGTCAATTAAAATGTTGCCTACAATGTCAGCTGGAAAGTTTCCTATCTTGTCCAGGGATGCCTGGACATGCTCAGGCGGCATGGCTGCTGCATGACAGGACAGGTTTTAGTAATAATTATTGGGTTCAGGGCTGTAAGGATGGAATTTGCTATCACCAGGCACAAAAAGTTCTATGAAGGATTTTGATATTTGAAACAGATGCTTCCCAGAATAACTAATGCCAAGATTAAGGAAGGCATTTTTGTTGGTCCACAAACCAAACAGGTCAGTGAATACAGGCAATTTGAAGAATTTCTAGTGGGACCAGAGAAAATCACATGGAAGGCATTCAAGGAAGTTGTTGAAATTTTTCTCGGCATCTACAGAGCACCAAACTACATGCTTATATGCTTCAAGCATATGAAACCATGAAATGCAACATGTCACTAAAGGTTCATTTTCTGCATTCCCATTTAGATTTCTCCCCTGCAAATCTTGGTGCTGTAAGTGATGAGCATTGTGAGAGGTTTCACCAGGACATTGCAGTCATGGATAAAAGATACCTGGGCAACTGGAATCCATCAATGCTGGTGAATTATTGTTGAAGCATGAAGCCTCAGACACTGAGTACAAATGAAAATCATTAACAAGATATTTTTAACTTAGTTGTACTATTGCAAAGTATCAGCACCATGATGCAATTAAACATTATATTCAATGAAAGTTAATTTGTTGTTTTTCCAAATTCCTATGTGATACAAGTAGTCTGAAATTATATTTGTGTTCATCTTCAAGCAGTCTATCATCAACAAAAAAAAATTCTGAGAAAGCAACACTTTTGAAAAAATTTGTTGTCCAGTGTAATCTTAGTCTCCATGACATCACACTGCTACAGCGAGGATCAGCACAAGTTGGAGGAACAATTCCTCATCTTCTGACTGCCCGGAGATCAGGTATCCCGAATGACCATCAAATTCTCTGACTGTTACTCAGTTTGCATCCAATGAGCCATTTCTGATTGTCTTCAATCTGTGACTCGGCTCAGTTCGTCTCCCTCTCTCTCCCTGAGTGTTAAAGTCGAATCTGAATAAAACTCGGGAGATCAGCTTCTTATCATCACCACAGTTTATTGTGCACCCTCCTGCAGGAGTTTGAGACCTAGTTGTCGAAGGGAAGGTGCGTAAGTACTGCCACCCTCCGACAAGTAGAGTAACTCAGGTTATAAGGTATATTTATACATAGTAAGTCCCATGCATTACTGTTGCAAGATGTTATTAGAACTGGTATGCCCACCAAGTCTGTTGGTGCAAAACTTACTTAGATAAGAGAGTCCGCTACATCAAAGTCTAATTACAGATGGATGTACTGTCCTGTCCTTATTGGTGAGTCTTCCTCCCCTCCCACTCAAACAAAGGTACAATGTATTTAATATTTATCAAATTCCCAATGTTTCTCTGCAAATTAAAAGGGAACCAGCATAAGCCTGTTTTTTTTTTCTAACTGCTGAAGACAGAGTTCACTTCAGTTCAAAAATTCCTGTTCAGTCCCAATTATTCTTTTAGCCAGAGGTCACACAAGTTCAAAATGATTTTCTTATATCCTCAATTCCTCATTAGTATTATTTCAGGTTCTTGTCATTTCCCACAGCATTACAAAGACCACAGGATACTACATGGCTGATCCGGGAGATTTTCTAATTACTCTGAACCCTCCCCCCAGGAGACTGACGGTGGTGAATTGATCCTCCAATGACAATTACCCAATACGCGCATACGCAATTTTCAGGGACGCTCTGCGACTTTTACGCCTGTGCATCGATCACTTTGACTCGGTAAGAAATGTCTGAGAGCCGCAAGCCATGAACAAAGTTTACGCACACGTTTTTATTGTTACATACACATTTTGTTCCAAACATTTTATATAAATGTTAAATACATCTACAGTATGCAATAATATTTATTCATGCATGTACTTTTTTAAACTGTTGATTTGTATTAGATTCCGTAATCATAATTTACATATTTTTATGACAAAAACAGACAATGCTACAATTATCAGGCTATTAAAGCTGCTATTTACTGCCAGTAGAGATTCTTGTGGATCTCTTTCTTGGCTGGGAGTTGTTGAAAATCTGGCTGATAGGTTGTCAAGGCTGTACGAATTAGCTCCGTCAGGTGTTGATTTGTAAGGATTGCACAATGCTTTGACTTGACAAACTTCAATACAGAGTACAGTGATTCACAGCAGTATGTTGTGCTGAAAATTGAGATGAGTCACACTCTAGTTTTCTTCAGTTTCGGATATTTTATTTTTGAAACTTGTTTCCAGAACTCAATTGTAGACTGGGATTTATGGATCATCTTTAGACCCAGGTCCTCCTGTAATTCCACTAGTTCCGTTTCCACAGCAGATGATTCTGTAACCAGAGGTTCAAGAATTGGACATCCATCATTGACCACATCAACCATGAATGGATTTACAAGAAAGGCAAAGCAGGGCTTCAACTTCTGCAGGTCATCAAACCTGGCTAGGAAATTATCAAGCAGTCCTTGTAATTTATCTTTGTATTCTTCCAGTTTGTGGTTTTATATTTCAATATCAGGGAATGCATTTACTCTCTTACTGAGATTGGGAAAGTGATTGAAGTTACTTGACAATATGTCTCTTTGAAAAATTCTTATTTTATTCTGAAAGCTGAAAATTATCTGAGTAAGATGAAAAACAATCTTATCCTTCCCCTGGAGTGTCATAATGGGGGGCGTTGGGAATGGACCCAAATGCAAGACACAGACACGTAAGTACTAGGAAAAGGACGGGACAAAACTAGGGGACGGGACAGGTCGCAGACTAGGCTAGGGAAGCAGGACCAGGATGAGGGACTGGAAACAAGGAGCCTGGGCATGGACTCCGAGCCCGAGACTGGACAAGGACCCAGAACCTGGGTCTTCACTCAGACTCAGACCCCAGACCAGGCGAAGACGTGACAAGGCCTGGGGTCTTGGAGCTTGAGGCCTGAGGCTTGTAGTGTTGGGGTCTTGAGGCCCGAGGCTTGGGGTCTTGAGGCTTGCATAACTCAGAGGCTGGAAGCTTGGAGACAGACCAGGAACTGTACATCAACATAGAGCCATGACTTCTCCGACAACCCGGGACTCATCTTTAACAAGGCACTAACATGAGACTGGACAGTACATAGACATAGAGCCGGGGCTTATCCTTCAACAAACCAGGGCTCAACTTTCACTCCACACCAAAGTGGGACAGGACCATCCGTTGGGTAACGGCAGAACAGACTGACTTACCCAACGGAGGCAAAGACAGGACAAGACAGATTCCCCCCGCAGAGCAATGACAAAATGGCCTGACTTACCCCACGGGGCGAGGACAGGAAGAGACAAACACCGAAGAACGACAGACAGTTCCAACTCTGTATCGGGGATACTCTGAGTCACAGTTACGGCTAGCAACCTTGACTGGCTACGGAAACAACCGGATACCTACCTAGCTCAGAGTGGTTGACGGCCACCCAGATGGACCGGGAAATGGCCAAATCTGAACAGCAATGACAGCTCTGACAGCAAGGCTCCAAGAAGCAATGTTTCTCCATCCCAGACTAAAGATGGCAAATAGCCATTCTAGCCTTCCACCAGCTGTTTGCTCCCAGGGAAGCTCGACAAGATGAGACCCCACCACATTCAACCCCAGGGCCACTTATATTCGCAGCCCCCAGATGAGCATCAGGTGCTTATGTTAGTCCAACCGAAACAAGGGACAGCCGGAGGACCCAGAGTCTGCAGTCCACAGACTGGACCGTAAACCGGAATGCGGACTGTAGACCGGACCCTGACATGGAGTGCCAAGTTGAGAGTTTTTAGATGATTGATTATGTCAGTAAGGAACATCAGATCTTGCATCCATTCATCATTTTCCAGTTGAGGATAGGATCTTTTCTTTAAGAAAAGTAATAATAGGCTCCAACAGATCTACAAACCTACTCAAGACATTGCTGCTTGACAGCCACCTCACAATGCAGTAGAAAGAGACATCACTGGGTTTATCTTCAAGCTCCAGTTCTTCAATAATATTTTTGAACTGGAGGTGGGTCTTCCCAGTTAAGGGTATGAAATTGACTATTTCAAGGACTGATTTCATAACATCATCATACTTGAAGTATCTGGCTGCTAGGTGTTCACAATGAATAATGCAATGAACAGGGAGAAACTCTGGAAAGCTGGGATCACTTTTCATAAGTGCAATTAATCCTGCATTCTCCCCACCATTGCAGGTGCTCCATCTGTTGCAACACTGACACGTTTATTCCGTGGAACATCAGCATTTGTTAAGGCTCTGTCAAGCGCATTTTTAATGTCAACACCATGAGTTGTTTCTTTTAATGCCACCAAGTCCGACATCTCTTCTTTCACAGTTACATCAGAGGAAACATAACGAAGAAATACCGCCAGCTGTGGGTTGTCTTGTATGTCTGCAGATTCATTAAGAACTAAGCTGAATGCAAGGGAATTCTTTACATCATTTTGCATGTTGCCTGCAACATATAACCATATAACAATCACAGCACGGAAACAGGCCATCTCGGCCCTCCTAGTCCGTGCCGAACTCTTAATCTCACCTAGTCCCACCTACCCGCACTCAGCCCATAACCCTCCACTCCTTTCCTGTCCATATACCTATCCAATTTTACCTTAAATGACACAACTGAACTGGCCTCTACTACTTCTACAGGAAGCTCATTCCATTCTGAGTAAAGAAATACCCCCTCGTGTTTCCCTTAAATTTTTGCCCCCTAACTCTCAAATCATGTCCCCTCGTTTGAATCTCCCCTACTCTCAATGGAAACAGCCTATTCATGTCAACTCCATCTATCCCTCTCAAAATTTTAAGTACCTCGATCAAATCCCCCCTCAACTTTCTACGCTGCAATGAATAGAGACCTAACTTGTTCAACCTTTCTCTGTAACTTAAGTGCTGAAACCCAGGTAACATCCTAGTAAATCGTCTCTGCACTCTCTCTAATTTATTGATATCTTTCCTATAATTCGGTGACCAGAACTATACACAATATTCCAAATTTGGCCTTACCAATGCCTTGTACAATTTTAACATTACATCCCAACTTCTGTACTCAATGCTCTGATTTATAAAGGCCAGCGTTCCAAAAGCCTTCTTCACCACCCTATCTACATGAGACTCCACCTTCAGGGAACTATGCACTGTTATTCCTAGATCTCTCTGTTCCACTGCATTCCTCAATGCCCTACCATTTACCCTGTATGTTCCATTTGGATTATTCCTGCCAAAATGTAGAACCTCACACTTCTCAGCATTAAACTCCATCTGCCAACGTTCAGCCCATTCTTCTAACTGGCATAAATCTCCCTGCAAACTTTGAAAACCCACCTCATTATCCACAACACCTCCTACCTTAGTATCATCGGCAATCAGCAATGATCTGGGAGATACGCCTCTCTGTAGTGTGGCGTGAAACTGGTGTTTGTGCTATCAGTCGCTGAAGTTTTGTGTTATTTAGATCTAACACTGCAACAACTTCAGCTATATTCTTCTTAACAAATTCGCCATCAGAATATGGGTGTTTAGCACAAACAGTATTCCACGACATAACGAAACTAGCTTCAGTCATTGTATTGGCTTCCTTACTGAACGTTGTCAACAGTGTCTGCTGGCTATTTAGAGATGATTTTAACAGTTAATTTGTTTTTCCATAATTCGGATTTACGTGGATAATCAGCCGAAAAGTGTTTGTGACTTGTTTCATAGTGGTGTTTCAAATCACTGGCTTTGTAATGACTGAGTGACACATTGCAGATAAGACACAAAGGTTTACCTCCTTTAACGGTGAATGCAAAATCTTCCTCCCACTGTGGCTTAAAATGTCTGTTTTCATCTTCATATTTTCATTTCTTACAATTTGATGACACCATCTTCCTTCACAAAATTTTCACAGACACTTGTAAACAAAACTTGTATCTGCAGTGTACCAACTAGGTCTGCACAATTCAGCGTCCTGTGTTACACTGCGTTAATGTGCATGACGTGAGTGAGGTCGAACCTAGGCTCACTAACACTTTGAGCGCCAAAGGAAGTAGATCTACGTCTGCACTACTTTTGCCTTCAGCGCAGAAATACGCCAGGTATTTTGAAACTGACGACACATCTATTGTTAGGAGAATTTCAGATGGAGATGAGAAAGCGTACAGGAGAGAGATACACCACTTAGTTGAGTGATGTGGCAGCAACAACCTTGCACTCAATGCCAACAAGACCACAGAGCTGATAGTGGACTTCAGAAAGGGTAGGATGAGGGAACACAAACCAATCCTCAAAGTGGGATCAGAAGTGGAGAGAGTGAGCAATTTCAAGGTCCTGGGTGTCAACATCTGTGAGGATGTAACCTGGTCCCAACATGTCGATGCAGCTATAAAGAAGGTGAGACAGTGGCTATAGTTCATTAGGAGTTTGAGGAGATTCAGCTTGTCACCCAAAACACTCGAAAACTTCTACAGAGCATTCTGACTGGCTATATCACCAACTGGTATGAGGGGTGCTAGTGCACAGGATCAAAGTAAGCTGCAGAGAGATGTAAAATTGGTCAGCTTTACCATGGAAACTAGCCTCTGTAGTATCCAAGACACCCTCAGGAAGGCTGTGTCCATCATTAAGGATCCCCACCACCTAGGACGTGGCCTCTTCACACTGTTACCATCGGGAAGGAGGTACAGAAGCCTGAAGGCACACACTGAATTGAAGGCAATTCAGGAACAGCTTCTTCCCCTCTGCCATCTGATTTCTGAATGGATATTGAACTCATGAACACTACCTCATCATTTGCTCTACTTATTTATATATATAGAATGGGTTTGTTTTGGTCCATATTTATTTATCATGTATTTCATTGCACGACATATGCCGGTGATATTAAATTTGATTTTAGTTGACGAGACTGAGGTTTGGACATACGGATTTGCACTCCACTTTGGCACTTGCTGCTGAGCATGGGGACGGGTGGTGTGACTTTTTGTAAGTCCCTGAGTCAGTGGAAAATATGATCATGGCGTGGTGTACCGCAGATATTCGTTGAAATATGGGAAGCTGTTTAGAGGGAGATCTGAGGTGCCTGGCAGGATATTCTGGCACCTGAGGCATGGGTCGTGTCAGTCCCTGGTGAACTTTTCATTCGAAGCGGGTTTGGGAGTTCGGATCTGATCCCTGTCTCTCTCCCTTCATACTCCGTTACAGTAGGTGGCAGTAATGCTTCTTCCTGAGAGCTGCAAGCCGCCATCAGCACAAAAGAAGAAAGAGGAGGTAAGATCGGGGCTCTGGGCGGGAGTTTCAGCAGCACAGGCGCCCGCATCGCGGCTGAAGGAGAATTGTTGCGAGCTCTGCACACACTGTGTTCCCTTTCAGCCGGGACAGTCCCGGTCCGTCCACCCCACCCCCGTCTCTCTCTCAACCCCACGATCAGTACCCGAGTCCGACTGAAGATTTCTTTTGATTAGCGACGGTGCTGACGCCATTTTGCGGCGCATGCGCATGTTTGGGACCGTGACGAATAGACAGCTATCTAGTTCGTGGGGAATTCTGGGTACAGAGGGAACCATGGGCGTCCTTCCAGTGCTTCACGGCCTGTTCGTGGGAAGCGCAGGCGGAGGGAACGGGAGTGAACGGATTAGGACCTCAGAACAAAAACCTATACTTCTCTGATGAAGATTGAACCCTCCAGTCACTGTAAATGTCAATTAGTGTTGCATGGAAAAAGAACAAAGTCCGTCCATGGGCTTTAATTCTTGAGAATAGACAACAGGTGCAGGAGTAGGCCATTCGGCCCTTCGAGCGAGCACCGCCATTCAATGTGATCATGGCTGATCATCCACAATCAGTACCCCGTTTCTGCCTTCTCCCCATATCCCTTGATTCCACTATCTTTAAGAGCTCTATCTAACTCTCTTGAAAGCATCCAGAGAATTGGCCTCCACTGCCTTCTGAGGCAAAGCATTCCATAGATCTACAACTCTGGGTGAAAAAATTTTTCCTCAACTCCATTCTAAATGGCCTACCCCTTATTCATAAACCGTGGCCTCTGGTTCTGGACTCCCCCAACATCGGGAACATGTTTCCTGCCTCTAGCGTGTCCAATCCCTTAATAATATTATATGTTTCAATTACCTTTGTTCTGCCTCCTCTTGTTCTGGGACATTGTACCTGTGAGAAGGTGTTTTGTATAATTCTCTCGGGGTACGTAATGATATCAAACACCTTTGTCCTGGTTAATGAGTGGCCTGTAGATTTTACACCACTATTGTGTCACACTCCAATGAGAAAGACTACTGCCCTCCCCTTCATATTCATTGGCATTGCTGTGGAGGAGTTCACCACTTTCAGTTACTGGGGGTGGGGGGGTGCGGTCAGAGTAATTGGGAAATCTCCAAGCGCAGCCATGTAATTTCATGTGCTCTTTGTCATGCTGTGGGATATGACTGGAACTTGAAATAGTACTGATGGAGAGAGACAAACTGAGCCAAGTCACAGATTGAAGTCAGGCAGAAATAACCCATTCTGATATAGACAGAAAAACAGAATTTGGTCATCAGTACTGATGTCTGAGCTGTGCCCAGTTAGAAAATGAGGAATTGTTTCTCCAACTTGTGTTGAACCTCACTGTGTGATATCAGAGCTCACCATACAGACTGAAACGTATCTCATCTGAAGTGTCATCCTTCACCCATTGATATCTTGTGTAAATCTTTTTACAGGTTAGAAACAGCAAAGAATGTGTGTAGGGGAATCTCAAACACAACAACAAGGGATTCTCTCATTCAGCCAACCTGCTGAGACCCCAGTGGAGAGAGAGGTCATTCACCTGCTCTGTGTGTAGGAAGAAATTCACTCACTGAGCCAAACTGCAGACTCACCAGTGAGTTCAGAAGGGAGAGAGTGTTCAACTGTTCCGTGCATGGGAAGACATTCACTTGGTGATGTGATCTGCTGACACACGTGTGAATTCACACTGGGGAGAGGGCATACATCTGCTCAGACTGTGGGAGGGAATTCACTCTGTCATCCCATCTAATGGCACATCAGTCAGTTCACACTGGGGAGATGCCGTTCTTTTGCTCAGATTGTGGGAAGGGATTCACTCGGTCATCTCAGCTAAAGGTCCATCAGCGAGTTCACACTGGAGAGAGGCCATTCACCTGCTCAGATTGTGGGAAGGGATTCACTCGGTCATCTCAACTGAAAGCACACCAGCGAGTTCACACAGGAGAGAGGCTGTTTACCTGCTCAGACTGTGGGAAGGGATTTCCTTATTCATCTCATCTGAAGGCACATCAGAGAGTTCACACCGGGGAGATGCCGTTCACCTGCTCAGACTGTGGGAAGGAATTCTCACGATCATCACAGCTGAAGGTACATCAGCGAGTTCACACTGGGGAGAGGCCGTTCACCTGCTCATACTGTGGGAAGAGTTTCTCTCAGTCATCTCATCTGAAGGCACATCACCGAGTTCACACTGGGGAGAGGCCATTCACCTGCACAGACTGTGGGAAGGGATTCACTCTGTCATCCTACCTTCTGGCACACCAGTCAGTTCACACTGGGGAGAGACCGTTCATCTGCACAGACTGTGGGAAGGGATTCACTCGATCATCTCAACTGAAGGTTCATCAGCAAGTTCACACTGGGGAGAGGCCGTTCACCTGCTCTGATTGTGGGAAGGGATTCTCTCGGTCATTTGAACTGAAGTCGCATCAGCGAGTTCACACTGGTGAGAAGCCGTTCACCTGCACAGATTGTGGGAAGAGTTTCTCTCGGTCATCTCATCTGAAGGTACATCAGCGAGTTCACACTGGGGAAAAGACGTTCACCTGCTCATATTGTGGGAAGGGATTCACTCAGTCATCTCAACTGAAAGCACACCAGCGAGTTCACACAGGAGAGAGGCTGTTTACCTGCTCAGACTGTGGGAAAGGATTTCCTTATACATCTCAACTGAAGGCACATCAGCGAGTTCACACTGGGGAGAAGCCGTTCACCTGCTCAGACTGTGGGAAGAGTTTCTCTCAGTCAACTCATCTGAAGGCACATCAGCGAGTTCACACTGGGGAGAGGCCGTTCACCTGCACAGACTGTGGGAAGGGATTCACTCTGTCATCCTACCTTCTGGCACACCAGTCAGTTCACACTGGGGAGAGACCGTTCATCTGCACAGACTGTGGGAAGGGATTCGCTGGGTCATCTCAACTGAAAGCACACCAGCGAGTTCACACAGGAGAGAGGCTGTTTACCTGCTCAGACTGTGGGAAAGAATTTCCTTATTCATCTCAACTGAAGGCACATCAGCGAGTTCACACTGGGGAGAGGCCGTTCACCTGCTCATACTGTGGGAAGAGTTTCTCTCAGTCATCTCATCTGAAGGCACATCACCGAGTTCACACTGGGGAGAGGCCGTTCACCTGCACAGACTGTGGGAAGGGATTCACTCTGTCATCCTACCTTCTGGCACACCAGTCAGTTCACACTGGGGAGAGACCATTCATCTGCACAGACTGTGGGAAGGGATTCGCTCGGTCATGTCAACTGAAGGTCCATCAGCAAGTCCACACTAGGGAGAGGCCATACATCTGCTCTGAGTGTGGGAAGGGATTCTCTCGGTCATTTCAACTGAAGGCGCATCAGCGAGTTCACACTGGGGAGAGGCCTTTCACCTGCTCAGACTGTGGGAAGGGATTCACTCTGTCATCCTACCTTCTGGCGCACCAGTCAGTTCACACTGGGGAGAGACCGTTCATCTGCACAGACTGTGGGAAGGGATTCACTCAATCATTCCACCTTGTGACGCACTACCGAGTTCACACTGGAGAGAGGCCGTTCACCTGCTCAGACTGTGGGAAGGGATTTCCTCAGTCATTTCAACTGAAGGTACATCAGCGAGTTCACACTGGGGAGAGGCCGTTCACTTGCACAGACTGTGGGAAGGGATTCACTCGGTCATCCCACCTTGTGACGCACTACCGAGTTCACACTGGGGAGAGGCCGTTCACCTGCTCTGAATGTGGGAAGGGATTCACTCAATCATCCCACCTTGTGGCACACTACCGGGTTCACACTGGGAAAAAGGTTTAAATAAGCTGCTTCCTGGATGTTTAACCATCACAGTCGCTGAAACCAGATGCAAAGTGACTGTTGGTGTTGAACTCTGCAATTATTGCTGCTGCTCATCACACCCAGTTCTGCACCCTGGTCACTGCGCATGGGAAGAGTTTCTTCTGCTGATGTTCACCTTTAATGGGACTGGAGTCTAATATTCTGGATCTGTGACTAATACATCTACTTTAAACTTTGTCTCAGGTGCTTAGTGAATCTCAACACAGTCAGTGTACAGTAGAGAGTCAACTCAGCCCAGCTGGTCCCTGCCAGAGTTTCTGTTCCATGACAGTCCTTTTAAATTTGTTTCTGTTCACTTCTCGCTCTCCCTGTGGTGAATAGTCACCTCTCTGAGTGAAGAGGTTTCCCTTGAATTCCCTGCATGACTTTCTGCAGACTGACGAAGGAGCTGACTGCAGTTACATCTGACATGTTCTTCATCCCTCAAATCTCTGCGTTGAGGCAGAATGACATTGGTAGTTAGCCCTCTAGTTTAGCAATCAATCGTCTGCTTGTATTTTAAGTTGTCTTTATATGCATAACAATTTAATATGCCTCCAGTAGCTGTACAAAGTATAATTATGAAAGTTTCTTTGTACTTTATCAAGTGAGCAAGTGTTTTCTCATTGGTTGATTTTTACTGAGTATTGCCTAAGTGTTTTCTAATTGGATTATTACTATCTATAGATTTGAATGGAATTTCTTTTATCTTTGGAGTTAGCAGTTTTATGTTTGGTGTTATCTTTACTTTCTCTCTGTTCTTTACGTATTAGACCCCTATCTCAGTTCTGTTCCTGTTCTATCAACTTTGAATAAAACAATCATGAAGGAACAAGTTTTATGCCTTGTTTCTGACTTATAAAAGAACCTCAGATTTAAACACCAAAATCCAGCAGGTATTTGAGACTGGGAACACAGTACTCGAGCATATTCAATACTCAGCAGAAGGGAGGAGGAGGATGGTTTTGTTCTTCACATGGGTGGATATCGATGTAGGGACAGTGATAGGAAATGAAGCTGTGTGGAAATAATTAACAGCAGGGGAAAGAGCACGTGGGTAGGAATGGTCTCCAGTACCCTAGGTGTCTCAATAGCACCAAGCACAAATGGGAAATAATCAGGGAGGTAAGAAGGGAATTGTGATTGTTATTGGTGATTTTAATCTGTTGGTTGATAAAACTAATCAAACTGGCAATGTAGAGTGGAAGGGGAACTGTGGAGTGGTCAGGGATTATTTTGTACAGCAGTATGTTACAGAACCAGCCCAGGAACAGGCTGTTTCACATGTGCTTCTGTGTAATGAGGTGGTATTAATAAGAGATCTTCCGGCAAATGATTTTCAAGGAAGAAGTGAACACAACATGGGAGAATTCCAGTCACAGTTTGAGGCTGAACACTTGGACCCAGAACCAGTGACCTCAGCCTACATAAGGGCAATTACACAGGTGTGAGAGTGGAGTTGTCTTGGGTGGATGGGGTAAGTAGGTTCAGGGACAGGTCAGTGGACGGGCAGTGACAGATGTTCAAACAGCTGGTTCATAACACTCAGCAGACGTTGATCCCAATTGGACAGAGGGATCCAGTAGAAACATGAACCAACCGTGGTCATCCAAGATCATCAAGGTAAATATAGAATCAAAGAGCATAGAAAGAGGTGAGGCCAGAGGACTGAGAACATTTCAGGAACCAGTAGAAAAAGAATAAAACTACCAAGGAAAAGACGGGTGAGCACCTTGCATAATGTAAACATTAAGTTAGAGCCTCATTTCAGACTCCCATGTCTTCCTTTGAATATTTTGAAGTTGCAAAACATAACAAATGGGACCCCCGTACTGCAAGAGGAGTTGATGGGAAAGAGCTTGTCAGAGGGGTTCGGGAAAGTTTTCTCAATCAGTGTGTAGAATTTCCAACTCGAGAGAGAGTGATAATAGATGTCCCACTAGGGAGTGAGCCAGGGCAGATGACAGAGGCTTGTGTAGCAGATCAGTTTGCAGCTAGTGATCATTAGTTTCAAGGTAATGAAGGAAAAGGTTTGGGCTGGTCTTCGGGTTGAAATTCTGCATTGGAGAAAAGCCAATTTTGATGGTAATCAGAAAGAATCTGGCAAGTGAGAGTTTGGAATGCGTTGTTTCCTGCTAAAGGTGTACTTGCAGGTGGGAAAGGGAAATTTTGAGAGCAGAGTTTGTGTACTTATGTCAGTGTAAAAGGCAAGAATAACTGGTTTATGGAACCTAGGTTTTCAAAAGATATTGAGGGTCTGCTTAAGAAAAAGGAAGTGCATTGTAGGAGTAGGCAAGCACGAACAAATGAGGTACTTAAAGAGTATAAGAAATGCCAGAGAATACTCAAGAAGGAAACTGGGAGGGTTAAAAAGAGGCATGAGGTTGCTCGAGCAAACAAGGTGAAGGAGAATCCTTTGGGCTTCTCGCAGACCATGTGGGAGGATAATGCAGAAATTTTAGATGCCCAACCAGACTTAGTTAAAACTTCCTTAGCCACAGGGGATGTTTCAGAGGATTGGAGGATAAGTAATGATGATCTGTTTAACAAAGGCTCTAAGAATAAGCCGTGAAATTATAAGCCAGTGGGTCTGATGTCAGCAGTGGGGAAGTTACTGGAAGGTATTCTAAGGGACTGTATATATAAGTATTTGGATAGACAGGAACTGATTAGGGATAGTCAACATGGTTTTATGCTTGGTTGGTCATGTCTAACCAATTTTATAGAGTTTTTCAAGAAGCTACCTGGACAGTTGAAGGCAAGGCATTGAATGCTGTCTTTATAAACTTTAGCAAGGTCTTTGGAAAAATTCTGCATGGTCAAGGAGGTTTAGTCGCTTGGCATTGAAGATGAGGTAGTAAGTTGGAATAGATGTTGGCTTTGTCTACCTGGAGTGCACTCTGTAACTGTAACACTATATTCAGCATTCTGTTTTCCATTTTATAACCTCAGTGTAATTATATAAAAATGAACTGTTTGGGTGGCAAGAAAATAAAAGCTTTCCATTATAGTTCACTATCCGTGACAATAACAAAACTATTTCAAACCAATTGAGTGCATTGATTTATTCAAGAGTCGAAATTCAGAGGGTCCTGGGCTGGCCAGCTGTTGTCCTGTGTCAGACCCCAAACTAATCCCATCGTCCCACATGTCCCCGCAGTCCAGTGTCAGTCCCCAAACTAATACCACTACCTACTCATTCCCAACATCCATGTCAGTCTGCAAACTAATCCCACTGCCCCACACAGCCCTGTCAGTCCCCAAACTAATACTTCTACCCTAACACTCCCCACAACCCAGTGACAGTCTACAGACAAATCCCACTGCTCCACTCACCCCCCACATCCCAGTGTCAGTCTACAGACAAATCCCACTGCTCCACTCACCCCCCCACAACCCAGTGTCAGTCTACAGACAAATCCCACTGCTCCACTCACCCCCTACAACCCAGTGTCTGTCTACAGACAAATCCCACTGCTCCACTCAGTTCCCACAGCCCTGTGTCAGACCCCAAACTAATACCATTGGCCACTTAATCTCCACAGCCCTGTGTCATTCCCTAAACTAATCCCTCTGCCCCATGCTATCCAACCACCCCATGTCTGTCTCAAAATTAATTGCATTGTCTGGCTCTGTTCTTACAGCCCCGTATCAGACCATAAACCAAACCTACGGACACACGCTGTCATCACAACTTGGGGAAATCCCGAAAGTAATCCCATAACCCGATGTCAGTCCCCAAAATGAATCCCAATGTCCCGCTCTGTGCCCTCAGCCCTATCTCAGTCTGCAAGCTAATGCCGAAGAAGGAGGAGATGCACATCAGGTAGAGGCAGTTTGAGTCAGATGAGGTGTTTAAGGAGTAACACAACCAAATCCAGAAGGTAGAAATCAGGAGGGCTAAAAGAGAACATGGGGTAAATTTTCAGGTGATAAAAAATCTGAATCAGAAATGCCAGAGGGGGTGCAGTGAGGGAGGATTTCACAGAACTCCCACCAGGGAGAACTGGAAAACTTCTCAAAAGCCGCCAGTTCCGTCAGGGGAGTTAGTTGGCAGTGCAGCGGAGCACAGGCGCTGCCCGACCCGCTCAGGCCCTCCGATGCCTCCAGTCAATTTAATCCCTCCCATCATTCTGCCCTATCGATTTGTGGCCTCTTGTACTGTGACGGTGAGGTCTGACACGAGGAAGAGACTCTCCTCCGTCCAGCAACATCGCAGCTTCTGGTCTCCGTATTGAAGTGTACAGTGTACAGTGTATTAAAGTGTTCACTGCGGGAAGTGGCACTGCGCGTGCGTGGCTCCTGCAGCCGAGGAAACGCTTCCAGGCATGGGCTCCACAGCAGAGCTCCGGGCTGGGACCAAGGAGGGAGGCGCTTCCGGCCCGAGAATCTGCAGCGGTGGCTGCTACCCGTCACCTGGCCACCCGCTCCTACCTTCATCCGCATCCAGCGCTTCCCCCTGCAACCGCTATTTCGCAATACCTTAAAATATTAGAGCAGAATTGGGCTATTCGGCCCGCTGAATCTGCTCCGCCATTTGATTAGTATCCATTGTCCTGCCATCTTCCTTTACTTCAAGGTTGAGCCCTTTCATCCATCCAGTGACACTGACCGTCCATCTCCTTTGACAGACTCTGTCAGATGCCATGAATTCCTTCAGCATCATGTCTGGTTGGCCCAGATACCGGCATCTGCAGTCTCCTGTCGGTTGTTGGAGCTTGCTGCTCAGTTTGTAGACAATTTCCGATTGTTTTTCATCAATCCACATTAGTTAGAATGTTATGAACTAGAAACTGGAAGTGAAGGGTTCAGAAGCGGTTCTTAAGAGGAAGGATACCATTGAAAACACCACACCATCCAAACTTAGAAAAGTGATCCCATTACCTCATTATCACTCAATCAACATCTTGTATCGCACTTGACTTCACTGAAAAATTAGAAGGATGCAATTAGCACTTTCATGGGACCTAACAGTTGTTTCCAAGGCTCATTGTAAGCTCAAAAACATGACAAAATCTGCAGATGCTGGAAATCCAAAACAACACCACAAAATGCTGAAGGAACTCTGCGGGTCAGGCAACATCTATGAAAAATAGTCGACATTTCAGGCCAAGACTCTTCTTCAGGACTGGAAAGGAAGAAGAGAAGTCAGAGGAAGAAGGTGGGGGAGGGGAGGACGAAGTACAAGGTGGCAGGTGAGACCAAGAGAGGGGGAGGGGGGCCACAAAAAGCAGGATCTCCCGATGGCCACCCATTTCATTTGTACTTCCCATTCCCATTCTGACCTGTCAGTCCATGGCCTTTTCTACTGCCAGGATGAGGCCACACTCAGGTTGGAGGAGCAACACCTTATATTCTGTCTGGATAGCCTCCAACCTGATGGCATGAGCATTGATTTCTCCAACTTCCAGTGACGGGACACGCCCCCACCCAGTTCACCTTCATTCCTGTTTCCCTCTCTCTCAGATTATCTCTTTACCTGCCCATCACCTCCTCCTGCTGCTCCTTGAAGACAGGGTAGACATAAAACACCTGAAAGAAAATATTGAAAATAGCTTTCACTTAAAAAACTGAGAATTAATTTTCCTAGGCAATGCTCATGAATCATCCCAAATTGGAAATATTTTGCAACTGGTCAGATATTAAGTGGCCACAATGTAAGTTGATGTCTCAGTCAAAACCTTTTGTCTCGCAGCGCGCTATACCAGAATGCACCACAAGCACATTGAATTTGTTCCAACATAAGTTCATGAGCCGTGACAGTGCTTTTGGGTGCACCTCTCATGTCTTCCACCCACTACATGGGCATTTCCCACCATTGGTAGCATCTACATGCAGGCAAGTTCTGTCATCAAAGATTGCCTCTGTCCAGGCTCTCCCTCTTCTCACAGCTACCATCCGGTGGCGGTACCGAAGCCTGCAGGCCCACACCATGAGCTTGAAGAACAGCTACTTCCCTTCAACCACGCGCCAACACAGGGGAGGTGTGTACACATCAATCACTAGTACACACGGGGATGATGTATGGAGGGGTGTGTACACATCAGACACTAGTATACAGAGTGATGCAAGAAAGGGCATGTACACATCAGACTCTACTAAACAGAGGGACAGTGCAGGGAGGTGTGTAAACATCAGACCTAGTACACAGGGGGATGGTGTAGGGAGCTTTGTGTACACGTCACACACTAGTACAGTAGGGGACAATGCAGGGAGGAGTGTATACATCCAACACTAGAACACAAGGGAACAATGTAGGGAGCTGTGTGTGCACATCAGACACTGGTACACAGGGGTATCGTTAAGGATGGGTGTGTACACATTGGATGCTAGAGCACGGGGGATATTTTAGGGAGGGGTGTGTATACGTCAGATAGTAGTACACAGAAGGATGCTGCAGTAAGGTGTGAACATACATCAAAAACTCATACACAGGGTGACAGTGTTGTGACGGGTGTGTAAAAATCAGACTCTAGTACACGGGGGGATGCTGTACTGGGGATGTGCGTACACATCCGACATTAGTACAAAGGGGCTCAGTGTAGGGAAATCTGTGTACTCATCAAACACTAGTACATAGGGTGATAGTGTAGGGGGGTGTGAGAACACATCAAACACTCCTACACAGAGGGTCTGTGTAGGGAGGTATGGGTACACACTAGACACAAGTACACAGGAGGACGTAGGGAGGTGTGTGTACATATCAGGCACTAGTACACGGAGGATGGTGTAGGGGAGCGTATGTACAACACAGGGTGACACAGGAAGAGGAGTGTACACATCAGACACTATTACAGAGAGAGATGGTGCAGAGGGGTATTTAGACATGTGACCTAGTACGCAGGGGCATGATGAAGGGAGTGGTGTGTATACTTCACTCACTAGTATACAGGGGGATGGTTTAGGGACGCCTGTGTACACATCAGCCACTAGTGCACACAAGGATGCCATAGCGAGGTGTTCCTACACGTCAGACACTAGTATACAAGGGTCAGTGTAGAGAGGGATGTGAACACATCAAAAACCTGTACACAGCGGACAGTGTAGGAAGGAGTGTGTAGAAATCAGACACTAGTACATGGGGGCAGTGTAGGGAGTAGTGTGTACACATCAGACAGTAGTACGCAGGGCAATGGTGTGGGGTGGGTGTGTACACATCAGACACTAGTACACGGGGGGAGTGCATAGGAAGGGGTGTGTGCACATCAGATGCTAGTATGCAGGGGGATGGTGTGGGGAGATGTTGTATACAGGTGGACGGTGCAGGGACAGGTGTGTACTCATTGGACACTAGTACACAGGCTGTGGTGTAGGGAGGGGTGCAGAGTGCAATAAAGCACAAACATTGATTGATTAAGAGTTCTGTAACAAATTCAACAGACTTTCCCTTGGTCAGCTCAAAAGGGAAAGCAGAGGTCTTGGATCCTAGTTTCTAGTTGAACCATCCACTAGGTTAGGATATTAAATTTGGAAAAGGAAAGAAAGACAAGAAGAACCCAGGGGAAGATTGGAAAGATTATGTTCACAGTTGCATGCAAAGAAAATGGCCGGACTATGAGAAGTGGATAGAAAGGATTGAGTGTGTAAGCTCATGGACACTAGGGGTGAACTGTGGAATGATATAGTGAAAAGAAATCAAAGAAATTACAAGGAGATAAAAAGCTATTCCAATGGGATGTATGCTGTAAGATACAACAAGTGGAGAGAGAAAAACAGAAACTGGCAGAGGAATTGTGTAAGTATAGGGAAGGGTTAGAGAGAGAGCTGAAAGAGCTGGAGAAAGAGAGGAAGGAAAAGGAAATTATGAGGGAGCAGGGTCAGGTGACTGTGATACATGTGAGTAAGTTTCGGTCTCAGTATGAATCCCGGACAAAAGTCATAGAAGAACCAAAGAGCTTCTGGGCCTCCGTCTTGGAGTTGCAGTATTTTCCTTCTCTCATGAAACCCCTGTTAATACTTCTGAATGGAATGACATTCTCAAGTCATTCAGAAGCTAGGATCCTGATGCTACATTGCAGTGGTGCTTGAGATTGTCTAGGCCATTGCTTGTGGTTCTTCTTCTTACACAAGGAGCAGAATTAGGGCATTCACCCCACTGAGTCTGCCCTGCCATTTCATCATTGCTGATCCCAGATCCCATTCAACCCCATACACCTGCCCTCTCACCATCTCCCTTGATGCCCTGACCAATCAGAAATCTATCAACTTCAGTTTTAAATCTTCCTACAGACTTGGCCTCCACCACAGTCTGTGGCAGAGCATTCCACAGATCCACCCTCCTGGGCTGAAATAAATCCTCCTTACTTACGTTATAAAAGTCACCCCTCACTTTTGAGGCTGTGCCCTCTACTTCTGAATACCCCACCAGAGGAAACATCCCCTCCACATCCACCTTATCTGGTCCTTTCAACATTCAATAAGTTTCAATGAGATCCCCAAACATTCTTCTAAATTCCAGTGAGTACAAGCCCAACGCCACCAAATGCTCTTCATACGTTAACCTCTTCAATCCAGGAATCATTCCCGTGAACCTCCTCTGGACTCTGTCCAATGACAACACATCCTTTCTGAGATATGGGGCCCAAAACTGCTGACAATACTCCAAGTGTGGCCTGACTAGTGTCTTATAAAGGCACAGCATTATCTCCTTGTATTTATATTTTACTCCCCTTGAAATAAATGCCAACATTGTATTTGCCTTCTTTGCCACAGACTCAACCTGTAAATTAATTTTCAGAGAGTTTTGTGTAACGACCCCTAAGTCGTTCTCCACCTCTGATGTTTGAATTTTCTCCCCATTTAGATAACAGTTCGCACTATTGTTCCTTTTAAAAATGCTTTATCATACATTTCCCAACACTGTATTCCATTGCCACTTTCTTGCCCATTCTTCAAATTTGTCTGTCCTGCTGCAATCACATTACTTCCTCAGCACTATCTACCCCTCGACCCATTTTCATATTATCTGCAAACTTTGCTACAAAGCAATAATTCCACAATCTAAATTATTGACAAACAATGGGAAAATAGCAGTCCCGACACTGCCCACTGAGGAATACCACTAGCAGCCAACTAGAAAAGGCCTCTTTTATTCCCACCTACTGCCTCCTGCCTGTCAGCCATCGCTATATCCACGCGCAACTTTCCTGTAACACCGTAGTATTTTATCTTGTTAAGCAGCCTCATGTAAGGCACCTTATCAAATGCCTTCTGAAAATCTTAAGTAAATGAATATTGTTGCGCCTCCTTTGTCCACCCTGCTTCTTCCTTCCTCAAAGAATTCTAACAGATTTGTCAGGCAAGATTTTCCTTTATAGAAACCATGCTGCCTTTGAATAATTTTATCATTAGTCTCCAAGTACCCCAAAACCTCATCCTTAATAATGGACACCAACATTTTCTCAACCACTGATGTTAGGCTAACTAGCCTATAATTTCCTCTCTTTTGTCTTCCTCCCTTCTTAAAGACTGGAGTGACATTTGCAATTTTCCAATTCTCCAGGATCATGCGAGAATCAAGCGATTCTTAAAAGATCATGACCAATGCATCTTCATTTATTAATGTTCAATGGCGGTTGGTAGACCAAAGTGAGATTACTTCCGGCCACTTACTGAGCATTTTACATCAAATACTTTTCCTCCAGAAAGTCATCCACCACTGTCCCATTCACACTTGTGTCACTACAATCCCACAAAGCCTTATACGTATTAAAATCCCCTGACCATTAGTAAACAGATGTCTAGCATTGTCAGGGCACTGGAGCAGGGATCCAATCGCAGACCCAGTACTGTGCACACGGTGATATTAACTGAGTAACAAATCCCGAGGTGCAAAGAAAGTCAGCATCAAAGTTCAGGCAGAGATCAAAACATCCAGAGAAATCCAAAAACCAGAATCGGGAAACAGGCAGAGTCGATATTCAGACGGACAGAGTACAGATACGAATGCCGGAAAGGCTCAGGAAAATTCACTGGCATAATCTGGCAACAAACAGGTGAAAACACAGGACTGAAATACACTGAGCGATAAACAGAGAGGCAGATGATAGGTGGAGCCCAATGAGACAGAAGTGGCAGCAGTACAGGTAATAATGAGAAACAGGTGAGAGATGGAGTACTCAGTGATATGGGGCCAGAGTAGAGTGGGACCAGGGACAGGAGCACATGAGGCATAAAAACAAACAAGAGCACATGGCAATACAAAACAACAGACTGACAGCTAGGGGGAAAACACACAAAAAGACAAAGTTCAACTGGAGGCACTTACAAGCATTCCTTCGTAAGATTACAAAGGGAAAAAATTAGAAAGAAGAAAAAAAGACGTTAACAACACTTCTCTGACCATCAGCTACAAACCACCCGAAACACATCCACATTCAATGTGCCAAGTTCAGAAATAAACATACAATTATTTTAACTGGATTTACTGGATATTCACAAGCATGGAAGTTAACTACACCACTAAACATACAGATGGGGCAACGCAGTGTACCTTATTTGGTGTGTTCATCAACTTGCTGACTACTCCAGAAAATATTCTGGGAAGTGATTTTATTACAAATGTGGGTTTAAGATTTGATCTGATTAATTGAACGATTTTGCAATTTAATGTTGATCGAAAGCATGTCCCTTTAGACATTCCACTCTAAAATGGCATTTCTATAAGGATGAAATAAGGACAGGATGTGTGTATTTGGGGAGATGTAGGTGAAGGCAGAGTAAATGATGGAGGACTCATGGTCCAGAGAAATTATTTTAGATTGCCAGGCAGTATTTGCTAAACATAAACACGACTGTGACAAGATGTAAGGAGAGACCCATATACTGGAAGCAAAATGGATTTCTGAAACAAGTAGAGGTAAAAGTAGAGAAAATTATTCAGAGAGTTCTAGCAAAGGGCGTTTTGTGAAAAATATCATCTACAAATAATTCACCCATGTGGCCAGTTCAAAAATCCAATGGAAGTTGGAGACTCACCATAGACTGAATAAAATTAACCCTTTAACTTCCTCTAGTGCAGACACACCCCGAGACTATGATTAAGCAGAATACTGCAGCAAAGTGTGTCACTGTACCGGATATATGGACAACAGTATACATAGACAGTTTTCCCACAAGGGTTTCAGAACTTGCCTCCATTTTTCATCAATAGTTGGCAAATGGGCTGAACGTTTTCTTTTCCCAGTTCCCAGGAGTTAAATTCATAATGTAGGTGATCTACTGTTACAGAGAGATACTTAAGAGGAGAACATTATTATGAATTACTTAAAGAACTACTGCCACAGTTACAGCAGATGGCTGTGAAAGTTAACCCTAAAAGGGCTCAAATCATGAGGCAGCGAGTTAGTTACCTGGGAGCGGTCGTAACCCCTGGGAGACGAGAGATTGAAAAACAGCGCGTGGGTGCTCTGGCAAAGCTACTTCTCCCCACTGATGTGAGGAGGTTGAGGTCGTTTCTCGGTTTGGTACATTTCCACAGGCCGTTAAAGCGAGAATCGTCAAGTTATCATGAGCCGGAAAATTTCCACATTTCTCCTTCCAGACAGAGCTGCAGAAATATTGTGCGCTAATGCGTTTTATATTTCTCCGGATGTTGCGTTCTCCTCTTATATCGAGGTCGCGGCCTGAGTCAATAGCATTGAACAAGGCGATGCAGCCCCAGCTGGTGCGCACTGCAAGCGTATCTGACACCGACATTCTGCCGAGTGCGATGACCTGGCGTCCGAGATGAAGAGAACTGGAGCGATCGTAACCCCCAAGTTCATATTCATCTGCTTTACTCTAACACCCGGAGGGCAAATACTCGCAAAGCTCAAGCGCTTGCTTCATCCCCATTGCTTGGAAAAGTTCGCAGACGGCAGCACCGCAGAACTTGTCATCAGGAGCTTGTACTGCTGTCAGGAAGCGGAGCGGGACATCGACCCCTGTTATCTGTCAATGGTTCTGAGGGGGAGATGGTTGAGAGCTTTAAACTTTAGGGGTAAGTATCGTTAATAGTCTGGCCTGGTCCAACAGAGTAAACGCTATAACCAATAAGGCACACCAGCGCGACCACTTCCTCTGACTGCAAAGGACATTCGGCGCGCCCTGGTCAACACGCACTGAAGTTGATGCACACAATTCAGAAAGGAGTGCAAACGGAGGAGGCACAGATTGGTGTGCAACCTGCTCTGCTCAAGACCGCAGGAGATTGCAGAAACTTGTGGACAGATCTCTGTCGATCGGGAACACCAGCCCCTCCTCAATGGATACTGTCGACACTTCCTGCTGCCTCCGTAGACCAGCCAGTATTATCAAATTCCCCGACCCCCCGGGCTTTCTCTCCTCTCCCCGTCACATTGCACTAAACACGAACAACTAGGTCCAGTGACACTTTTGCCCCCATCTTATACCTTCAAGGTGAACTCCTGTCCTCGGTACCTGCTTCGTCATGGCCTTTACACGTTATTGTTCACCCTCACTGTAACTGTCGCAGTCACACTAGATCTTGCGTTCTCTTTTTGTTTTCCCTTGCTACCTCAGAGTACTTCTCTTTTAGAATGACCGATACGGATGGCTTGCAACTCTGACTGTGTAATTGTATCTCGTAACATCTGACCACGTACACCAATACCAAAATAGCAATTTCTCTTCCTCTTCCCACCCTGTCTCTTGCAAAAATGCTCTTCCCTTCTCACAGTTACTCCGTCTCCGCCGCATCTGCTCTCAGGGTGAGGCTTTTCATTCCAGGACGAAGGAGATGTCTTCCTTTTTTAAACAAAGGGGCTTCCCTTCTTCCACCATCAACTCTGCTCTCAAACGCATCTCTCCCATTTCCCGCACATCTGCCCTCACCCCATCCACCCGCCACCCCACTCAGGATAGGGTTCCCTTTGTCCTCACCTACTACCCCACTAGCCTCCAGGTCCAACGTATAATTCTCTGTAACTTCCACCACCTCCAACGGGACCCCACTACCAAGCTCATCTTTCCCTTCCCCCCTTTCTGGTTTCCGCAGGGATCGCTCCCTACGCGACTCCGTTGTCCATTCATCCCCCACCCCATCCCTTCCCACTAATCTCCCTCCTGACATTTATCTTTATAAGCGGAACAAGTGCTACACCTGCCCTTACACTTCCTCCCTCACCACCATTCAGGGCCCCAGATAGTCCTTCCAGGTGAGGCGACACTTCACCTGTGAGTCGGCTGGTGTGGTATACTGCGTCTGGAGCTCCCGGTGTGGTCTTTTATATATTGGTGAGACCCGACGCAGACTGGGAGACCGTTTCACTGAAAACCTACGCTCTGTCCGCCAGAGAAAGCAGGATCTCCCAGTGGCCACACGTTTTAATTCCACATCCCATTCTCATTCTGATATGTCTGTCCATGGCCTCCTCTACCGTCAAAATGAATCCAAACTCAGGTTGGAGGAACAACACCTGTTACGTACCCGTGGGTATCTTGTACTCGTCACGTGACAGTGGTGTTGAAGCAAAACTGGACTTAGTGGTCTTGTGATGGTGGAGTGACGTCATTTTCCCGCCAGTAGAGGTCATGTGACAGGTTCTTTTTACAGGGTATAAAAGGAGGACCCCTCCCTGTGAGAAGGAGCAGTTCGTGGCTGGATTACCAGTTTGACTCCATGCCACTGCGTGGTCCAATATTATGACGTAGTTTGGTTGAAAGGTGGAGTTTTATTTAATGCCTAAAGTTTAAAAGGTCATTACCGGCAGTTTCTTTATAATACTGCCAGTTAAAAACCAGTGGAGAGTGAAGATCGGAGTTCGGGAGCTAAAAGATCGAGGAAAGTCGATTTCGCCGGTGAAACAGGTTCGACCTTGTTTGATCCTCATTCGGAAGGAATTCGTTGGCTGTCCCTCGGTTAACTCTTGTGAATAGCAGAAAGGATTGGGGTACAGTTTTGTAAAGGAAAGGTCAGTGCCTTTAAGCCGTTTCATTTTTATCTTCGTAAATCTCCGGGAAAAGTATAGTTCGACTGGGAACCGCAACAACACGACGTGAAAGAAAATTTAAATCGTCTAAAAAATCTCTCCTTAAAAGGACTGTGAGCATTTTGAACTTTTGCAGTACTACTTTGAAGAACTGTTTTTGAAACATCGCTTTAAGAACGCTTTATTCCTTTAAGAACTGTTTAAGCTGCCGCACAGCAGCTGATTTCCGGTTACGTTAATGGTTTATTTACTTTTGGGGTGTTTGTTTTTCAGTGTTTAATAAATGTTTTATTTGTATAAAAAAAAAAACCCTGCCTCACTTATATATTTATTGTTGCTGAATCCGTAACACACCTTATATACCGGCTGGGTAGCCTCCAACCTGATGGCATGAACATTGATTTCTCTAACTTCCGTTAGTGCCTCTCCTCCCCTTCTTACCCCATCCCTGATATATTTAGCTGTTTCTCTCTCTCTCTCCTCTCTCTCTCTCTCTCTCTCTCTCTCTCTCCTCTCTCTCTCTCTCTCTCTCTCTCTCTCTCTCTCTCTCTCTCTCTCTCTCTCTTTCTCTCTCCTCTCTCTCTCTCTCTCTCTCTTTCTCTCTCTCTCTCTCTCTCTCACTCTCTCTCTCCCCCTCCCTCTCTCCCTCTCTCCCTCTCTCCCTCTCCCTCTCCCTCTCCCTCCCCCCCCCCATCAGTCTGCCTGTTCTCCATCTCCCTCTGGTGCTCCCCTCCCCCTTTCTTTCTCCCGAGGCCTCCCGTCCCATGATTCTTTCCCTTCTCCAGCTCTGTATCACTTTCGCCAAACACCTTTCCAGTTCTTAGCTTCATCCCACCCCCTCCGGTCTTCTCCTATAATCTTGCATTTCCCCCTCCCCCTCCTATTTTCAAATCTCTTACTATCTTTCCTTTCAGTTAGTCCTGACGAAGGGTCTCGGCCCGAAACGTCGACAGTACCTCTCCCTATGGATGCTGCCTGGCCTGCTGTGTTCCACCAGCATTTTGTGTGTGTTGACCAAACAGCAATAACGTGCGTGTGGGCGAAATTGATAGAATGCAACCTCAGGAAATGTGTTAATGTTCATCCCCGGGCAGCTGGATCCACCGGACTCGACTATATTCTTCTGCTACTGACGGCCCAAGAAATTACGTTTCGGACCAGTTCTCTTACTCTCCATAGATACTGGCTGATCCACCGACTACCTGCCGTGGAGTCTATTTTCACTTGCGCCTTGCTCGCACACAGATGGCCGTCTCCGTTTAATTCTCCACAGTACGGAGACAGGGAAAACGAGTGAACTGTGGCGAGAGTGGCAGCCTATACTATACATACAGACTATATAAGGATGAGTCGATACCGTCTATTTTATTGTATCTCGTCTTTACAGTCTGAATCTGAAGCCTTTCCCTCGAAGAAATGAAATTAATACAAGTGAACTATCATTGCAGCTGCTGGTCGGCGTGAGGGTTCCGTGGCTTAACTGGTCAAAGCGCCTGTCTAGTAAACAGGAGATTCTGGGTTCAAATCCCAGCGGAGCCTTTGAGGTAAGGGGTGAACTTCAACGTGATGATGGCGGGTTTCAGCAAACACCGTCAAATACGCTGCAGATTACAAACTGTGCTTCAGAAAACGCGATGCTGCACAAAGGAGCGGAACAATAATGCAGTGTAAACGAAAGGCTGGTGGTGTCTGCGGTTCAAGTAGACAAGCTTGTTTACCTTTTATAGCTTTTTATTACGGTGTAGGGCTATTTTATGGTGACAATCGTTTGCAGCGTTCTGCTTTATGAACTTGCCCTGTTCTTACCGAGAAACGATTTCACACTGTGTTTCAAAGATCTTTCCAATCGAACTCCGACTAGTTGGCTGCATATTTCATGAAACCGGAGAGACTGCGTTCCAGAAATGAGTTAGAATACATACCGATGTTACACACAGAAAATGCTGGAGGAACTCTGCAGGCCTGCCAGTATCTATGGAAAAGAGCACAGTGGACGTTTCTGGCCGGGACCCTTCATCAGGATTGGAGAAAAAACGAGATGAGGAGTCAGAGCTAGACGGCGGGGGAGGGGAGGAAGAATCACAAGGTGATGGGTGAAACCGAGAGGGGAGGGATGAAGTAAAGAGCTGAAAAGTTGATTAGTGAAAGAGATACAGGGCTGGAGAAGGAAGCATCTGATAGGAAAGGACAGAAGACCATGGAAGAAAGAGAAAGGGGAGGAGCACCAGAGGGAGGTGAAGGGCAGGTAAGGAGATAAGGTGAGAGAGGGTAAAGGGAATGGGGAATGTTGAAGGGGGAGGCATTACCGGAAGTTCAATAAATCGATCTTCATGTTATCAGGTTGAAGGCTACCCAGATGGAATACAAGGTGTTGCTCCTCCAACTTGCCAGTCGCCTCATCGAGACTGACATATCGGAATGGGAATGGGAAGTGGAATCAAAATGGACGGCCACTGGGCGATCTCACTTCTCCTGGCGGACGGAGCGCAGGTGCTCGGTGAAACGGTCTCCCAAGCTACATCGGGTCTCACCGATATGCAGGAGTCCACACCGGGAGCACCGAACACAGTAAATGACCCCAACAGACCCACAAGTGAAGTATCGACTCACCTGGAAGGACTGTTTCGGGCGCTGAATGATTGTAAGGGAGGAGATGTGGGGGGGGGGGGCGGTGCAGGTGTAGCACTTATTCCGCTTACAAGGATAAGTGCCAGGAGGGAGATCAGGGGGAAGGGACGAATGGACAAGGGAGTCACCCATCAACTTCCCTGCTCTTTACTTTATCCCTCCCCCCTCTCGGTTTCACCCATCACCTTGTGTTTCTTCCTCCCCTCCCCCACCTTCTAGCTCTGACTCCTCATCTTGATTTTTCTTCTGCCCGGAACGTCGACTATACTCTTTTCCGTAGATGCTGCCTGGCCTGCTATGTTCGTCCAGCATTTTGTGTCCGTTGTTTGGAATTCCAACACGTGCAGATTCTCTCTTACATATAGATGTTAAATACTTTGACACCCTCTGCGTTCGATAAGTGGAGGCCACGAACCCCGCGCCTCCACTGCATCCCCCGCCCAGTCTGGAGTGTTCTGCAGTAATAGACGTGACCCTGACACCGATTCTGGATCGTGTCCAAAACATTTCGAAATTCACTTTAATAGTGCAATCAGAATCCTCGTGGAAAAAAATAAGAATACGTTTACAGACGACGGCGGTGATGGGATTCACTGCCGCGTCTTTTATCAATTAGACAATGACTTGAATTAGTTGACCACGTTAATGTTGAGAGTGTTATATCATTGGCGCATGCTTTGAAATATTCTCCCACATCCTGTGCTTGAGGCTCGATGCATCTTCCGTTTTCCAAACCATCCAATATTTCTGCAACTCAGACCCGAGGGAACAGGGTTGCCGCTTCAGACTGCTGGGTGGGTGACGGACGATGGTTTCTCAGATATCAATGCAAGGACGCAAGTTTTCACCAGTTTTCTCAGTACACACCTGGGACATTAATGTTCACATTTACTGCGGATGCAAGGGGTTAAATCACCTTCCATCTACCTATGTTGTCACTTTGAGCGACCTGTGCGCGATGTACAAGGTTTCCATTCCGTCGCCTAACATTGCAAATTACAACAGTCACATTGAGCCGGTTCTCGAATATCTATACTCAGCCCTTCCTGAGATTCTGAATATAGTTTAATACGTGGCCAGGGAGATGCTGTCAGAGGGAGGGGTTCGCCACCATCCTGGCTAATGTACTATCTCCGGAAAGTAACACTGAAGACCTTGGTGCGAGGTTGCAGAACCAGGAGGACACCGTGGATGTTGCGTGCTCTGCTTCACAGCAACATGGCTCACTCCAGCATTCCAGACACCGCGCTCCAGCCCGGGGCCACGGCCTCCGCGGCAGAGACAGGGAGGCAGCGTCAGATAACGGCGTTTAATTCCTTTCGACATAACAGCTCTTTTTCAGACCCGGAACACCGGTGATCAAGTATCATCCATTGTACCTGCCGAGGGAGTTCTGTGCCATCGTCCTGATAGTGGTGTACATTTCAGCCCTGGCAAACGTCGGGAAGACACCGGAGTTGCTGAGCCACGTGATCAGCAGTCACAAGACAGCTCGCCCTCGTAGCTCCTTGATCACCTCGAGGGTCTACAAACAGCCCCCTTGACTCTGACCAACTAAAGTCACGGTAGCTACATTATCACAGTGTCTATACAGTATCCAGCCATGAGGTCCGTCCTCCCGCAGGCAGCCAGCAAACACAGAAACAAAATGGAATGCTTTCAAAGACCACATCAAAAACCCACTGCGGGGAAAAGGAACAAATGGCACAAAGAGGGTCAGCATCAAACCAGGAGTCCGAGAGTTTAGTTCAATTTAGTTTATTTTATAATTTAGTTCAGCACTGCGTCGCGATCTGACCGCAGGCCGCCGCGGCGCCATTTCTCGCCGAAGCGCACCAGTCTGCACCGATCACCCTGTTCAAACTGCTCAGAAACGGCAAAAACGAGCAACCGGGACCCTGAAACACATACAACATGAACCTCAAAGCGCCCCCGCCCCGAGTGAGTCCACAGACACGAGCCTCGCTGATCAATGCTTCCAACGTGGCACCAAAGGCTCCTGCAGAGGAAAGGAAGGGTGGTGAAACGCAGGCAGACGGCGCTGAACACCCAGCCACTCTCTGCTCTCATCCCTATCGACTTCAACCTTGCTCGACACGACGGTCTGATGTAGGCAATATGGAGACGAGAAACGAGCACGGTTCTCTTGGGTGTGGGCGTGACCCAAGATTACGAAGATGGGAACTGTGCACGGAGCTCCCGACGAATGTGTGGCCCAGGACACACGAAGGCGGGAACCATGCATCGTGACCCGGTAACGTTCCGACCCAGGGGATATGGAGACAGGATCTTTGCACAGTGCAGTAGGTGTGGGCCTGACCCAGCGGATACAGAGACGGGGATTTTACATGGTGATCCCAGTGTGCGAATGACACAGAGTCACTGAGACACTGTACTCCCAGGAACGGGCGAGGACGGGTTGGGGGTGGGAGGGATGAACATCGTCCTCGCGGTCTTAGTTCCCACGGGTTATAGACTTGGTGGGGAACTCACCGACAAATAGTTGTTGCAATGACTCAGTATTCGTGTCATTTCACTGAAAAACGAAGACTGCAGGAAGGACCCGTTTTCTTCGTTAATGTTTTGTGGATAGTGGACCCACATTTTCTCCAGTGGGACAAAAACAGAGGGAACTTCGCTGAGTGCTTGGCGCCAGGAACGTGTGATGGGACGGTGTGGAGCGAAATTAACTTGTGTCTGACCTTGAGGACATACGTGACTATTCGATCAGATATATCCTCATTCTAAAAAATTACTGCCCGACTGTACAAGATCGGGGTCCTGGCGCCCGGTCCGAACGGAGAGAGATGGTGCGCTGAGAACTCGGTGCCAGAGGATACAGAGGGTGGGGGGCTGCCGGCACCACGCTACCCGCCGGGTGCATAGAATAAACACGGACATTGCCATTGTCCCCTATCCATTCGTCTCTCCCAGCACGTATCCCGGTATGCGGTCTAAGCGCTACACCTGCCCGTTCATCTCGACCCTCACCTGAATTCGGGCCACCAACCCGTCCTTTCAGGCGAGCCAACAGTTCACCTGCGAATTACTCGGGTTTCTCTGTTGAGTCTGGTGCTGCTGCTGACGCCTTCTCTACAATGGCGATACCCGTCGTAAATTGGGGTCACTCTTCATTGAGTACCTCTGATCTCTCTGCCGGAAGCGAAAATTCCCGGGGGTCAAACATTTTAATTCCAATTCCCTTTCCTGTTCCGGCATGTCGGTCCTTTTGTACCACGATGGGGCCACCACTCAGGGTGGGGGAGCATTACCTGATATCCCATAAGATGTCTCATCTTGGCTGATCCATTTTTCTTTTCGGACCCAATCTCCTGAATTCTCCCCGTCTCCCTTCACGCCCTGACCAATCAAGAATCTAACAGCCACTGCCTTAAATATTCGCAAAAACGGCCTTCACGGCTGCCTGTGGCAAACAATTCCACAGATTCACTACTCTGGCTAATGGAATTCCTCTCACCTCCGTTCCAAAAGGGCTGGTATTGCCCTCCGTACCATTTGTTTAATTGGAGGATTCTGACTCTGCACCTGACAGAGAACGTTGGTGTAGGTGGTATGATAAGCACATGTACAAGGTGAATGGCAAGTGTGAGAAGGGACAGTACCCTGGGATGGCTGTGTCTATGCCAAATGGCATTGGAAAGGTCAGCACTTGCTGAACACTGAATGGCACTTACTGGCCTTTCCTGGCCGTACCCGTGGTACCCCACAGGGTGGCGTAGTTGATCATTTGTACCGTACCCCTGTGCCTTGAATGAACACCTTGCCCATGCTGGTTGGCATAGTAACAGCGCTATTACAGAGGAAGGACGGTTTTCAGTGATAGCTTTTCCCAGCATGATACGGCCAGACTGTCCCCAGAACTGATATCGATGACTTGGATGACCTGCTCACAAGACAGGTGGCGCTTGTACTGCTATTGGTCAAAAATGCCACGTTCCTGACGGGTCGGGAACACTACCCACCTGGCTGATCACATCTGAAAGCCGGTGTTTACGATTAAGTGGGGGATCCGGCTATTACACGCTGGGAGAACGCTGGTGGCCTTTTGGGGTGCAGGTGGGCTGGGGGACCACACTTGGGGGGGGGAGGTGACTTATGGGTTTGCAATATTGGGTATTGTACTCTATTTTATATGTATCTTACTTGGGAGCTCGCGGGGGTCATATTAGTCTGAAGATTGGATTGTCACGGTATCATGGCTTTCAAGGGGCAGGTTGTTAGCTTATTTGGCCGGTCAAAGACGCTTCCGTCGTTAGTCAGGTTAAAAACTTCAGCCCCTCTTCCTACCGGTTAGTTGAAGTGCCACAGCATCTAATGTCTAGTTTCAAGCACATCGGTGGCGTAAAGAGTAATATGTATGAATGCTTCGCTCTCTCTTCCCCTTTGTCCCTGGAATCGTCGGGAAGCAATGTGCCGTGCATTTTGAATATTTAGTTCTGTAGTTCGTGTAACTTGGAGGATCTTAAATACTGATCGAATTTTTTACTGCTTGTAAATAAATGATTACTATTCTTATTCACAGTCAGTATGTGATGCATCATCAATAACTCTCCAAGACATGAGGCGAGATATAGGCTTTTATTGGCTGGAAGAAAGAACAAGCAGCAATTGACCACCATACTACATCCTGGAGACTGAGAGCAGGGCCCAGGCTCCAATCGCCTTTATACCGGGGTCCATGGGAGGAGCCACAGGAGCAGTCAGTGGGGGGCATGTCCAGACAGGTATAAGTAGTTCACCACAGTATGTTTGTCTCTCTGGCCAGGCCTGTGAATCTACTTCAACGCCATAGATGGGCACGACATTGTGGGCCGAAAGGCTTGTAGTGTGCTGTAGTTCTCTAAACAAAAAGATGGCAGATGAATAGCACCACACGCTCCAGACTTCAGTTTCCCCTCACATGGCTGTGTGAATGTGCTACCTCTCTGGGAATTAACTGTTTGTTCGAAATTTACCAGTTGCTTGCCACGGTGCTGATGGAAGACAAGTACTCTACATGCCTGGATTTGTCTTTGTCCTGTCTTGTTAAAACACAATTTGTTCCCCATACTTTTGGGTTTAGGGTGAAATCCGTTTCTACACTGGCTGTGTGGAATCTAGGTTACGGAGAAATCTAGGCATTTTTATTCCGAATATGAAATGCCGATGTTTCAGAGGGAAATAGGCATTTGGGAAGCATTTCGAGAAGCTGTTGATTTGTGTTTTTGTATCGAAATACCCAATGACTAATCAGGTGAGAGTGAGATTTGTGTCTCCCTACATTACAGAATGACAAAGTGGGGGATGCTGATCTGTGGGGGGAGATCCTATAATCCATTCCTTTTGAACTTGCACACCAGAAAAAATGTGTCATGTTTCTGGATCTGTTTAGGTATTCCTAACTACACCACGGAAAGGATGTCACTAATATCGATCCCTTTCGATGACAAGGAAAAAGTGTTGCAAGGCCGAGGCTGAGGACGAAGCCAAGTGCAGGACTCAGGCGCGGAGGCAGAGTCGTGAGGCGTTAGCACCGTCGCGAACGGGGAGCCGGTATCCAGGAGAGTCTTCACACGGAGACAAGGAGAGTATCCAGGAAATGATGCCGAGCTTAGAAGTGACTGTTCTAAGGAATCAGGAAACGAGGTTTACTCACACTCGAGTCGACCGACAAGCTGGCAAAGCTGGGCTGTGCCGCCTGAGTTTTATCCCATGCTCGCTCGCTAACGGGAATCAGCTGTGCTCTAATGGAACTGGGAATGATTGGAAATCAGACGAGGGGATTAAGGCCCAATTAACAGCAATATGGGGAATTGCCAGATGGGCCAAGACAGAAGGACTGTTGAGGAAAATTGTTCAGCTTCTTAGTTCTTGGCATTCTGTTTTGGAGGAAACCGGGAGAGAATAGCCTATTCGTGCCGATGTCGACCCATTGTATAGTAGCAGCCTCAAGGAACCTGAGCCTTAGTATTCCACAGATTCACCACCATCTGGCTAAAGAAAGTCCTCCTTAAAGTCCTCTGTTCTATAAGGATGCCCCGCTATTCTGAGGCAGTGCCCTCTGGTCTTAGATTCTCTCACCACAGTAAACATCCTCTCCGCATCCACTCAATCAAAGCCTTTCACAATTCGATAGGTTTCGATGACGTCTTTTCATTCTTTTGAATTCTAGTGAATGCAGGTCCAGAGCCATCAGACTGTCCTCATATGCCAAGCTATGCAATTTGGAATCATTTTCGTGAACCTCCTTTGAGCCCTCTCCAGTTTTAGCACATCTTTTCTAAGATAAGGGGCCCAAAGCTGTTCACAATACTCCAAGTGAGGCCTCACCAGTGTTTTATAAAGTCTCAACATCACATCGTTGCTAAGATTATTAATTTTGTTTCCTGGAATACAAACGGTTTAATCCATCCAATTAGATGGAAAAAAAATTCAAGGTATTCAACAGAATGAATGCCGATATTATCTTTGCACAAGAAACTCATGTGAGGAAAGAGGATAATCAGCGTTTTTTCAGTTTTTGGTAGGAAAACAATACTATTCGAATTCCCAGGCTAAAGTGAAAGGAATTTCTATTTTTATAGATTCTTCAATATCATTTGTTCACTACGAAACAATTTCGGATCCGAATGGTAGATTTTTGTGAATCACTGGCCTACTCCATAATAAAAAAGTGGTTATGGTTAATGTTTAAGCTCCAAATGTTGACTATCCTGAATTTTTAAACACTTGTTTACACCCCTTCCCAATTTAAAAGAGTATGTTGATAATGGGGGGAGATATTAATTGACGTTTAAATCCTTCAATGGATAGATCAGGCACTAATCAAGTCTAATCAGGCACTTCCGAATAAATTGGCTACCTTTATTAATTCCTTCATGCTTGATTTTGGAATTTCAGAAATTTGGAGGTTTTAACATCCAAAGGATAAAGAGTTTTCATTCTTTTCCCATGTTTATCACAGTTATTCTAGAATTTACTATTTTTTATTGACTCTCGTTTAATTCCCTCTGTTATTGACTGCAATTATGATTCCATTACCATCTCTGATCATGCGCCCCTGAAACTCGCTATTAAATTAATGGATACACCTACTTTTGGACAATGCTGATTCAATTCTGTATTACTACAAGACTCAGACTTTGTGAATTTCATTAAGGAACAGATTGATTTCTTCTTTTCAACAAACTGTACAGAAGAAATTTCCAGTGGGGTTTTAGGGATACTTTTAAAGCATACATCCATGGACAGATTATCTCATATTCTGCTGGACTGAAAAAACGAATTAATAAAGAGATTTGTATATTGGTTGATAAGATTAAAGCAATTGACAAGATATACTCTATTGCTTCTAGTCAGGAGCTTTATTAAAAAAAAAGGTCGTACTTCAAATGGAGCATAGTTTACTTTTAACATCCTCGATTGAAAATCAATTAATTAAGTCTAGAAGTCAGTTTTATATACATTGTGATAAATCTGGTAAACCATTGGCTAGTTAATTGAAATCTGCTTTGCTTAAACGTCAGATTATTAAAATCCGTAAACGAGATGGAACGATGACGGTTGATCATGATGAGATAAACGAATATTTTCAAGAATTTTACACCTCCTTATATCAATCGAAATCTCCTGATGACCCCACTATAATGCACGAATGCTTAAGAAAATTTAATGTTCCAAAATTATCATCCAATGAACGTTTAGTATTAGATGCTCCAATTATGAAACAAGAAATAAAAAATGCTATTTCTTCGATGAATTCGGGTAAAGCACCTGGCCCAGATGGTTATACCGTACATTTTTAAAAATCATTCTCTACTATACTTTCTCCCTGGTAATGTCAAATCTTTAAGGATGCATCATTTATAGGTAAATTACCACAATCTTTTTATGGTGCCTCTATTTCCTTAATTCTTAAAAAAAATAAAGATCCCACTGGATACGCATCATATAGGCCTATATCCTTATTGAATGTAGATTCTAAGATCTTTTCGAAAATAGTGGCAACTAGAATGGAGAATGTATTGCCTGAAATTATTTTGGTTGATCAGACCGGATCTGTTAAAAACAGCTATTCATCCTTTAATATTAGGAGATTTATGAATATTCTTTATTCTCCCTCATCTAGAATTCAAGGGGTCATCTCATTGGATGCCAAGAAAGTGTTTGATGGAGTTGAATGGCTAAATTGATTTAGTATGCTTGAGAAATTAAATTTTAGCCTGCAATTTAAATCTTGGGTTAAATTGATATACTATGCCCCAGGGATTCGCTGCTTACCAATAATAGACAATAGACAATAGTCAATAGGTGCAGGAGTAGGCCAATCGGCCCCTCGAGCCTGCACCACCATTCAATGTGATCATGGCTGATCATCCACAATCAGTACCCCGTTCTTGCCTTCTCCCCATATCCCTTGACTCCACTATCTTTAAGAGCTCTCTCTAACTCTTTCTTGAAAGCATCCAGAGAATTGGCCTCCACTGCCTTCTGAGGCAGAGCATTCCATAGACCAACAACTCTCTGGGTGAAAAGGTTTTTCCCTGACCTCCGTTCTAAATGGCCTGCCAACATGCCATTAGCTTTCTTCACTGCCTGCTGTACCTGCATGCTTACTTTCAGTGACTGATGAACAAGGATAACTAGATCTCGTTGGACTTCCCCTTTTCCTAACTTGACACCATTCAGATAGTAATCTGCCTTCCTGTTCTTGCCACCGTGGATAACCTCACATTTATCCACATTAAACTGCATCTGCCATGCATCTGCCCACTCACCCAAACTGTCCAAGTCACCCTGCATTTTCCTAACATCCTCCTCATATTTCACAATGCCATCCAGCTTTGTGTCATCTGCAAATTTGCTAAAGTTACTTTTAATCCCTTCATCTAAATCATTAATGCATTTTATAAATAGCTGCAGTCCTAGCACCGAGCCTTGCCCCACCCCACTAGTCACTGCCTGCCATTCTGAAAAGGGCCCGTTAATGCCTACTTTTTGTTTCCTGTCTGCCAACCGATTTTCTATCCATGTTAGTACCCTACCCCCAATACCATGCCGACTAGTCTCCAATGTGGGACCTTATCAAAGGCTTTCTGAAAGTCCAGGTACACTACATCCACTGGCTCTCCCTTGTTCATTTTCATAGCTACATCCTCAAAAAATTCCAGAAGATTTGTCATGCATTATTTCCCCTTCGTAAATCCATGCTGACTTGGACCAATCCTGTTACTGCTATCCACATGTGCCACTATTTCATCTTTTATAATTGACTTCAGCATCTTCCCCACCACTGATGTCAGGCTAACTGGTTTATAATTCCCTGTTTTCTCTCTCCTTCCTTTCTTAAAAAGTGAGATAACATTAACATTAATATAAGATCTCCTTATTTTAGTTGTTTCATGGCACTAGGCAAGGTTGTCCTCTTAGCGCATTGTTATTTGATATTGCCATGGAACCTTTAACTGTAGCTATTCATGACTCACCTTCTATGTTTGGCATTTCCCGCGGGAATGTGATACATAAGTTATCATTATACGCAGATGATTTGTTATTATATATTTCGAATCCTGAGAAATCAATTCCTGCTGTTATATCTTTGCTCACTCAGTTTAGTAACTTTTCTGGTTAGAAACTGAATTTTAATAAGAGTGAATTTTTCCCTTTAAATATGCAAGTTCCAGTTTATAGACGTTTACCATTTAGATTGGTTATGGATTATTTTATGTATCTAGGTGTTAGATTACTAAAAAAACATAAGGATTTATTTAATGTCAATTTTTACCTTTAATAGACCAGGTCAAACAATCGCTTACTAAATGGTCCTCACTCTCTATGTCACTGATTAGTCTAATTAATTCTATCAAGATGATTATTTTACCTAATTTTTATATCTTTTCCAAGTGGTACTGATCTTTATTCCTGAATCCTTTTTCAATACTATTGACGCTAAAATTTCATCTTGTATATGGCAGAATTAAAATTCTAGGTTAAGTGAAAAATACTTGCAGAAATCCAAAAAGAACGGTGGCCTGGCACTGCCGAATTTAAGATTTTATTATTGGGCAATTAATATTCGATATTTAATATTTTGACACAAGATGTGGATATTAATTTCAGTCCAGAATGGGTCAACCTTGAATGTAATTCCGCACAAGGATTTTCATCGGTTTCCAACTTAGGAACTTCGCTTCCCTTGCTTCTTTCTAATTCGAATAAACAAATGGTTAATCCAATAATTAAACATACATTACGAATATGGTGTAGTTTCGTAAATTTTTTGGCTTGTATAAATTTATTCTATCAAGCCCTATTATATCCAATTCTTTTCTTTCAACCCTTGGTCGTGGATCAAGCCTTTTTGGTATGGAAAACGAAGGGTGTAATATGTTTTCGTGATTTATTTTTGGATAACTGTTTCATGTCTTTTGAACAGTTGTCTAATAAATATAATTTGCCCAGATCCCATTTTTTTTAGATATTTACAGGTCAGAGATATTTTGAATAAGATGTTACCTACTTTTCCGATTTTATATCTAACTGATATCATGGAAAAAAGATTAGGCTGAAACCTTTATCAAAAGGGTTTAATAGCAATCATTTATGATATGATTATGAAAATACAGTCAGATATATCTGATAAAATTAAAAATGAATGGGAGAAGGAACTTCAACTTTTTTACCTGTAGAGAAATGGGAGAAAATTTTTCAGTTAGTTAACTTTTATTCCATTTGTGCCAAACAAACGTTGATTCAATTTAAAGTGGTGCATAGGGCTCATATGTCTAAAGATAAATTACCTCGTTTTTACTCACATTTAAATCCGATATGTGATGGATGTCATTCTGAGGTAGCCTCTCTGACTCATGTGTTTTGGTCTTGCCCTCTTTTAGAAAAATTTTGAAAAGATAGTTTTGATACATTCTCTACAGTTTTGCACATTGATTTACAACCTCACCCTATTACTGCAATTTTTGGCTTACCAATGATTGATCAGCCCTCTGCAACTCAGCGGATGATTGCATTTGCTACTTTAATGGCTGGAAGATCTATTTTATTGATTGGAAAGAGATGAATCCTCCAACTACATCTCAATGTTTTTCTCAAATCTTATCCTGTTTAAACTTAGAAAAAATTAGAAGTGGTACCTTTGATCCCTCAGTTAAATTTGAAGAAACTTGGAGGCCTTTTATTCCATACTTTCATAGAATGTAATTTGACCTTTTCTGATTCCTTTATATTAATCATTAATTTGAGTAGAGGAGCGGAGTTGATGACACTAATGTTTTTATTTGATATAATACAGTGGTTCCCAACATTTTCTATGCCTTACACCCCTAAGAAATGTTTGATTAATGTTCGCACCCCCTACAAAAGTAATATCACATTTGAAGATGAAAAAGTCTAATTTCTAATTTTTGAACCACAAATTGAACCACATACAGTACTGCGGGTGGACAAATTGAACTTTAAAAAATAAGCTTTTAACTCAGTACATAAAATGCAAATATAAACTGAGCAATTAGATTCGAATTTATTCAGAAAAAAAATTGTAAACAGTAAAATCAATCCCAATTGTGAACATAAAATTCAATGACTTCTTTGCTCCTGCTTCTCATTCATGATTTTGTCAAAATGTGGAACTTCCTTGCTGACTGCGATCCACAGGTCTGCCTGTGGATTCAGGCGATTATTGGATTTTGTCTTGATTGACAAGAGAGAACTGAATCCAGATTCACGCAAGTATGTTGTTGCAAATAGAGTGAGGACATGGAGTGCTCTTCCACCAAGCCTTGGGACAATATGCAGTGCTGCACACCAAAGTCTTGCTTTCAAATTGCATTTCAAGAGCTCGATTTGTCCGCAAATCAATAAGATCTTCCTTCAGCTCTTCATCATCTAACATTTTCTCCAAATTGTAGGAATATGGATTATTGATCCATTCTTCTGAAATCTTCAGGTCTCCAGCAGCAAAATATCCATCAAATGATTCTGACAGCATTTCCAAATGAGCCACAATTTCTTCACACACAGTAGGAGTTACGGATCCAGCATCATCAACCACCTCTTCTAGTGAAGGAAAATTTGAGAGACTGTCTCTTTCCATCCTTTGATGCCAAAGGCGTAACTTTTGTTTGAAGGCATTCAACTTTTCACAAGCCTTCAATATGTTTATCCATTTTCCTTGCAAAGAAACACTCAGGTCATTCCTACCAGTGAAAATGTCAGCTAAGTAAGCCAGCATTTGAGCGAATTCCTGTGATTCCATTGCCCCATTCAGATCACATTCACACTCCTCTAGAAAAACTTTTGATTTCTTCCCACAGTTCAAAGAAACGGGTTAAAGCTTGTCCTCGTGACAACCAACGGACAAAGTGTGGAAAAGCAAAACTGAATGCTCACTTCTCAGATCCTCACAAAATGATTTGAAGATGCGATGGTTCAAAGCAAGCCCCTGATCCAGTTGATGATCTTCACACAAGTATCAATGACTTTCTTCATATTTGGAGGCAACATTTTTGATGCCAAAGCATGCCGATGAAGAAAACAATAGGTAACTTCCAAGTCTGGAATCCCCTTTTTCAACAATTCAGAAAAGCCAGTTTTGTTTCCAAGCATTGCAGGTGCCCCATCGGTGCACACAGAACCAATTACTTTGATATCTAAATCGTGTTTGGCAAAGAAGTCCTTCACCAGCTGCATCACATCCTTTGCAGTTGTGTTTGTTTTCAGATCTTTACGAAACAGGAAATCTTCCTTCACAACACCATCATTGACATACCTCACTAATGTGATGAGTTGACTACAACTGGAGACATCAGTTGACTCATCCAACTGAAGAGATTTTAAGAGGACTAGCTCTGACATCTGAGATGACTTGGTCCAAAATATCTTCACCCAAATCACTGATTTGGTTGTGAATGACATTATTTGATAGGGGCACCTGTTCAAATTTTTTTCTTGCTTCTTTGCCCAGGATAATTGTTGCCATTTCCAGTGCACATGGCTCGATGAGATCTTCTGCAATTGTCTGGGGCTTCTTGGATTTGACTACTTTATATGCCACTTGGTTTGAAGCAAGAAGTAGTGGTTTTTCAACAGAAACAAAACCTAATTCTGGAAGAGTTCCTTGTGAATCAAAATGAGTTCTTTTGATTTTCAACGACCCAGCATCATGTCCTTCAACATCAGCTCCGCCATGCTTGTTCTTGAAGTGGTCTTGAAGCTTGGATGGCTTCAGATTTGAGTTGGAAAACACAACGCTACAAAGAATGCACTGGGGTTTTTGCAAGCATCATTTCCTGTTGTGCACGTGGAACCAAAGTGCCCATAGTCATAATTCCATTTCCTTCTTTTTGACATGATGAATGGTTAATGAAGGGAAAACTATGAGCTAATATGAGAAAAACTATCTGACTAAGTCAGGGATGACCTCTTTACTCAACCAGACACGCCTATAGCAAAGTATCGTGAGAAATACGCTTTCGAATATTATATTACAATGTTATCTGCGGTTAAGCAGATCGTCAGGTGGAAATGCTACGGGGACGCGACGCGAATTATTAGGCTACTCTCTATTGAATTTACACACCTATTTCCGATGATTACTGGAGATATGAATTCCCATCAAAGTCTTCGGTGCTAACCATGATACCTCCTCAACAAACGCAATTCAAAATTATCAACAATTCAAGAAAAAACCCTTTTAAGAGGAAAAAAACCTTTGAAATTCAAAAACTTCTTTAATGCATTGAGACAAATATGAACGAATGACTTCAGCTGCTTATTTATCAAAATGCGGCATTTAAAAATTTTATAATTGAATAATTTACCTACTGTCTGCAGGTTTGGTTTTAACGCGAAGTCGTAACTCGATGGTTGATTCGGGATATATAAATATTTTGGCAGTATGAGATGATTTATAACTCTGAGATGTAACCTTCTAGCTAACCATGATGAGACTCCTCGACTCTGAGGTGTAACTTCCCAGGTAACACTGATGAGAATCCTCAGCGCTGACTCGGGCAGCGGGAGACTGGAGTGAGTTCACATCTCTCTCGACTCGGGCAGCGGGAGACTGGCGTGAGTTCACATCTCTCTCGACTCGGGCAGCGGGAGACTGGAGTGAGTTCACATCTCTCTCGACTCGGGCAGCGGGAGACTGGAATGAGTTCACATCTCTCTCGACTCGGGCAGCGGGAGACTGTAGCGTGCTTGTGACAAACGTTACTACCACTTCTCAAGGCACACTGGCAGCTGGCTGAGTGATGACTCCTGACTCGTCACTCAAGGACACAAGCCACTCTTTGTTGCACCCCATGAAATTCCATCTTGCACCCCCTGGGGGTGCGGGCACCCCAGGTTGGGAACCCCTGGTCTATGCTGTAATGTGCCTCCAAGTACCCTGAGACCTCATCCGTAATAATCGACTCCAACATCTTCTCAGCCTCTCAGGGCAGACTAACTGACTCACAGTTTTTTTTTCTTCTGCCTCCCTCCCTTCTTGAAGAGTGGAGTGACATTTTCAATTTTTTCCATCTGCCGGAACCATTCCAGAATCTAGTGATTCTTGAAAGGTCATTACTAATGGTGCCAGGATCTCTTCAGCCACCTCTTTTAGAACTCTGGGCTGTACACCATCTGTTCCAGGTGACTTACCTACCTTCAGACTTCTCAGTTTCCCAAGAACCTTCTACTAATTATGGTAAGTTCACACACGTCATGGCCTCTGACAGCTGGAACTTCCACCAAACTTCTAGTGTCTTCCATAGCGAAGACTGATGCAAAATACTTATTCAGTCTGTCTGCTATTTTGTTGACACCCAGTACTACCTCTCCAGCATCGTTTTCCAGAAGTCCAATATCCACTCTCGCCTCTCTTTTACACTTTATGTATCCGAGGAAACTTTTGGCATCCTCTTTAATATTCTTGACTAGCTTACTTTTGTATTTCATCTTTAACTTCTTAATGACTTTTGGAATTCTCTTGGTTTTTAAAAGCTTCCCAATCCTCTAACTTCCCTTTAATCTTTGCTTTATTAAATGTGTTATGAATGCACCACAGCTCTGAGGGGCCGAAGGGTGTGGGGGAGCCCACTCCTTTGTGAGAATTGCAAGAGCATTGTTGGGTTGGGTCAGAGGACCCAGGAAATGAGAGAGAGAGACCTGGCCATTGTCTCCTGGAGACCACGTTTGTGGATTGGGGACTATGCTACGTGCAAGCCCTCGGGCAAAATCTCTCTCAACCAGAGAGAGATTGAGAGATTGAGAGAGAGATTGCATCACCCCAACCTGATTGACATCTGAGACCCCGTGAGGAAGTATTAAAGAGGGTCTGGGGGAACAACCCCTTTCAGACGCACCAGAAGAAACGCTAGCGATCCCGCAATAGCGGGAAGCCATTTGAAGGAAGCCACGTGCGTTCGGTTCCCTTGCCTGGGGGCTGGTGGCTGATACCACGGAAAACGACTTGGAACTAACAATCGGGAACCAACTCCCCCGACGCAACGGATTGGCCTCATAAAAGTCCCGGGCAAGTTTAAAACCGTCTCTCTTAAACCCAAATAGCTGCAGCTTGAAAGGACAGTGACTTTTATCTTTCCATTGGACAATACAATATCCCCTAGACAAAAGATAGAGCTATTGCTTAATTGATGATTATTATTATACTTGCGTTTTTAGATTGAGTATCGACGACGTATTTTATCTGAATGTCTGTATTAATCTTATTTTTGTGCCCCTTTATAAATAAAGACTTTTAAAAATAGTACCATCAGACTTCAACGGGCCTTTCTGTCTTTGCTGGTAAGTGACCCAGTTACGGGGTTCGTAACATATGTCTTTGCTTTAGCTTTTATGTTGGCTTTGATTTCTCTTGTTTACCATAGTTGTGTCATCTTTCCTTTAGAATACTTCTTTGTGCTATATATATTCTGCACCTTCTAAATTGCTTCCAGAAATTCCAGCCATTGCTGCTATGCTATCATCCCTGCCAGTGTTCTTTTCCAGTCAATTTTGGTCAACTCCTTTCTCATGCCTCTGTAATTCCCTTTATTCCACTAAAATACCGATGCATCTAATGGTGGAATGGAAATTGTCCTTGAGTATGGTGAAATGTCCTCTTAATTGTTTATAGTTTTCTACCTGAGGGGAGATAGAGAAGAGAGAATAATTGAGGTGGGAGGGTTTGTTGATTATATTGGCTACTGGCCTGAAGCAGCAGACAGTGTAGACTAAGACGGTTAAAGGGAGGCCGGGTTTTGCAAAGGACTGAGCTGCATCTGGTACTCACAGCAGCATCTTGCGGTCTGGCACAGAATACTTGCAGTACTCAGCTGTGATTCACCCTGAAAGGAAATTTTGCATGGTGCATTTGTAGAAACTGGAGGGTCATTGGGGACATTTCAGATGTCCTTAGCTTTTTGAGAGTGTAGAGATAATGGCGAACTTTCTTGGCTGCAGCGTCAGTGCGACTGTCAGTACCTCCAGATGAACATTGTCTTTTTGTGTGATACCCTCCTAGCCGTCAGTCTGTGCTTTGTATTGCCATGTGCTCTTGTTTGTTTTCATGCCCCATGTGCCCCTGTCTCTGCTCCTGCTCTGCTCCAGCCCCTGTATTACTGAGTACTCCGCCTCTCAGCTCTTTCTCATTATTACCTGTTTTGCTGCCACTTCTGTCTCATTGGGCTCCATCTATCATCTGCCTCTCGGTTTATCGCTCAGTGTATTTCAGTCCCGTGTTTTCCCCTGTTTGTTGCCAGATTGTGCCAGTGAGTTTTCCTGAGCCTTTCCAGCATTCGTATCTGTACTCTGTCCGTCTGAATATCAACTCTGCCTGTTTCCTGATTCTGGTTTTTGGATTTCTCTGGATGTTTTGATCTCTGCCTGAACTTTGATGCCGACTTTCTTTGCACCTCGGGATTTATTACTCAATTAATATCACTGTGTGCACAGTACTGGGTCTGTGATTGGACCCCTGCTCCAGTGCTCTGACAGTAACTGGGACCAGAACAAATTGTTGGTGATCATTACAGCTCAGAAGTTGAACCTTTCAACTAATTCCACCTTTTTACAAAATTTTGTGGGCCACATACAAGAATGGATAACACAAATCCTTCCCCTCTAAGATGGAACATCTGAAAGCAGTGGGCAGGGCATTAAGGTGAAGAGTTAGGGGGAAATCTGTGGAAAATAGTTTTCACATCGAGGATGGTGCAGCTTGGAACTTGTTGCCTGGGCAGGTGGTGAGAATAAATACTACTATGCTTAACAAGTATCTAGAGGAGGCCTTGAAATGCCATTGCACAGAGACTACAGATTAAGTGCTGGCAAATTGAATTACATTGGGTACTCAATGTGGGCATGGTGGGCATGGTAAGCAAAATGTCTGTTAATGTGCTGTTTGACTTTGTGAGGTGGGAGAAGCAATTTCCTCTAGAAGGAAGTTTATCATCCTTCCCATGTAGGAGTGTAAAATGCGCTCTGATCTTTAAACCAGCAAATGGTTCAAAGTTTCAAAGGTCCTATTTAATAACCAAAGAACCATATAACAATCACAGCACGGAAACAGGCCATCTCGGCCCTCTTAGTCCGTGCCGAACTCTTAATCTCACCTAGTCCCACCTACCCGCACTCAGCCCATAACCCTCCACTCCTTTCCTGTAATGTCAGAGAAATGTATACAATATACATCCAGAAATGGTTTTCTTTTCTAAACAGAGGAGTGCCCCAAAGAATGAATGACAGTTAAAATGTTAGAACCTCCAAACCGCCCCCAGCTCCCCCCTCCCACGCACAAGTAGCAGCAAGGCAACGATGCCCCCACCATTACCAGCAAAAAAGCATCAGCACCCTTCACTGACCACTCAAGCGTATTACAGTCTTGCAGTACCCTCAAAACTACTCGTTCACCGGTAATTTGACATACCTCACTCCCTCTCCCCCTCCCTCCCGTCCTTAAAGAGCACGACCGGTGTATGGTAATGGTTCTTCTTAAACTGGTGGTGTGGAACCTAAGGCTCCTTCTTTCCCGACGGCAGCAGTGAGAAGTGAACGTGGCATGGATGATGAATGTCCTTGAATATCAAAGCTGCTTTCTCGTGAAAGTGCTCCTGGTAAATGATGGGGAGAACCTTGCCTGTGATGAACTGGGCTGTAAGAAAACACTTTGTGTTGATTTCCTCTGTTCCTGGGCATTGGTGTTACCGCAGTAGGCCATCATGCAGCCATTCAGGATACTCTCCACTGTGCATCTATATAAGATTTAGATGACGTAACAATTATTGTAATTATTGAAAACAGAATAGTATTTTTTACAAGAGATGGGGTGGGAAGAGGTGTAGTGAAGATAACCGCAGGTATCAGTAGGTTTATAAAAGATGAAGGATGATAGTTTGTCTCCAGAGATAGAGACAGCGAGATCGAGAAAGGGGTGGGAAGTGTCAGAAAATAAAAACAAAGTCTTAACTTGTCCATGTTGGCCAAAATCCATTTTCTCAATTCCTTTGCCTCAGCCTCATCTGTTCAGTTTTCTTTCCCAGACATCAGAGAGGTCCTCTTCTTCAATAGCAGGGTTTCCGTTCTTGCACTATTGACGCCGTCCTCACCCGCATCTCCTCCATTTCCCGAACATCCTCGCTCACCCCACCTTCCCATCGCATTAACAGTGATAGAATCGGATCCTATTTGCCTGTACTCGGCCCATCAGTATAAACCTTCACTATCCACATACCTGCCCACTGTCATGTACATTCTGCTATTGTACAAGCCTCACCAGATTTTGCTGTATGCTTGTTTCATATCCCCACCACCTTTTGGGTGAAGAAATTTGTCCCTGAAATTGTTTTAAATTTTCCCCTCTCACCTTAAGTCTACGCCCTCTGGATTTGATTCTCCTTTGCCAAAAATGAAAAGTTTGCACTCCCCTTTCTATATAGTCATAAATTTATGGACTTCAATTTTAAAATCCAACAGAAAGTTTCATAAGATATTGGAGCATTGTAAACAATTCTGGGCCCCCTTATCTCAAAAAGGATAGAAACATAGAAAACCTACAGCCAATACAGGTCCTTCGGTCCACAAAGCTGTGCCAAATGTGTCCTACCTTAGAAATTCCCAAGGGTTACACATAGCCCTCTATTTTTCTGAGCTCCAGGTGCATGTCCAGGACTCTCCTAAAATACCCTCTTGTATCCACCTTCACCACTGTCGCTGGCAGCCCATTCCATGCACTCACCACACTCTGTGTAAAAAACTTTACCCCTGACATCTCCTCTGTACCTACTTCCAAACTCCTAAAAACTGTGCCCTCTCATGCTAGCCATTTTAGCCCTGGGGAAAAAGCCTCTGACTACCCACACGATCAAAGCCTCTCATCATCTTGTACACCTCTATCAGGTCACCTCTCATCTTCCGTTGTTCCAAGGAAAAGAGGTTGAGTTCACTCAACCTATTCTCATAAGGCATGCTCCCCAGTCCAGGCAACATCTTTGTAATTCTCCTCTGCACCCTTTCTATGGCTTCCACATCCTTCCTGTAGTGAGGCGACCAGAACTGAGCACAGTACTCCAAGTGGGGTCTGACCAGGGTCCTATATAGCTGCAACATTACCTCTCGGTTCCTAAACTCAATTCTACGATTGATGAAGGCCAATGCACCGTATGCTTTCTTAACCACAGAGTCAACAAGCGCAGCAGCTTTCAGTGTCTTATGGACTCGGACCCCAAGATCCCTCTGATCTTCCACACTGCCAAGAGACTTACCATTAATACTATATTCTGCCATTGTATTTCTCTTACCAGAATGAACCACCTCACATTTCTCTGGTTTGAACTCCACCTGTCACTTCTTAGCATAGTTTTGCATCCTATCAACATCCTGCTGTAACCTCTGACAGCCCTCCACACTATCCACAACATACATGCTGTGCTGTCATTAGAGAGGGACCAGATAAGGTTCACGAGAATGACCTTGTGAATGAAAGGGTTAATGTATCAGGAGCACGTGATCTGGGCTTCTGCTCACTGGAGTTTAGGATAACGGTGTGGGGAGGATCTTATTGAAACCTATTGAATATTGAAGAGCATAGATAGAATGGACATAGGGGGGATATTTCCCATAGTGGAATAGTCTAGGACCGGGGGCACAGCCACAGAATAGAAGGAGGTCCCTTTAGAACAGAGATGAGGAAAACTTTCTTTAGCCAGAAGGTGCTGAATCTGTGGAACTCATTGGCAAAGGTGGTAGAGGCTGCACCGGCTACAGAAGTTGAAGTGAAGATTTGCCTATCCTGGAAGGACTCTTTGGTGATAGACCTGAATGAAGATGATGGAGGGGCTGAATGGGCGGGTATAGCACACTCTGCTTTCAGAGATGAGTCCGAGCAGGGAGATCAAGGGGAGGAATGAATGAGTGAGGGAATCACGGAAAGTACAGTCCCTGCAGAAAGTGGAGAGTGGAGAGTGTGGCAGTTCATTTCACACTCTCAGAGCCCTCTGAGTCAAGGAGTGCCCCTTTATGCTCCCCTGTTCAACCTTTACTCATGACCTCTAATTGTAGTCTCAACCAACTTCAGTGGAAAAGGCCTGCTTGCATTTACCCTAACTATACTCCTCATAATGTTATAAACTTCTATCATATCACCCCTCAGTATTCCATATTCCAAGGAATAAAGCCCTGTCCTATTCAACCTTCCCTTATAACTCAGGCCCTCCAGTCCTGACAACATTCTTTTAAATTTCCTCTGCATGCTTTCAATTTTATTTACATTTGTCTGACCAAAATTGCACACAATGCTCCAAATTTGGTCTCACCGTTGTCTAATACAACTTCAACATTCCGACTACTGTACTCAATACATTGATCTAATGAAAGCCAGTGTGCCAAAGGGTTTCGTTACGACCCTGTCTGTGATACCACTTTCAACGAATTAGTCATCTGTATTCGCAGATCCCTCAGTTCGGTCACACTCCTCAGTGCTCAACCACTCACCGTGAATGACCTACTCCGGCTAGTCCTCCAAAAATGCAACACCTCGCATTTGTCTGCATTAAATTCCATCTGCCATTTTCCAGCCCAATTTTCCATCTGGTCTCGATCCCACTGCAAGCTTTGATAGTCTTTCTCACTGTCTATTACACGCCAGTGTTGGTGTCGTTTGCAAATTTGCTCGTTCAGTTTACCACATTTTCACCAGATCATTGCTACAGATGACAAACAATAGACCCAGCACCAGCCTTTGGGACGCCCCGCTGATCACAGGCTCCCAGTCATAGAGGCAACCATTGCAAACGATCTCTGGCTTTTCCGCAAAGTCAAGGTCTAATCCTATTCAGTACCTCATCTTGAACGCCAAGTGATTGGACCTCCTTGATCAATCTCCCATGCGGGATTTTGTCAAAGGCCTTGCTAAAGTTCATCCAGCCAATATTCACTGCCTTACCTTGCCCGAATTTGCCCGAATGTCTGAAGAATGGGAAAGAAGTTTAACTGAGAAAATGTTGGGACATGAAGATGGGTTTTCTGCGGACAAAGCAGATGTTGGTTACTCCAGGAGTACTTGCCACACTTTTGGAGCGACCAAGGCACCTTTTTGTGAGAGACAATTCGCCGGTTAGCACCAGCAGAGGCTGAGATTGTTTGGCTGCACTGGCATAAACTGATGGACGTGAAATTCGGTCACGGAGCGGGGGTGGGGGGGGGGGGTGTGGGGGGTGTTGGGGGGGGGGCTGAACTTCCGGAAGAAGGGAGTGGTAGACAGGGAGAGGCGCCCTCTAGTACACAGGAAAGGTCACAAAATGTGGTTGAAGCTGGAGGAGCTGAAGATGGATAAGGTGTCTCAGAGTCAGGCTGGTCTATAACGCGCCGGGAATAGTGCTGCGTCTATCCCCCGGTGAGATATGTCGCTACCATTCACAAATGGATTGGAGGTCCTGACTTCACGGAATTCCTTTGAAAATTGTGTTGTTAATGAAGGGTTGATACGTTTCAAAGTCATGAGGACATGACTATTTTTGGTGGGGGTGAGAGTGTAACGCCCTGGTTAAGATTTTTACTGCGATATTGTAGGCGTTTCATCCAAGCAGTTCTGTTAGAGCAGTCTGTTCTACTTTCACCCTGTTTGGGTTTGAGCTGAGATAAGTGGCTTGTTAAACAACTGAGGAATATGTTGTCAGCCAGTCAGGATAGTGGAGAAGGTTCTGGAGAACGCTGGGTTGAGAGTCTTTGTTAGCGGGAGCTGGGATAAGACAGGGTGGATAAATGGTTGAGGATGCCGTCTTGGTTGCACAAGGTTCCCTGCGCCGTTGAATGACTTCAAGAACCAATATTTCCGTGGGAGACCCGCTTGTTCGAGATGGATTTCGAGCGACATTCTGAAGGTGATGCGTTCTTTCATGCAAACCGAGGACTCAGCTCGTGAGGTGACAGACAAGATCAAGATGAACTTCAACTCATCTGCACATTTGACTGTTCAATAGTAATGAGCCTTTTTGTTTCTCCCCCTTTATTTATTTAATAACTGTTTGCTTTCATTAACATTCTTAAACATACTCCTTTATCAGTTGTATGTAATGTACGATCTGTTCATTGATCAATGTATGATTTCTTGCCGAGAGCAGCAAATTACAGGATTCACACAAACCGGGGTTTGGGTGGGCCACACAACCCAACCTCACGGATTTGGTGGGACGAAAGATGTATCCTGTACATCATAGATGTACGAAGCCGGAGAAAGGTGGGTTCATCACCGCGGTATCTAATGGCTAACAAGCCGGTTTTCCAGAGATGCCCAGAAAACGGGTGGGGAGGGGGAACAAGTCCGGTTGGCCATCTGCAGTTTCTACACTTTCCTCCCACAGGGGCCAAGGGAAGTCCTTGGGATTCTCCTTCACCTCGTTTGCTGGAGCAACCTCGTGTCTTCTTTTTGCTGGTGTTCCTTTTCGCACCTTACGACACAACGGGCATAGCATATGACTGTTTCTTTTACAAGGATGAGTTGCTAGCTCAACGCTCAACCCAGCACGGATGGAAAGCGTACAAGGAGCCAGCCGGATTCGAACTTGGGACCGTTTCCTAACATCTGGTGCTGATGCCACGACACCACTGGCTGGCTCATGACTTCTTTTAGCTCTCTTAATTTTCTTCTTAAATATTTTCTTGCATCTCTTACACCCTTCAAGTAGCTAATTTGTTCATAACTGCCTATACATGTTGTACACCTCCTTCCCTTTCTTAACCATGACCTCAATATCTCTTGAAAACCTAGGTTCCATAACCCGATCATCTTTGTCTTTTATTCTCACAGGAACATATGAACTCTATTCTCAAATTTTCACTTTTGAAGAGTCTCCCACTTACCAAGTACACCTTTGCCAGAAAACAAACTACCCCAAATTCTCACTTGCCAGATCCTTTCTGATATCATTCTAATTGGCTTTTCACCAATTTAGAATCTCAACCGGAGGACCAGACCTGTCCTTTTACCTTGAGACTATTAGCATAATGATCATCACCTACCCCGTCTCATTCCCTAATGGGAGATCTAATATCACTCACTCTCTCTTTGGGACTACTGTGCACTGATTAAGGAAACTTTCCTGAACAGGTCTGACAAACTCTTTCCCATCAAGCCCTTTTACAGAATGGGGGTCACACTTGGTATCTTTTGTAACTTCAGATCGTTCAACTAATTCAAAGGAAGACATGGGGGTCTCAAATACGGGTCCAACATCGAGTTTACGTTAACTGAGATGCTCACTTAGCCTTCGTTTCCTTGATAATTTTATTTTGTTAGCTCTTCTTACTGGTTCCTGAAATGTTCTCAGTCCTCTGGCCTCACCTCTTTCTATGCTCTTTGATTCTATATTTACCTTGATGATCTTGGATGACCACGGTTGGTTCATGTTTCTTCTGGATCCCTCTGTCCAATTGGGATCAATGTCTGCTGAGTGTTATGAACCAGCTGTTTGAACTTCTGCCACCACCCGTCCACTGACCTGTCCCTGGACCTATTTACCCCATCTACCCCGGACAACACCACCCTAACACCTGTGTAATTGTCGTTATGTAGGTTAAGGTCACTGTGGGTCCGAGTGTTCACCCTCAAACTGTGTCTGGATTTCTCCCATGTTGTGTTCACTTCTTCCTTGAAGATCATTTGCCGGAAGATCTCTTATTAATACCACCTCATTACACAGAAGCACATGTGAAACAGCCTGTTCCTGGGCTGATTCTGTAACGTACTGCTGTACAAAATAATCCCTGACCACTCCACAGTTCCTCTTCCACTCTACATTGCCAGTTTGATTAGTTTTATCAACCTACAGATTAAAATCACCAATAACAATCATAATTCCCTTTTTACCTCCCTTATTATTTCCCATTTGTGCTTGTTGCTATTGAGACACCTGGGGTATGGGAGACCATTCCTACCCACGTGCTCTTTCCCCTGCTGTTCATTATTTCCACACAGCTTCATTTCCTATCACTGTCCCTACATCGATATCCACCCATGTGAAGAACAAAACCATCCTCCTCCTCCCTTCTGCTGAGTATTGAATATGCTCGAGTACTGTGTTCCCATCCTCAAATATGTGATGGATTTTGGTGTTTAAATCTGAGGTTCTTTTGTAAGTCAGAAAGGAGGCATAAAACTTGTTGCTTCATGATTGTTTTATTCAAAGTTGGTAGAGGAATAGAACAGCGACAGGGGTCTAATACTTGAAGAACAGAGAGAAAGTAAAGAGGGCACCTAACATAAAACTGTTGCTTTTATACCCAAGATAAGGAAAATTCCATTCAAATCTATAGATAATAATAATCCAACTAGAAACAACTTAATCAATACTCAGTAAAAATCGACCAATGAGAAAACACTTAATAAAGTACAAAGAAACTTCCAGAAACTGTTATGCAATACCAAAGCTACTTAAAATACAAGCAGATAATTAATTGTTAAACTGCAAAGAAAGTAACAATAACAATTAAACAGTTGGACCCAAAGACTCCCGGGCCCTGTGCACTCGATTTGCAGTGATAGGTCGTTCGGATGCTCACGGATTTCTAAGTATGCACAGTGCCATTGAAAGTGCCTCCTCCCTGTCAAATGCCACCAACATTTTTATGAGAACTCAGTAGCCAGTTTAACACTGCAAGCTCCCACAAGCAATAAGCTTAAAGTCAACAGACATTCTTTGTGTCATCAGTCGAAGTCAACCTTTATTTCTGACACTCAGATTCCAAATGTTGCTACCCTGTCATATATGGCCCACCCCCTGCTCCTCATCATGTTCTTACCCCATCTGCCCAGAGCTCCTGCCCTGTGCTGACCCATCTCTGGTTTCTGACCCTGCTCCATTGATCATCATTACTGGCTCCCCAATCTGCTTTGAGACTCTAGGGGACAGTGCCGTATTCTAACAACCCAGCTGTGTGACACACAGCCCTTCAGAAGCAGTGAAAAATGACCCACAATGTTAAAAGAGCAGGGACTAAGGAGGCTGATTACTAATCCCATTCTTCCTTGGCCCAGTGATTTCAGGGATGAAGAATATAACTATAGTCAGCTTATCTTCTTTGTCAGTCTGCAGAAAGTCATGCAGAAAATTCAAGGGAAACCCCTACACCCACAGAGTGGTGACTGTCTGGAACCACAGGGAAGGTGAGAGGCGAACAGCAGGGATGGATTTAAAAGTATTGTTGTGGAACAGAAACACAGGCCGGGACTGAGCTGAGCTGGGCTGAGTTGCCTGCATACTGTACACAAGGTGTGTTGAGATTCACTAGGCACCTGAGACAGAGTTTAAAATAGAACTGATTTATTAGTCACAGATTCAGAACATGAAACTCCAGTCCCAGTAAAGGTGAACATCAGCAGAAGAAACTCCTCCCATGCCCAGTGACCAGGGTTCAGAACTGGATGTGATGAGCAGCAGTAATAATTGCAGAGTTCAACACCAACAGTCACTTTTGAACTTGCATCTGGATTCAGCAACTGTGATGGTTAAACATCCAGAAAGAAGCTTATTAAACCTTTTTCCCAGTGTGAACTCGGTAGTGTTTCACAAGCTTGGATGACCGACAGAATCCCTTTGCCACATTCAGAGCAGGAGAAAGGCAACTCCGCAGTATGAACTATCTGATGTTCCAGCCGGACAATCCTCCTCAGTCCTAGCAGATGAATGGCTTCTCCTCAGTGTGAACTCGGTAGTGCGCCACAAGGGTGGAGGACCGAGTGAAACCCTTCCCACAGTGTGAGCAGATGAACGGCCGCTCCCCAGTGTGAACACGCTGGTGTGCCAGCAGGTCAGAGGATCGAAAGAATCCCTTCCCACAGTCTGAGCAGGTGAACGGTCTCTCCCCAGTGTGAATTGACTGGTGTGCCTGTAGGTGGCTTAATTGAGTGAATCTCTTCACACACATAGAACAAGTGAACAGTAAACACAAAGTGCACTGCAGATTCTGTGGTCAAATCAAGATTACAAACAAGCTGGATGAACTCAGCAGGTCGGGCAGCATCCATTGGAAGAAGCAGTCAACGTTTCGGGTCAAGACACTTCGTCAGGACTAAAGAAGGAGGGGGCAGGGGTCTTATAAAGAAGGTGGGGGGAAGGTGGAAAACCAATCAGAGGAAAGATCAAGGGGTGGGGGAAGGAAAGCAGGGAGGGGATAGGCAGGAGAGGTGAAGAGGGAATCTAAGGAGAAAGCACTATGGGTAGTAGAAGAAGGCAGAGTCATGAGAGGTGATAGTTAGCTAGAAGAGGAGACAGAGTGAAGGTGGGATGGGGGAAGGGAGAAGGGAGAGAATTCGATGTTCATACCAAGGGGCTGGAGACTACCCAGACGGTATATGAGATGTTGTTCCTCCGACCAAAGTTTGGCTTCATCATGGCAGTAGAGGAGGTCATGTATGGACATATCCGAATGGGAATGAGAAGGAGAGTTGAAGTGGGTGGCAACTGGGAGATCCTGTCTGTTGTGGCAACAGGACCCCACCACTAAGGACATCTTTCCCTCTCTACCCCCTCTGCTTTTCGCAGGGATTGTTCCCTCTGCGACTGCCTTGTCCACACGTCCCTTCCCACTGATCTTCCACCTGGCACTTGTCCCTGCAAGCGTAAGTACTACACCTGTCCCTACACCTCATCTCTTACCACTGTTCAGGGTCCCAAACAGTCCTTCCAGGCGAGGCAACACTTCACTTGTGAGTCTGTTGGGGTCATCTATTGCATCCGGTGCTCCCGGTGCAACCTCTATATCGGCGAGACCCGACGCAGATTGGGGGACCGCTTCGTCGAGCACCTACACTCCGTCTTGGGGTGGGGGAAGGGACAATTGGAAACAGGCTCAGGGGATGGGGAAGGAATGAGTCAGGCGTAATACATGGAAGGTCGGGTAAGTGGGTGACCAAGAGACAGCACTGAGGGAAATGAGGAAGGGGTGACCCAGAGAATGGGTGAGTGGGGATTTAGAAGGGGCTTGGGGTGACACAGTGGTAGAAGTTGTTGGGGTTAGAAAGCAGTGGGTGACCTAGAGATGGAGGGGTGGGATGGGAAGAGGGAGATCCTGATTGAGTGAGAATGGGTTGATCAATAAGACAGGGGAGGGCAGAAGAGAGCAACTGAGTGAAGGAGAGGGTGGATAAATCGGTGTGAGACATCAAGGACATGGGGGGGGGGGCGGACCGCCCAGAGAATGGGTGGAGGTGGGCTGAGGGAGGCATCCCAGAGATGCGGTGCAGAGATAAATGAATGACCCAGCAAAGGGGCAGGGGAGAGCGGTGTGGAGCAACCCAAAGACAGGTGAGAGGGGTGACCCAGAGGCAGAGGGAAGTGGCTGACTCTGAGAATGGTAAGGGGTGGGATAGGGAGACCTAAGGAGCAGGTAATGAAAGGTCTTGCCCCGAAACAGTGTGTCAGTTACTCCAGCATCTGCTTCCAAAAACTTATTTTCAACAACAATTAACCATTGTATAGGTACTCATCAGCATTCAGCCCTGAGTCTCATTGGCACTGAGCAGCGTCAATTATAAATGTGTCAAATACCAGTTGTGAAAGGATCTATAAGACAAGGAAAGTTGAGAACCTGTGTCACGTACGGCTCTAGCATAAACACCTTCATTCCGTATGGATACGTCTGAGCTTGGTCTCACTAAACGTTTAGGGATTGGTGTGTGCTTTCACACAGAGCGCGTGTCCAGCGTGTGAGTAAAGTGCAAAACTTCATGTGAGCTCCAACTTTACATGCTCGTGGGTTAACTGTATTGGGCCCTTTTATTTTCTTTTTCCTACTAATTATTCCATAAAGCTGAAATTTGCAAATATACTTTAAAATTTTATGCAGTGTATGACCTACATGCAGACCGACAATTGTGTAACGGGCAGTATTTACACAGCATTAGCTCAAATTGAGGTTTCTTTAATCAGATTATCACAATGTTCCTGTTTGGCCGAACCACAAATCATATCGACTCTCAACGCATATTATTTATGAGTGGTGGCCTTCTCACCGCTGAGTCCCATGACTGTTAGCGGAGCCAGCTAATGGGCCATATTTGCATATGGGCTCAGAGGGGTTTGCATAGACCATAAGATATAGGCCTTTCAGATTCCCAAGAACTTTCTCCCTCGTAATGGTAACATCACACACTTCATGTCCACTGACACCTGGGACTTCCACCATACTGCCCATGACATTTTCATCTATCTTCCCGCTTGTCCCCACCCACCCCACAGCTCCCACCAAAAAAACGTGAACCACATTGTCCGTCACGAATCTCCCTCTGTCGCGCTTTCTCAAACTTTCTTCAGATTCACCATTCTGATTCCTCAACGTTCCTCAGTTGAACATCATAGCCCCTTATCTTTTAGCCAAAATCAAAACATCCTAAAAGCAGAACGCTCTGCTTTTACAGAACTGCTAAAATGAAATACCTACAGCATAGCAATAAAAATCTTAACCAGGGCATTGTCTATATCTCACGGTCAAATACTGTTGAGTTTCAACTACGTAAATCCAAGGATCAGGAACTCATTAATTTCACTTGAATTCATATCAGCGAGTTCACACTTGGGAGAGGCTGTTCCAGATGTGGGAAAGGATTCTCTCGGTCATCCAACCTTGTGAAACACTACTGAGATCACACAAGGAAAAAGGTTTAATAAGCTGCTTCCTGGATGTCTAACCATCAGTCACTGAATCCAGATGCAAGTTCAAAAGTGACTGTCGAGGTTGAACTCTGCAATTATTACTGTTGCTCATCACACCCAGTTCTGCACCCTGGTCACTGGGCATGGGAGGAGTTTCTTCTGCTGATGTTCACCTTTAATGGGACTGGAGTTTACTATTCTGGATCTATGACTAATAAATCAATTCTATTTTAAACTCTGTCTCAGGTGCCTAGTGAATCTACAACAAGGCCAGCGTACAGTCGGTTGTCAACTCAGCCCAGATGGTCCCTGCCAGTGTTTCTGTTCCACAATAATCCTTTTAAATCCATCTCTGCTGTTCACCTCTTGCTCTCCCTTTTGTGATGGGTTCTGAACAATTATCATTTTGGATTAAGAGGTTTCCCTTGAATTTCCTGCATGACTTTCTGCAGACTGACATAGAAGATGAGCTGACTGCAGTTATGTCTGGCACGTTCTTCATCCCTCAAATCTTTGGGACTGAGGAAGAATGACTTTTGCTGTTAACCTCCGTATTCCCTGATCATTTCAATGTTATGGGTCATTGCACTGCTTCTAAGAGGCTATGTCTCATACAGCTGTGTTGTTAGAATACACCACTGTCTTCTAAAGCCTAAAAGCAGTTTGGGGAACCATTATTCAGATGTTTCTTTTTTTTTTACAATATTTTTATTCAGAAGAAAAAAAAACAAGATTTACAGAGTGCAACACATAGATACATCTCAACATAACTTGTGTACATTCAGATATTGTAATAAAATTGATCAAAATGTTATAGCATAACATATAAAGGTATACCACTCTGTAATCAAAAATTTAAAGTCATACATCATAAAAGAAATTTTTATATAAAAAAGTCAACCCCCTACCAACTACCAAAGAAAAAAAGCTGATGGATGACAATGGATAATTGGAAAAAAAAACATATTCACTTAACAAGAGCAGATAAAAAATACATAAAAGTCTGTGCACTGTTAATCTTTATAAATTGGAAAAGTAATTTAGGAAAGGTCCCCAGATATCATAAAAAGATTGTTTCGAATTTAAGACTGAGCAGCAGATCTTTTCTAAATTTAAATAAGACATAATATCACGTACCCATTGAAGATGTGTAGGAGGGGTAGACTCCTTCCATTTAAGCAAGATTGCTCTTCTTGCTAAAAGAGAGGTAAAAACTAAAACCTGTAGGTTAGGAGTATTTAAAGTTATATCTTCATTTGCAATAATACCAAACAAGGTAGTAAAGGGATTTGGGTCAAATTGGACCCTAAAAAGTTGTGAGAAGGTATGGAATACTTCCCGCCAAAACTTTTCAATTGTAGGGCAAACCAAAACATATGAATTAAAGAGGCATCAGCAGAGTTGCATTTATTACAAAGTGGAGAAACATTCGGGTAAAAACTGGACAGCTTCTGTTTAGAAATGTAAGCTCTATGAACCACCTTAAATTGTAGAAGAGAATGACGAGCACAGAAAGATGATTTATTAACCCGTTTAAGAATGTTCTTCCATCTATCATCAGAAATCTGACAATTTAGGTCATCCTCCCAAGCTTTTTTTATTTTATCTAAAAAGTCTTGTCTAGAATCCATCAACAAGTTATAGATACCTGTAATAGAACCATTAACAAAATGTTTTAAATTGAAAAGATCGTCCAGTAGATTTTTATCAGGACCTATCGGAAAAGTAGCTAATTGGAAACATAGAAAATCTCTAATTTGAAGGTATCTGTAAAAATGTGTTTTTGGGAGTGCAGATTTATTTGACAATTGGTCAAATGAAGCAAGAGATCCTGAGATAAACAGGTCCCAAAAACAGTTAATACCTAGTCCATCCCAATCTTTAAAGACTTTGTCAGTCATGGAAGGGATAAAAAAATAATTAAGGAGAATGGGAGATGATAATGAAAAATTCGCTAAAACAAAAATTTTTCTAAATTGAGACCCGATCCTTAAAGTTTGCTTAACAATTATGTTATCTGTTGTTTTATTTGCTGAAAAAGAAGAGTATGATCCAAGAAAAGAGACAATAGTGGAATTTTTTTACAGAATTAACTTGTAAGGAGACCCATGATGAGCAATCTTTACGATAAATATAATAGGACCAGAAAGTAATATTCCTTATATTGGCAGCCCAATAGTAAAACCTAAAATTGGGTAGGGCTAGTCCACCCATCTCTTTATTTCTTTGTAAGTAAACTTTACTTAAACGAGCTTGTTTATTATTCCAAATATAAGAGGTTAAAACTGAATCTAAAGAATCAAAGTATGTCTTAGGAATAAAAATAGGTAAGGCCTGAAAAAGATATAAAAATTTAGGATGAATCTTCATTTTAATCGAATTAATTCGGCCAATTAGGGATAAAGAAAGAGGGGACCATTTAGAAAGCGTCTTTTACACATAATTCAATAAGGGGTTTAAGTTTGCTTTAAATAAATTCTTGAAGTTTTTAGTAATTGTTACACCTAGATATGTAAATTGACTTGTAACAACTTTGAATAGAAATTTGGCACTTGATGACATTAGGTCATTTAAAGGAAATAGCTCACTTTTATGTCGGTTCAGCTTATACCCTGAAAAAGAACTAAACTGGGAGATTAAAGAAAGAACCAAAGGTAAAGAAGTTTCAGTGTTAGAGATAAAAAGTAAAATATCATCAGCGTAAAATGAAATTTTATGAGACATACCTTCCCTTAGTATATCAGAAATGTCCTTAGATTCTCGAGGTGCTATTGCTAAGGGTTCTATAGCTAAAGCAAAAAGTAAAGGACTAAGAGGACAACCTTGTCTAGTTCCCCGCTGTAATTTATAGGGCTTATAAATTTGGGAGTTAGTAATAACCTGAGCAGTAGGAGACAAGTAGATTAATTTAACCCAATGAATAAAATTAGGCCCAAAATTAAACTTTTCTAAGGTCTTAAAAAGATAATTCCACTCAATCCTACCAAAGGCTTTTTCTGCATCTGAGGATAATATACATTCTGATTTTTTTTGGATGGTGAATATATCACATCTAATAACCGATGTATATTAAAATGTGAGTAATGATTTTTAATAAATCCTGTCTGGTCATATGATATAATAGATGGTAGAATATTTTCAAGCCTTCGAGCTAAGATTTTGGATAAAATTTTTGCATCAACATTTAATAAAGAAATCGGTCTGTATGAAGAACATTCAGCTGGATTTTTATTTTTTTTAAAGAATAAAAGAAATAAAAAGCTTCATAAAAAGATTACCTGATTTAAAGGACTCTGATAAAACAGAGGATAAATAAGGTGTAAGTAACGTAGTGAAAGTTTTATAGAACTCCCCAGGAAAGCCATCAGAATGTAAAGCACGTATAGCCTCAGCCACTTCTTCATTGGAAATAGGCTGATCTAACTGTGTTAGACTATCAGCAGACAATGTAGGAATGTTGATATTACTGAAAAAAGCATTCATATAGGTTTCATCTGAAGAAGAGTCAGACTGATACAACTTAAGGTAAAAGTCTTTAAATACGTTGTTAATTTCAGAATGGTCGGATATCTTAGTTCCATTATCTTTAAAAATTTCTGTGATTTGACGATTAACTGTAAAAGATTTTAAGTGATCGGCTAATAAACTACAAGTTCTATCCCTGTGAATGTAAAATTGAGTTTTATCTCTCAATAGCTGTCGTTCAATTGGGTAAGTCAGCAGAAGATTATATTTGGATTGGATTTCAATACGCTTATTATATATACTTGGATCTGGAGATAGGGCATACTTTTGATCAAGATCTTTTAATATCGCTGCTTGGTCAGACCTTTCTTTGTCAGCTTTTTTCTTTATATAGGTAGAGTAAGAGATAATTTCTCCACGAATATATGCTTTAAAAGTATCCCAGACTGTATTACCAGCAGTATCTCCTTTAGAATTTTCTTTAAAGAAAAAAGTAATATGGTTTTCCAAAAACTTTAGAAAATTTTTATCAGATAACAATGATATGTTAAAATACCAACTTCTATTTGGTACAGAGTAAACAGGTAATCTTTAAGCCAGAAGCTCAGGTGCATGATCAGACAAAACAATCTCCTTATAATCACAGGATCGTACCAGTGGAAGCAAGTTTCTATCTATAAAAAAAAATCAATCTGAAAGTACATATGATGAACCTGAGAGAAATATGAATATTCCTTTTCTTGGGGGTGTAAAAAATGCCACACGTCAAGAATACCACATTGAGATAAAAAAAGATTTAAAAGGTAGGACTGATTTATTAGTGACAGGGGTTTTACTTGAAGAGTGGTCTAATATAGGGTCAAACCAAAAATTAAAATCTCCACCCATCACTAAGGAATACCGATTCAAATCAGGCAGAAAAGAGAAAAGACATTCAAAGAACAAGGAGTCATCTGTATTTGGAGCATATACATTCGCAAATACGATTAGTTTATTCTCAAGACTACCCGGACCAACAACAAAGTGCCCGTTTGTATCAGAAATTACATTATGTTGAATAAAGGATACATTCTGATCAAACAGGATAGAGTCGCCTCTCGATCTAGATTGAGAGGGTGAGTGGAAATGTATACCCTTCCATCCTTTGAAAGAATTTAGATGTTTAATGAAGCAGGGTCAGACACCAGAGATGGGTCAGCTCAGGGTAGAATCTGGGGCTCTGGACAGTGGTAGGAGTAACAGCATATGATGAGAAGCAGGGAAACAATGATGTGGCAATGAATGTCAGAGTAGCAACATTTGGAAGATGATAAAAGTAAAGGTTGACTTTGACCGTTGATACAAAGAATAACTTTAGACAATGAGTGCATTGCTTGTGGGAACGTGCTATGTTAACTGGCTACTCAGTTGTCATAAAGACATTGACCAGATTTGTGCCGTTTGGCAGAGAGGAGAGAAAGCTGGGAAACACATTCAATGGCACTGTTCTTACCCAGAAATCTCGGAGCTTCAGAATGGACTATCATTGTGAACTCAGAGTCCGTTGCATCCAACCATTTAATTTTAATTATAATTGTTCTTTGCATTTTATCAAATAATTATCTGCTTGTATTTTAAGAATGTTTTGTACAATAACAGTTTAATATGCCTCACTTGGCTATACAAAGTAGAGTTCTGGAAGCTTCTTTGTACTTTATTAAGTGGGTAAGTGCTTTTTCGTTGGTTGATTTTACTGCAGTATTGATGAGTGCTTTCTAATCGGTTTAGTATCGTTTATAGATCTGAATAGTATTTTTCTTTTCTTTGGGTATAAACGTAGCTGTAATGTTAAACCCTTGTCACTGTTCTGTTCCTGATCATGAATGATTCTGTTCTGATCATGAAGTAACAAATTATTTGCGTCATTCCTGACTTCCAAAGGAACCTTGCATTTAAACACCAAAATCAATTGGCAAAGTTGGCAGGATTTAGAGCTCAGAATAATCCATGAAAAAAGGCGAATTTTTAACATGCAGAAAAAAAGTCAAGAACTTCCTTTTATGTTCCAAATTGAGAAAAAATAATTCTGGCTTTTTCATTAGTTCTGGATTGTGGACTGCCTTACTATTCTTAAAAACAGATTTGTAAAAACAAAATATATGTTGGTAGAACAACATGCAAACCAGTAGAGTGCTGATTAAATCAAGGCATACAAAAAAGCTGGTTCTTGCAGCTTTTTTGTACGTCTTGATTTGACCACAGCATCTGCAGTGTACTTTGTGAGTGCTAATTAAATATGCAAGTCATTAGAACGTCAAAAATTAAACTTGTACAAGCAGTTCAGCACAGATGAAGGACAATTTAAGTTAGATATGGTCCTTGTGGCTAAAGGGATCGGGGGTATGGAGAGAAAGCAGGTACAGGGTTCTGAGTTGGATGATCAGCCATGATCATACTGAATGGCGGTGCAGGTTCGAAGGTCCGAATGGCCTACTCCTGCACCTATTTTCTATGTTTCTATAATCAATCTGTGTAAACTAGTGAATGTGTGGGAAAACATAAATATATGTTAACTGAGGATGGGAGAAAAACAAATTTGGCTTGCAGAGCAACCTGTTAAAATTTGTTTCAAACTTTAAATTTTGAGATCACAAAGTAATATAAAGTACCTATAATTAAAATTGAATCAAAACAATGGCCAAAGTCGTGAAAGCAACTTGGAATTCTTAGCTGAATAAAACATTTGTTTGATAAAGTTAATGGAAAAAGTCCAAATGAAAAATGCCAAAATGTTAAGTTTATTATGAATAAGAAGGCATGTTGAAAAACAGAAAATGGCTGCTGCTGATTTGGAGTTAAGAGCACGTGGTCGGTTTGATCGAATGTACGAGTGAATGCAAGAGTAAAGTCCTTTGCTAATCAAAAGTGAAACTTGTTAAAAACTACAAAAACTGCATAATAGAGACAGTAAAAATTCGTAAGAGCAAGTAATTCAGTCGAAGTCACACACACAAAATGCTGGAGGAACTTGTGTTTGTGTATGTTGCTCAGGACTTTCAGCATCTGCAGAATCTCCTGTGTTTTTAATTGATGTGCATTGTTCGGGGCTTAGAAACTTATAAAAGTAATGTAATCACAACTACAAATGGGCAGTCCTGCTAATGACAATCTAATGCCAGTCCGACAAGGGAAATGCCCACTTCTGAAGCCCCACCGAGGGATTACAGCTCACAATGAACTGTCTCCTTATTCAGCGCCTCATCTGAACTCCAGAGATTTGCAGCCTCTTTTGGACTATCTGAGAACGGGACAGTATCCAAACTCTTGGAGAATTACAGGATTGACATGACATGGACTCCACAGCGGACCCTAGTGACTCAAGTGAGAATGACAGTGAAGAAATAATATACAACGCACTTCAAAATATTCATTAACGCTAGGCTTTGCTGCAAATCCAGAACAAAGATGCGCCCTCTTTACTAAACATGCCAGCAATTCCAATGTTGACTTTATACCTATGATTGACTGTTTATTAATTTCCATAGATGTTCTCTGACCTGCTGAGTTCCTCCAGTGTGTTGCTTTGGATTTCCAGCATCTACAACATTTCTTGTGTTTATAAATATATGATCATCAAATCTCCCTCGTCTTATATTAAGCTGAATTATCTGTGGCAATACTATCAGCAAGATATAGGGAATATCATATCTAACCATATTCATGTCTTATTCTGAGACCTTAAACATAATTATTTGGGATCTTATCATTTTGGTAATGGGGGTAGATTTTTTTAAAAATAAAATACAATCATTCTACTTCATTTCATAATGCAGTCTTTTTTTCTACATGATTGATTTGGAATATGGGATACTGTGATCACATTACTGTGATTTAAATGTAATGTAATTCATATTACTTGTATCCTTACGAACTTTGTATTTACTTCCATGCAATTTATATAATATAATAAAAATATTGAAAGAGGGATCTCATCATCTAATGTGTTTCCCTGCCAAGAGGCATACACACGCCTTGCCTTCACCTCTGGAGTCTAGAAGTAAACAAGACATTTCAGAAGGAGATCATTCTGCATCAATTTTATTCCCATTTTATGGCTTTGCGTGGAGTATCAGAGAGATTAAAAATCTTGCTGCAGCCTTAGAAAGGCTAAACAATGACACTGCTGGAGCCTTGGGAAAAGTAGCAACAGAAATGGTCAGCAGGTGCAAGATAGTTCTTCAAACTCATGTGGCATTAGACCTTTTCTTCGTAGTTACTGGCAAGGGGTGTTGTACTTAACAACATTGCTGTGCAAAAGTTATAGGCATACGAATATATAGCTAGGGTTCCTAAGACGTTTGCACAGTACTGTAGTAATTGTATCTATTGCACTGTACTGCTGCCACAAAAAATCTCATGACGTATGCAAGTGATGATAATCCTGATTCTAATATAGGTCTCCAGTGTAGACTGAGTGGGAAGGGGGCAGGTAGAAGGAAATAATAGTTTGGGAAAAGGGGAAGGACAGAGGAGGGAGTAGAAAGCACCAGAGAGACATTCTGTAATGATCCATTGTTTAGAATCAAATAACCTTTCCTGGCATCTCAGAGCTGAGTGTGTCTGCATCTGCACCACGCTCTGCCCTTGGCAGTCTGTCTCTGCCACGTGTCCTACACCCTATCCCTGGTGCTCCACTTTTGCAAAGGTCTCAGGCACCCTGGCTATATATATTTGCTTAAGATGTCTCCACAGTACTGAACCTGATGAGTTTGAAGACTTACTGTAAAGAATTTGGCTGATTATTTTTGTGAAGAAGCAGCTGAAAACACATCAATTTATTTGCAGTTTGTTGTCTTTTACACACTGATTGTTGTGGGATCTCGAAGATTTTCTGATTCACAGGTTCTTTTCAGAGTCCAAAAATGAATGAAAACTTATTCCTTCAGGATCACTTATGTTAAAGTTTAAACAAAAGAACAGCTTCAGAGCATGTGAAACTAGGCGAAGAGCTGAGAAATGAAGAAGCAAAGGTGGCAATTTTGCCAAACACTTGCACTTCTATACTCCAGATAACACCACATCCCTCAGATAAAAGGACCCAGTCAAGATAAAAGAGCCCACTCTAGACACATAGTCAGCATGTGTCATTTACCCAATGAAAAATTAAGGGTGATAAACCCTTAAGGAAAGAAATTCTGCAGTGTGACTTGAGAGAATTCGAAAGAAGGCTGAAAAGCAGGAACTCCAGGGTGGTTATCTCCGGTTTGCTTCCAGTTCCTCGTGCTGGTGAGGACAGGAACAGGGAGATATGGGATCTCAATGTGAGGCTGAGGAACTGGTGCAGTAAGCAGGGTTTTAGATTCTTAGACCACTGGTTTCTGTTTTGGGGTAGGGATGAATTGTACAATGGAGACCAGTTGCACCTTAAAAGGCGGGGGATTCTGGCTGGCAGGTTTGCCACTGCTACACGGGTGTGTTTAAACTAATAAGTTGGGGGGGGGGACGAACTGGAAATATAAGGATGGAGTTAAAGGGAAAGAGGGAATAAAAAAAAGTTAAGAAAGACAACAGAATTAAGGGGGCAGAAAGCTCAGGAAGGGATTGGAGAGTATGGCCAAGTGCAATGGGCATCGATGTGAGAAGCGAGGGGAGTAATGGATTAAATGTATTATATATGAATGCACGAAGTATAAGAAATAAGGTGGATGAGCTTGAGGCTCAGTTGGAAATCAGCAAGTATGATGTTGTAGGAATAACAGAGACATGGCTGCAAGAGGACCAGGGCTGGGGAATGAATATTCAAGGGTAGACGTCCTATCGAAAGGACAGACAGGTGGGCAGAGGGGGTGGGGTGGCTCCACTGGTGAGGAATGAAATTCAGTCCCTTGAGAAGGGTGACATAGAATCAGGAGATGTAGAGTTAGTATGAATAGAACTGAGAAAGTGTAAGGGCAAAAAGATCCTAATGGGAGTTATCTACAGGCCCCCAAATAGTAGCCTGGATATAGGGTACAAGTTGAATCAAGAGCTAAAATTAGCATGTCGCAAAGGTAATGCTACGGTTGTAATGGGGGATTTCAACATGAAGGTAGACTGGGAAAATCAGGTTGGTACTGGACCCCAAGAAAGAGAGTTTGTGGAGTGCCTCCCAAATGGATTCTTAGAGCAGCTTGTACTGGAGCCGACCAGGGAGAAGGCAATTTTGGATCTAGTGTTGTGTAATGAACTGGATTTGATAAGGGAACCCGAGGTAAGGGAGCCATTAGGAGGTAGTGACCATAATACGGTAAGTTTTAATCTACAATTTGAGAGCAAGAAAGGAAAATCGGAAGAGTCAGTATTACAGTTGAACAAAGGAGACTATGGAACCATGAGGGAGGAGCTAGCCAAAGTTGACTGGAAGGATACCCTAGCAGGGATGACAGTGGAGCAACAATGGCAGGTATTTCTGGGAATAATACAGAAGGTGCAGGATCAGTTCATTCCAAAGAGGAAGAAAGATTCTAAGGGGAGTTGGTGGCAACTGTGGGTGACAAGGGAAGTCAAGGACAGTAAAAAAATAAAAGAAAAGTATAACATAGCAAAGATGAGCGGGAAGCCAGAGGATTGGGAAACTTTTAAAGAGCAACAGAAGATAACTAAAAAGGCAATATGGGGAGAAAAGTTGAGGTATGAAGGTAAGCTAGCCAAGAATATAAAGGAGCAGCGTAAAAGGTTCTTTAGGTATGTGAAGAGGAAAAAATTAGTTCAGACCAAAGTTGGGCCCTTGAAGGCAGAAATGGGTGAATTTATTATGGGGAACAAGGAAATGGCAAGGAAACGAGTTGAACAGGTACTTTGGATCTGTCTTCACTAGGAAAGACACAGACAAGTTCCCAGATGTAATAGTGGCCAAAGGAACTAGGGTAATGGGAGGAATTGAAGGAAATTCACATTAGGCAGAAAAAGGTGTTGGGAAGACTGATGGGACTGAAGGCTGATAAATCCCCAGGGTCTTTTGGTCCGCATCCCAGGGTACTTAAGGTACTTAGAAATCATGGACGCATTGGTAATCATTTTCCAATGTTCTATAGATTCAGGATCAGTTCCTGAGGATTCGAGGGTGGCTAATGTTATCCCACTTTTTAAGAAAGGAGGGAGAGAGAAAACAGGGAATTATAGACCAGTTAGCCTGACATCAATGGTGGGGAAGATGCTGGATCAATTATAAAAGATGAAATAACGGCACATTTGGATAGCAGTAACAGGATCGGTCCAAGTCAGCATGGATTTACGATGGGGAAATCATGCTTGACTAATCTTCTGGAATTTTTTGAGGATGTAACTATGAAAATGGACAAGGGAGAGCCAGTGGATGTAGTGTACCTGGACTTTCAGAAAGCCTTTGATAAGATTCCACATATGAAATTTGTGGGCAAAATTAGAGCACATGGTATTGGGAGTATGGTACTGACATGGATAGAAAATTGGTTGGTAGACAGGAAACAAAGAGTAGGGATTAATGGGTCCCTTTCAGAATGGCAGGCAGTGACTAGTGGGGTACCACAGGGCTTGGTGCCGGGACCGCAGCTATTTACAATATACATTAATGATTTAGATGAAGGGATTAAAAGTAATATTAGCAAATTTGCAGATGACATAAAGCTGGGTGGCAATGTGAAATACGAGGAGGATGTTATGAGAATGCAGGGTGACTTGGACAGGTTGGGTGAGTAGGCAGATGCGTGGCAGATGCAGTTTAATGTGGATAAATGTGAGGTTATCCACTTTGGTGGCAAGAACAGGAAGGCAGAGTACTATCTGAATGGTGTCAAGTTAGGAAAAGGGGAAGTACAACGAGATTTTGGTGTCCTTGTTCATCAGTCACTGAAAGTAAGCATGCAGGTACAGCAGACTGTGAAGAAAGCTAATGGCATGTTGGACTTCATAACAAGGGGAGTTGAGTATAGCAGCAAAGAGGTCCTTCAGCAGTTGTACAGGGCTCTGGTGAGACCACACCTGGAGAATTGTGTTCAGATTTGGTCTCCAAATTTGAGGAAGGACATTCTTGCTATTGAGGGAGTGCAGCGTAGGTTCACGAGGTTGATTCCCGGGATGGCAGGACTGTCATATGTTGAAAGATTGGAGCGACTGGGCTTGTATACACTGGAATTTAGAAGGATCAGAGGGGATCTGATTGAAACATATAAGATTATTAAGAGATTGGACACGCTAGAGGCAGGAAACATGTTCACGATGTTGGGGGAGTCCAGAAGAATAAGGGGTAGGCCATTCAGAATGGAGTTAAGGGAAACCTTTTTCACCCAGAGAATTGTGGATCTGTGGAATGCTCTGCCTCAGAAGACAGTGGAGGTCAGTTCTCTGGATGCTTTCAAGAAAGAGTTAGATAGAGCTCTTAAAGATAGCGGAGTCAAGGGATATGGGGAGAAGGCAGGAACAGGGTACTGATTGTGGATGATCAGCCATGATCACACTGAATAGTGGTGCTGGCTCGAGGGGCCGAATGGCCTATTCCTGCACCTATTGTCTATAAACCATTATGTAACTGCTATATCACCTTCCCACCAGTAGGTGGTGATAAAACACCAAATATTGTGAAAAAATTGCGTTTGTTAAAAATACAAATTGTGCGGCAACTACAGAGTTCATCTTGCATTAATTCAACTAATTTCAAAAGCATTCAAAACAACTGATTCCAACAGTACGGTCTTTCATTGAATCTTTATGGTTATTATTTATTGAATATGCCCACAAGAAAATATATCTCAGGGTTGGATATAAGACCATAAGACAGAGCAGAATTAGGCCATTTCACCCATTGAGTCTGCTCCACCATTTAATCATGGCAGATCCTTTCTCTCCTTTTCAGCCCCATGGTGACAAATCTGTACTTTGATAATAAATTTACTTAGAACTTTGCAGTGACGGCTGGGATTTCTTTGATTCGATTCATTGAAATCTCGGAAGTCGGGGTCACTTAATATTAATATCACAAGTCATATTATTCATGCTAATATGCCTTTTCATAATTTAAATCTTTTTTACAGTTTTAAAATCGATCATTAACAGAATATTTCAAATCACGTAAATGTGCTTATGAATCTGCCTAACCATGACATAAACCTATGAATACTTTGAAGAATATATACTCTTTGATAATGTCATATCCTAAAGTGTTCTTCATTATCTCGATGTCACATAGATACCACAAGTTTTTTTGTGCAGGTATATGGTTTCAGATTTCTGGATCATTGGAATGTTTTCTGAGGAAGGTATGACCTGTTACAATCGGAGATAGAAAAGGCATGTGTTAGAAACGTAGGTTGTGACTAAAGAGAAAATGGCTTGAATCGGTTAGCACTTTAGTGTAAGGGTGTTTATTAGGTCCATCAAAAATTTGTTAAAATAGTAAAAAGAAAAATACCAATATTTACAAAATGATATCTACAAGAAAACACAATAGTAGCTCCATACTTATCCAGTGTGAACTCCCGGCAGCCCCGATCTCTCTCTCACACTGACGGTGATGAGCTCCGTTCATTACGGTTCAGAAAAAGGTCACTGAAGAGATTGTGCAGGTATTACCGAAGACTGATTAAAAACCACTAGATTCTGGAACAGTTCTAGAGGACTGGAAAATGGGAAGTTTTAGTCCAGTCTTTCAGAAGGGAGAAAGGCAAAGAAATGAAATTCCAGGCCAGTTAGCCTGATATCAGTGGTTGGGAAAATGTTAGTGTCCATTATTGAGGATGATGTTTCAGGATACTTAGAGGAGGGGATTGAGGCATACCAGACATAGGGGTAGGTGTAACAGATTGTTCCGGAGTTGGGGGTCGGGGGTGAGTGGCGTTGAGGATCCAGAGGAGGTTCATGAAAATGATTCCAGGACTGAAAGGGGTTAATACAGAAGGAGTATTTCATGGCTTTGGACTGGTACTTGTTTAGAAAAATGAGGGGTTCATCAATATTGAAAGGGTGACAGTGGATATGGAGAGGTTGGTTCCTATAATGGGGGAATCTAGGACCAGGGAGTTCAGCCTCAGAAGGATGTCTATTTGGAACAGGTATGCGGTGGACTTTCTTCAGCCAGAGTGTGGTGTATCTGTGAAATTCATTGCCACAGACAGCTGTGGAGACCAAGTCATTTGCTATATTTAAAGTGGAAGTTGATAGGTTCTTAATTAGTTGGGCCATCAAGGGTTATGGGGAAAGGCAGTGACAAATAATTAAGAGGATAATTAATCAAATACAATGAAATGGCACAGCAGATGTGATGGACTGAATGGTCCATTTCTGCCCCTATGTCTTACGGTTATTCATCACAATTATGACTGATTTATGCTGATTCCAGCTTGTGTTCCACCACCCTTCTCCTCAGGTCTTCACTCCCTTAAATATTTATCTATCTCTACTTCAAATATTCCCAGTGAGCTGGCCTCCCCATCCTCAGGGGCAGAGAATCCCAGAGATTGTTCACTCACACATACAGTCCCAGAAATTTGACCTGGGTCAATGGCTCTCTCAGTGGTGAAGAGAAATAGCCTATCAAGATGTACAACAGATATTCTATCAGGCCCCCTTCTGACTGTCTGTGACTATAAATCCTGGCCAAAATTGTCTTCCCTCTGCTGGTAAATCATCCCAGGAATTTCCCTGCTGAATCTCCTCTGGACTGACTCCAATGTCACTCTCTTTGTTTCTTTCAGGTCAGGGAACAAAACCATGCACAGAATTCCAGATGTGTCCTCACCAGCACCGTCTACAATAGTAACTACACTGCCCCGTTCATAAACTCCACTCCCTGTGCAGTAAGTCTGCCTTCTGAATCACTTGATGTAGAATCACAATGTCAGCATCAGATTTCCTTCCACAGTCTCTGTGTCATCAGCAGACTTGGACATCTCACATCTCCTTCCCTCCTCATGGTCATTAAACAGTGAACAACTGAGGCCAAGAGCCAATCCCTAGGGTACTCCAAGCATTACCTCCTTCCAGTCTGAAATCGACCCACTTATTCCAGCCACTCACAAACACTGGGGGAACTCAGCGGGTCAGGAAGCATCTCTGGGAGGAATGGACAGTTGACAAAATCATTGTGTCACCTTTGCTCATTTAGGAAATCACTTTGTTCAACATCCTGTGGTTCTGACTGTCTGCCACTGAGACCATGTTTGTTTTCTATTCTCTCCAGGTACATATCAACGTACTGAGTAACAAGCGACCAGTGGCAACCACACCACAAAAGTACCACACAGAGTCAATCTCCAAAGAGAAAGAATCATCACCTACTCTTGAGGGTCAATGGCATTGCTGACTCTGAGTTGTGTCCAGATGCCTGAACTGTGTCCAGTAAGAAGATAAAGTGTTCCTCCAAACTGTGATGAGCCTCACTGCAACGGTTTGACATGAGACATCACCATAGAGACTAACATTATCTGAAATGTTGTCCTTCACCCACAGAAGTCCACTGTAAACTTTTTACAAGGTAGAAAAGACAAAGGATTTGTGCATGGGAATCTCAAACACAACAGATCGCCCATTCTGCTGTGTCTGTCTGTTCACCAGCATTTGAAAGCCACTGATCCCTGAATGTGGGGGAGATATTTGGACAACAGCACACCAATTGTAACAAGGAGAACCCAAATACGTGTACATGTCTGTGATCTGAGCTGGTAAATTCCCAGAGAGTTGATAGGAGTGAGATGTCAATCACTGGCTCTCAGTTTGGAAGGGATTCACACAATCATACCAGCAAGTTCACACTGGGGAGAGAACATTCACCTGTACCACGTGTGGGAAAAGATTCATTACACCAACCCACCTTGTGATGCTCCAGTGAGTTTACATTAAGTACAGGTCACACTTCTGTCCTGAGTGAGCAAAGTGATTTACTCAACCATCACATCTGCTGAAACACCAGTAACTTCACATCAGGGAGAAAGTTCGGATAAACTGTATGTTAAATTTTTAACCATCATGGTGATTGAATCCAGTTGCAAGTTCACGACTAATTGTTAATGTCAGATTCTGCAGATATTGTGGCTTCTCATCACACCCAGATCTGCACGCGGAATCGGAGAATTTCCTTCAGTTGATGTTCACCTATAATGCGACCGGAGTTTAATATTATGGATCTGTGACTAATAAATCAGTTCTATTTTAAACAGTGTCTCAGGTGTTTACTGTCCCTGGCACAGGCCTAATGTACGGTAGAGTGGCCACTCAGTCCAACTGGTCCCTTCCTGTGTTCCTGTTCCACATCAGTCCTTTCAAATCCATCCCTGCTGTTCACCTCTCACTCTCCCTGTGATGACAGGGTGCAACTGGGCAGCACTCTGTGAGGGAAGAGGATTCCAGTGTATTTCCTGCATGGTTTTCTCCAGACTGAATAACATGTTGAGCTCACTGTGGTTTTGCACCAGACATTCCTTGTTCCTCAGGCTTATGGGCCAGCACAATGTGTGTGTGGTTAAACTCCTTCTCCCCTCTGTCTTTTCAAAGTCAAGGTCATTTACACTGATTTCAATGGGCTGTGCCTCACACGGCTTGGTTCTTGCAAAACAAAACACCACTCTCTTTTAAAGTATGAGAGCAGACTAGTGGGTGAATCTTCGATGGAGCAGGGTCAGAAACCAAAGGGGGGCCAGCACACAGTCACGACGTTGAGGATCCAGAAAGCTGTGGAGTCTAGAGTTTACCGGGGGGGGGGAGGGGAGAGAGGGGGAATCAGACCAGGAGGATATGGCTACGAATGAAAGATCAGTAACATGTGGAAACTGACTGAAAAACTTTTTATTTGTGCAAAATTCTGGAGAAACAGTGAGTCAGGCAGCATCTATGCACAGGAATGAACAGTAGACATTCTTGGGCCAAGACACTTCCCCATGCCTAGACAGTTTATTCTTCCGCTTCGATGCTGGCTGAGCTGCTGAGTTCCTCCAGGACTTTGTGTGTGTAACTCTGTATTTCCGGCAAGTGCAGAATCTGTTCTACTACACATCTGCATTTGTAAAGTATTGGACATTGACATTTGACAAACGGAACACCAGTTGATATTGAATATATTGTTAGTGGGAGTTTGCTGTGTTAAAGTAGCTGCTGATTTTTCTACATAATAACATTGACTATTTTATTGGCCTTATCCGAGACGGTGATGAGTCTGCATACAGATGGGAGGTGGAACGTCTGGCCCTCCGGTGTGGTCAGAAGCGTCTGGAGCTAAATACGCTCAAGACTGTGGAGATGACAGCGGACTTCAGGAGGAGCTCCCCAACACTCCCCCCACTCACTATACTCAACAGTATTGTGTCTGCTGTGGAGACCTTCAGATTTCTGGGTGTCACAATCTCCCAGGACCTGAGCTGGACACCCAATGCAGACACTCTTATCAAAAAGGCTCAGCAGAGGTTGTATTTCCTACGTCAACTCAGAAAGTACAACCTGCCTCAGGAGCTTATGATTATTTGCACTATTGTTTTGTTTGCTTTTAATTCTGTACAGAGAGAGCTCAGGGAAACCGGCATCAAATTCCCTGGTTCATCATACTTGGCGATAATAAAGGATTCTGATTTAGAGGCTTGCGGCGTGGAAGCGGTTCTTGTAAAACCTGTAACTGCTCACCTGAATTTGTCAGTTTTACCTCGGAAACTCGGCGATTCTGAACTTGCCATCACTGCCCAGGCGATTACATGCGCATGCGTACGGGTACCGGACAATCCCCGGATATGGCGCATGCGTAATAGTTCCGGATGACCCCCCCGGGGGGGGGGCCGGATATCGCGCATGCGCTCAGCGGACACAGGCTCCGGGGAATCGGCGGCAGGTAGGACCGGGGCTCCGGGCGGGAGTTTCACCATCACCGGCGTCCGCACCCCGACTGGGGGACAATTGCTGTGAGATCCGAATACACCGTGGTCCCGGCCTTTCCCGTCTCTCTCAGACCACGATCCGTACCCGGGCCCGGGGAGTTTCGGCTGAGGGAATGGGAGCGGGTCTCTCAGACACTGCCGAGCTCCAGGCGTCTAAATCCAGGCATTAGGAACTCGCGAAAATAAAGATCCAAATGCTTACATAAGCTTTGGCTTTCGGGGTGGGGGAACATATATTTATTCTATCTCTACTTGTTCTGGACCTTTCTGCCGGTTCTCTCTGGGTACATAACTATATCAAATACCTTTGGCCTGGGTAACAAGTGACCTGCAGATTTCACATCACTGAAGTGTCTCTCTCCGATGTGGAAGATTACTGCTCTCCCCTTCATATTCATTGGCATTGCTGAGTTCACCACCGTCTTTCACAGTAGTGATCAGAAAGTCTCCAGGATCAGCTATGTAATGTCGTGTGCTCTTTGTAGCACTTTGGGACATGGCTAGAACTTGAAATAATACCAATGTGCCTTCTGCTTTTTTTTACAGCTGTGCAGGAAGTTTGTAGACAGTCTGAAAACTGTGCAGCACTTGCATTATAAAAGAGAAAATTGCAGCTGTACAGCAAAGGCTTTCTGCATGAGAGCATTTCATGTCTGGTCACACAGCTCAGAGGGCACAGTAAATTATACCATTGGAGAGAGTCAAACTGAGCAAAGTCACAGGCTGAAGATGGGTAGAAATGTTCCATTCTTATACAGACAGGAAGACTGTCAGAGAATTTGATGGTCAGTCCCAATGCTTGATCTGTGCCCAGTTAGAAGACTTCTTCTCCCAACCTGGGTTGAAACTTACTGTTACAATGTGATGTCAGGGCTCACCATCCAAAATACAAAAATTATATTGAAATGTTGTCCTTTACCTATTGATGTCTTGCGTAAATCTTTTTACAGATTGGAAATGGCAAGGAATTTGTGAACAAGAATCCCAACACAAGAACACGTCAGCGTTGCTGTCTCTGCCAGATATTTCCTGTGTAACACTGATATGTCTGTTGTTGATCCCTGGAGATGAAGGTGTATCTCATCCCAGCTGGAAACGTGCTTTGTGTCTGAAATGAAGTTTTCTATTGTAACTCAGTGAAATCCACTGGAACTGGGTACTGAGAGCACACCAGCATTTGTTCATTAGAGAGAAGCTCTTCAACTGCATTGATTGTGCGAGGAATTCACTATGTCTGACATCTGACTTGAAATGAGAGAGAACTGTGGGAAAGGATTCACTCACTCATCCCACCTGCAGAAACACCAGTGAGTTCACACAAGGAGAGGCCATTCACTTGCTTATACTGTGGGAAGGAATTTGCCCAATCATCTCAACCGGAGATATATATCTGTGAGTTCACAGTGGGGAGGGGCAGGCTGTTCACCTGTTCTCTGTGTGGGACGGGATTCACTCGGTCATCCAACCTTGTGACGTACTGCAGTCACACCAGTCAGTTCACACTGGGGAGATGCTGTTCACCTGCTCAGACTGTGGGAAGGGATTCACTAACTCATCTAACCTACAGAGACACCAGTTAGTTCACACAGGAGAGAGGCCGTTCACCTGTTCTTTGTGTGGGAAGGGATTTACTCGGTTATATAGCTTGCAGACACACCAGTCAGTTCACACTGGGGAGAGGCCATTTCCCTGTTCTGTGTGTGGGAAGGGATTTGCTTCATCATCTCAACTGAAGGTACATCAGCGAGTTCGCACTGGGGAGAGGCCATTCACATGTTCTCTGTGTGGGAAGGGATTCACTCAGCCGGTCAGCCTCCAGAGACACCGGTCAGTTCACACTGGAGAGAGGCCGTTCACCTGCTCAGAGTGTGGGAAGAAATTCTCTCAGTCATTTCAACTGAAGGTCCATCAGCGAGTTCACACTGGGGAGAAGCCATTCACCTGTTCAGACTGTGGGAAGGGATTCACTCGGTCATCCCACCTGGAGATACACCAGTCAGTTCACACTGGGGAGAGGCCATTCGCCTGTTCTGTGTGTGGGAAGGGATTCACTTCGTCATCTCAACTGATGGTACATCAGCGTGTTCACACTGGGGAGAGGCCATTCATCTGTTCGGTGTGTGGGAAGGGATTCACTCAGTCTTCCAGTCTACTAAGACACCAGTCAGTTCACACTGGGGAGAGGCCGTTCACCTGCTCAGACTGTGGGAAAGAATTCTCTCAGTCATTTCAGCTGAAGGTACATCAGCGAGTTCACACTGGGGAGAGGCCGTTCACCTGCTTAGACTGTGGGAAGGGATTCACTCGGCCATCCAACCTACAGATACACCAGTCAGTTCACACTGGGGAGAGGCCATTCACCTGCTCAGACTGTGGGAAAGGATTCACTCAGTCATCCAGCCTCCGGACTCACCAGTCAATTCACACTGGTGAGAAGCCGTTTACTTGTTCTGTGTGTGGGAGGGGATTTGCTCGGTCATTTCAGCTGAATGTACATCAGCGCAAACACACTGGGGAGAGGCCATTCACCTGCTCAGACTGTGGGAAAGGATTCTCTCAGTCATCTGATCTGAAAGTACATCAGCGAGTTCACACTGGTGAGAGACCATTCACTTGTGCTGTGTGTGGGAAGGGATTTGCGCAGTCATCTCAACTGAAGGTACATCAGCGAGTTCACACTGGGGAGAGGCCATTCACCTGCTCAGATTGTGGGAAGGGATTCACTCAGTCATCCGGCCTTGTGGTGCACTACCGAATTCACACTGGGGATAAAGTTGAAATAAGCAGCTTACTGGATGTTTAACCATCAAGTTGCTGAATCCAGATGCAAGTTCAAAGGTGACTGTGTTGAACTCTGCAATTATTACTGCTGCTCATCACACCCAGTTCTGCACCCTGACCACTGGGCATGGGAGGAGTTTCTTCTGCTGATGTTCACCTTTAATGGGACTGGAGTTTACTATTCTGCATCTGTGATTAAAAAAATCAGTTCTATTTTAAACTCTGTCTCCGGTGCCAAGTGATTCTACAACACACCCAGTATAGAGTAGGGAGTCAACTCTGCCAGTGTTTCTGTTCCCCAGCCGTCCTTTCAAATCCATCCCTGCTGTTCACCTCTCACTGTCCCTGTGGTGATGGGTTCCAAATAGTCACCATCTGTGGTGAAGAGTTCTCCCTTGTGTTTCCTGCATGGTTCTGCAGACTGAAGAAGACGAACTGGCCACAGTTATGCCTGACATGTTCTCGTCCATTAAATCTCTGGACCAAGTAAGAATGACTTTGTTAGTTAACCTCCGTATTCCCTGTCCATCTCAACTTTATGGGTAATTTTCACTGCTTCTGTATCTGTCTGGTTATTATGGATTGTCCTATCTGTAAAAATAGTTTGGTCATAATATAATTTGTAGGCTTCTGACTCTACAACTGGATCAGGTTTGTATTTATAGTTAGATATGGTGTGTTTTATGAGTTTGTATTTTAAAGCAAGATTTTGGTGAATGATGATTGCCACTTGATTGTACCTGTGTAAATAATCAGATTGAGTGAAACTGCAGGATCCTGTAATGTGCTCAATTGTTTCTTGTTTCTCCTGGCATATTCTGCATTTATCATCTGGAATTTGTTGATCTTTAATTATGTATTTTAGGTAATTTTTTTGTGTTAGTCACCCGTTCCTGTATTTCCACAAGGAACCCCTCTGTTTCTGGGAAGAGGTCTCCCACTTTGAGCCAGGAGTTCAATACTTCCCTGTCAACCTGTAGTATGCTCAGATCATGGGGATATCTTCCATGAAAGGTCATGCTCTTCCACTGGTTAACTTCTTCTGTACTGATAATTTATTCAAAGTTCTGTTAACAAGGGTTATCTCAGTATCAATAACCATTTGGCCATAGAAAGAATCTTTATTTACTGATGAGTACTTTCATCGTCTCAACTAACAAGCATGTGGATTGTCAAAGAATAGAAAAGGTAATAGCCGGTAAAGCAGTCTATGCTGGTCAGGCCTTCCTCTTTTTCCCAATCCAGTCTCTACATGTCCGGCATGGTGCTGCTCATACTCGTAACTGCGATGGTTATTATTCAGAGTTATCGCTGTCTCGCATTCAAAGCCTCTTATTTTTATTCACTTATCATACCAATTCAAATTGTGCAATTCAATCTCGTTGACTTGAGGGAATCTTACTGGCTTGTATCACCTTATTGGCTCTGGTCCAAGCCAGCATCCAATTATTGCTCTCTTCTGCAAGTAATAGTGATAATTTATGTCTCCTTGTTCTAATACAGTTACTAAACCAGTAATCAGCTTGAATCATTCATGGTGGACACTGACCCCACAATTCACAAACCTGCATGTTATATCATACCAAAAAACTGTCATAAGTCAGGTGTTGAATCAGGACCCAACTGCAGGACACTGACATGAGACGGGACAATACACAGACACAGAGCCGGGACTTATCCTCTGACAAGCCAGGACTCATCTATAACTCCAAACCAAGGTGGGTCAGGACCATCCGTTGGGTAACGGCAGAACGGCCTGACCTACCCAACAGAGGCCAAGACAAGACAGATCCCCCCACAGGGCAACGGCTGAATGGCCTGACTTACCCGGCCACTTCTATTCCCAGTTCCAATATGAGCCTCAGGTGTTTCTAGTTAAGTCCGACCGCAGCAAGGGACCGCTGGCAAACCCAGAGTCCACGGACCGGACCACGGACTTTGGACTGAACCACCACAAGAACACCTTACAAATAACTGCTTATTTGAAATGACTCTATTCCAGAAGATTACTTGGAATATCATTGTGTCTACTTTAACATACTGAGCCAGGCAAAACCAGGTCACAAAACGATGGCTAGAGAGCAGCTTCACTCAATATTTCATTTGCTGTGTCAGCGTGTTTCTTAATTACTCTGTGTGTTTATTCCAATGATGGATTATTGCCTTCTCCACAACTTGTCTGCAGTCAAGTGAGGAATCAGTGGAAACTTGGTAGCAACATAGTCCCACAAAGATTGATTGTGAGGGTCTCCTTCATTACCTTGCTGGCTGAGACAAAGTTGATCCTCCAATTGTCAGATCTAAATTCATGCTCACAGTGACAACTTTGTGACTTTCCAAAAGACACTGTTTCCATCCCTTGGTATAACTCGAGGCTGCTGTTGGTCTCACCAATGCAGACAGCAAAAAAGACTCAATACTCACAGACAAAATAGGCAATAAACAGTTTTCTTAAATACTGAAACCACAATTCATACAGTAAGTTGCTTCTTGTCATTTCCTCTGGGTTTTGGTCAGAAAGAGTGAAAATCAGAGAACAGGATTGGAGGTGGCCATTTTGTGAGATTGTCCTTCTAGCCTCCATTTTGTGAACTGTTTAATGAACTGATTCTTGCTCTGGGATAACTTAATCAGACCAATTGAATGTGGACACAAGGAGTCTCAGCTGTTGACCTGCTAACCTGCGACTATTCTCAGACAAGTAGCTATGTATTACGTAAAGTGACAGGTGGGCAGGACTAGGCTCAATGTCTGGATCACCTGGTTTGACTGCTTTCCACCAGTCAAGAGTTGAAAAGAACAAAAGGCACGGGGCTGAGGGCAAAGACCATAGAATAATGCTGGTTGTAGCCTGGACCAGAGTCAATAAGGTGATGGGATGGAACCGCAACATTTGAACTAATATGAAGTGTTTTTTTAAAAGTAAGGAGCTTCAAATGCAAAGGAGTGAAAACTGCAGAGACCAAATATTGTGGATGTGGAGAACCCCACGGACACATGGAAACTGGAGCGGCACCACAGGGAACACATGACCAACGTAAACTCCTTTCCTGGATATTACCTTCTAAATTCTTTGACTGATCATGACGGGGGGTGGTGGGTCAAGGAAACGTAGTAGGTGTGAACATAGGTATTCGGTTGTGTAAATTCATGTACTTTTTAATTGAGACAATAAAGGTACTTGTCAGTAAATACAGATTCTTTCTGATCATTATTACTAAGGGGTAATCCTTATACTATTGGCAACCCTAGTGGTCTCACCCTTGTTAGTAATCTGATTAATCTATCTCTTTCCCAGTACCATTCATAACTAGCATGTGCTAGCAGGTCACTGAAGGATATCCAAGCCTTCTCATGATATTTGCCCATATTGTGAACCCTTTTTGTGGGGTAGGTTAAATTATTTCCATTCTTTTAGTTGCTCATCTAAGACCCAATTTGGTACTTGATGAGCATCGTTGTAATAAATTTGTGTCAATCATGGTGTGCAACCAGTTCGCATGTGTCGCACAGATGTCAGTTTTATACCTTTCCTTAAAAATGAGGTCAATGCGGTCAATAATATGATTTGTTGCATCTTGAAGGGGCTTCTGAAATTTAAGGGTATCCAGAGTTAGTTGGGATATGCCATGACCGATTTGATTGGTTTGTATCTGATCTTGATAATTTCCTCCAGTAATATCCCACATTTTCTGCTGAGGGGACTAGAACATAGAACACAGAAATTTACAGCACGTTACAGGCCCTTCAGCCCACAATGTTGTGCCAACCATGTAACCTACTTTAGAAACTACCTAGAATTACCCTACCACATAGCCCTCTATATGTTTCTAAGCTCCATGTATCTATCTAAGAGTCTCTTGAAAAACCCTATTGTATCGACTTCTACCACCGTCACTGGCAGTGCATTCCACACACACACACACACACACACACACTACTCTCTGTGTGGAAAAACTTACCTTTGACAAACCCCTTGTACCTTAAAAAATACCCCCTCACGTTAGCCATTTCAGCTCTGGAAAAGCCTTAGGTGATCCATACAATCAATGCCTCTCATCATCTTATACACCTCTATCAGGTCACCTCTCATCCTCCGATGCTTGAAGAAGAAAGGGCTAAGTTCACTCAACCTATTCTCACAAGGCATGCTCTCCAATCCAGGGAACATCCTTGTAAATAGCCTCTGCATTTTTTTTGTGGTATCCACATCCTTCCTGTAGTGAGGTGACCAGAACTGGACACAGTACTCCAAGTGGGGTCTGACTAAGGTCTTACATAGCTGTAACATTACCTCACAGCTCTTGAACTCAATCCCATTATTGATGAAGGCCATCAGACCATATGCCTTCCTAACAACACTGTCAACCTGATTTTCTGGTTTTCTCATTCTGTTAACATTCAGGGAATTGACCGTGGTTGTCCCAATGCATAATTTGCTCCCACTAATTCCAATAGTCCTCTCTTCCTTCTCTTTTTAACTGGTTTAAACTCACTTATGCGAGGTTGACACCCAAGAAGATGAGCAATAATTGTCTCATTGTAGGCGAGCACCATTATTTCAGTTAGATTGCCTGCATCTGCTGGTATCCTGGTACCCAAGTGACAAATTTCCCTACATCTTCTAACACTAATCCTACCCCCTTTGTGTTAAGCTGGGTCTCACTACATTTAGGCTCTCGTGTAATTTTGAGGTTGTGAGGTGGTCAGTTTTCTAGTAGTTTTGAAAACTCTGAAAGGGCCGAGGTCCTGACATAAACTCTACCCATGTTCCTTAGTTCCCTTTCCATTCTCCTCTCCCCATGTACCAGATCCTCCTGTGGACAGTTTATAATGATGGAAGCAACCTTTGAGAAATGCTTGATATGGCCATCCCAATCGATTTACCTCTTGTATCAATTACCACTCCACTCAATATTCACATGAGTATCTGAGAACTGTAATCTTACCATGACCCTCGTCACCTGAAGGTTGTTCTCTCAATCAGACCTGAGAACTGACAAATGATTATTCCCTCTGGCATACTTGATAATGTCACCTCTACAATTTTATTGGATAAGAACTGTCCCTTTGTAACTTTTAGAATACCTAAGGTTTTGTTCACACACATCAAACCATCTACCTGAGCATAATACAAATTTGAGTCCTCTATTTCTCCCTTATTAGCCTGTATTACTCAAGTCCATTGAGAAAAATTGTTTTTGATCTCTGAATATTCTCCAAGTGACAACATCATTGTTGACCCATTTGTCTGCTGCAGTGGTTCTGGAGTACAATGGCCCCAGTCATGGTTAATTTCATCACAACAAAATGCATTATTCTCTTAATGTCCGATTAAACCTGTAACAAAAAAGGGTACTTTCTACTCTTATTTTCAGTTTCAATCTTAAATTATTTTAAATCCATATTTTCTATCTGTTTTTCTAGCCCTTACAATCCAGGCTTCCAATTGTCTTTGGACTCAAGTCATTCATCTTTCTTCATTTATTTTCCCTTTTCTTTATTTTCTTGACAAAACCCCTGATTCTCAGGAGGAAGGAACAGAAAAGCTCCCTCTTTGTCAGATCCATCACAACTTCCTTCAAACAGGTGTTCCAACATCAAACATCCAAATCAGCTCTGCCACGTACATCAATTGTCAAGTCTCCGAAAACAGTACCAGCATGTATATCAATTGTTACGTGCTGAAGATTACACCATTCCTATTTCTCCACCATCAATTTCAACTGGTTTGGTTAGGTACCAGGAGAAATCAGTACCCTGTACCTTGATGGACTTGCTTTGTCTGTAATTTCATATGACGCTGCATACCTTGGATTTAAAATTGAGGTGGGTTGGTGTATTCTCATCACTCTTTGCCCTGAGTCTTGAGTCAAAGTAGGCTTTATTCTGTTGTTGTTTCTTTCTCTGATAGGCTGCCACATAATTGGCCTCCACTGTCTCTTCCAAATGTTGTACACACATCAATTCTGTGTTCTGACAAATCTTAATCCTAACAACTCCAGTTATCTTAAATCTCTCAGTCATGAGTTTATTAGAGGTGTAACCTATCGATGATGCATTGTATTCCTTAAGGCAAAACTACCTGCCATGTTGTTCCATGTTATTGCACCATTTGGTGATCTTTTTTTCTGGTTTTATTCATCCTTTCCACAATTCCATTAGATTGTGAACTCTCAGGCGTAAAAAAGTGTCAAGTCATCTTGCATTGTCTGGGCTGTCAAACGTGTGCCCTGATCCGATTCTATGCTCCGAGGTAATCCCCAGTGAATAAACATGTTTTCCAATAAGATTTCTGCAGTGGCTTTGTCCATGTTTGTCTTAGTCAGGAAACCTTTCTTTCACTTGGTGAAAGTATCTACCACTGCAAGAATATATTTGTACCCTCCTGTGGTGGGTGGCCAGGGTGTCCAACGTAATCTACTGGCAAATTAGTTCAACACCCTTCCCCTGGCCTGGTGTGTTGGAGGGCTCCTTTCTTCACATTTCTATCAGGATTATGATGTGCACAGATAAAGCAATTCTTGACACAGTGCTCCACCTCATCCTTTATCCTAAACCACCAGCATTTCTCCTTTATTTTCTCAATGGTACTTACAGCTTCCAGGTGTATCCATAGATCATGGTACCAGTGATCATCTGGTGTCTTCCTGCCTCTGGAGCTTACCTTCACATAGGACTATCATGCACCCGCTTGTGCTCTTCGCATATTTCCGATCCTGTTCCTTCTATCATTTTAAAATATTCTTTATCTTCCTTCTGCTCCTCTATTAAATCCATTACCATAACCTGGTGTTCTCTGCCTTCTCATCTCCCCAATCTGGGGCTGCCATTCCTGCTTTGCTGATTCATCTGCCTTTCTGTTCCTCTCAGGATAATTTAGAGTGGGCTTTCGCCTTTCTTACTCTGTAGTCTTTTCCTTTTGCATCTTTATATATATATATATATATATACTGCATTAGAGCAGCAGAATAAAGGGGCTTCCTGTCAGCTGAAATAAACCCTCTTGCTTCCCACAGAGGCAAATGTTTTGTAAGGCTATTATAAGCATACATACTATCGGAGTGTATGACTGACCCGGGTGGAAGACGTTCTGGATGGTTAACCACTTATACTACAGCTGCCAATTCTGCCTGTATACTCATGGTGTTAGGTCCTGGCCATATTCATCCTCTACATAGGTTCCATACCCAGTTCTCCTCTCACCATCCGGTACTGATGAGGAGCCATCTACAAAAAAAAAGTTTTTTCTTTTTTCCTTTGTGTCTTTGTTCTCAGGCATTATTTTATCTGATCTACTTCTACCCCTCCCATTATGTTTTGATATAAATGGTCCCTTGGGATCATTTGCTATCAGAACTTGACACTCACGTTCATAAGACCATAAGATATAGGAGCAGTGTTAGGCCATTTGGCCCATTGACTGCTCCAACATTTCATCATAGCTGATCCATTTCCCTCTCTGTTACAATCTCCTGCATTCTCCCCATATCCCTTCATGTCTTGACTAATCAAAGATCTATCAACCTCTGCCTTAAATATACACAAAGATTTGGCCTTCATGGTTGCCTGTGGCAACGAATCCCACAGATTCACCACTCTTTGGCTAAAGAAATTCCTTCTCATCTTAGTTCTAAATGGACATCCCTCTATTCAGAGCCTGTGTCCTCTGGTCTTAGACTCCACAGGAAACAACTTCCCTACCTCCACTTTATTGAGGCCTTTCAACATTTAATAGGTTTCAATGAGATCTCTCCGTCATTCTTCTGAATTCCAGTAAGTACAGACCCAGAACCATCAAACACACCTCGTATGATAAACCCTTCAATCCCAGAATTATTTTCATAAACCCGTTTGAACCCTGTCCAATATCATCACATCCATGGTCAGGAACACGTAGTTGGTGTGCACACAAGGTATTTAGTGTATGAATTCACGTACTTGTTTGTTGGGATAATGAAGGTACTGCTCGGTAAATAGAGATATCTCTGTGTGTTATTACAAGGGGCGATTCTTGTAACAGAATTGGCCTGCCTGCTGGTTGGCTCGAGGATAAGTCTTTTCGTTCAGCGGAAGACTCAAGTCAGAACACAGGAGTGAGGTATGGAGAGATCTGGGACTGGGCACTTAGTGGTTACTAACCCAAGATGAAGTATTCAGGAAATTCTGCAAGTCCGAAGGTGTTGAAGTCCCCTGTTTTGATTGGAGGGGATACCTCCAGAAATACATGTTGGACAAGTGGCCAGCCACACCATGAGGAGTTTGTCGTTCACCCTGGCTGTGACGGGAAAACTGTGGCGATGCCCTTAGGAAACTTGCCTAATGGAAGCTGATGGGTAGGAAGTTTAAACAATTACAAAAACCAGTAGTAGTTGGCTGTTTAATTGAGGATTTGATAGAACTACGACGGAATGCTAAGGCAGAATGGCAAAGATTAGAAATGGAAAACAAATGTTGAAGTAAATTAAAAGCCAAGCAAGATGAGTTACAGCAGGAAATCCTAGAATATCAGCAAAAAACAGAAGCCAAGGGAGACAGGTTACGGCAGGGACTCCCAGAAAATTGAAATAAAGCAGATGTGGAGCGAGAGAGGTTAGGAGAGCACAGAAGTCTCCAAAAAGAGGTAGAAACGTTCAGAGAGAGTTGCTGACTTAGAGTTAAAGAGACATACACTTTCTGCATGTGAACCAGTTTCAGCTGAAGTCAGAGAAATTACTTAAAGAAAAAAGTAGACAAGAGGAAGCAGCCGATCTTGCAAAGGATGAAGTGGAAGGACTAAGGAAAAGGTGCAAAGATTTAAAGACAGAGAGAGTGAATACAGGAGATTGAGAGGGGATCTGATTGCAACATATAAGATTATTAAGGGATTGGACAAGATAGAGGCTGGAAATATGTTCCAGATGCTGGGAGAGTCCAGTACCAGAGGGCATGGTTTGAGAATAAGGGGTAGGTCATTTAGGACAGAGTTAAGGAAAAACTTCTTCTCCCAGAGAGTTGTGGGGATCTGGAATGCACTGCCTTGGAAGGCAGTGGAGGCCAATTCTCTGGATGCTTTCAAGAAGGAGCTAGATAGGTATCTTATAGATAGGGGAATCAAGGGATATGGGGACAAGGCAGGAACCGAGTATTGATAGTAGATGATCAGCCATGATCGCAGAATGGCGGTGCAGGCTTGAAGGGCTGAATGGTCTACTTCTGCACCTATTGTCTATTTATAGGCACTGTATATTATGTAGAACCTTTGCCTCCCACCCCAGGAGGGTACAAGTATCTTGTCATGGTAGATTCTTTCACCAAGTCCTACTTGGAAGCCTTCCCAATTAAGACAAACATGGTCAAAGCCATAAGAAAAATCTTTTTGGAAAGGGTCTTCACACACTGGAGATTACCTCAGAGTATAGAATCAGATGAAGGCACACATTTTACATCCCAAATAATGCAAGATGTCATGGGAAGGATCAAACAGAGATTTCATATACCCTATAGACTGCAGTCAATTGGAACTGGAAAGGATGAACCAAACATTAAAACATATGGCAAATATGGTGCAAAAACAGGGCAGGTAGTTTTGCCTTGTGTACTGAAGATAAGAAGGAATACAGTGGTATCATCAACATGTTATACCCCTTATAAACTCTTGGGCAGAAGAGACATGAGAAGGTCTAGGAGTTGTTAGGATTAGACTTGTCTGAACCTAGATGTGATTGTGTTAGAAAAGTGGATACAATAATTGGTAGAGATAGTGAATGAGGCTCAATATGTGGCAGCCCATAAACTATAAAAGACAAGGCAATAGAGTAAAGCTCAGGAGTCAGTCCTAGAGGATTAAGTCCAGGACAAAGCAAACAAAGAATACAGTAACCAACCTCATTTTTAAATCTAAGGTTTGCAGGGCCCTCTGAAATTGTAGTCTTGCAGTCTGAAATTGTAGATGGTACTGACTTCTCCAGTTAAATGTGGATGATACCACATCACCCAGTTGAAAGCAGTGGTGAAGAGCTGGGAATGTTATTATTGTTGTATGTGATGTCCCAATTTTGGAGACTTGACAATCGATGGACATGGTAATCCTGATTTGGAAGATTTGGGGTTGGGACTGCTGTTCCAAAATGGCAACAGATTTTACCAAGGATGAATTTGTCTATTTTCTTATTCTGAGAATCAAGGGAAATTTGTCAAGAAAATAAAGAAAATCGGAAAAAACATATTGGTTCCTGCCTCCCTACCTGGAAATGAATTTGGGTGACAAAAGAAAGATGGATAGCTTGAGAACAAAAACAATTGGGAGCCTGTGTTGGATAGGCTAGAAAATAAGGTCTTAAAATGATTTAAGATTGAAACTTGAAATTGGAAATAAGAGGAGAGATTACACGTGTGTGTAACAGGTTTAATTCAATATGATGAAAATAATGTGAAATTGACAACCTAAGAAGCTGGAACTACAACAGGATCTAGATTCAGTGAGACCCAGCATAACACAATGGGGTAGGATCAGTGTTAGGAGATACAGGGGAAGCTGTCACTTTGGTACCAGGGTACCAGCAAGTGTAGGTAATTTTTAATCTAACTGGAGGTGGACTAGAGTAATGGTGGCACTAAACGGCGACCCCTTTGCTTGCATCTTCGGAAACAGCTCTATTTTCATCTCTAATATCTTTATTTTTCTCTTTCAGGGTTTATTGTTTTGAAGACCCTCACCTGGAGTTACAAGTTGACTTCGGTTCTTTGTGGAAATGGGACCCGCTTTCAGAGTTTCATAAATGACCATTGTTGCTCAGCACGCCAAGGGCTCTGCCTAAGAGTCTGGCTCGGATTTGGAAGACTAGGATCTTGGGTTCTGGAGACGGGCAGATCGAGAGACAGTGTCATGGTAGGAGACCTGTATGTTGTCAGGGGAGTCGAAATATCTACAGCTGTGTGCCTGGAGACCCAAGATCTTTGAGATCTTTGGGCACAGAGCTCAATAAAAGTGTCATAATGGACTTAAAAAAGCATCGTAAACCAGTGAGTTGTTTGTTATGTCTCCCCGCTTGCTGGAAAAACAGAGACCCATCCTTCTCCCTTATTAGGGAGAGAGAAAAAGAGACTGTGGTGTGTTGTATAATGAGTGAAACGTGAAATCTTGGGGGTAACTGTAAGTCTGTGTCTTTGCTATTGCTTTGCTCACGCTTGACTGCTTGGTGGCAGGTGCCAATACTTTTTTTGCCGGTGCAGGGGAGGGGAGGATTGTTGCTTACTGCCGCTTACGCATGGGAGGGAGAGGAGCTGGGGAGGACTTTGGGGTTCTAACATTTAACTATCATTCATTCTTTGGGGCACTCCTTTGTTTTCGTGGATGGTTGTGAAGAAAAAGCATTTCAGGATGTGTATTGTATACATTTCTCTGATATTAAATTGGACCTTTGAACCTTTGAATAATGATGTTTGTCTACAATGAGACAGTTAGTCGCTCATTTTCTTGGGAGACGGCTAAGCAGGAGTGAAGTTAAGTCAGTCAAAAATAGAAAAAGAGAGGACTATTGGAATTGGTGGAAGTAGGTTATGCATCAAGGTTTGCAATAGTCGTTACTTTAGACATAGCAGAGTTAGGAAACCAGAAAATGCATGATTTAACTGGAGAAAGTGATCAGGATCAGATACAGACTGATGCAATTGGTCAGAGTGCATCACAGGTAACTCTGAATTCAGTTAAGTTTCTGAGGCCCCTTCAAGATACCATGAGTTTGATAATTGGCCTCAAGACCTCATTTCTAAGGGAACACATAAAGCTGTGAGCTGTGCATATGCTACTTGGTTGCTTACCATGATTGGCTCTAATATATTACAACTTGATGCAAATGAAGAACCAAATTGGGTATCAGATGAGCAACTAAAACAAGGAGTTGTGGAAAAGTGCCCTTGTGTCATATTAGAAGTCTTGCACTACCCAATAGAGTACTGGGTACAGGTGATGATAGGAAAATTGAATTGGATTGAATTTCAGTTTATTGTTATTTAGAAACCACAAATGCAATGCCAATGCAGTTAAAAAACGAGGCGTTCCTCCAGAATGATATCACAAAAGCACACGACAAAACAGACTACACCAGAAAATCCTCATAATGTTTGGCAATCCCCAAATCCAGAGTCTGGAGAGACTACTGCATATTAATATCACGCTACCATCTTAGTGCGTTCCCTGGAAAGGAGCTCCAAACACACCAGACAAAACAAGACTACCCAGACACACCAAGTCAGGAGACCAACTCTACCACCCAACAAACCAAAAACTAAAGCTACAAGACCTACACGACCTACACAAAACCACATAGTTACATATTGTTATATTTAACATATAGTTACAACAGTGCAGACAATACCATAATTGATTTTAAAAAACAGACCATGGACACAGTAAAATACAGTCCAAAGATGTTAAAAGACAATAAGTTCAAAAGAAACCACCATAGTTTCCACAAGTCCTCAGAGTCCCAATAGACTCGTCATCCGACGCAGGCAGCAGAAGGGAATACCCCTGCTATGGACTTCCAAGGCGCCATCGGACTCAGCCTCGCAGATGAAGCACACAATGAAAGCTCTGCCGGACCCAGCCTCGCAGATGCAACACACAGTGAAAGCGCCCGGACCGCAGCGGATTCCGAGTCCGTTGAACCTCCAAGCCTCTGACCATCCCCTCCGGCACAATCTCTCCGAGCACCATCCTCTGCCAAGTGCACTACGACACCTCCACCACCATTAAAATATTTTTATGTTGGTGTGGTATTACATATTCCACTATATGGAGATAATTTAACCTTCTCATTGTAAAGAGTTCACAATATGGGCAAATATGAAAAGACTTGGATGTTCTTAAGTAACCCAACAACACATGCTATTGTAATGAATGGTACTGGGAAAGAGGTAGATTTATCAAGGATATCTTAAAAGGGGGAAACTACTTGGTTTGTCCAGAAGAGTTGACAAGACAGAAACTTCTGTACTTATGAGAATTGTTTATTGTATGTTTTGCCTATAACTAGTGAGTTCTTCTTACAATATGTATTGGAGGGACAGCAACAGCAGCCACAACCAATGCCAAGGAATAGAAAGAATTTTCTCTGGAAAGTCCTAATGTTGCAATTGGGAGGGTGACTTTAGAGCGTGGCTCAGAAGAGTATCACATGCTGCTGTAATACTAATTTTATGTACCCTGGTAATTGTATTCCTTAATGTACATCAACTGAGAAGGTGGAAGGCTGAAGTAATGGAAAAAGAGAGGATAATTTTTTCATGAAACAGCAGAGATGATTGTCAGTATAAAATGGGTGAGTTTAGTACGTAAATGTTTGTGTTATTTATAAGTGTTGCACACCTACTGAGCTTCCTTGGTAGTCCTATTGGCAGTCAACTGCATGAGAGGAGAATAGTGATCCTGAGATAAATATCATTGGATCAAGATGAGGGAGATATTGGCCAGAAGGACCAGCAGTCCACAAACTAGTGGATTTGGATAAATTAAGGACAGGTGAAGCAGACAAACCAATTGTCTTTGATTCCCTCCATTTTGTGGACTCCAAACTAATTCTTGTTCTGGGATAACCTAATCAGTGCAATTGAATGTGGACACAAAGAGCTTCAGGTAATGACTTGCAGAACCCGAGACCATACTCAGATGAGTAGCTATTTATTATGGAAAGATGCCACACCTGCCAAAGCAGCAATCTGTTAGACTCAGTGTTCTGGTCTCCAAGTGTTATCTCGTTTGGACCAGTTAGACTTGAAAGACACAAACACACAAGGCTGGGTTGGGGTGTGCAGAACCGTGAAACAGCATTGGTTGTAGCACTGGGCTAGAAACAAAAAGAAGGTGACTCAGGTAGGTCAGGTGACCTTGAACCAATGGGATGGAGAGCCATCAGTTCAAATGATGAGGAACGCTATAAGAGTCAGGAACTCCAAATACGTAATAGACCAACTATCGCAGATGCGAGATGCCCCACGAACATTCGAAAAGGGACATTTGAGGAACATGTGGCAAGCAGCAGAAACTCCTTTTCAACTTATATTGTTTCAGTTCTTTGACTGTTTGTGGAAGGTCAGGAACACACAGCTGGTATGCATACAAGGTATTTAGTGTATGAATTCACGTACTTGTTAGTTGAGATAATAAAGGTACTTGTCGGTTAATACAGATCTAGCTGTGCCTCTCTGATCGTTATTACAAGATATGATTCTTGTAACAACACACACACCCAGACACACATATACACACATACCCCACCTATAGAGACTCGTACTCATACCAAACCAAGCATATGCAGTCACCTGCCACACATGAACGTGTCCGACATACACACACAGTAACACACAGACACACACTCAAATGGATGTTGTGCAGAGGCAAATGTAAACTTCATCAGGTCTGGTGGCATTTCTATCCTCAGAACCAATCCCCGTACTCACCGTGTCTCCAGAACTGATCACAATCCATGAGGTCAAACCCATCCCAAAGCCTGAAGTGGAGGTCTGAATCGGGTTTCAAACAGCTGGCATTGGACAGGATTTGGAAATTCCTTTGGTATAAAGTGGGAATTCAGTGAGGGTTTGGTAACTGTAAACACAAAAGATTCTGGGGATGAGCAACACACACAAAATGCTGCAGAAACTCAACAGGTCAGACAGCATCTGTGGATGGGAATAAGTTGTCCACATTTCAGGCTGAGACTTCTCATCATGACGCCGATGAAGGGTCTAACCCAAAATGTCATCTGTTTATTTCACTGCATAGAAAAAGGGACAAATTGGATTATATCATTTGGATTATGTATGGATCCGCTGCAGACTGGAGTACTGTGACTAGTGAGGGGCCTCAGGAGTCAGTGCTGGGCCCTCTGTTATTCATTATTAATGTAATAGATTTGGATGTGAATGTACAAGGCACAGCCAGCAACGTTACTGTTGCCACTAAATTAGTGGGTCTTATTGATAGTGAATTTGGTTACACTGAAATTACAAAGACATCTTGATCAGTCAGGGAGATGGGCTGAGGAATGTCAAATGCTTTTTAATTTAGATCAGTGTGAGGTGACATATCTTAGGCATTCAGACCAAGGCACTGACAAGTGCTGTGGAAGAGACGGATCTGGGAGCACAAGAGCACAGTTCACTGAAAGCGAATGCACAAGCAGACAGAGTGGTGAAAGCAGCTTTTAGCGTGAAGGCCTTCATCATTCAGGGCATCGAGTTCAGGAGCAGGGGCATTCTGTACTTATATTGGTTATTGTTGAGTCTGCTCTTGAAATATTGTGTGCAGTGCTGATCACACTTAACTTCTTACACTACCTTCTCCCACATTGACATCTGTCACATGTCTGGGTAAGTCCAGGCTCAGGCTGAGGGGCCAGGTGCTGACTGTGTGTGGTATCCACCCCATCCTTTGTCCATCTCCCCCTTCTCATTCTCCAACTCACCCTCCCCTCCCACCATTCAGCTCCACCACTCTCTGTCCTTTTCCAAAACCTCTATTCTCATCCCCCTACCATCACTCCTATCATCCCATCATCTCCCTCCATCTTCATTTCCCTTACCCACTCCCTTCTTCCTTTACTCTCCTCACTCCTCACCTTCACTCTCTCAGTCCCCTGCCCTCTTTCCATCATTTCCCCTACCCTACACTTACACCCACCCCACCCCCGCTCTCCACTATCCTGTATCCCTAACTTTTGTAACTTTCCTTCCCAGCCCCGGGGTCTTCCCTTTCCCTAGCACATTCCTCCATCTTACCATATACCCTCCCCACCCTCTACATTCCACTGTCTCCTCACACCCTTCACATCTCCCCTTCCCTTACCCCACTCCAGGGTAGTGTAGAAATATGCATTATAATGCCGATGGACCCTGAGTCCTTCACAAACTGCACTCACAGATGTGTTTCTGGAAAAGACACTGATTAAGCGGACAGCCAGAATACATCCTGTCCTTGAAATTATGTATAAAGGAGTGACTATGTGGTCTGTTTTTCCAAAGCTATCACCAGCTCTTGTGCGGTGCTGGTCTTCCCTTGCTGCAAGGAAAATAAATATGCTGTGGATTCATTCACTCTGAGTTCATTGCTGTTTGTTATGAGATGTAGCGAAAAGGTGCTCAACTGCAGTAATCTCTGGATTGCTGCTGGGCCATGCACCTGTGAGGGTAGGGATATGATAATTTGGTGGGTAAATGTATAGCTGAAGAATTGGTTTGGGGGTCAGGGTTTCAGATTTCAGCTTCACTGGGACCTCTTCTGAGGTATGTATGGCCTGTAGAAAAAGACTTGAACTCAAAGGGGGCCATTATCCCTGTGGACAGGTTTGCAAGAGCTGTTGGGGAGGGTTTAAAGTAATTTGGCAGGGGGATTGGAACTGGAGTCATAGTGATGATGATGGGGCAATTGGTATAGTGTGTGGTGAGGCTATGAAAAAGGATGGGCAGATATTAGGGTAAAATTGCCATCCATAAGGTTGTAGCAAAATCAAAAAGGGCAATGAATAGAGAACTGTAGATGTTATATTTGAATGCAACAGTATATGGAATAAGGTGGATTATCCTGTAGCGCAGTTGGAGATTGCCAGTTATGATGTTGTGGGCATCGCTAAGACATGGCTGAAAGATCGTAGCTTACTGCTTAAAATCCAAGGATACACATTGTATTGAAAGGACAGGCAGGTAGGCAGAGCAGGTGGCATAGCTCTGTTGGTAAAAATTGAAATTAAATCCTTAGATTGAGGTGACATACTATAGGATCGTAAGATGTAAAACCCTTATGTGTAGAATTAAGAAACTACAAGAGTAAAAAGAGCCAGGTGGGAGTTAAATATCTGCCTCCAAAACAGTAGCCAGGAAGTGGGCTACAAATCACAACAGGAGTAGAAAACATATGTCAGAAGGGCAATGTTTAATAGTCTTGGGGGATATTGACAAGCAGGTAGATTGAGAAAATCAATTTGGTGATGGATCCCAAGAGAGGGAATTTGTAGAATGCCTATGAAATGGCTTTTCAGAGCAGCTTGTGTTGAGCCCACCAGGGGATCAGCTATTCTGAATTAGGTGTTGTGTATGTACCAAATTTTATTAGGGCACTTAAAGTATTTGAACTCTTAGATTGCAATGATCATAATATGATATAATTCACTCTATAGTTTGAGAGGGAGAAGTCAAAGTCAGATGCATCAATATTACAGTGGAGTAAAGGGAATTACAGAGGCGTTCACATCTGGAGATCAAGAATGCTACAAGAGGTGCAGGTATGATCTCTGGAAAGGTATTTCTTGGGCAAAGTGATTCCAGACTAGACAAGAATCAATGAGGGTTGCTCAACAGCTGTGGCAGGGTTTGAATGCCATAACCTCCTACAAAGTTAAATTTTGCGACATAGGGAACAGCAGAGCTTTGCTTCCAGGTGAGCTTCAATCCTTACTATGTTCGCTTTGATCACCAGAACAGGAAGGAACCATTGCATACCCCCATTTCTCCCAGTGATCCTTTGGTCTCAGCATCTGAAGATGACATGTGGGCTGCCTTCAAGAGAGTGAATCCAAGGAAAGCATCTAGTACAGATGGAGTACTTGGCTGGGAACTGAAGACCTGCACTGACCAACTGCCTGGTGTATTCACAGATATCTTTAACCTCTTGCTCTGGTGGTGTGTGGTACCCACCTTCTTAAAGCAGGCTTCAATTTTACTGGTGCCCAAGAAAGGCATGGTAACCTGTCTAAATGACTATTGCCCAGTGGCACTCGCATCCAGTGATGAAGTGTTTTGAGAGGCTGGTGTTGAAGCATATCAGCTCCTGTCTGAATAGTGACTTGAATCTTCTCCAATTTGCCTACCGAAGCAACAGGTCTACAACAGATAACTATCTCGTTGGTTCTTCACAAAACCCTGGAACATCTGGACAGCAAAGATGCATACATCAAGATTACAGATCAGCATTTAACACCATCATCCCCTCAAAACTAATCAGTAAACTCCAAGACCTGGGCCTCAATACCCCCTTATGCAATTGTATCCTGGATTTCCTTACATGTAGACCCCAGTCAGTTCAGATTGGCAAAAACATCTCCACAATCTCCCTCAGTACAGGAGCACCACAGGGATGTGTACTTAGTCCCCTGCTCTACTCACTTTACACCTATGACTGTGTGGCTAAGTACAGCTCCAACATCACATACAAGTTTGTTAAAACATCACTGTTGTGGGCTGTATCAAAGGTGGTGATGAATCAGCATACAAGAGGGAGATTGAAAATGTGGCTGAGTGGTTAAATAACAATAACCTCACAGTCAATGTCAATAAGACCAAAGAACTGATTTTAGACTTCAGGAAAGAGAAGCCAGAGGTACATGAACCAGTAATCATTGGAGGATCACAAGTGGAGAGTGTCACTATCTCAGAAGACCTGTTCTGGACCCATCATATGAATATAATTGTGAAGAAATTGTCTGTGAAGAGTCTGTGGAGATTCAACATGTCATCAAAAACCTTGGCAAACTTCTATAGATGTGTGATGGAAAGTGTGAAGACTGGCTGCATTACCGCCTGATTGGGATCACCAAGTGGAAAATGCTTCAAAAGGCAGTGTATGTGGCCCAGTATATCACGGTAAAACCTTCTCAACCATTAAGCACATCTACATGAAACGTTGCCGTAGGAAAGCAACATCCATCATGAAAGATCCTCACCACCCAGGCCATGCTCTCTTCTCAGTGCTGCCGTCAGGTAGAAGATAGAAGTGCCTCAGAACTCACACCACCAGGTTCAAGAACAGTTACTACCCCTCAACCTTCAGGCTCTTGAACAAAAGGGGATAACTACACTCATCTAAGGACTTTTTATCTTATTATTTCAGGTGCGTTATTTATTGCTATTTATTTATATCTGCATTTGCCTAGTTTGTTGTCCATTGATCCTGCTTACAGTTACAGATTCGCTAAGTATGCCCACAGAAGAAAGAATCTCAGGGTTGAACGTGGTGACATGTACAATAAATTTTACTTTGATGCTTCACAACTGTATATTTTAAAGTTCAATGAATCGAAGTTTCTTGCTCATTCCAGAACTTCTACGAGAATCTAGGGATCGAAAACGACAGAGATTCGAGAATTTATGGCACCCAACGAGGGGCCGGTTACTTAATAAAATCAGAATTCATCGTAGAAAGAAAGGAATTTTGGCGCGCATCCAGGAGGTAAGAGACTCCGCCCATTTAACTCCAGAGAAATCGTCTGATTCTGCTTCAGTTTACCCTTTAAAGTGTTTTAGAGTGAGAAGAAAACTGCATATTACTTTGTGGCGGATCCCCACTAAAAACTAACAGGCTAAGAAATAAGCCTGGATAAATTCTTGGGCTGAAAGAATAATCCTGAACGATGTTAAATTTGCGGGCTAAGACGTCTAAAAGTGAGGAGTACGCATTAAAATCGAATTTTAAACAACAGCCAAGTTCAGAAACAAACAACTGAATCTCCAAAATCCGCAGCCGTAAGAGAACAGTTAACTGAGATTTTAAGCGCTTACTTGAATAAAGTATATAAACTTGATACGATTAACCAGAAAGTACGCAGTGAAATCCCAGTGCTGTATAGAGATATAAAAAAAAACTTCTCTGGGAGTTTGCAGCCTTATCAAGTTGAAAAAGTGTAAACATTCCAAACTAGGACAGCTACAAGGTTGACAATTTAATCGTGAACTATAAAAACAGTGTGAATTAGATCAAGCCGCCACTCAGCAAGTGGATAATTTTAACTAATCCGTTGGGGGAGAAGCAAGAAATTGTAACATGCTGAAAGAACAGTGTGGCAAAAATATTAAAAAGTCTAAAATACAAATCTATTTGTTAACTGAATGTATCCCTATCGAGTTACATGATCGTGAAGCGATCTAGTCTGAAACAGAATCGCTGTGCGCAGCCGCGACCTTTGATGGGCGGCTCTGCCAACTCAGTGATGTCAATCATGTTGAAATACAGCCAACACGGACTAGACCGCAGAAACGACGACTGCTTCGGAACTACAAAATGGTTATAACAGCAACTCGACAGAGACCTCTGGTGGTTTCCTTGATAACGACAGCAGTGAGGTACGTAATTGGACTGACACCCAAGTCACAACTTACCCCAGTAACTACGAAGGGAGTAGAAATGTGAGAATGAAAGAATGAAAATATAAATAATGTAAAGAGACATGAGGTTATCGATCCACCACCAGAACCAAGGAAAACCGACAAACTGGATCATGTGTTTAAACAAATTCAACATTCTAAAGAGGGAGGCTTAAATGAATTAAGAACATACACAAATTGCACCCATACGATGCAATTCAAATTTTAGCGACCATGCTGTCTTCTAAACAAACAAGACAGTTGATACTTTGAGTTGAAGATAATACAGGACAGAATTTATCAGATGATAGGGATGCAGTTAAATGTTTGGAACTACAATCCCCAACACAAGATTGATTGGAAGAAAGTGATTGATTTCAAACAAAAAGCTTCAGATGATATTTCTGAATATGAATACTGCTACAAAACAGTTTGGATCAGCTAATCAGGAGTTCAAGCAATAACTGGGGATAGTAAGGGAAGAATCTACACATGGGTCTCTCACGTCCACTTTTACGGATGGTTTGAAACCAGATGTTGCCAAAATGGTGAAGCTAACAAAAGCAAATTGGAGTGAAACTGATGCGAAACGCCAAACAAGTGCAGTGTAATTTTGAAGTCCAAATAAGATTGGTACAGATGAGCTCCACCTGTTAATCAACAGAACTAGTAGAACTGGAGTTCACTGAAATATCTTCATTTACTTATTGGATATAAATGTGTTAAATTCCTACTGGATACAGGAGCAGAACTTACATGCATAAACTGAAGCTATTGCTCAAAAATGCAATGTGCAATTTGCTAGCAACCATAGATATGCACATGGTGCTGGAAGACAGAGAACCGAGTGAATCAAGAGCAAATGAGTTCTCCTTGACCTTGAACTCCACTCTTCAATGCAGGGTGTGCAAAATTACCTGGAATCTCATGCAGTTGGAAAAATCTGTATTAACCAGGCATCTAGTATAGGCACAAAACAGCAATGACTGTGGCCTGCTGGAAATATATCCTGTTAAGTTTACTGGGAAGATGCCACTGAGTACCAGGCATTAGCCTTTAAACAGAACATCTGTAAGCAGCATCATACCTATTGTCAATCAGCTGGAGAAGCTAGCAATTCATGTTAAAACACAGAGTCCGTAAACAGTACAGTCGGGTTTGTCAAGAAGGCGAATGGCATGGAGACTGACACTGGATTCCAGGATCACCCCTGAATATATAGAGAAGTTACCCCTCTGGGGGTAGATCCATCAACTACCTTCAACACCCTGAATGCATCACATCAAAGCCAATGGTTTCTGGTCAGTACTTCTGGCAGCTGAATCTCAAGCATGGTTGGCTTTTACAGTTGATGGTCAACAATACCAGTGGATGAGGCTACCACAGGGACTTCACAGTAGTCCCACTGTCTACCATATGGCATTGAGATAACATCTAAGGGGCATTCTGGGCACTGACTCAATTATCATACATGTAGATGATATCCTGATTGCCTCCGAGACCACAGATTAGCATGAACGAGATGAACTCTATTTGCTCGATAATCAAGCCTTTGAGCAAATTTGGACAAGGCACAATTGGAACAAGAGGAAATGATTTATTTGGGACAGAAACTTTCCCAAGACAAATGAGAAATCAACGAAGATCGTGCAAATTAGCAAAACCACTTACAACAGTCTTGCAACTTTGATCATCTCTGGGTTTGTGCAACTACAACAGAGCAGGGTCGATCCATATTCCGAAATTACTCAACCCCTCACTAGACTGCTAAAAGGCAGCAAGCACTCTGATGACCCTGCAACTGTTAAGAAGAACAGGTGGCAGCTTTTCAAACTTTAAGGCAATATTAAGTACTGCATTGAGATTAGGAATCCCTGATACAGTAAGACCATTTACCTTGTATATCAATGAGAAGCATGGCCACATGACAGCAGTTTTAATTCAAGAACATGAAGTCCAGTTGGGTATTACTCTGCCAAATTAGACAATGTAGCCTTAAGATGGGGTTCACATCCACAATCATTGCAAGCAACCTACCTGGCAGTCATGAATGTTTTTATCATCGTGCTGGATCACTTTAAGTGTTCAATGTTCACAGTTAACGCATAATTTAGTGTGGGTTAGTAAATTTGCTGATGACACAAAGGTTGGGGGTGTTGTGGATAGTGTGGAAGGCTGCCCGAAGTTACAGTGGGACATTGATAGTTTGCAGAACTGGGCTGAGAAGTGGCAGATGGAGTTCAACCCAGATAAGTCTGAGGTGGTTCATTTTGGAAGATCAAATATGATGGTGGAATATAATATTAACCGCAAGACTCTTGGCAGTGTGGAGGATCAGAGGGATCTTGGGGTCCGAGTCCATAGGACACTCAAAGCTGTTATGCAGGTTGACTCTGTGTTTAAGAAAGCATATGATGCATTGGCCTTCATCAATCATGGGATTGAGTTTAAGAGCTGAGAGGTAATGTTGTAGCTATATAGGTCCCTGGTCAGACCCCACTTGGAGTACTGTGCTCAATTCTAGTTGCCTCACTACAGGAAGGACATGGAAACAATAGAAAGGATGCAGAGGAGATTTACAAGGATGTTGCCTGGATTGGGGAGCATGCCTTATGAGAATAGGTTGAGTGAACCCAGCCTTTTCTCCTTGGAGCGAGGGAGGATGAGAGGTAATGTGATGGAAGTATACAAGATAATGAGAGGCATCGATCGTGTAGATAGTCAGAGACTTTTTCCCAGGACTGAAATGGCTAGCATGAGAGGGCACAGCTTTAAGATGCTTGAAAGTAGGTACAGAGGAGATGTCAGGGTTACGTTTTTTACGCAGAGATGGTGAGTGTGTGGAATGGGCTGCCAGCAGTGGTAGAGGCAGAAACAATAGGGTCTTTTAAGAGACTCCTGGATGGATACATGGAGCTTAGAAAAACAGAGGACTATGGGTAAGCCTAGGTAGTTCGAAGGTAAGGACATATTTGGCACAGTTTTGTGGGCCAAAGGGCCTATATTCTGCTGTACGTTTTCTATGTTTCTAATTTACTGACTATGAACAGGGCCTCTCAAGTGACAGCTGCTCAGTGCTGGTGGTGGAAGTGGTCCACTATTCTTGAGGCACCTAATATCATCATTCAATGAGCGAGTCCAGCAAATCCAGCTGCACTTGTCAGTGGACATGGAGGATTATGATGATCATGAATGTACAAGGACAATAACATGCAAATTACCATAAAGAAGTGCCTTTATTGAACCCAGAGCTGATTCTACACACTGCTTGTTCCTCAACCATTGAGGGAGGAATGTGAATGGTTGTTGTCACAGAAAATGAAGTTATGACCTCAGCTATCATGGCTCCTGGTACCTCTGCATATGAAGTAGAACTGAAAGCTTTGATTGAAGCCTGTAAACTAGCAGATAGAAGATCAGTTAACATCCACAGTACCAAGGATTTTTGATATGCTTTCAGAGTCGTCATGTCTTTAGAAATCTGGAGACAAAGAAGATTTCTTACAGCTGTAGGAAATGCAATCAAAATGGCCAACTAGTAGAACTTATGGAGGTCATACAACTACCATGTGTATTGAAAAGTAAGGGTTACTCTAATGGAAAGACATGGAAACAACTTCTGCAAACAAAACTGCAAAAAGAGCACAAGTTAAGCATTAAAGGGAATAGAGGAAAATTGGATAACTGATACTATGGAAAATAAGTTAAACTCTGTATCAGAAGTGAACATACAAGATATTTGAGTAATGCAAGATCAGTGCTCAAATGAGGAAAAGTGGTACTGGATGGAAAATGGTGAGTTGTTAAACAACAATGGAATTTAGCCATTCGACAGTAGTCTATTTGACAACCTATGTCACTACTGAGAGCTCTCAATCTCAGACGCTGATATGCACATTATGGCAGACAGTTTAATTGATTGTTGTACCCAAGTTATTTAGTCTGCTGCTTGAGCTGGCCCATCATTTTGGCAAGGTAATGACAGAAATAGATGTCGTGCGCAAAATAGTTCTTCAGAATCATGTGGCATTAGATCTTTTCTTAGCAGTTGGGGGTGGGGGCAGGAACACGTGCAGTTAAGGGTAAGGAATGTTCCACCTGAATAGTGGCAAACCCTGAAACATAGTTACTCAATATTAAACATCGTAACATTCATATTAATATGCATTAGCATAATCTACATTCTTGTTTGCTTAAAAGTGATTATTACTAGAATAGTCAAAACTCGTATCTATATTCCTAATATATCCAATCATGATTTAATACTATAAGTGCTTTTAAGAGCTTTGATATTATACAATTGAAGTAGTTTTTAATTACTCTGCAATGTAGATACTTCTGTTTTTTCCACCTGTCAACTTCCGGATGTAGTGATTCTAACAGTAAACCTTACAGAATCAAAGGGGGGGCTGCTGGAATCAGTTTTGTTAAATACTTTTTATAAAATATTAGTTGAATTCATGTGAGACTAATATTGTTGTTTTAATCACAGATTTTTTTACTGTTAATTTATATATTTAATAATTATGTACCTTTAACAAACTAGTACTTTTCACAGTATATGGAAGTTTGTCCCCACTTACTGGCAGAAGGTGGTATAGCAGTTACATACACCTTGCATTGTTTAATTGCTGTTGTTAGCACGTGTTAGAATTGTGTTGCCTTTTAATTGGATTATGTAATCGAAGGAAATTTGGTTATCTTGAGTATAGAGATGATAGATTTTTCAAAGGTGCCATCATTTTATTGAATCTCTGCTTTACTTCTCAGCTCATCATTTAGTTTCAAATGCAAAGTTTTAAATCTTTGTTTAAACTTTGAAATAAATGATCGTGAAAATCAAAGTTTCATGCTCATTCCTGAAATTGTAAAAGAACCCAGGATCGAAAATAACCGAGATCTGACAGGAGGAATGGTCACACCACTGTACATCATGTGCACTGCAGAGTCAGCAAGGGGCTGAGACACAAGGTTTAGAATAGGACTGATTTATTTTTGTCGAATCCACAATATTTAACTCCGGTCCAATTAAAGGCCAATGTGATCAGAACAAACCCCTCCCGTGCCCAGTGACCAGGGTTCAGTTCCAGGTGTGATGAACAGAAGGATCTGACACCAACAGTCACTCTTCAACTTGCAATTGGATTCACCAAACATAATGGTTAAAAGTTCAACACAGAGTTATTTAAACTGTCTCCCCTGTGTGAACTCGGTGATTTGTCTGCAGGTGGTTTGGCTGAGTAAACCTCCTTCCTCATACAGCACAGGTGTGAAGTCACCAATATACTATCAGTTGAGATGACTAACGAAATCTCTTCTCACAAGACAGACCAGGCGAATAGTCTCACCCAGTGTGAACTCGCTGGTGTGCCTGCAGATGGGATGATTGAGTGAATCCCTTCCCACAGTCTGAGCAGGTGAATGGCCTCTCACCAGTGTGAACTCGCTGATGTTCCTTCAGTTGGGATGAGGTAGTGAATCCCTTCCCACAGTCTGAACAGGTGAATGGCCTCTCCCCAGTGTGAACACGTTGATGGACCATCAGTTGAGATGAGACAATGAATCCCTTCCCACAGTCTGAGCAGATGAATGGCCTTTCTCCAGTGTGAACTCGCTGATGTACCTTCAGTTGAGATGACTGAGAGAATCCCTTCCCACAATCGAAGCAGGTGAATGGCTTCTCCCCAGTGTGAACTCGCTGGTGTGCCAGTAGTTGAAATGACCGAGAGAATCCCTTCCCACAGTCGAAGCAGGTGAACGGCCTCTCCCCAGTGTGAACTCGCTGGTGTGTCTGTAGGTTGGATGAGTGAGTGAATCCCTTCCCACAGTCTGAGCAGATGAATGGCCTCTCTCCCGTGTGAACTCGCTGATGTACCTTCAGTTCAGATGACTGAGCGAATCCCTTCCCACAGTCTGAGCAGGTGAATGGCCTCTCCCCAGTGTGAATGCGCTGGTGTACTTTCAGTTGAAATGAGCGTGGAAATCCTTTCCCACAGTCTGAACAGGTAAACGGTCTCTCCCCAGTGTGAACTGACTGGTGTCTCTGTAGGTTGGATGACTGAGTGAATCCCTTCCCACACACCGAACACGTGAACGGCCTCTCACCTGTGTGAACTCGCTGGTGTCTCTGTAGTTGAGATGACTGAGTGAATCCCTTCCCACAGACTAAGCAGATGAATGGCATCTCCCCAGTGTGAACTGACTGGTGTGCCAATAGGTCAGATGACCGAGTAAATATTTTTTCACAGTCTGAGCATTTGAATGGCTTCTCCCCAGTGTGAACAGACTGGTGTGTCTGTAGGCTGGATGACTGAGCAAATCCCTTCCCACACACCGAACAGGTGAATGGCCTCTCCCCAGTATGAACTCGCTGATGGACCATCAGTTGAGAGGACAGAGTAAATCCTTTCCCACAATCTGAGCAGGTGAACGGCCTCTCCCCAGTGTGAACTCGCTGGTGTACATTCAGTTGATATGACTGAGAGAATTCCTTCCCACAGTCTGAGCAGGTGAATGGTCTCTCCCCAGTGTGAACTCGCTGATGTATGCTCAGCTCAGATAACTGAGTAAATACTTTCCCACAGTCTGGGCAGGTGAACAGCCTCTCCCCAGTGTGAACTTGCTGATGTACTTTCAGTTGATGTGACCGAGTAAATCCCTTCCCACAATCTGAGCAGATGAATGACATCTCCCCACTGAGAAGTGATGGAATGAGTATGTCAATCACTTTGGATGGTCTGAACAGGTGGAGAGTCTCTCCCTTGTGAGAATTTGCTCCCACTCTCGCAACAAATAAACAGTCCCTCTCCCTTATGCACTCACTGGTGTGTCTATGGGATGGCTGATTGAGTGGATCTCTTCCCAGACATGGAGCTGGTGAACAGCTTGTCACTGTTGCAAATTCTTGGATATATCATCAGCTTGGATAACAGTATGAATCTCTTCCCGCAGTCAGAACAGGTGAACCCTCTCCCTGTGGTGTGAACTTGCTGATGTATCTTCAGGCTGGATGACTGAGTAGATCCCCTCCCACACACAGAGCAGGTGAATGACCTCTCCCCAAGGTGAACTCACTGGTATGTCTGAGGGTCGGCTGAGTGACAGAATGGCTTCCTACACTGAGAGCAGGTGAATGATATCTACCTGCTGTCAACGTCTCAAGTCAGATGTCAGACGCAGTGAATCCCTCGCACAATCAATGCAGTTGAACAAATGCTGCTGCGTTCCCAGCTGGTGTGTACCCGGTTCCAGTGGATTTCACTGAGTTACAACAGAAAACTTCATTTCAGACACAAAACAGGTTTCCAGCTGGGATGAGATATTTCTTCATCTCCAAGGATCAACAACAGATATATCAGTGTTACTGAGGAAATATCCGGTCACTCCTTAAATATCTGGGCAGAGACAGCAACACTGATGTGTTGTTGTGTTTTGAGATTCCTGTACATAAAATCTCTGCTGTTTCTAACCTGTAAAAAGATTTACAAAATACATCAATGGGTGAAGGACAACATTTCGTATGTGATCACTTTAGTCTTTATGGTGAGCTCTGACATCACACTGCAACAGTGAGGTTCAACCCAGGTTGGATGCACAACACCTGATCTTCTGCCTGGGCACAGAGCAGTCATCCATACTGACCATCAAACTTCTGACTCATTTTCTGCCTGTCTGCAATCTGTGACTTGGCTCAGTTTGTTTCTCTCCATTAGTATTATCCGAAGTTTCGGTCAAAGGCCAGATCAAGCTACAAAGACCACCTGCTTTTATATGGCTGATCCTGGTAACTTTACAATTATTCTGAACCCCGCCACCAGCCAGGTGATTGAAGGCGAATGACTCATCAATGGCAATGCCAATTAATACGAAGGGGAGGGCAGCAGTGTTTCTCAATGGAATACTAGTGATGAGAAAGCTACAGGTCACTTGTTACCCAGGACAAAGGTGTTTAGTATCATTATATAACCAGAGACAATGGGTCAAAACATGTTCTCACAGGTAGAAAGGTTCAGAACAAGAGGAGGTAGAACAAAAGTAATTTTAGAATTTTGTTTTTTTTTGATGTAGCTCCACTTGATATTTTTATTGACTAAGTTGGACTCTTCACCCGAGATTAACTTAGAATCACACACAAAAAGCTGGTGGAACACAGCAGGCCAGGCAGCATCTATAGGGAGAAGTACAGTCGACGTTTCGGGCCGAGACCCTTCGTCAGGACTAACTGAAAGAACAGACAATAAGAGATTTGAAAGTGGGAGGGGGAGGGGGAAATCCGAAATGATAGAAGAAGACAAGAGGGGGAGGGATGAAGCTAAGAGCTGGAAAGTTGTTTGGCAAAAGGGATACAGTGCCGGAGAGGAGAGAGGATCGTGGGATGGGAGGCCTTGGGAGAAAGAAAGGGGAGGGGTGCACCAGAGAAAGATGGAGAGCAGGCAAAGTGTGATTGTGAGAGGGACAGAGAGAGGAAAAAAGGGGGGAAATAATAAATAAGGGATGGGTTAAGAAGGGGAGGAAGGGTATTATCGGAAGTTAGACAAATCAGTGTTCATACCATCAGGTTGGAGACGGAAAATAAATTGTTGTTCCTCCAACCTGAGTGTGACTTCATCTCGACAGTAGAGGAGGCCATGGATAGACATATCAGAATGGGAATGGGACTTGGAATTAAAATGGCTACTGGGAGATCCTGCTTTCTCTGGCGGACAGAGCGTAGGTGTTCAGTGTAAGTCTCCCAGTCTGTGTCGGATCTCACCAATATATAGACGGCCACACCAGGAGCACTGGACACTGTATATCACACCAGCCGACTCACAGGTGAAGTGTCACCTCACCTGGACAGACTGTCTGGGGTCCTGAATGGTGGTGAGGGAGGAACTGTAAGGGCAGGTGTAGCACTTGTTCCGCTTACAAGGATAAGTGTCAGGAGGGAGATCAATGGGAAGGGATGGGGGGAATGAATGGACAAGGGAGTCGCGTACAGAGCGATCCCTCTGGAAAGCAGAAAGGGTGGGGGGTGAGGGAAAGATATGCTTGGTGGTGGGATCCCATTGGAGGTGGCAGAAGTTATGGAGAATTATATGTTGGACCAGAGGCTAGTGGGGTGGTAGGTGAGGACAAGGGGAACCCTATCCCTAGTGGGGTGGCAGGAGGATGGGGTGAGGGCAGATGTGCGTGAAAACACATCTCTCCCATTCTACTCTCAAACGCATCTCTCCTATTTAAAGAAAGGGGCATCCCTTTCTCCACCATTAACTCTGCTCTCAAACGCATCTCTCCCATCCCTTCTCACAATTAACTTGGCACTGTATTTTTGTTCCAAATCCGTGATCCATGGATTTTGACAGCTGGAACAATCAGTGTGCTCCCATCCCCTCCGCTTGCATTCCAAACACACACTACAGAGTACAGGTATTGGGGAAGCGCAAGCAGTGGAATCCATGACTGCCTCTATACCCAGAAACCCCCGCGAACGAGAGACCTATCTAGCCATCATGGTCCCACGGGTGCGCATGCGCTACAGAAAAGGCGCTAGCACCTTCGCTCATCTGCATAAATCCGAGCTCCACCGGCACGGGCAGGACTGTGGACCTGAGAGAAACAGATAGAAAGAATCGGGACTATGCCCCGGTGTGACCGGAGCGCGCAGCAATGGTCCCTTAGATGACGTGTGCACATAAACCCCACCCGGAGACCCGTTCCTACCTGCTGTAGATCCTCCAGCGCCTTTTGTCCACTAAGCGCATGCGTGATATTCGGGACCCAGCTGCCACCCTTACGCACGCGCAATATTCGGCACACAGCGGCCACCCTTACGCATGCGCACTATTCGGGACCCAGCTGTCACCCTTACGCATGCGCGATATCTGGGACCCGGCTGCCACCCTTGCGCATGCGCATTTGATGACTGGGTCACCGACGGCGGATCAGCGCTGACCAGCGGACGCAAAATGCCGGCATGTCAGGCATCGTCTATGGAAGAGAACGGTCGACATTCCTGGCCAAGACGCTTCTTCAGGATTGAAAAAGAAGAGGGAAAATGACAGACTAAAAAGGTGGTGGGGGGGGGGCGGTTGAGAAGCTGCCTGGAAGGTGATAGGTGAAGCCAGGTGGGTGAGAAAGGTCAAGGGTTGGAGAAAAAGGAATCTGATAGGAGAGGAGAGTGGACCAGAGGAGAAAAGGGAGGAGGAGGCCCAGGGGAAGTAATAGGCAGGTGGGAGGAAGTAAAAAGTCAGACTGAAGACTAGAAGGAGGGGTTATTTGTTTGTTTGAAGGAGAAATTAATACTGTATCCATACTATTAGCTTGAAGGAGGACTGCCTCACCTTCACGTTGGACGTTCAGGCCCTATACTCTTCTGTCCCCATTAAGAAGGCCTGAACGCTCTCTGCTTCCTTTAAGACTAAAGGACCAGACAATCCCCCACCAGCACCACTCTCCTCCATCAGGCAAAACTGGTCCTCACCCTGTGTGTCTCCTTTGGCTCTTCCCACTTCCTCCAAACTTGATGGGTAGCCGTGGTCACTCACATGTGCCTCAGCTATGCCTGCCTTGGCTATGTAGAACAGTCTTTGCTCGAAGCCTTCCCCGGTTATGTGCCCCAACTCTCTGCTACATTGACAACTGCATTGGTGCTGCTTCATGCACCCATGCTGAGCTCATCAATTTAATCAACTTTGCCTCGAACTTTCACCCTGCTGTTAAATTCACTTGGTCCATTTCTGACACATCCTTCTCCTTACTCAATCTCTCTGTTTCCATCTCAGGAGATAAATTGTTAACAGACATCTTCTTCAAACCTTCTGATATCCACGATTATCTTCTCACCGTATCTCTGGTAAAAGTGCCATTCTCTTTTCTCAGTTTCTTTGCCTCCACTGCATCCGTTCCCATCCAGGACATCAGAGATCAGAGACGACGTCCTCATTTAAAGAACGGATTTCCCTCCCTCCATTATTGATGCTGTCCTCACTCGCACCTCATCCGTTTCCCAAACATCTGGACTCACCCCATCTTCCCACTGCCATAATAGTGATAGAGTCCCTCTTGTCCTTGCTGACCACCCCATCAGTCTCCACATCTAACACATTATCCTTTGCAACTTCCACCATCTCCAAAAGGATCCTATCACTAAACATATCCTTACCCCTCCGCTTTCTTCAGGGATCACTCCCTTCTCCATTCGTCCCTCCCCACTATTCTCCCTCCTGGCCCTAATCCCTGCAAATGGCCTAAGTGCCATACCTGCCCATGCACCTCCCCCCTCACCTCCCTTCAGAGCCCCAAACAGTCCTCCCAGGTGAGTCAACACTTAAACTGTGAATCTTCTGACGTCATGTATTGTGTCCAGTGCTCCCAATGTGGTCTGTTCTGCATTGGCGAGACCTTCGTAAATTGGGGGACCACTCAACCCATGCATGAGAAGCAGGACTTCCTGATGACCAACCATTTTAATTTCAATTCCCATTCCTAATCTGACAAGCCTCCTCTTGTGCCAAGACAGCGCTACCCTCATAGTTTAGGAGCAACACCTTATATTCCGTCTGGGTAGCCTCCAACCCGATGGCATGACTATCGATTTCTCCTTCCAGAAAACAAATCCCACTGCCCTCCCTCTATTACCCACTCAGGGCTCTTTACTTTTTCTCAACCACCTATTACTTCCCCCAGCACCCCTCCCCCTTCCCTTTCTCCTATGGTCCACTCTTCTCTCCTATCAGATATTTTATTCTCCAGCCCTTGACCTTTCTCACCCACCTGTCTTCACCTGTCACCTTCCAGCTAGCCTCCGTCCCCTTCCCCCCATCTTTTTATTCTGGCATCTTCCCCCTTTCTTGTTAGTCCTGAAGAAGAATCTCAGTCTGAAACATTGACTATTTATTCTTTATTATAAATACTGCCTGCCCTGCTGAGTTCCTCCAGCTTTTAGTGTGTGTTGCTTTCAATTTCCAACGTTTGCAGACTTTCTCATGTTTGTTCTGAAATGCGCAGGTTTCTGGGTAAGCGAGGTGCCATAAGACATGATTACAAACATGAGTTCCATGCCACCTACCTCAAAAACACTTAATGTTTTTATATGAGAATCTTAGCAGCTACTTTAACACAGCAAACTCCCACAAACAATATATTCAATATCAAATGGTATTCCACGTGTCAAATGTCAAAGGCCAACCTACTTATAAATGCAGATGTAAAAAAAGCGATTCTGCAGATGCTGTGAGTACAGATCAACACACACACAGTGCTGGAGAAACTCAGCAGGTCAGGCAGCATCTAAGCAGAGGAACAAGCAGTCCAGGCATGGTGAATTTTCTTGGCCTGAAGTAGCACAGGCATCCACTACATTGAGCAAAAGTCTGACCATCTAACTTATTTGTGCACCTGATGATTTTATATACTTTGACAAGTTCACCCTTCGTCCTCCTATGTTCCAGGGAAAACAGTCACAGCTTATCCAGCCTTCCTTTATCACTCAAGCTCTCCAACCCTGGTAACATCATTGAGAATCTTTCCTGCACCCTTTCCAGCTCAGACACCAGAACTGTGCACCGAGTGTGGTCGTACTGCTGATTTGTACAGTTGCAACATTACATCCCAACACTAGTACTCGGTGCCTGACTGATGAGGACAAGTGTTGCATGCACCTTCTTCAGCATCCTGTCAGTCTGTATCACTGCTTTCAGGCAACTATGTTCTAGAACACTTTCTCTGTCTGTTCTGGAACACTCCCCAGGGTCCTAATATTTACTGTGTGAGCCGTGCCCTGGTTTAACTGAGCAAAATGCAACACCTCACACTGTCCAAACCAAATTGCATTTGCCATTTCTTGGCCCACTTCCCCATTTCATCAAGATCCCACTGTAATCTCAGATTATCTTCATTGTGCACTACATCACCAATTTTGGTGTCAGCTGTGAACTTACTGATCAATACTAACCAACTGTTAACATAGATGACAAACAACAGTGGGCCTGCACCGAACTCTGTGGCACAACATGTCAACAAGCTTCCATGATGAGAAATAATCCTCCACCATCAATGTCTATCTCCTACCACTGAGCCAAATTTGTATCCAATTGACTGTCTCACCCTGAATTTCATGTGAATTAAGCTTCTGGACTCTCTGACGGTGGTGTCTGAAAAGAGGATGCTGTCAAGTTGCATGCCATCTTGGACAATGTCTCCCATCCACTCCATAATGTACTGGTTAGACACAGGAGTACATTCAGCCAGAGACTCATTCCACCGAGATGTAACACTGAGCATCATAGGAAGTCGTTCCTACCTGTGGCCATCAAACTTTACAACTCCTCCCTCGGAGTGTCAGACACCCTGTGCCAATAGGCTGGTCCTGGACTTATTTCCACTTGGCATGATTAACTTATTTATATTTAGTTATTTATGGTTTTATATTGCTATATTTCTTCACTATTCTTGGTTGGTGCAGACGTAACGAAACCCAATTTCCCCTCAGGATCAATAAAGTATGTCTGTGTGTCTGTCTGTCAGACCTTTGCAGAGGCATTGCTGAAGTGCAAGTAAACAATCTTGATCTTCTTGTTCAAAAAAAAAACTCAGTTAATTAGACATGATTACCCATGCATAAAGCTATGTCGACTATGTCGAATCGGTCTTTGCCCTTTCATTCCTGGGATCATTCTCATGAACCTTCTCTGGGCCCTCTCCAAGGCCACCACATCTTTTCTTAGACAAAAGCCCAAAACTGTTCACAGTAACCCAAGTGCAATTTGACCAATGTCTTGTAAAGCCTCCATATTGCTTTTGTATTCTAGTCCTCTCAAAATGAATGGTAACACTACATTTGCCTTCAATACCAATGGCTCAAACTGCAAGTTAACCTTTAGGGAGTCCTGCACAAGGACTTCCAAGTCTCTTTACACCTCTGATTTTTGAATTTTCTCCACATTTAGAAAATAATTTCCGTCTTTATGACCAGACACATCCCTACGCTATCTTCCAACTGCCACTTCTTTCCCCATGTCTGCTATCAGTCTTAGACCTTCTACAGCTCCCTCAACACTACCTTCCCTTCTTCCTCAACACTACCTACCCCTCCAAGGCTGTATGTTTAGTGCCCTCCTCCACTGGCTTTAAGCTCATGACTATGTGGCTAAGCACAGCTCCAATGCTGTGTTCAAGTTTCCTCACTGTCGTCAGCCAAATCAAAAGTGGTGATGCATCAGTAGGAGGGAGATTGAAAATCTGGTTGACTGGAGGACCTGTCCTTGGCCCAGACAGTAAGTTCAATGACGAAGAAAGCACTGCAGTGCCTCTACTTCCTTATGAGCTTGTGGAGATTCAGCACAACATTTAAAACTGTGACAAACTTCTGTAGATGTGTAGTGGAGAGTGTACTGACTGGCTGCATCACAGCCTGGTATGGAAACTCCAATACCCTTGAATGGAAAATCCTCCAACAAGATGGTGGATGCTATTGTGTATTTAATATTTCAGTAATATTTGAGTAACCTTGTACATATATGTACATAAATAATTCATTATGGGTTGTATGTACTGTATAAATAAGTGAACTGCATATGTCATTACACTACCACATGATATGGGGGGGGGGGGCTCACTTAAAGTAAACTCCAAGTTAGAATTGCATTTCAGATTCCTGTGTCCTCCATTGAATTAGTTTAATGTTTTGAAGTTACAAAACATAACAGATACATTCCAATCCATCAAAAGTAAAGCCCTCCCCACCACTGAACACATATGAGTTAATATTATTATTATTATATTTATCATTATTATCTATTACTATTGCTAAGTGTGTTTTTAAATGTTGCAGCTGCAATGTAATGATTTCCAACTTGGGAACAATAAAATTATTATTATTATTATTACTATTATTATCATCTACATGAGACATTGTTTCAAGAAAGCAGCATCCACCTTCGGGGCTTCCACCACTTTCTTCTCACAGCTGTCATCAGGAAGAAGGTACAGGAGCCTCAGGACTCAGATCACCAGGTTCAGGAACATTTATTACCCCTCAACCATCAGGCTCTTAAACTAAAGGGGATAACTTCACTCAACTTCACTTGCCCCATCATTGAAATGTTCCCACAATCTGTTTCAATCATTTTTCATCTCATGTTTTTGATATTTCTTTTTCTCTTTCTTTCTTTAGTTCACTCTGGTTGAACACCCATGTAGGACTGTCTTTCACTGACCCGTTGGGGTTATTATTCTATAGATTTATTGACTATGCCCACAAGAAAACAAATCTCAGAGTTGTATGTGGTGATGTGTGTACTTTGATACTAAAATTTACTTCGTTCTTTTGTACTTTGTAATATTTACCTGTCTTCATATCGTCCACAAACTTGGCCACAAAGCCAATCAATTCCTTCATTCAAATCACTGACATACAACATGAAAAGAAGTGGTCCAAACACCGATCCCTGTGGCACACCACTATTCTGCGGCAGCCAACCAGAAAAGGTTTCCCCTATGCCCACACTTTGATTTCTGCCAGTCAGCCAATCTTCTATCCATGCAAGTACCTTTCCTGCATTTTGAACTTTTTGGTATCCCAAGCATCTTTTGGTCAAATCTTCAATCTGTCTATCTATTCCTGGCCACCACACATAGCTCTGGGTGAGACTCTTCATCTTGACTGTCCTTCATGCAGATTCTCTAACACTCTGGAGAAGAGCTTAGAGGGAAGCACATCACGGGATCCATACATCAGCGTTCTTTAACATACCAATAATTGGTCTGGTCTTGCTGAGAACTTTGAAAAAATAAGGTTACCATGAGCTAGCCATTCTTGCATGGTAAGGTCATAGGCTTTTGATAATGTCAGCTCATTCCTTGTTTCTCTTTGTATTTCAAAATTTGTTACTGGCAACTTGTCCACCAGTCCGGTGTGGCACACTTCTGCTGGGTCACAGTATGAAGACTTTGGTTCTTCAGTTGCCAACAGTGGAAGACGTGATGAGCTGTCATTGCTGTGTTGTTTGGTACCCTTGAACTCTATGTCATAAGAGCGGGCTCCTAGGAACAGTACCCAACGTTGTAACTGGGTAGCAGTCATCACTGGAATTCCCTTCCCGGGACTGAAAATGAACACAAGGGACTGGTGATCTGGCTCTGCGAGGTAGTGGTGGAACTTCTTTAATTCTTCGTACTAGACCAGGGGCCTCAAGTCGATTTGTATGTAGTCACGTTCTGCACTCATCAGTGATCTTGAAGCAAATGCACTCAGAGATTCAAATCCATCTTTCATAGTGTGTCCTAAAATGGCACCAATGCCATAGGGGGATGTATCACACACCAAGGCTGAGATGGGTCATAATGGGTGAGCAGTTCATCTCTTGGTCTCATTATTAGTCTCTTTGTTTTCTTGAATGCACTTTCACATATTTTTGACCATACCCACTTTGCCCCTGTTTGCAACAGTGTATTCAGTGGGGGCTGCACGTCGTGGTTTTTCGTGCCTCACAAATGACCAGGAGACGCAGAAGATTCTTCAAGAAGGGTTAAACTTTAATTTGCAAATCAAAGCTGAGACAATCAGTGAGCTCGTCGCTGATTGCCCACCGATCCTCGGACACGGCATTTTTTATAGCAAAATCCTGGTCCAGTTTCACACGTACGTCCCATTGACTTAATCATGTTCCAATCCACATCTCCCAGCTGTCTCTCACCAACACACCATCTTCTACATTCTGAAGATTTCATTCTCCTACTAAATTGGGTACATGCATAGCAAACAGCAAGTTCAAACTACATAATCTACATCAAGGCTGAATACATAGTTTTGGTTACACAGCAAAAGAGTTCAAAGCAAAACATCTCTTTGCTACCTCTCATTACCAACCATTGTCTTCTACATTCAATTGGATACATGCATAGCAAATAGCAAACTTCAAAGCTGACTGCATCGCTTAGCTACCTCTCATTAACATATATTAACACACCATTGTCTTCTATCTTCCTAGCATTTCATCTTGGGTACATGCATAGCAGATAACATTTCTTTAGCTACCTCTCATTAACATACTATTGTCTTCTACATTCCTAAGACTTCATTCTACTAAATTGGGTACATGCATAGCAGACTGACTAGTTACACAGCAAACGATACAAGTTTTATACTCCATAATATTTTTATACTCCAATACTCCAATATATTTCCCCTTTGAGGCCCAGAGGGTCTCACACAGAGAAAGAAGACTAAGAGTCGGCGCACAAAAGCCCCAATAAACTCAAACATTTATTCCCAAATCTCGGGTTAAACTATAATTTTCTGTGCCAAGACCTCAAAGTATTCTCTCCCTGTTACCCTGGGCCGCTGAGCCAAAAACCTGTCCCTTTGTACCTGAGACAGGGAAAAAGACTCAGAAGCCCTTACAATCTACTCCCACACTGTCGTTTTGCTCTTGTCCATCCTGCAGATGTTGTAGGCTGTAACGATACATTTTCGTTGTTTCTTTCTCCACTAAGCTTGCTTCAGTAATTGCCACGAGCATCGGAAATTGTTTGGTTGCAGCACGCACTACCAGAGATTTGAGACAAGGAAGAAAACAGCACAGCACACGCACAGCTCAACAATACAATACCGACAGTTATTGCTACTTTAGTCAGCCATGCTCCCCACCCTCCGAGTCTACTTTCTAACCAATCAAAAAACTGATGTTCAAATCCTGCATTCTGTTTGACCTCCGTCCGCAGATTCTTTAATTTATTCATTGCTTTAGTAAATGATCCTTCTGGGCTAGTATTGTTCGGTATGAAAGTGCAGCATTGTTCTCCAAACATTACACACACACACACCCTTTTTCTGCCAAAAGCCAATCCAGTACTTGTATGTTTTGCCACGCCATCCTGCTAGTTGCATCTAGCTGTTGCCCTAAGGCCTCCAGTGCATCATCAGTGTAGTTGATGAATCTCTGCTGATTATAGTATATATAGTTTATCCATTCAACATTTTTGCTTACCCCTATCACAGGCATAATAGCTTCCCAGCCTGCAGCAATCTCATTTCGTGCCTTGAATTCGTTAGGTATACCTCTCGGCTGCCCTATACTATCAATCCGGATTGTCGGGTCCGGGTCATATTTTCTCTTCCGCCGTAGCGGAGTCCGCTGCTCAGGGAAGTTAGCGTTGGACTGTACTTCAGGGGACATTATAACTTCCTGAAGTAGCATGACACGCGTACATGTTCCTTCCCACCTAAGGGGGAGCGTAGATCTCAGACCTCCTTCCTGTCCACACAGCCACCAAGTGTCTGCTAATGGGATAGTCTGAGAGTCCATTGCACCCTCAGGAGAAGGGGAACCCATCAAGTGTCTTTTACCTGGGGTTATATCCCACGTCTGAGTGCAGTTGCCTCGGAAGTGGCCAACCGGGTGAGTGCCCACCCGCATAAAACATTCATAACTCAGATGGTCCTGCATTATAAGCTGTTGCAGTGTAGGTGTCTGGCTTCTTTTATTTATAGCCCATGGTCTGCTGTAATTGCATTCAGAGGCAAGCTTGCTTTGATCAAACTGCGAGGAACCCTGATATAGCATACACCAATAGGGGCACATCGGTGCATTGTTCAGACAGTTTTGTTAGCAGGGATCTTCATGAAACAAGCCCTAACCGGACCTGGACACTGTCGTTCGCATTGTTTCCTGTGCTCTCTTCGCCACTGCGTGCAAGTGGAGGAGTAATAAGGCATGGGGACTACATGCTGAGTGGGGCTTTCCCTTGAGCACAGCTAACAATTTTGTCTCTTCATCATTCCTGCCGTGTAAGTTGCCCATTGATACCACTGATTAGTCCGTGTCTATAACCATGGCGGGGAGGTAAGTGTCGTACTCCTTTTACTTCTTTTCTGTAGGTTACCAGTCCCATTCATATCTGCCACACTAATGGTTCCCAAGTCTGCACTGGAGTTTGTGGGTGCTCTGTCCCCAGGGGCACAACTGGTCATTCCCAGCTCATCCCCATTATCTGAAGAAGCCCTACTATCCACCACCACATCCTGAGGGTCTTGCGGCCCGTCCGCAGAATCAAAAATCTCCCTTCTAATTGATCAAACTCCTGCGGTGCAGTGTCAGCTTCTTGTTTCCCCTGTCTGTCTCCCGCTAACTGCTCTTCCGCATCACTTACCTCGGACACCTCACCTGATTGCCCTTGTAGGACTGCCCTCGTGCAATGGTTCAGATGGCAACAGGTGGAGCGTCCTTCTATCTGAACTGCGGTGGGTGACGCCTTGGTCACCGTAAAGGGTCCTTCCCTTCTCGGCTCGTTCACTTTCTCCAAAAAACTCGCACGTAAACCTGGTCTCCTGGTTTGATCGGTCCTTCCCCTTGTATGGTCTCCGGCTCTTCCTGTTTTTCCTGGGCATAAATAGACCTATGTATCATAGTTAGCTGCTGCATGTATTGTTTCAATTCTATTTCCAATTGTTCCAAACTAGTTCCCTTATACGGCCCTCTTCGCTGGGGCACTGGCATGGGCCTCCCAGTGAGCATCTCATGCCGTGTCAGGCATGTCATTCGATTAGTTCGCATGCGGTAACTCACCAATGCTAACGGTAAAGCATCGACCCAATTAAGTTTAGTGTCTGCACAAATTTTGTTTAGTTTGACTGTTAGGGTTCCATTAATTCTCTCCACCATGCCCTGCGACTGAGGGTGGTATACACATCCAAATCTTTGCTTTATCCTCAGCGCCTGTTGCACCAGTTTGACCACTTTCTGGATAAAAGCTGAACCATTGTCTGAGCTAACTTCTGTAGGTATTCCAAACCTTGGGATCACTTCATTTGTCAGAAATTTTACCACTGTCTTTGCTCCTTGATCTTTTGAAGGTACCGCCTCCACCCATCTGCTAAATCGATCAATTACTACCAGCATGTATCTGATCTGGTGCTAGCGCCTTCACTCCCTTGGATATTACCCTGCCTAAGTATTCCACTTGTTGCGTGCAAAATTGCAGTTTCTTTCTGGATACTTTATGTCCTCCGTGCGCCAGCTTCTCTAACAGAGATATAGTGTCCTGCTCACACTGTTCCTTGCTGTGGGAGCAAATCAACAGGTCATCCCCATACTGTAACAATGTACTTTCCAATGGCACACCCTCTAGGTCTGCCTTCAATACCTGATTAAAAACGTGTGGTGAATGTTTAAATCCTTGCGGCATTCTGGTTTAGGTATACTGAGCAGCTCTGTAAGTAAATGCAAACAAATACTGACACTGATGGGCTAGAGCGGGGGTCGGCAACCTGCGGCTCCCGAGCCATTTGTGGCTCTTTCACCTCTGTGCTGCGGCTCCCTGTGGCTTTGGGAAATAATTGGTCAGTATTTAATTAAAATGTATTTTATGTTAGTTTGTTAGCTTTTGAAATGTAATTCTAAATTTGAAGATTATGGTGATCTTGTACAATCTAAGTGTGGCGACATCCGAAACGGCTCACAATTAGCCAGCATTCCGGCTAAGGGAGATAGCCTACGGGGGTTTGTGAGTACGCGTCTTTTGCAGCATCTGCGTCCATGGGGGCTGGGTTGAGAGAGGCTTAAAAGCAAGGCTGTTTAGTTCGAATAAAGCTATCTTTGACTGCAGTTTACTGACACCGCTACAACGTGTTTTTATCGCTGGCTGTCCAGACGGAAGGTGCTGAAACGCTTTGTCGCGTGTCTGGAAGAAGTGAAAACTTTCCTGGGCAGCAAAGGGCTCACCTTTCCTGAGCTGGAACAGCCAGAGTGGCTGGAAAAGCTACACTTCATGGTAGACATGACAGCGCACCTGAACACGCTGAACACAGCTCTTCAGGGGTAAGGACGTACAGCCCTGCACATGTTGGAGGATGTTTTGGCATTCGAGCGCAAGTTGACAGTGCTTGCCAGAGATTTACAGAAAGGCACTTTGTCTCACTTCCCCAATTTGAGAGAGTTCAAACAAGGTCACGACATGATAATTTCGGAGTATTTACATTCTGCAATCATCGCAATGCAAACATCGTTTGGGAAACGCTTCTCTGAGTTCAGAGAGGAAAAAAACACATTATCCTTCCCGGTCACTCCCTTAAGCATCGATCCTTCCCTACTGAATACGACTGCATTGGCAGGTGTGAGTCAACCTGATCTTGAGATGGAACTGGCCGACATAGCCGACAAAGACATATGGGTGTCCAAGTTTAGACGCTTGACAGCAGACCTTGAAGATGTTGCCCGTTCTTGCTCAGAAACACAAATGGAGTGATATTGAAAACCTTCCAAAACCGGACAAACTTGTGTTCGAAACATTTATGTAAACATTAAAAAGTATGCGCTTTGAGTCCTGTCGATCTTTGGATCCACATATGTAAGTGAGCAGGTGTTCTCCAACATGAACTTTATTAAAAACAAACATCGCGCATGCCTCACAGATGACAGCTTGCGATCCTGTGTAAAGATGAAGGTGACGTCATACAGCCCTGATGTGCAGACGCTGTGCGCTGAGGTCCAGGAGCAGAAATCCCATTAACCAAGTATGATAAATATTTTAATTGCCTATTATTTTATGTGTATTCATATTTTTTCATTGTTCAGTGAAATAGTCCTTTTATTTTTCAGGCTGACAGCTGGCTGATGTTATTTTTGGTTTGCTGCTGGCGGAAAATTTAAGTTCGGCGTTTTTCATAAATACAAGAAGGACTCAAATAGACATTGAGTATTTTACTTTAAAGTAACTTTCAACCCAACGTCTTTTTTTCGGAGTTCAAAATGTTTTTGTTGCATGCAGAAATGTAATTTCGTTTTCTCTGCAGGAGTTCATCAATTTCATAAATGCAACACATTATAGTTTGTTTATACATAGCATAAAGGCAAAAAAAACGTTGTATGCAGTGTTATTTCATTTTAAATGTCAAACGGGTTTTGCGGCTCCCAGTGTTTTCTTTTCTGTGGGAAACGGGTCCAAGTGGCTCTTTCAGTGGTAAAGGTTGCTGACCCCTGGGCTAGAGGAATGCTGAAGAAAGCCGAACACAAATCAATCACTGAAAAGTAACTTGCTTCTGGTGGAACATTAGTCAAAAGCGTGTGTGGGTTGGGGACTACCGCTGGCCAGTCCTCGACCACAGCATTTACCGCTCGCAAATCATGCACCAATCTCCACTTAGATTTATCTGCTTTTAAGACCGGCAGCAACGGGGTATTGCATGGACGGTTTGTTCTTTTAAGCACTCCTATTTCAAACAACCCCTGCACTGTCGACGCTATTCCCTCTTCCGCTTCTGGTCTTAGAGGGTAATGTGGTCTCCTGGGTGGAATTGCTCCCCTTTTCAGCCTTATTTCCACCGGACTAGCTGTTTTTATTTTCCCTACGTCCGTGTCATGCTGTTACCACAGAATAGACGGCAACTCATCTAACCTTCTATCTTTCTGCTGGCCTCTTTCCTTTCCCAGCAAGGGCATGTGTGGTTGGGGTGTTATTTCGACCTCTCTCACTGTCCCTACCATATCTACACTTACCATTATTTTAATGCAATTGTTGTCTTCTGATATTCACACCTCTGGCGTGATTTTCCTCCACACTGTTACGGTTTCAACACTCTTAACTAAGGGTCCTAAGTCTTTAGACTGATATCCCATGTTTACCAATAAAGTTACGTGGGGCGCGGCCTCCGGTTTCCTGTACCATTTTTCTAAAAAAGGTGTTCCATTTAACTTGTAAAGCTGCCCCCTGCTTTCCAATTATCACAGCCTCCCCTTCCAGGCGCTGCTGGGTACATGCCTCTAGGTGCCATTTCTCCTCTAACTCCCTGTTCTGAGTCAAAAATCACTGTACAATGTAGCTCAGATTTGGGCATTACAGCCCTGGGTAATATAGCCTGCACACCCTTTTTCCATTTCTCCCAGGTTTCCTGAATCTGATCTGCGATGTCTCCTATCCAAAAGACATTAGCCTTCTTGTCTTCTCGCACTATCAATTGAGCCCCTGCTCTTTCCACACTTAGCCCATTTCTGGTGCATTCTAATTTTAATTCCAATTTCAATAAGGATCTCTGCCTAACAAATTAATTGGAGTTCCTTTAAATACTAGCACCGGCAAAACAATTTCTTTATTTCCCATTCTCAACCGCACTGGAGCCGTGCACTGTGTCAACTGTGTTTCCCCGAGAACCCTACCGTCTTAATAAACTTTCCTGACATGCCATAGTGTAAACGGACAACGTCTTTTCATGTGACCTGACTGATTACATTCCCAGCACAATCTCTCTACTTCTCTTTTCCCCTGTTTCCTCACTGGTCCCCTTTGCCCATAGCTTCTCTGTCCCCCTCCTTGGAACTTCCAGTCCTGTCTGGGCTGTTTGAATTTAGTCTGTTCCTGATAGGGCATTTGTGGGAATGCTCCCCCAAAGACATTTATTGGCATGGGGTTTTCCAGCCCTTGTCTTACAGTATGATCGGTTCCCCCATATAGCAGTGCTTTGACCAGTTCAATGGCTGTACTCAGACCGGTGGTTGCTGGCAGCATTTTTTGCTTTTCTCTTTTTCCTTCTTTTTGAGTTCTTCAAGCTGCATTTATATTAACTTTCTTTGCACCTCTTCCTGCTGCTCAGCCAACCTTCGTTTGTCTTTTCGGTATTTCTCAACCGCATGGACTACGTGGTCTCTAAATTATTGTGGGGTCTTTGACGTTAGCCCTACCACTTCCTCCAGTTTGGATTTTACTTGTGGAGGCATTGCATCCAGAATGCTATGCCGGAACAGTGTGGTGATAAATAAGCTATTCTCCACCTCTTGCTCAGTCTCCAGTCTCCACCTTTTCAACTGGTTTTCTACGTAGGCTGCTAGGTTTTCAGTGTCTCCCAGTGGTTCCCCCTTTAAGGCTTTGGGGTCCACTTTGGGTGGATAAAGCTTTCTGAGGGCCTGCCGTACCCTCTGCCTCACTCTGTCAAACCCGTCTCCATCAGTTCTTGGGTCATTTGAGTTTACTATTCCAGCCATTTCCATTAGTTTGTTAAATTTGGAGGTTCCCATCAACCTTATCAACAGTGCCTTCAAATCTCCCATAGCCAATAATCGTCCCGCTGTTTCTTCTTCAAAGGCTCTAATCCATTTCCCTGCCCCTTCATGTAGATTGGGCAGAGTATTTTTCAGCCCTTCTAGGTCCTGGGATCCCCAAGGAATATATTGCACTTGTCCTGATCCTTTTACTAACAACGGCATCATTCTTCCTCCTTCTTCCCAACTGCCCTGGCTCTCCTCCTCGCCTGACTCCCCATCTGTCTCAGGGTATGTCTGTACTGCCTCCCACACAAATGTCTCTGGGGTTCTCTTCTTCCCTCGGTCTCCCTGTGGAGTCCTTCCTTTCTGTCTTAATTCAATACTTGGTTGGCCCCTGGAGTATATTTCGCATCTCTTCTGGCAACCCCCTCTCAGTAACGTATCTGGCTCTCTCTCTACTTCCGCAAGTCGCTCCCCTACCGCCTCCTTCTGCTCTTCTAGGCTTCTGCCTCCTACCTCTTCCCCACAAATTCTCACATCCTCTCTCTCTCCACTTAACTCTTGCTCCTCCAATGAGTCACCTTCTTTTCTAGTCTGTCCGTGTCCGTACACCTGTGGCAGGGACTCCTGATCTTTACTTGTGCTTGATTCCCTTCTCTCTTGTGTTTTTCCAAGACTCTCATCTCCTATCTTTTTTCCACTTCCTCTTGAATGCCTCATCTCTTCCTGCCCTGATGAGCCACTTTCTTTTCTAGTCTGTTTATTTCTACAGTATAACTGATACTCCTCATACTCCTTTTCCTCTTAAGTATTTCATCTGTTCAATCCCTTCTTCCATTTCTCTCTGTACCTGTTCTATCTTCATCTTTTCTGCCTGTATCTCCTTCCATATCGCCGCTTTTTCCTTCTCGTATTGTTTTTTTCCTCCTCATTATCCCAAACTTGGACTTCTCCCTGCATGTTTACTGTTCCCGTCAGCAGGGGGCACTGCTTAGGGGTTCCTTCCTCATTATAAGGAGGGGGTTTTTTCTGTTTCTGTCGCATCCGGGTACGGAGCTGAAGCCAGCTTCTCACTGTACCTTCCTCTTTCTCTAACAGGCTGTTTCTCCAGCACCCTAGTGTCTTCCTCGCTTGTAATCAATATTCTACCTGTCCTCCTCAGCCTTTCTCCCTCCATTCTGAAGAGTTTTAGCACTTCCATTTCTCGTTCTCTTTTCTTAGATTTATCTTTTGATTTGTAATTTTTAATTAGTCCCTCCATTTCTTTGCACAAACTTACATCAAACGTTCCTTCTCTTGGCCACTTTGTGACCAGGTTTTTGGTTCTTTTTTCCCATTTTCTGAAGTTTTTGTGATCTCATTATTAATTAACGGGATTTTTTTGCTCAGAATCTCTACAACCGTTCCTTTACCTGTCATGTTATTCTCTCTTTTTAAGGTATTTCAGAGATTCAGTTTGTTTACTGGATAATATTACTTGCTCTAATTCTACGCCTAGTCTAACACCACATGGACTTTTTCTACATTAAATTCACTCTAATTCTACACACCATGTGGACTTTTTCTTCCTATAACACCACGTGGACCTTCTCTTCCTATAACACCACGTGGACCTTCTCTTCCTATAACACCACGTGGACCTTCTCTTCCTATAACACCACGTGGACCTTCTCTTCCTAGTCTAACACCATGTGGACTTTTTCTTAACTAAACTTACTCTAATTCTATGCCTAGTCTATTCTGTTCTGCCCGTGCAGACCTCTTTTCAGAGCGGTACCCACAGAACTTTCTCTAAACACCTCGCCCGTTCAGACCCTTATCTCATAAGGCGGTATCCACGAGGATTTTCTACTCTAAACACCTCGCCCGTTCAGACCCTTATCTCATAAGGCGGTATCCACGAGGATTTTCTACTCTAAACACCTCGCCCGTTCAGACCCTTATCTCATAAGGCGGTATCCACGAGGATTTTCTACTCTAAACACCTCGCCCGTTCAGACCCTTATCTCATAAGGCGGTATCCACGAGGATTTTCTACTCTAAACACCTCGCCCGTTCAGACCCTTATCTCTTAAGGCGGTATCCGCGAGGATTTACCAACACCACGTGGACTTTTTCTTAACATCTTATAACTTATTTGTACTTACCCCCACTGCAGTGTTCTTGATCAATCCTCTGAGCCTCCTCTGTTAACCCCCAATTCTGCCAGATTCTTTGGACCGGAGAGACCCTTCGGCAGTGGTTCCACACTTCTGAGACTCAAAGACCTCCCCAAAACCAACAGAATTCTTAGTCCAAATTGTCGCAACAAGCGCTTACCTTTTGTTTGGGTGCACCCATAATTCTGTTAGCCTTGTAGGGTCCGGGAGGACTGGGAAGCGTTCCCAATCTGCCGTTTCCTTTCCGCGGGTCTCTATCCGGTCCTGCCGCGGTCGCCAATTATGTTGTGGTTTTTCGTGCCTCACAAATGACCAGGAGACGCAGAAGATTCTTCAAGAAGGGTTAAACTTTAATTTGCAAATCAAAGCTGAGACAGTCATTGAGCTAGTCGCTGATTGCCCACCGATCCCCGGACACAGCATTTTTTATAGCAAAATCCTGGTCCAGTTTCACATGTTCCATGTTTCACATGTTTCACATGATCATGTTCCAATCCACATCTCCCAGCCGTCTCTCACCAACACACCATCTTCTACATTCTGAAGATTTCATTCTCCTACTAAATTGGGTACATGCATAGCAAACAGCAAGTTCAAACTACATAATCTACATCAAGGCTGACTACATAGTTTTGGTTACACAGCAAAGGAGTTCAAAGCAAAACATCTCTTTGTTACCTCTCATTACCACACCATTGTCTTCTACATTCAATTGGATACATGCATAGCAAATAGCAAACTTCAAAGCTGACTACATCTCTTAGCTACCTTTCATTAACATATATTAACACACCATTGTCTTCTATCTTCCTAGCATTTCATCTTGGGGTACATGCTTAGCAGATAACATTTCTTTAGCTACCTCTCATTAACATACTATTGTCTTCTACATTCCCAAGACTTTATTCTACTAAATTGGGTACATGCATAGCAGACTGACTAGTTACAAGTTTTATACTCCATAATATTTTTATACTCCAATACTCCAATACACTGCAGCAAGATTTGGGAGAAATCTGTGGTAGTAGTTTACAAGGTCCAAGTATGACTTGAGTTGTGACACATTTTCCAGTTTGGGTGTCTGTAGCACTGCTTCAGTCTTCTCTAGTGACTTATGTAAGCCATGCTTGTCAATGATATACAATGTCCTGTGTATGTTACTCAAAATGGCCTCTTTGGTTTGTTACAAGTAGGAATGCTTCTTTGTCGGATAAGTATTTCTCTCGCCGTTGTTTCGCTTTAGAATGGCTGATATGGTAATTGTACTCACTTGTTAATCAATGGGGAATGTTATTGTGACTTGTGATGCTGGGAACTTGGGGGAGGGGTTTTCGCAGGTTTTTGGGTGTGAGGAGGAGGCCGAGGAAGGTGGACGTGTGCTGGACTGCTCGTAAGACCACCGAGGTGGTCCCAGGTGCGACGGCCGGATGGGTTGATTGAGCTCCAACGAGTGCACTAAACAGACTGAACTTTGATAAGTTGGCGCCTTTTGTTTTTTTCCTTGTGTATATGTATTTTGTATTGCCTACTACTCTTTTAATTTTAGTAAACTCTTTAAAGTGTATTTCATAACGGTATTGTGGATTTGATACTGTTGGCCGGCGCGAGGCATAAACTTGATTCTCACAGCTCCTGCGTGTACGGGTGGTGGGTTGGTGAGTGGCTGGATCTCCTTTTCCCCTAGACATATATCAGCCTTTTGGGTAAAGTGTTACAATGACATGTCCACCATATGAGATTTCATTCTTGGAAAACTCTCATTTCTCTCTCTTTGCACACAGACCATACTCACTCTGCCTGGTAAACACTTTACCAAGGTTCTGGAGGGGCTCTTCGCCATTTTTGCCAATCGTGGTTATATCATCAAGGTAACGTTGTGTTTGTGGGATATCTTGGAGTACTTGGTCCATTGCTCTTTGCCAAATTGCTGGAGCAGATGCGACACTAAAGATCAAATGATTACAGTGGAACAGTCCCTTGTGAGTGTTGATTGTGAGGAACTTCCTGCTTGACTCCTCAATCTCCATTTGCAGATAATCTCATGACAAGTCAATCTTTGAAAACATCTTCCCACCTGCCGAAGATCTAAAAATGTCTATTTGTGTCACGGTATACTGCATGGTACACGGCACCAGGTTGATGCTTACTTTGAAATCCCCACATATGCGACTGGCTCCAGCACTTCCCTTTCTTGATCACCGGCACAATGGGCATGACCCAATTGCTCCACTCAGCCTTGTAGGGATTTTGAGATGCCTCCAAGCTCTGAAGTTCAGCCTCCACTTTAGGACATAGTGCGTAAGGCACTGGATGTGCTTTATGGAATCCTGGTGTTGCTGTTTCATCCAGTTCAATTCCAGCCTTCATGCCTTTGAGTTTACCAATCTCCTTCTCAAACACCTCATTAGCATTAAGCTGTGCCAATTTCTGGTTAGTGCTACCATTTGGGTTGCCATTACCTGTTGATATCACATTGAGAGCTTTGATTGTGTGCCACCTAGTTGGATTTTTCTCAACTATTCATGTTTGAAAAGTGCTGTTCCTCCACTTTTCAATACATAAAGCTTGAACTATTGTATTTGGCCTCCATATGTCACTTTCACTTTCAGTTTGCCTTTGGGAGACACTTTTTCATCTTAATAGGTCTTCAGCATCACTGAGGTCTTCTTTAATGGTATCTTAGAAAACAGAGTGTTGTAGTCAGTCTCTGAAATCGTAGACAAAGCTGACCCTGTATCCAGTTCCATTTTCAGTTTTGCACCAGACACATCTATTGTGATCCAATGATTTTGTGATCTGCTTCAGTAATACTATACAGTTCTAAACAGGAAAGCTCACCTTTGTCAGACTCTATGTTCTCTGATTCAGTTTCACATTTCGTCACTTTATGTATTTGCTTAGTTTTGTATTTGAAACTTTTCACTTTGTGTTTTTTTTCCTCTTTGGTTCTGCTTTCTGTCTGCCTTGCGTGCTGTCAATGTGACCTTGTCTGTGACACTTACTGCAAACTTTATTTTTGAACCAACAGTTATTTGCATCAAGGGAGGATTTGCCACATCAATAAAATGTTTGGCTTTTTGCACCATTCAGGGCCGTTTTGTACATTTCACATTCTAAACTGCTTTTCTGTAATTCTGCTGCATCTTTTGCTGCAGTCTCTGATGATATCGCAAAGGTCAATGACCGTTCTAAGGTTAGGTCTCTTTTTGTCGGTAGCCTCTTTTGAGTGCTTTGTCTATGCATCCACATACAAGCCTGACCCTTAATGCATCTGAAAGTCCATCTCTAAAGTCACAGTATTGGGAAAGTTTGCGCAGTTCTGCGATGTATTCTTTATTTTTAAAACCTAGACACTAGAATACTACAGCACAATACAGGCCCTTCAGCCCTCAATGTTGTGCTGACCAATTCAGAAATGCTTTCGTTCTTTGACTGGTTCCTTTTGTGAAATTTATATCTTTCAGCTATTACCAGCAGTTTAGGACTCAGGTGATTTTGTAAAATTGCAACAATTTCATCAAACATCTTGCTTGCTGGCTTTTCAGGAGTTACTAAATTGCATAAAAGAGCTGTACGTTTTAGCACCCAATAAGATAAAAAGCATGGTGGCATTCTTTTCCTCATCCACTTTATTCACTTTACAATACAGTTCAATACTGTACTATTAATATATGACCCAGCCTTCATTAGCAGTATCAAATTCATCAACTTTTCCAACTAAGGCCATCGCCACATTATTTTCACTTTAACTTCGTCAGTTATGTGGTTTTTGCAGTGTACAATGCAGTTACTCATGTGTCTCTTTGTCAGCATCCATAACAGCCTTTTCCGTACTATTTAACTCTTTCCTCTCACTGTCCCTCTATTATTTATTGACCTGTAACTGTTGGTGTAGCTGGTGACATTCTCTGACATTCAGGCTCGTATTTGTCACTAGTCTGTTGTGTCTGCAACTACATGCCAATTATATAAAAGCATGCACACGTGAGATGGCTTTAACTTGTGTTTTCACATTGTGGCGAGAGAGAGAGAGGGCAGATCAATATGCATGCGTAGACAACAGCTCAATGGGCATAGATAAGTTATCAGTTGATATGTAGTGCTAAGGGGAGGTATTGCTCTAAAAGAAATACATCCATACATTACAGGTAACTTCCTTCCCCAACTTCTACATGAGGTTTAGCTGCTCCATCCCACCTTATGGTGCACACCCAACTAACCGAGGCCTGGCACCATCACCGTGCATTTGGAGTCCCAGTATGTAACTCCGGATACAGTCAAGGGTTTTCATCGGCACCCTGGACATTATGTTGTGGGTAATGTGGTTGCAGCATGGGCAACTGCTGGACTCCCACACAACCCTGCCCAGGAAACTTTCCAAGGCACAAATCCATGGTCTCTCAAGACTAACGGATGCCTATAAATGTGGTTGGCCTACGAGGAGCAATGGAGCCTTTGTGACATCCTGACCATTAGGGTTGTGAGCAATCCCTGGCAAAGTGACCATTGTGTCCACAGTTGAAACCTTTTCAAGTGATTCAGTATTCATAACAGGTGGAATGCAGGCATTCAAATCTTGTCTTGACCACCCCCTCTACTAAGTGGCGCTGTTGAGGGCCAAGGTGGTTTACCCTGATAATGTACCCTGGATCCCTTCATTCAGCCACAGTGCACCTTGATCTCTTATAGGGATATTATAGAACCCTGTTTCCCCTCATCTTCCTTATCTTCCCTGCATTACTTCCTTTTCCCGTACTCGTATCATCCTTCTGAGAACTGTTGCATACCCTGTGGGTATCTTGTGACTGTCTTATGACCATGATGTAATTGAGTATCTGGTGAGCATGGTCTTGCGATGGTGACGTGATGTAATTTTCCCGCCAGTGTGACATCACGTGATGACATGTTCTCAACAGGTATAAAATGGGAAAGCCTACTGTGATGCAGGAGTTTTCTGTTGAGTTGTCATTTAATTCATCAGTTACTTCATTATGCTGTGTGTTTGTCTCATGATGCAGTTTCATTTTAAAGTGGAGTTTTACTTTCTACTGTAAGGTACAGAATCATTGTGCCAGCAGTTTCGCCAATCGCTGCCTGTTTTGTTCGATGTATCTTTGATTTAGTTTTAAAATCTAAGTATTGGAGAGTGAAGACCTTACCGAAGTACAGGAACCCGAAGGATCAAGTGAAGTTGGTGTCATTCGGTGGTTTAATACAGGATTAACCTTATTGAATCTTCATTCAGAAACAGTGACCTACATCAGAGATAACCCCTGCCTGTAAGAGCAGAAAGGGTTGTGCAGTGTTATTCATCAAGGAAAAGGTCAGTTCCTTTAAGCCGTTTTTATTTCCTTCATCGTGAACCCTTCGGACAAGGCATATTTCAGCTGGGATCAGCAGTAACATTACGTTGTCAAGGGATTCGTTACTTCAGGAAAGTCTCTCCTAATTGACTGTTTTAATCACTTGGTCTTTTGTATTTACCACTTTAAGAACTGTTCCAGAGTTGCCGTGCAGCAGTTAACTTCCAGTTAAGTTAGTCATTTGCATACTACTCACTATTGTTGAGCAGAGTTTGATAAACGTTTATGTTTGTTTATAAAACTTGACTCAATTCTATATTCATTGTGGCCAGACTCATAACAGAACCCATGTTTCAGTGTGTGTGGGATCTGTAGGATCAAGCGTTTCACACAGTCCTCTGCTCTCCTTAGTACCGTGTGATACAGAGGTCCTCAGCCAGTTACTGCTTTGTTACTGAGTCAATATCCGCCTTTCCAAAGTAAAACAATAAATACTTGAGAAAATTGGCCACAACATTGTCATGATTGTAGAAGGGCACTCCCCTTTCCACTGTCTGCACTTATGCAAAGTCTCCACAGGGTCACCTTAATTAGCCCCTTCAGCTTCTAATATAGTCTCCTGTAAATCACTTAGGGTCCCTGGCCTGGTGCCTGTTCCTCCAGCAGGGCTGAGTGTTACACTGAAGTTAGACACAAAATGGTTAACATCCATTCCTCTGCCTCATCTAAACTGTGATCTATTCTGTGCTGCTAAATGTGCTGGAAAAGATCCTGGGGTTGGGGATTGTCCCAGCCCACACTTTGGGATATTCACAGCTATAGCACACAACTGGGCCAAGTCAGAAGGGGTAGAATACCATGTCACAATTGATTCTCGTGGTTCCGGTGTCTCCTGAGCTCTCTCCATTACCATGGGCGGCAGTGGGGCAGAGGACATTGAAGGTTCCACTCATTTTGGAAAAATCCATAAGGAGGTGGCCCACTTCCCCAGTCATCCTCACCATTAAACTATGTCATCTCATATGTTAAACCACCCCAGTCTACATCACCGTCATTGTCAGTCCTTGCAGTCAGTCTCTCCTCTCTGAGCTTGGAGTTGATCTGGTTTAAGCATGGTGTGATCAGCACTGCCTTTCCCCCCAGCTGCTGATTTCTGTCCATAAATCCTGACAGACTTTTCCATTTCTCAACTTCTGTATTCACCTTTTACACTACTCTTCATTTTTATCCTTTTTTTCTTGTTACACATTCACACTGAGTCTGAAACTGACTCGTGTATCAAATTCGCCTGAAATTTCTCCCTCAGAATTTTATTTTCTTTCATCTCTTTCACTCTAACAATTCCCTACACTTACACAATTCCTCTGCCAGTTTCTGTTTTTCTCTCTTCACTTCAATTAGATTTTCCTGCATACATCCCATTATAGCAGCTTTTTTATTCTCTTGGAATTTATTTGATTTCTTTTCACTAACTGGTTTCCACAATGCATCCCCCAGGGTCCCTGACCCTCCACTCTCAAACTTTCCTATCCACTCCTCATAATCAGGCTGCTTTCTTAATATATAACTAAGAAAACAATTTCTCCAATCCTCCAAACCCTCTGGGTTCTCCTTGTCCTTTCCTTTCCCATTTTAATATCCTAATTTAGTGGATGATTCAGCTCGAAACTGGGATCCCACACCTCTATTGTTTCTTTCCAAGTGAACCCCAGGATGCCAAAATATGTTGACCATTTATCAACAAAACTAGGTTAGGAAATTCATTATGCAACTCTTAATTAATTAATGTCATCGTCGTCTGAACCCTTAGTGCCTAGGTAGCACATGGGCCTCTTAATTAATCAAAGCTAATACTAATTGTCTCTGCACAAACAGCAACATAATGTCGGTGACCCAGAGTCAACACTTAGAACACGAATTCTATTATTCCTTTTGTACCAATACTCACTCAGACCACTTCTCCAAGTTATAACACCTGTTACGAACCCTGTAACTGGGTCACTTACCAGCAAAGATAGAGAGGTCCGTTGAAGTCTGATGGTACTGTGGCGGCTCATTTCCTAGCGTATGCGAACCGACTCACAATTAGATAGCCTACGGGGGTTTGCGAGCACAGAGCTTTGGAGCCTCTTCGCCATGGGGGGCCGGTTGACAGAGGCTTAAAAGTGAGGCTGAAGTTTTCGAATAAAGTTTTTCCTTCGACTGCAGTTACCGACTCCGTGTCGTAATTTTAGCGCTGTTTGTAGCACACCGCTACAATTGGTGACCCCGACGGTCCAAACGATTTTTGGACCAGAAATGACCGACGCCGCCTCTGTTCATGCGGTTTCGTTGAAACTGCCGGGTTTCTGGACACAGCGCCCGGACCTATGGTTCCAGCAAGCCGAAGCCCAATTCCACGTTCGCCGGATCACCTCAGAAGACACCCGCTACTACTACGTGGTGGGCTCCCTCGACCAGGACACAGCTGCCCAGGTCGCGGAGTTCGTACAGTCGCCCCCGGCAGACGGCAAGTACACGGAATTCAAAGCCCTGCTCCTCAGGATTTTCGGACTCTCACGGCGCGAGCGGGCTGCCCGTTTACTGCACCTGGATGGCTTGGGCGACAGACCTCCATCGGCTTTAATGAACGAGATGTTGTCTCTGGCCGAGGGACACACAGGCCTCATGTTTGAGCAGGCATTCCTGGAGCAGCTGCCCGAGGACATACGCCTGCTGCTGTCCGACGCGGATTTCAGTGACCCCCGGAAGGTGGCAGCCCGGGCGGACTTGCTGTGGAACGCCAAAAAGGTGAGCGGGGCGTCCATCGCACAGATCTCCCAGCCACGCTCCCGGCAGCAAACCAGTCCAGGCCCGGCCGCAGAGCCCACTAACCCCCGGCCCAATGACCACTGGTGCTTCTACCACCAGCGGTGGGGCGCAGAAGCCCGCCGTTGCCGCCCGCCCTGCAAGTTCCCGGGAAACCCCAGGGCCAGCCGCCGCTGATGGCTACGGCGGCTGGCCATCGGGATAGCCTCCTGTATGTGTGGGATAGCAGGTCGGGACGCCGCTTTTTGGTCGATACTGGGGCTGAGGTCAGCGTTTTACCTCCGACAAGTTACGACACTCGCAGCAGGGCACCGGGTCCCCCCCTGAGGGCCGTGAATGGCAGCACAGTAAGGACCTATGGCACCCGTCAGGTGCAGCTACAGTTCGGCCCCAGCCAGTTCACGTGGGACTTCACACTGGCCGCCGTAGCCCAACCGCTTCTGGGTGCGGATTTTTTGCGAGCTCACAGCCTGCTGGTTGACCTGCCCAGGAAGAGACTGGTACACGCCGAGACCTTTCAGACGTTCTCCCTGGGCGCGGCCCAGTTGCCAGCCCCTCACCTCGGCTCCATCATGCTGTCCGACAACGACTTCACCAGGGTCCTGGCGGAGTTCCCATCGGTTCTGGCACCGCAGTTCACAGCAGCCATGCCCAGGCACGGCGTACAGCACCACATCCCGACACAGGGACCACCCCTCCATGCCCGTGCTCGGCGGCTTCCCCCAGACAAGCTCCGACTGGCGAAGGAGGAGTTCCAGAGAATGGAGGAATTGGGGATCATCCGGCGGTCCGACAGCCCCTGGGCTTCCCCCCTGCACATGGTGCCCAAAGCGACGGGGGGCTGGAGACCGTGCGGCGACTACCGCAGGCTGAACGAGGCTACCACACCGGACCGCTACCCTGTGCCGCACATTCAGGACTTTGCGGCAAACCTGCACGGCGCCCGGATCTTCTCCAAGGTCGACCTTGTCCGAGGGTACCATCAAATCCCGATGCATCCTGACGACGTCCCCAAGACGGCTCTCATCACCCCGTTTGGCCTCTTCGAGTTCCTCCGCATGCCGTTCGGCCTGAAGAATGCCGCACAGACGTTCCAGCGGTTAATGGACGCGGTGGGACGGGACCTGGACTTCGCGTTCATCTATTTGGATGACATCCTCATAGCCAGCGGCAGTCGTCAGGAGCATCTGTCCCACCTCCGTCAACTCTGCGCCCGACTGGGCCCTCATGGCCCGCCTGCGAGGAGCCAACTGGGCGGACGAGCTTCCCTGGGTCCTTCTCGGCATCCGCACAGCGCCCAAGGACGACCTGCACGCCTCGTCGGCCGAGTTGGTATACGGCGCGCCCCTGGCCGTCCCCGGGGAGTTCCTACCAGCCCCGAGGGGGCAAGAGGAAGAACCCGCTGCAGTCCTGGGCAGACTTCGCGAGAAGCTCGGTAACCTGGCCCCCATACCCACTTCACAGCATGGGCGGCACCCGACCTGCGTACCCAAAGACCTACGGAACTGTAAGTTTGTGTTTGTACGAAGGGGCGGGCATCGGCCACCGCTGCAGCGGCCATACGAGGGGCCGTTTACGGTGCTCCGGAACAACGGGTCCACGTTCGTGCTGGACGTTGGGGGGAAGGAGGAGGTTTTCACGGTGGACCGCCTCAAGCCGGCCCATGTGGACCTGGCGCAACCGGCCGAGTTTCCGGCGCCTCGGCGCAGAGGCCGACCTCCCAAGCAGGTTCTGGCCCAGGCTGTGGACATTGGGGGGTGTATCGCCGGTTCTGGGGGGGGGGGGTTATGTGGCGGCTCATTTCCTAGCGTATGCGAACCGACTCACAATTAGATAGCCTACGGGGGTTTGCGAGCACAGAGCTTTGGAGCCTCTTCGCCATGGGGGGCCGGTTGACAGAGGCTTAAAAGTGAGGCTGAAGTTTTCGAATAAAGTTTTTCCTTCGACTGCAGTTACCGACTCCGTGTCGTAATTTTAGCGCTGTTTGTAGCACACCGCTACAGTACTATTTTTAACAGTATTAGTAAAAATACACAAAAATAATATCAATGCAAACATACAGATAATATACGTCATCAATACTAAATCTAAAAGTGCGGGTATAATAATGATCAACAAGAAATAAGCTCTATCGTTGTCTAGGGGATAATGTTTTGTCTGATGGAAATATAAAAGTCACTCACTTCATGCAGGCTGCAGCCTTTGGGGACTGATGGGTTTGCAATGGTTGGGGAGAGAGAGAGTTTTGGGAGAAAAACTTGCCGGCTTTCCTTTTATGATTTCGATCCATCAGAGTCTCGTTGGTGTGGCTGTTCACTTGTGGCCTCTTCTTTAGCTAAGCCGTTCTTCCATGGTGAGCCCGCCAATCCCAGGCAAGGGAAGGACGCACACGAGCCCCCCACCGGCTGTCGTTATTAAACACTGTCACGGGATTTCTAGCGTTTCTCCTGGTGCGTCTAAAGGGGTTATTCCCCAGACCCTCTTTTATCCTTACTCACGGGGTCTCAGATGTCAATCATGTTGGGATGATGCAATCCCTCAACCAGCCCACTCTGGTCGTCCCCTGAGGGGCTTCAATGAATAGTACGGTACTCAATACACAATTCCGTCTCCAAGAGACAATAGCCATTATCAATGGTTTTGTTTCACTGAGGCCAGGACACATTCCAAACCTTGTGGATTCTCTCTCATTTCCTGGGTCCCAGACCCGAATTAATAGCGATCTTGTGATTCTCAAAAAGGAGGAGGCGACTTTGCACCCTTCGACCCCTCAGAGTTGCGGCACATTCGTAACACACCAAAATAGGGGATCTTCCATTGCCCAGATGATCAATCATTCTTCTCCCAATTCCCGGCTTGGGGGGTTCTTCTCTGCAGTTATCACTACCTTGTATCTGAAAATCTCTGCTTTTATATTCATCCCTTACCAGTTCAAATGCTGTATTGCTGTGTTATTGGTGATGAGTCATCTGACCCCGCATTGGATGTAGTCCAAAGGCTACACAGCTTCATGCCTCTGATGACTTCTTTTGAGCCCTTGATTCTGGTTCAAACCAATCCACCAGGTATTCTAGACACTAGGCTGAAATAATGAGATTACTTCTGCAAACTTTCCATTGTACACGATACACAGATTATCTGAGAATGATCTCAGGTTTAGCAGGTCCATAGCAAAAACTCCTTGTGTCTATGTTCAATTGCTCTGATTAGGTTAGCAAGAATTAGTCCAAACAGTTCACATTTTAATTCCACTTCTCATTCACGTTCTGACATGTCCATCCATGGAGTCCTTTACTTTCGCTGTGAGGCCGCACTCGAGCTGGAGGAAGAACGCCTTATATTCTGTCTGGGTAACCTCCAAACTGAAAGCATGAACTTCAATTTCTTAAACTTCTGGTAATGGCCCCCATCCCTCTCCTTCACCATTCCCCTCCCATTTAACTTCTCTCACCTTATCTCCTTGCCTGTCCATTGCCTCCCTCTGGTGCTCCTCCCTCCTCTTCTTTCTTCTGTGGCCTTCTGTCTTCTCCTATCAGACTCCCCTTCTCCAGCCCTGTATCTCTTTCACCGATCAACTTCCCAGCTCTTTACTTCATCCCTCCCCTTTCAGGTTTCACCAATCATCTTGTGTTTCTCTCTTCCCTCCCTCCACCTTTTATATCTACTCCTCAGCTTTTTTTCTGCAGTCTTGCTGAAGGGTCTCAGCTGAAAATGTTGACTGTACTTTTTTTCCATAGTTGTTGCCTGTCCTGTTGAGTTCCTCCAGCACTTTCTGTGTGTTGCACAGAATTCCAGATGTGTCCTCACCAACACTGTGTACAACAGTAACTGCACTGCCCCGTCTCTAAACTCCACTCCCTGTGCAGTAAGTCTGCCTTCTGAACCACTTGATGCAGAATCACAATGTCAGCATCAGATTTCCTTCCACTGTCTCTGTGTCATCAGCAGACTTGGACATCTCACATCTCCTTCCCTCCTCATGGTCATTAAACAGTGAACAACTGAGGCCAAGAGCCGATCCCTAGGGTACTCCAAGCATTACCTCCTTCCAGTCTGAAATCGACCCACTTATTCCAGCCACTCACAAACACTGGGGAAACTCAGCGGGTCAGGAAGCGTCTCTGGGGAGGAGTGGACAGTCGACAAATCATTGTGTCACTTTTGCTCATTTAGGAAATCACTTTGTTCAACATCCTGTGGTTCTGACTGTCTGCCACTGAGACCATGTTTGTTTTCTATTCTCTCCAGGTACATATGAATGTACTGAGTAACAAGCGACCAGTGGCAACCACACCACAAAAGTACCACACAGAGTCAATCTCCAAAGAGAAAGAATCATCACCTACTCTTGAGGGTCAATGGCATTGCTGACTCTGAGTTGTGTCCAGATGCCTGAACTGTGTCCAGTGAGAAGATAAAGTGTTCCTCCAAACTGTGATGAGCCTCACTGCAATGGTTTGACATGAGACATCACCATAGGGACTAACATTATCTGAAATGTTGTCCTTCACCCACAGAAGTCCACTGTAAACTTCTTACAAGGTAGAAAAGACAAAGGATTTGTGCATGGGAATCTCAAACACAACAGATCGCCCATTCTGCTGTGTCTGTCTGTTCACCAGCAGTTGAAAGCCACGGATCCCTGAATGTGGAGGAGGAGCTGCTTGGACAACAGCACACCAATTGTAACAAGGAGAACCCAAATACGTGTACATGTCCGTGATCTGAGCTGGTAAATTCCCAGAGAGTTGATAGGAGTGAGATGTCAATCACTGGCTCTCAGTTTGCAAGGGATTCACACAATCATACCAGCAAGTTCACACTGGGGAGAGGACATTCACCTGTACCACGTGTGGGAAAAGATTTATTACACCAACCCACCTTGTGATGCTCCAGGGAGTTTACATTAAGTACAGGTCACACTTCTGTCCTGAGTGAGCAAAGTGATTTACTCAACCATCACAGCTGCTGAAACACCAGCAACTTCACATCAGGGAGAAAGTTCAAATAAACTGTATGGTAAATTTTTAACCATCATGGTGGCTGAATCCAGTTACAAATTCATGACTGATTGTTAATGTCAGATTATGAGAATATTCTGTGTTCTCATCACACCCAGTTCTGTACCCTGGTCACTGGGCATGGGTGGAGTTTCTTCTGCTGCTGTTCACCTTTAATGAGACCGGAGTTTCATATTCTGGATCAGTGACAAATAATTCAGCTCTGTTTTGAACTCTCACAGGTTTTCACTGTCCCTGGCACAGGCCTAATGTGCAGTAAGTCAAGTCAAGTCAGGTCACTTTTATTGTCATTTCAACCATCGCTGCTGTGTACAGTACATAGTAAAAATTAGACAACGTTTTTTCAGGACCATGGTGTTACATTACACAGTACAAAAACTAGATTGAACTACGTGAAAAACAACACAGAGAGAAAAAAAAACTACACTAGACTTCAGACCTACCCAGGACTGCATAAAGTGCACAAAAACAGTGCAGGCAATACATTAAATAATAAACAGGACAATAGAGCAGTAAGGTGTCTGTCCAGGCTTTGGGTATTGAGGAGTCTGATAGCTTGGGGGAAGAAACTGTTACATAGTCTGGTTGTGAGAGCCCGAATGCTTCGGTGCCTTTTCCCAGACAACAGGAGGGAGAAGAGTTTGTATGAGGGGTGTATGGGGTCCTTCATAATGTTGCTTGCTTTGCGGGTGTAGCGTGTAGTGTAAATGCCCGTGATGGCGGGAAGAGAGACCCGGATGATCTTCTCAGCTGACCTCACTATCCGCTGCAGGGTCTTGCGATCCAAGATGGTGCAATTTCCGAACCAGGTAGTGATGCAGCTGCTCAGGATGCTCTCAGGTCAGTAGAGAGGCCACTCGGTCCAACTGGTCCCTGCTGCCTGTGTTCCTGTTCCATATCAGTATTTTTAAATCCATCCCTGCTGTTCACCTCTCTCCCTCCCTGTGTTGACAGGTTACAACTGGTCACCACAGTGGGGGAAGAGGATTCCAGTGTATTTCCTGCTTGATTTTCTCCAGACTGAATAACAGGTGAGCTTACTGTGTTTTTGCCCCAGACGTTCCTTGTTCCTCAGGGTTATGGGCCAAAGCAGAATGTTTTGTGTGGTTAAACTCCTCCCGCCCCCCCCCCAACGTTATGGGCAATTTTTACTGATTTCAAGAGCTGTGCCTCACACAGCTTGGTCGTTGCAACACACCACTCTCTTCTAAAGTATGAGATCAGAATGGTGGACAAATCTTCAACGGAGCAGAGTCAGAAACCAAGGGGGGGGGGGCAGCACAAATCAGGACATTGGGACCCAGAAAGTATTGGGGTCTAGAGTTTACGGGGAGGAGGAGGAGCAGGGAATCAGACTAGGAGGATATGGCTACAAATGAAAGATCAGCAACATGTGGAAACTAATTGACTTAAAAAATGCTGGTTATAGCTGTAAAATTCTGGAGGAACTCAGTGAGCCAGGGAGCAACAATAGATAAGAATAAACTGTCGACGTTTTGGGCCAAGACATCTCCCCATGCCTAGAGAGTTTATCCTTCTCCTTAAATACAGCCTGAGCTGCCGAGTTTCTGCCGCACTTTGTGTGTTGTTTCCAGTATCTGCAGAATCTGTTCGGCTTTGCTGTATATCTGCATTTGGACGTGGATTGGATTTCGACACACGGAATCCCTGTTGATATTGAATACATGGTTTGTGGGAGTTCGTTGTGTTAAAGCAGCTGCTTTTGAGACTATGGCGAGGAAACGACGCTCGCTGAAGAAACTCCCCGATTCGGCATTCGCCGTCAGAGCCCAGGCGATCAAACGCGCATGCGTAACGGTACCGGACGCTGCCCGGATATCGCGCATGCGCTCAGCGGACACAGGCTCCGGGGAATCGGCGGCAGGTAGGACCGGGGCTCCGGGCGGGAGTTTCACCATCACCGGCGTCCGCACCCCGACTGGGGGACAATTGCTGTGAGATCCGAATACACCGTGGTCCCGGCCTTTCCCGTCTCTCTCAGACCACGATCCGTACCCGGGCCCGGGGAGTTTCGGCTGAGGGAATGGGAGCGGGTCTCTCAGACACTGCCGAGCTCCAGGCGTCTAAATCCAGGCATTAGGAACTCGTTGGGGGGAAAAAAAAGAACAAACTCTATAAGCTTTGGTTCTTGTGAAAATCACCTTTGTTTTACCTTCCACAAACAAGAGAAAATCTGCAGGTGCTGGGAATCCCAGCAGCACACACAAAATGCTGGGGGAACTCAGCAGGCCAGGGAGCGTCAATGGAAAAGAGTAGAGTCGATGTTTCGGGCCGAGATCTTTCAGCAGCACTGTTCATGACGAAAGGGCTCGGTCTGAAAAGTCGACCATACTCTTCCAAAGATGCAGCCTGGCTTGCTGAGTTCTTCTAGCATGGATTCAAATTCACTTGGTCCATCTCGGACACTTCTCTCCCCTTTCTCGATCTCTCAGTCTCCATCTCTGGAGATAGACTGTCCACTGACATCTTCTATAAACCCACTGACTCCCATAACTACTTTGATTATACCTCTTCCCACCCTGCCAAATGTAAAAATGCTATTCCCTATTCCCAGTTCCTCCGTCTCCACTGCATCTGCTTCAAGGATGAGGCTTTCGGTTCCAGGACATCCCAAATGTCCTCTTTCTTTAAGAATCGTGGTTTCCCTTCTGCCGTCATCAATGATGCCCTCACCCGCATCTCCTCCATTTCCCGCACTTCGGCCCTCACCCTATCCTCCCGTCACCACAACAGGGACCGTGTTCTCCTTGTCCTCACCTACCACCCCACCAGCCTCCGGATCCAGCATATTATCCTCTGCAACTTCTGCCACCTTCAACAGGACCCCACCACTAAGGACATCTTTCCCTCTCTACCCCTCTCTGCTTTTCGTAGGGATTGTTCCCTCCGCGACTGCCTGGTCCACACGTCCCTCCCCACAGATCTCCCACCTTGCACTTAGCCCTGCAAGCATAAATGCTACACCTGTCCTTACACCTCCCCCCTTACCACCATTCAGGGCCCCAAACAGTCCTTCCAGATGAGGTAACACTTGTGAGTCTGTTGGGGTAATCTATTGCATCCAGTGCAGCCTCCTCTACATCGGCGAGGCTCGACGTAGATTGAGGGACCGCTTCGTCAAGCACCTAGGCTCCGTCCGCCACAACAGACAGGATCTCCCAGTTGCCACTCACTTCAACTCTCCTTCACATTCCCATTCGGATATGTCCATACGTGGCCACCTCTACTGCCATGATGAGGCCAAACTCAGGTTGGAGGAACAACGTCTCATATACCGTCTGGGTAGTCTCCAGCCCCTTGGCATGAACATCGAATTCTCCAACTTCCGGTAATTCCCTCCCTCTCCCTTCCCCCATCCTACCTTCACTCTGTCTCCTCTTCTAGCTGCCTATCACCTCTCATGACTCTGCCTTCTTCTACTACCCATAGTACTTTCCTCTTACATTCCTTCTTCACCTCTCCAGCCTATCCCCTCCCTGCTTCCCCTCCCCCACCCCTTGATCTTTCCTCTGATTGGTTTCCCACGCTCCCCCCACCTCCTCCTTTAGTCCTGACGAAGGGTCTCGACCCGAAACGTTGACTGCTTCTTTCAACGGATGCTGCCCGACCTGCTGAGTTCATCCAGCTTTTTTGTACATCTTCTAGCATTTTGCGTGTGCTTATTCTCTCTTGTTCTAGATCTTTTATCGATGAGAATGTTTAGTACCAATTTTCTGCGTACATAATGATATCAAGCACCTTTGTCCTGCGTTACAAATGAGCTGCAGCTTTCACATCACTGAAGTGCCACACTCCAGTGAGAAAGACTACTGCCCTCCCCTTCATATTCACAGGCATTGCATTGCTGAGTTCACAATTATCAATCACTCTGTGTGTAGGGAGAGGTCACATCTCTTTGTAGCACTTTGGGACATGACCAAAACATGAAATAATAATTAATCTGCTTTTTTTAAACTGCTGTACAGCCTGCACAGAAAATTTGTACACAGCCTGAAAACTGTGCAGTTCTTTAAATTAATATTATATAAACAAAATTCCAGCCTCACAGCTTTCTGTGTGAGAGCATTTCACTTACTGTCTGGTCCCACAGCTTAGAAGGAATTAGAAAATCAAACTGCGCCAAGTCACAGATTGAAAATGGGTAGAAATGTCCCATTCTTTTACAGGCAAGAAGGCTGTCAGATGATGGCCAGCCCTGATGCCCAGTTAGAAGGTGACTTTTGTTTCACAACTTGGGTTGAGTTTTGCTGTAACGGTGTGGTGTCAGAGCTCAGCATAAAGGCTAAAATTTATCTCATCTGAAATGTTGTCCTTCATCCTTTGATGTCTTTCATAAATCTTTTTACAGGTTGGAAACAGCAAAGAATTTGTGAACAGGAATCCCAAAAATAACACACGTCATGTGCTGGCTCTATCCAGATATTTCCTTTGTAACACCAATAAGTATAAGAAGTATCTCATCCCAGCTGGTAACGTCCTTTGTGTGTGAGATGACTTCAGCTGCATTGATTGTGCAAGGGATTCTCTATGTCTGACTTCGGACTTGATGCATTGCGAGAGAATTCATAAAGAACTGTGGGAAGGAATTCACACACTCATTCCACCTGCAGAGACACTAACAAGTTCACATTGGGGAGAGGCCATTCACCTGCTCAGACTGTGGGAAGGGATTCACTCAGTATGACCTTGTGACACTGTAGTCACATCAGTGAGTTCACACTTGGGAGATGCTGTACACCTGTTCAGACTGTGGGAAGGGATTCTCTCAGTCATCTCAACTGAAGGTACACCAGCGAGTTCACACAGGAGAGAAGCCATTCTCCTGCTTAGACTGTGGGAAGGGATTCACTCAGTCTGCTGACCTGCTGGCACATCAGTCAGTTCACACTGGGGAGAGGCCGTTCACCTGCTTAAATTGTGGGAAGGGATTCACTCACTCATCCAACCTCAAGAGACATCAGCGAGTTCACACAGGAGAGAGGCCGTTCACCTGCTCTGTGTGTGGGAAGGGATTCACTCAGTCATCCAGCCTACAGACACACCAGCGAGTTCACACTGGGGAGAGGCCATTCACCTGCTCAGACTGTGGAAAGGGATTCTCTCAGTCATCTGACCTGAAGGTGCATCAGCGAGTTCACACTGGGGAGAGGCCGTTCACCTGTTCTGTGTGCGGGAAGGGATTTACTCGTTCATCCCACCTACAGATACATCAGTCAGGTCACACTAGGGAGAGGCCATTCATCTGCTCGTACTGTGGGAAAGGATTCTCTCAGTCATCTGATCTGAAGGTACATCAACGAGTTCACACTGGGGAGAAGCCATTCACCTGTTCAGACTGTGGGAAGAGATTCAGTCGGTCATCTCACCTGCAGATACACCAGTCAGTTCACACTGGGGAGAGGCCATTTACCTGTTCAGACTGTGGGAAGGGATTCACTCAATCATCACACCTGCTGGCACACCAGTCTGTTCACACTGGGGAGCGACCATTCACCTGCTCAGACTGTGGGAAGGGATTCAGTCGGTCATCCCATCTGCAGATACACCAGTCAGTTCACACTGGGGAGAGGCCGTTCCTCTGCTTAGACTGTGGGAAGGGATTCACTCAGTCATCACACCTACTGGCACACCAGTCAGTTCACACTGGGGAGAGGCCATTCACCTGCTCAGTCTGTGGGAAGGGATTCACTCAGTCATCACATCTACTGGCACACCAGTCAGTTCACACTGGAGAGAGGCCATTCACTTGCCCAAACTGTGGGAAAGGATTCACACGGTCATCTAGTCTCAAGACACACCAGTCAATTCACACTGGGGAAAGGCCATTCACCTGCTCTGTGTGTGGGAAAGGATTTGCTCGGTCAACTCAACTGGACACACATCAGCGAGTGCACTCGAGGGAGAGGCCATTCACCTGCTCAGACTGTGGGAAGGGATTCGCTCAGTCATCTGACCTGAAGGTACATCAGCGAGTTCACACTGGGGAGAAGCCATTCATGTGCTCAGACTGTGGGAAGGGATTTGCTCAGTCATCTCAACTGAAGGTTCATCAGCGAGTTCACACTGGGGAGAAACCATTCACCTGCTTCGATTGTGGGAAGGGATTCACTCAGTTATCTCAACTGAAGGTACATCAGCGAGTTCACACTGGGGATAAAGTTTAATTGAGCTGCATGCTCAATATTTAACCATCACAGTTGCCGAATCCAGAGACAAGTTCTAAAGTGACTTTTTCATTTTTTTTGAGATACAGTGAGGGCATGCCTTTCTGGCCCTTCGATTCACACTGTTGAACGATCCCCTGATTTAACTCTAGCCTAATCATAGGACAATTTAGAACGACTGGACAAGGGAGAGCCAGTGGCTGTAGTGTACCTGGACTTCCAGAAAGCTTTTGATGAAGTCCCACATAGGAGATTAGTGGGCAAAATTAGGGCAGAGTACTGACATGGATTGAAAATTGGCTGGCTGACAGGAAAACAGAGTAGCGATTAATGGGTCCCTTTCGGAATGGCAGGCTGTGACCAGTGGGGTACCACAAGGTTTGGTGTGGGGACCGCAGCTGTTTACAATATACATTAATAATTTAGATGAAGGGATTAAAAGTAACATTAGTAAATTTGCTGATGACACAAAGCTGGGTGGCAGTGTGAAATGTCAGGAGGATGTTATGAGAATGCAGGGTGACTTGGACAGGTTGGGTGAGTGGGCAAATGTATGGCAGATGCAGTTTAATGTGGATAAATGTGAGGTTATCCACTTTGGTGGCAAGAACAGGAAGGCAGATTACTATCTAAATGGAGTCAAGTTAGGAAAAGGGGAAGTACAACGAGATCTAGGTGTTCTTGTACATCAGTCAATGAAAGCAAGTATGCAGGTACAACAGGCAGTGAAGAAAGCTAATGGCATGCTGGCCTTTATATCAAGAGGAATTGAGTATGGGAGTAAAGAGGTCCTTCTGCAGCTGTACAGGGCCCTGGTGAGACCCCACCTGGAGTATTGTGTGCAGTTTTGGTCTCCAAATTTGAGGAAGGACATTCTTGCTATTGAGGGAGTGCAGTGTAGGTTCACAAGGTTAATTCCCGGAATGGCGGGACTGTCATATGTTGAAAGATTGGAGCAACTGGGCTTGTATACACTGGAATTTAGAAGGATGAGAGGGGATCTGATTGAAACATATAACATTATTAAGGGATTGGACACGCTGGAGGCAGGAAGCATGTTCCCGCTGATGGGTGAGTCCAGAACTAGAGGCCACAGTTTAACAATAAGGGGTAGGCCATTTAGAACTGAGATGCGGAAAAACTTTTTCACCCAGAGAGTGGTGGATGTGTGGAATGCTCTGCCCCAGAAGGCAGTGGAGGCCAAGTCTCTGGACGCATTCAAGAGAGAGTTAGGTAGAGCTCTTATAGGTAGCGGGGTCAAGGAATATGGGGGGAGGGCAGGAACGGGGTACTGATTGTGTATGATCAGCCATGATCACAGTGAATGGTGGTGCTGGCTAGAAGGGCCGAATGGTCTACTCCTGCACCTACTGTCTATTGTCTATTGACTCATTAACCTACCAACCAATACATCTTTGAACTGTGGAAGGAAACCAGAGCACCTGTAGGAAATCCAGGTGGCTAACAGCGAGAATGTACAAAACTCCTTACTTGCAGTGGTGCGAATTGAGCCCAGGTTGCCTGCACTGTAAAGTGTTGTGCTAACTACTACGCTACCATGCTGAATTCTGCAATTATTGCTGCTGTTCATCGCACCCTGGTCATTGGGCACGGGAGAAGTTTCTTCTGCTGATGTTCACAGTAATGGAACCGGAGCTTAATATTCTGGATTTGTGACAAATAAATCAGTTCTGTTTTAAACTCTGTCTCAGGTATTGAGTGAATCCACAACACATCCACTGTACAGAAGGGAGTCAACTCAGCCCAGCTGGTCTTAGCTAGTGTTTCTATACTATGACAGACTTAAAATCCATTCCTGCTGTTCACCTCTCACTCTCCCTATGGTGATGGGTTCTAAACAGTCACTATTCTGTGGTGAAGAGTTCTCCCTTGAATTTGCTTTATGACTCTGCAGACTGAAAGAAAGGATGAGCTGACTGCAGTTATGTCTGACATGTTCTCGTGCATGAAATCTCTGGGCTGAGTAAAAATGACATTGATATTTAACCTCCATATTTCCTACCCATTTGAACGTTTTGGGTAATTTCTGCTGTTTATATATCTGGCTGATTATTATAGATCGTCCTATCTGTAGAAATGGATCAGTCATAACATAATTTGTAGGCTTCTGACTCTAAAACTGGAACTGGTTTGTATTTATAGTAAGGTATGGTTTCTTTTATGAGTTTTGTATTTTGGTGAATGATATTTGCCACTGGATTGTGCTTGTGTCAGAAATCAGATTGAGTGAAACTGCTGCAGAATCCTGTAATGTGTTAATTTTTTTTCTGATTTGGCATTTACTGCATTAATCATCTGGAATTTGTTGGTCTTTAATTATGTATTTCTGATAATATTTTTGTGTTAACTACCTGTTCCTGTATTTCCACAAGGAACTCCTCTGTTTCTGGGAAGAGGTCTCCCACTTTGAGCTGGGAGTTCAATACTTCCTTGTCAACCTATAGTCTGCTCAGATTGTGGGGATGTCTTCCATTAAGGATCATGGCCTTTCATTGATTAATTTTTTCTTCTATAGTGATAATTTATTCAATGTTCTGTTAACACGGGTTACCTCATAGAAACAATAACCATTTGTGCACGGAAAGAATCTGTTTACTGATATGTATTTTTATTGGCTCAACTAATATGCATGTGAATCATCAAATAGAAAAGGTAATACCCGGGAAAGGAGTCTACAGTGGCCAGGCTTTCCTCTTTGTCCCAATCCAATCTTAACATGTCCAACATGGGGTTGCTCATAAACATACCTATGATGGTTATTAACCAGAGTTATTGCTGTCTTATTGCATTTTTATGCACTTACTTTACCAGTTTTAATTTTGCAATTCCAATCTTGTTGGCTTTAGAGAATCTTACTGGCTTCTGTCGTGTTATTGGCTCTGATCCAAGCCAGCATCCAGTTATTGCCCTCTTCCGCAAGGGAAAAGTTGTAACTTTTATTTTATAGCAGATTTCTACTGCTATTCTGTGAGGTAGTTTGTATTAGCAGTTTTCTGTAAAAGCAGTGTGCCATACTGGAAAGTGTGTTTTGGCTTCGACTGAGATAAGGAGACATGTCTAACTTAGAAATGCATGTCAACCAATCAGAATTCTGGGATGTGAAAGAAGGTTTTAAAGAGTATTCTGAAGGTTAGTAGTCTGGTTTGGGGTCTTTTGGCAGGAGCTCTGGAGGGGGACACAAGGGAAGATGCTGCAGAATGTCGTTGGAAGGAGAGGCTATGTTGCAAGAAGTACTTTGTGCAGATGAATGGCTCCAAGGAGGAAGGGAAAATACTCCAGAGAGCTAGTTTGTTTGAGATGGTCTTTGAGGGGCATTTGGAGTGTTTTGGGTGCTTTCACACAGACTGTGGGTCCAGTGCATGAGTAAAGAGATACATACCTGACTACTAAAGTATGAGCTCCGATGTTATGTGCACATTGGACTGGGTCTTTTATTTTTATTTTCCTGTAAACTATTTGTTAAAGTTGAAAATTTAGTACATGTACTTTATTTATAATTTTATGCTGATGTAAGATCTGTCATTTCTGGGCTACTGATAACTGTATGAGCAATAGTTACACAGCATTCACTTAAATTGAGGTCCCTTTAATTGGAACATCCCAATGCTTCTGTTTGGTTGAACCCCAAATCATACGGACCCCAGATTTGTGTTGTTTATGAAAGGTGGTTTTCTCAATGCTGAGGCATGTGGCCATTAGCTGAATCAGCTAATGAGCCAAATCTGTACGTGAGCCCCAGTAAGAGGATTACATAGCAGTAATCCTACCTCCTTTGTGTTATGCTGGGTCTCACTACATTTGAACTCTGGTGTAGTTTCAGCTACTTGAGGTTGTGGGGTTATCAGTTTTCTAGTAGTTTTGGAAACTCTGAAAGGGCCAAGGCCCTGACAGAAACTCTTACCCATATCCCTTAGTTCCTTTTCCATTCTTCTCTCCCCATGTACTAGATCCTCCTGTGCACAGTTTATAATCATGGAAACAACCTTTGAGAAATGGGCACTGTAGCCAACCCAATCTTTTTCTGACGCTGATCAACAGAAAGAGACTCTTGACTCAAAGTGAAAACAGGTCTCTACAAAGTGATCTTAATTAATTAATTGATTGTATGACTATTCAGCCCCTTTAATATGACACATCTATTCATCACTGGTGCAGCCAATTAGTATTAGAAGTCACATAATAAGTTAAATAGAGATCTGTTTTTAGAGACCTGTGTGCAGTCAAGGTGTTTCTATTGATTGTAGTAAAAATACACCTGTATCTGGAAGGTCCAACTGCTGGTGAGTCAGTATCCTGTCAAAAACTACACCATGAAGACAAAAGAACACTCTAAGCAACTCTATGAAAAGGTTTTTGGAAAACACAAGTCGGGAGATGGATAAAGGAACATTCTTAAGCCACTGAATGTCCCTTGGAGTACAGTTAAGTCAATCATCTAGGAACAGAAGGAATATGGCACAGCTGTAAATCTGCTTAGAGCAGGCTATTCTCAAAAACGAGTGACTGTGCAAGAAGGGGTCTTGTGAGGGAGGCCATCAGGAGACCTATGACAACTTTGGAGGAGTTACAAACTTTAGTAGCTGAGATGGGAGAGACTGTGCATACAGCTGTTGCCTGGGTGCTTCACCAGTCGCAGCTTCATGAGACAGTGGTAAAGAGCAAGTCACTGTTGAAAAAAACTCACATGAAATCTCAGCTAGAGTTTGCCAGAAGGCTTGTGGGAGACTGAAGTCAGAGGGAAGAAGGTTCTATGGTCTGATGAAACTAAAACAGCTTTTTTAGCCACAGACTAAATGCTATGTTTGTTGTAAGTCAAACACTGCACGTCATCAAAAATGCACCAAGCTGTGAGGCATGGTGGTGGCCGCATCATGCTGTGGGGATGCTTCACTGCTGCAGGCCCTGGGAAGGCTTGTGAAGGTAGAGAGTAAAATGAATGCAGCAAAGTACAGGGAAATCCTGGATGAAAACCTGATGCAGTCTGCAAGAGAACTGACTTGGGAGAAGATTTGTTTTCCACAAAGACAATTACCCCAAACATAAAGCCAAGTAAGTTTTATTCTATTGCTTTTTTCTCTGACTGCTATGTAATTGTCCTTCACTGTTTTTACCAACTGCTGTACTTACTTTTCTGACATAATCCCATCTATTATGGGTTCTGACTAATATATTCCTAACAACTCCTCCAATTATATCTCTTTCAATCATGCATTTATTAGGTGTGTAACCTGTCGATGATGTATTCCTTAAGGCAAAACTACCTGTCGTGTTGTTCCATGTTAATGCACCATTTTAGAAACATAGAAAATCTACAGTGCAATACAGGCCGTTCGGCCAACAAAGCTGTGCCTAACCTGTCCTTGCCTTAGAAAGTACCTAGGGAAACCCATAGCCCTTTTTTTTCTGAGCTCCATGTGCCTGTCCAGGAGTCTTAAAAGACCCTATCGTATCTGCCTCCACCACTGTTGCTGGCAGCCCATTCCATGCACTCACTGCTGTCTGTGTAAAAAAAAAACTTACCCTGGACATCTCCTTTATACCTGCTTCCAAGCACCTTAAAACTGTGCCCTCTTGTGCTAACCATTTCAGCCTTGGGGAAAAAGATTCTGACTATCCATACAGTCAATGCCTCATTATCTTGTACACCTCCATCAGGTCACCTCTCATCCTTCGTCGATCCAACCAATTCTCACAAGGCATGCTCCCCAATCCAGACAACATCCTTGTAAATCTCTGCACCCTTTCTATGGTTTCCACATCCTTGCTGTAGTGAGGCGACCAGAATTGAGCATAGTACTCCAAGTGGGGTGTGACCAGGGTCCTGTATATCTGCAAAATTATCTCTTGGCTCCTAAATTCAATTCCACAATTGATGAAGGCCAATGCACTGTATGCTTTCTTAAACACAGCATCAATCCTCTGATTCTCCACATTGCTAAGAGTCTTACCATTAATACTAAATTTTGTCACCACATTTGACGTACCAAAATGAACCACCTCACACTTAACTGGGTTGAACTCCATCCGCCGCTTCTCAGCCCAGTTTTGTATTCTATCAGTGTCCTGCTGTAACCTCTGACAGCCATCCACAATATCCCACAACACCTCCAACCTTTGTGTCATCAGGAAACTTACTAGCCCATTCCTCCACTTCTTCATCCAGGTCATTTATAAAAATCACGAAGAGTAGGGGTTCCAGAAGAGATCCCTGAGGCACACCACTGGTGACCGACCTCCATGCAGAATATGACACATCTACTAACAGTCTTTGCCTTCTGTGGGCAAGCCAGTTCTGGATCCACAAAGCAATGTCCCCTTGGATCCCATGCCTCCTTACTTTCTCAATAAGCCTTGCATGGGTACCTTGTCAAATGCCTTGCTGAAATCCATATACACTACATCTACTGCTCTTCCTTCATCAATTGTTTAGTCACATCCTCAAAAAATTCAGTCAGGTTTGTAAGGCACAACCTTGCCTTTTCACAAAGCCATGCTGACTATTCCTAGTCATATTATGCCTCTCCAAATGTTCATAAATCCTGCCTCACAGGATCTTCTCCATCAACCTACTGACCACTGAAGTAAGACTCACTGGTCTATAATTTCCTGGGTGATCTCTACTCCCTTTCTTGAATAATGGAACAACATCCGCAACCCTCCAATCCTCCGGAACCTCTCCTGTCCCCATTGATGATGCAAAGATCACCGCCAGAGGGTCAGCACTCTTGCCTCCCACAGTAGCCTGGGGTGCATCATGTCTGGTCCTGGACATCCTCAAGCTTTTCAGTCCATTGTACGTTATCCCTACCATCACCAATATCCTTTTCCATAGTGAATACTGAAGCAAAGTATTCATCCAGTACCTCTGCTATCTCCCCTGGTTCCATACACACTTTTCCACTGTCACACTTGATTGGTCCTATTCTCTGACATCCTCTTGCACTTCACGTACTTGTAGAATGCCTCGGGGTTTTCCCTGATGTCTGCCAAGCTCTTCTCATTACCCCTTCTGACTCTCCTAATTTCTTTCTTTAACTCCTTAAAATCTTCTAGATCTCTCTCATTACCTAGTTTTTTGAACCTTTCATAAGCAATTCTTTTCTTCTTGACTATATTTACAACAGTCTTTGTACACTATTGTTCCTGTACCCTACTGTCCTTTCCATACCTATGCAGAGCTGCATGCAAATATCCACTGAATATTTGCCACATTTCTTCTGTACATTTCCCTGAGAACATCTGTTCCCTATTTATGCTTCCAAGTTTCTGTCTGATAGCCTCATATTTCCCCTTACTCCAATTAAACGCTTTCCTAACTTGTCCCTTCCTACCCCTCTCCAATGTTATGGTAAAGGCGATGGAATTGTGATCACTATCTCCAAAATGCTCTCCCACTGAGAGATCTGCCACCTGACCAGATTCATTTCCCAATACCAGGTCAAGTACAGCCTCTCCTCTTGTAGGCATATCTATATATTGTGTCAAGAAACTTTCTTGAACACACCTAACAAACTCCACCCCATCTGAACCCCTCGCTCTAGGGACATGCCAATCAATATTTGGGAAATTAAGATCTCCCACCACGACAACCCTATTATTATTACACCTTTCCAGTATCTGTCTCCCTATCTGCTCCTTGATGTCCCTGCTACTATTGGGTGGTCTATAAAAAATGCGCAGTAAAGTTATTGATCCTTCCTGTTTCTAACTTCCACCCACAGAGTCTCCGTAGACAATCCCTCCATGTCTTCCTCCTATTGTGCAGCCATGACACTATCTCTGATCAACACGCCCCCACCTCTTTTGCCTCCCTCCCTGTCCTTTCTGAAACATCTAAAGCCTATAATGGCCTGAAAAGTGTCTGTAATGGCCACAACATCATAGCTCTAAGTACTGATCCACGCTCTAAGCTAATCTGCTTTGTTCATAATACTCCTTGCATTTTTTTTTTGCAAGTTTCAAACCATTGGTCTGAGTGCACTCCTTCTTTATCACCTGCCTATCCTTCTTGCATTGCCTCCAAGCTTTCTCTATTCGTGAGCCAACTGCCCCTTCCTCTGTCTCTTCAGTTTGGTTCTCACCTCCCAGCATTCCTAGTTTAAACTCTCCCCAACAGCCTTAGCAAACCTGCCTGCCAGGATATTAGTCCCCCTTGGACAAGTGTAGCCCATCCTTTTTGTACAGGTCACACCTGCCCCTAGAGAGGTCCCAATGATCCAGAAATCTGAATCCCTACCCCCTGCTCCAATCCCTCAGCCATGCATTTATCCTCGGCCTCATTCTATTTCTATACTCACGGTCACGTGGCACAGGTAGTAATCCCGAGATGACTACCTTATGGTCCTACTTCTCAACTTCCTTCCTAAATCCCTGTAGTCTGCTTTCAGGACCTCCTCCATTTTCCTGCCTATGTTGTTGGTACCAATATGTACCTTGACCTTTGGCTGTTCTCCTTCCCACTTCAGGATATCGTGGACACGATCAGAAACATCCTGGACCCTGGCATTTGTTGGCAATCTTTTTTTTTGTGTTTGATTTATCCTTTCCAGAGTTCCATTCGACTGTGGTCTTTAAGGCATATGAAATCTGCTTGATCCTAAAAAGAGTCAAGGCATCTTGCATTGTCTGAGCTGTGAACTGTGGACTTTGATTGAATTCTATACTCTGAGGTAATTCCCAGTGAATAAACACCCTTTCCAATAAGAGTTTTGCAGTGGCTTTGACCATGTTTGTCTTAGTCAGGGAACTTTTACCCCACTTAGTGAAAGTATCTATCAGTACAAGAGTGCACATGTACCCTCCTGTCGTTGGTGGTAAGGATCCAACATAACTTATCTGCAAATTACACTGGTCTGGTGTGTCACAGTGCTCCTTTCTTTATATTTCTATCAGGATTATATTATGCACAAATTAAGCAATTTATGACACAGCACTCCACATCATCATTCATTTGAAGCCACCAGCACACCACCTTTATTTTTTCCATGGTACTTTGAGCGTCCTGGTGTCTCCATAGATTACAGTACCAGTGGATCATCTGGTTTTGTCCTCCCTCTGGAACCACAAACTTTCCTTCACATAGGAATACTCTATCCTTATCAAACCACTCCCTTGTGTTCTTTGTATATTTCTGACTTTGCTCCTTTTATCATTTTTAAATATTATTTATATTTCTTTTGCTCCTCTATTAAATACATAACCTTAACCGATTGTTCCTCCTGCCATTCCCATCTCCCCAGTCTGGAGCTCCCATTCCTGCTCACTTAAAGCAATTTGCTTCACTAATTCATCAGCCTTTCTGTTCCCCTCAGATTATTTAGAGTGGGCTTTCACCTTTATGTCTCCATATCCTTTACCCTTTACATCTTTAAATATACACTGCAATAGAGCAGCAGAATAGAGCTGACAGGGCTTCCTGTCAGCTGAAACAAAATTCTCTTGCTTCCCACAGAGGCAAATGGTTTGTAAGGCTGTTCCAAGTGTACATTCTATCAGAGTGTATGACTGACCAGGGCAGAAAACAATCTGGGTGGTTAAGATTCAAGATTCAAAAACTTTATTGTCATTCCAACCATAAATCAGCTCTGCAGGACAGAATGAGACAGCGTTTCCCAGGGGCAAGTGCAATCATGACATAACAAACACAACAAATAGTAAACACAACAATAAATAGTAAAACACAACAGCCACATGTTGGTTAAAATCAAGTTAAAAATATCCAAAGCGGAGTCAGGTAGAGCAGCTATTTAGCAGTCTGACTGCCTGTGGGAGGAAGCTGTTTAGCAGTCTTGTGGTTTTAGTTTTGATGCTCCTGTAACGTTTACCTGATGGCAGAAAAACAGTTTATGGAGAGGGTGTGAGGGGTCTTTAATGATGTACCGTTTCTTCTGGAGGCATCGACTTTGAAAGAGGTCTTGGACAGAAGGTAGGGAGACCACAATAACCTTCTCTGCTCCCCTAACCACTCTCTGCAAGGCTTTTTTGTCGGCAGCACTGCAGCTGGAGTACCAGGTTGTGTTGCAAAAAGTCAGCACACTCTCAACCACGCCTCTGTAGAATGTAGTTAAGATGTTAGTGGGGAGCGATGCTTGTTTAAGTTTCCTCAGAAAGTGCAATCTTTGTTGGGCCCGTTTCACAACCCCAGTGGTGTTCCTGAACCAGGTGAGATTGTCCGAGATCTGCGCCCCAAGGAACTTCATGTTTTCCACTATCTCCATTGTGGAGCTGCTGGTGCTGAGGGGTGTGTGCTCAGGCTGAGACTGTCTGAAATCGATGATCATCTCCTTGGTTTTGGTGACATAAAGCATCAAGTTGTTGTCACTGCACTAGCTGTCTAGGTGTTTGACCTCCTCCTTGTACATTGTTTCATCATTTTTGCTGATGAGCCCCACCACTGTGGTATCATCAGCAAATTTAATGATCAGGTTCCCCTTGAATCTGGCTGCACAGTCACCAAAACCAAGGAGATGATCGTCGATTTCAGACAGTCTCAGCCTGAGCACACACCCCTCAGCATCAGCAGCTCCACAATGCAGATAGTGGAAAACATGAAGTTCCTTGGGGCGCAGATCTCGGACAATCTCACCTGGTTCAGGAACACCACTGGGGTTGTGAAACGGGCCCAACAAAGATTGCACTTTCTGAGGAAACTTAAACAAGCATCGCTCCCCACTAACATCTTAACTACATTCTACAGAGGCGTGGTTGAGAGTGTGCTGCACTGCACACTGTTAGCAGTGTAAGCAGCAGTGGGCTGAGCACACAGCCTTGTGGGGATCCAGTGCTCAGTGTGATGGAGTCAGAGATGTTCCTGTCAACACGGACTGACTGTGGTCTCGCTGTCAAGAAATCCAGAATCCAGCGACACATGGTAGTGTTAAGGCCAAGAAGTGATATATCGATTGATTAACCACATATGCTACTGCTCCCAATTCTGCAGTCTGGGCTTGAAAGCTATACTATACATTTTCTGACCATGTTTATTCTCTACATAGATCCCACAGCCAGTTCTCTCACCATCCTGTACTGATGAGGGGCTATCTGCAAACATTTAAGTAGGGTTTTTCCTTTTCCTTTGTGCATTTGATCTTTGGCATTGCCTTATCTGATCTGTTTCTACCCCTTTATCTTTTAGTATAAATATTTCATTGGGATCATTTACTATCATAACTTGACACTCATGTTCATAAGACCATAAGATATAGGAGCAGAATTAGGTCATTTGTCCCATCAATTCTACTCCTCAGTTTCATCATAGCTGATCCATTTCCTTCTCAGTCCTATTCTCCTGCCTACTCCCCGTATCACTTTGTTGTAAAAAAATACTACTTATAACAATGATTAGTGTGGCACAGAGAGATCTGTATTTACTGACAAGTACCTTTATTGTTTAAACTAACAAATACATGAATTCATACACTAAATACCTTATGTGCACACCTGCTAAGTATCCCTGACTCTCCTGAACAGTCAAAGAATAGCAAAGGTATTACCCGGTCAAAGGAGTTTACGCTGGCCAGGCATTCCTCGTTGTCCCGATTCACTCATCACATTTCACACAGGGTTGCTTAAGCTTGTATCTGTGATAGTTATTCTTCAAAGTTACCGCTACCAGCACACATGAAGCATCCACTTTTATATCCATTCGTCATCAATTCAAATATCACATTCCAGCGTTGTTGGATGCAGGCCATGTGTCTGTCCTTTAACACCTTGTTTTTGGCTCTGCTCCAAGCCAGCATCAATTTATTGCCCTCCTCCCATTAAAGTGACAGTGGATTATTTATGGCTCTTCGTTCTCAATCAGCAATGAGCTGGAATCACTTCAGGCAGGCATCAACCCCAACATTCACAAGCTTGCATGTTATAGTCAACCAAAGAACATCTACAAATAACTTATTTGGAAATGATCTCCAGTCCAGCAGACTACCTGAAGAATCATTGTCTCTTCTTTAAAACATTGATCAAGCCCAGCATTTCAAGCTCACAAAATGGAGAATCTTCGTAAAATAGCAGCCTCCATCCCCAAGCATGCAGCAAGAACAATCACAATTAGTCTGTCTGTTTCCACTGTCCTTGAATCATTTGAATTCACTGATTTGTAGATTGCCATTCTTTCTGGCCAACAACTTCGTGCCATGCCTAATCAAAAGTCTATCACCCTCTGCTTTAAATATACCCTACGAGCTGGCCTCCACAGTTGCCTGTGGCTTTGAATTCTCTGGATAAAGAAATTCCTCCTCATCTTAGTTCTAAATGGTTGTTCCTCTATTCTGAAGCTCTGCACTCTGTCTTAGACCCTGCCCCCCCCCCCCCCCCCACCACAGGGAGCATACTCTCTACATCTACTGCATCAAGGCCATTCAACATTAGATAAGCATCAATGAACTCCCCCTCCCCCCATTCTTCTGAATTCAGTAAGTACTGGCCCAGAATCATCAAGCACTCCTCATATGATAAGCCTTTCAATCACAGAATTGTTTTTGTAAACCACCTTTGAACCCTTTCCAATATCATCACATCTTTTCTTAGATAGGGGACCCAAAACTGCTCTCAGTACTCCAGGTGAGGCCTCTCCAGCGCCTTATTAAACCTTAAGATTACATTCTTGCTTTAATATTCTGTTCTTCTCAAAATGAATGCTAACATTGCATTTGCCTTCCTCACCACCTACTTAGTCTATAAATTAACTTCTGCAGTATCCTGCATGAGGACTCCCAAGTCCCTTTGATGTTAGATTTTTGAATTTTGTTTCCAGTTAGAAAATAGTCTACACTTCTATTTATTTTTCCGAAGTGCATGACCATAAATCTCCTGACATTGTATTTAATCTGCCAAGTCTTTGCCCATTCTCCTAATCTGTTTCAGTTCTTCTGTAGCCTATCTGCTTTCTCAACACCACCTGTCCCTTTAACTATCTTCATAACACCCACAAACTTGGCCACAATGCCATCAATTCCTTTATCCGAACCATTGATGTATATTGTCAAAGGAAGTGGTCCCGACACAGACCACTGTAGAAATCAATTGTCACTGGCATCAAAAAGAGAAGGCTCTCTTTATTCACACTTTTTTTTTCTCCTACTAATCAGCCAATTCTCAATCCATGTTAATATCTTTCCCGTAATACCATGGGCTCTTGTTAAGCAGTCTCGTGTGGCACCTTGTCAAAGGCCTTCTGAAAATCCAAGTACACACATCCACCAATTGCCCTTTGTCTATCCTGATTGTTATTTCATCAAATTATTCCAACAGATTTGTCAGGCAAAATCTTTCCTTAATGAAACCATGCTGACTTTGGTCAATTTTATCATGTGCCCCTAAGTACCTCGAAACCACATCCTTAACAATTGACTCCACCATCTTCCCAAACTTTGAGGTCAAATTAACTGTCCTATAATTTACTTTCTTCTGCCCCTCTCCCTTCTTGAAGAATGTAGTGACATTTGCAATTCCCCAGTCCTCCAAGACCATGCCAGATCATTAATAAAGCCTGCACAATCTCTTCAGCCCCTTCTTTCAGAACATGTTGAATCCTTAGAATACCTTTTTCACCACTAACATTAGCCTCACTGGCCTATAATGTCCCGGTTTATTCTTAGAGCCTTTCTTAAACAACAGAACAACATTAGCTATCTTTTAATCTTCTGCCACCACACTCATGGCTAAGGATGTTTTAAATATTTCTTGTAGAGTCCCTCAATTTCTGGGTGCATTGTCAGGCCCTGGGGATTGATCCACCCTAATTTACCTCAAGGCTGCAAACACCCTGTCTTCTGAAATCTGTGTAGGGTCCATCACCTCATTGCTGTATTGCCTCACTTCTGTAGACTCCAAACTGACTGGGGTCTCCTGGTTAGGAATTTGAGTTTCCAATTGCATAAGGAGCTATTGAGGTCAAGGTCTTGAAGCCCATGGATTAGTTCTGAGGGGATGATAAAATGGAATGCTGAGCTGCGGTCATCAAAGAGCATCCAGATGCAGTGTATGCATCTTCACTGTCCAGATGTTCCAGAACGGAGTGAAGTGCCAACGAAATGACTTATGTTAAGAAGATCATTTGGAAGGAAAATATGAATTAAGAAAGGAAGCTGGTGACTAATATCAAATAAGATACTAAAAGCTTTTTTTAAGTATATAAAGGGCAAAAGGGATCTGAGGGTAGATACAGGACCAGTAAAAAATGATGCTGGAGATATTGTAATGCGAGACAAAGAGATGGCAAAGGAACTGAATGCGTATTTTGCATCATTGTGGAAGACATCTGCAGTATACTGGACATTCAGGAGTGTCAGGGAAATGAAGTATATGCAGGAAAAATTACGACTGAAAAGATGCTCAGGAAGCTTAATGATCTGAGGGTGGATAAATCTTCGGGACCTGATGGAATGCACTCTTGGGTTCTGAAGGAAGTAGCTGGAGAGATTGCGGAGGCATTAACAATGATCTTCCAAGAGTCAATAGATTCTGGCATTGTACCGTATGCCTGGAAATTTTCAAATGTTACTCCGCTATTTAAGAAGGATGGGAAGCAGTAGAAAGGAAATTGTAGACCTGTTAGCCTGACACCAGTGTTTGGGAAGTTGTTGGAATTGGTTGTCAGGGATAAGATTACAGAATACCTGGAGGCACATGACAAGAAAGGCCAAAGCCAGCATGGTTTCCTGAAAGGAAAATTCTGCATGACTAACTTACTGCAATTTTTTGAGGAAATTACAAGCAGGGTAGATAGAGAAAGGAGATGCAGTAGATGTGATGTACTTAGATTTTCAGAAGGCATTTGACAAGGTGCCATGCATGAGGCTGCTTAGCAAAATAAGAGCCCATGGAATTACAGGGGAGTTACTAGCATGGGTGGAGCATTGGCTGGTCGGCAGAAAATAGAGAGTGGGAATAAAGGAATCCTATTCTGGCTGGCTGCCGGTTAACCAGTGGAGTTCCACCTGGGTTGGTGTTGGGACCGTTGCTTTTTACAATGTATGTCAATGATTTGGACTATGGGATTAATGGACTTGTGGCTAAATTTACCGATGATACAAAGATAGGTAGAGGAGCAGGTAGTTTTATGGAAACAGATTGCCTGCAGAGAGACTTAGATAGTTTAGGGGAATGGACAAAAGTGGCAAATGAAATACTGTGTTGGAAAGTGCATGGTCATGTACTTTGGTGGAAGAAATAATTGGACAGACAATTATTTGGATGGGGGAGAGAATTCAAAGTGCAGAGATGCAAAGGGACTTGGGAGTCCTTGTGCAAGATATCCTAAAGGTTAACCTCCGGGTTGAGTCGGTGGTGAAGAAGGCAAATGCAATCTTGGCATTAATTTCTCGAGGTATTGAATATAAGAGCAGAGATGTGATGTTGAGGCTCTATAAGGCACTCATGAGACTACACTTAGAGTAATGTGTGCAGTTTTGGGCTCCTTATTTTAGAAATGATATAGTGACATTGGAGAGGCTTCAGAGAAGATTCACGAGGATGGTTCCAGGAATGAAAGTGTTACCATATAAAGAATGTTTGGCAAGTCTTGGGCTGTATTCCCTTGAGTTCTGGAGAATGAGGGGGATCTCATAGAAACATTCCAAATGTTAAAAGGCCTGAACAGATCAGATATGACAGTTATTTCTCATGGTAGGGGAGGCAAGGACAAGGGGTACAACTTTAGGATTGAAGGATGTCCATTTAGAATAGAGATGCGGAAATATTACTTTAGTCAAAGGGTGGTAAATCTGTGGAATTTGTTGCCACGAGCAGCTGTGGAGGCCAAGTCATTGTCTGCATTTAAAGCAGAATTAGGTTCTCGATTAGCCAGGGCATCAAAGTGTATGGGGAGAAGGAAAGGGGATGACTGGAAGAACTGGATCAGCCCATGTTTGAATGGCAGAGGAGGCTCAATGGGCTGAATGGCCTACTTCTGCTCCTATACCCTATGGCCTTATGATCTTATGCTATGGGTCTGTTGTGATGGTAGGCAAATTGGAGCAGATCTAAGTCACTTCTCAGGCAGGAGTTGATATGTTTCTTCACCAACATTTCAAAGCACTTAATCACTGTGGATGAAAGTGCTACTAGATGATAGCTACTGAGGCAGTTTACCACAATCTTCTTAGGTATAATTGAAACGTGCTTGAAGCAGAAGGGTACCTCAGCCTGTTGAAGTGAGAGGTTAAAGATATTGGTGACACACCAGCCAGTTGATCACACAGGTCTTTAGTACTTGGCCAGATAACCCACCTGGGTCAGATGCTTTCCATCTTTCCCTCCTGCAGGATGCTCTCATGTTGTCCTCAGAGACTGAAATTGTAGGGTCATCAGAGTTTGTCTCATTTTGAGAAGGTTCTGCCATATTTTGATGGTCAAAGGGAGCATAGAAAGATTTGAGCTTATCTGGGAGTGAAGTTGTGTTGTCACCGATGTCACTTGGTTTTGCATTGTAATGGGAATAAACATTGTCGCCCTTCCACAACTGTCCAGCATCCTTCACTGATTCAGTTTGGTCAATAGCCACTTTGCACGTGAGATGGCTTTACAGATGTTGTACCTGGAACTCTTTGTATCTTGCTTGATCACCAGACTTGAATGCTACTGATCTGTCTCTCAGCAGGGTGCAGATCTCATATTCATTCAGGGCTTCTGGTTGGGGAAGATTCTGAATGATTTTCCAAGGACACATGCATCCTGACTATTTTTATAATGTCCATGACAACCATGATGTATTCATTCATATCCTCTGATGAGTTATTCAACAAGGCTCAGTCCAGCACTCTCATGGCCTTTCCTCTACCTCTGGTGAACTCCTCTTTGTTGTCCTTTATCCCTAGAGCCTTGCTCTTTAACCTCTGCCTGTATGCAGGTAGGAGGAGGACAGCCAAGTGATTAGATTTCCTGAAATGCGGTCTGGGCATGAAGCGGTAGACATTCCTAGTCATAGGATAGCAGTGGTGAAGTGTGTTGGGAACCTGGTGCTGCGGGTTATTTGTTGATGATAATTGGGCAGAGCTTTCTTCAAGCAAGTCTGATCGAAGTTTATGATTATTATTTGAAAGGTATTGGGTCGGCTGTTTCTAGTTCGCTGGTGCAGTATTCAATATCTGGAGTGTCTACTTAATGTGAGCCTTTGGTGGTATGCTCAAGAGAATTCTACTAGTATATAGATTGGTTGGTACTTAACTATCAGATGTTCCATGGTGTTGGGGAACAACAGTGTGACAAGACAGTTGCTATCTGAGCCTGTTACTTCCTCAAAGAATTCCAACACGTTTGTCATGCAAGATATTCCCTTAAGCAAACCATGCTGACTTTGGCCTATTTTAACTGGTGCCTCCAAGTACCCCGAAAACACATCCTTAATAAAGGGCTCTATAATCATCCCAACCACTGAAGTCAGGGTAATTGGCAAGTAATTTCCTTTCTTCCTGTTCCTTCCCTTCTTAAAGAGTGGAGTGCATTATGCAATTTTCCAGCCCTCCAGAAATATTAAATAATCTAGTGAATCTTGAAAGATCACTACTAATGCCTCCACAATCTCTACAGCTATCTCCTTCAGAACCCTGGAGCATAAACCATCCAGTCCAAGAGACATCAACATTCAGACCTTTTCAACATCCTGAGCACCAACTCCATAGTAATGGCAATCACACTCACTTCTGCCCCCGACACACTCTAACTTCTGGCATACTGCTGCTGTCTTCCACAGTGACCATTAACGCAAGATACTTATTGAGTTCACCCAACATTTCCTTGTCCCCCATTACTTCCACTCCAGTGTCATTTTCCAACCATCTGATATCCACTCTGTCTCATTCTTTATACTGTATATCTGAAAAAGGTTTCGTAACATCTTTAATATTACTGGCTAGCTTCACCTTATATTTCATCTTGTTGCTACTGCATTTTTAGTTGTGGCCTGTTTTTTTAAAAGCTTTCCAATCCTCTATAACTTCTCACTACTTTTTGCTATATTATAAGCCTTCACAGTTGCCTTTACGTTGGCTTTGACTTCCCGTGTCAGCCGAGGTTGCTTCTTTCTTCCTTTAGAATACTTCATCTTCTTTGGGATGCATCTATCTTGCTCTTTACAAATTGCTTGCGAAAACCTCAGGCATTGTTACTCTGCTGTCATCCCTGCTACTGTGCCCTTCCAAGTGTTACATCCGTGGCCCCCTCCTTTTTGAGAATTGCAAGATCCCTATTAAGTCAGGTCAGGAGACCCAGGAAATGAGAGAAGGACATGCAGAATCCACAAAGAGTTTGGAATGTGTCCTGGCCTCTGAAAGGCGGAACCATTGATAACGGCTATTATCCCTTAGAGACGGAATTGTGTATTGAATACTGTATGATTTATCAAAGCCCCCAGGCAATGAACCGAGGGGGAGTTGGTGGAGGGATTGCATCATCCCAACCTGATTGACATCTGAGACCCTGTGAGTCAGGATAAAAGAGGGTCTGGGGAACAGCCCCTTCAGACACACCAGAAGAAATGCTAGAACTCCTGTAACAGCGTAATAGCGAAAGCCGGTGGAAAAGCCCACGTGCGTCCTTTTCCATTTGCCTCGGAATTGGTGGGCCTTTACCACGGAAGCACGGCTTTAGCTAACCACAAAGGGGAAATCAGTCCCCAACAACTCTCGAAAGATTGACATCATAAAAGGAATGGGCAAGTTAAACCTCCGTCTTTCTCTCCAACCAAAAAGCTGCAGCTTGAATGAACTTGAGTGACTTTTATATTTCCATCGGACAATACATTATCCCCTAGACAACGATAGAGCTATTTCTTATTGATTATTATTATGCCTGCGCTTTTAGATTTAGTATTGACGACATATATTATCTGTATGTTTGCATTGATATTATTTTTGTGTATTTTTATCAATAAATACTGTTAAAATAGTACCATCAGACTTCAACGGACCTCTCTATCTTTGCTGGTAAGTGACCCAGTTACGGGGTACGTAACACCAAGCAACTCTGTCTTGCATCTGTAAATCTATACTCCATTGTAATACTGATACATCTGACTTTATCTTCTCCCTCTCAAAATGCAGAGTGAATTCTATGATATTATGATCACTGTCCCTGAGGGCTCCTTTACCTTAAATTCCATAATCAAATCTGGTTCATTACACAACAGCCGATCCAAAATTGACTTTCCTCAGATGGGTTCAACCACAAGCTGCTCTGCAAGGCCATCCTGTAGGAATTCTAGAAATTCCTTCCAAATAGCAGCATGATTTTCCCACTCTTCTTGCATATGGAAATCCCCCAATGGCTGTTGCAACATTACCCTTACATGCCTTTTTAATCTTCGTTGTAATTTGTACCCCCACCACCTGGCTACTATTAGAAGGCCTGTATTAATTTCCATCAGGCTCTTTTACACTTGCAGTTTCTTAACTCAACCCAGAAGGATTCTACATCTTTTGATTTTATGTCATCTCCCTATAAGGATTTGTTTTTTTTTACCAAGGGAGACCCCATCCTCTCTGCCTATCTGACTGGCCCTTTGATGCAATGTGTGTACTTGGATATGAAGCTCACAACTATAATCTTCCTTCAGCCACGACTCAGTGATGCCCATGACGTTATACATGCCGGTCTCTAATTACATTCAGAGATCATCTACCTTTTTGAGTATGTTGCATTCATTGAAATGTAACATACTCACTCCTGTGTTCATTACCCTTTTTAATTTAGACAGTTTGGGTGTTATATGAAACAACGTACTATTTTCCTGAAAAGTCTCACCTTTAATTTACATCACCCAGTACCATCATAATTTTCCTTCTCTGCATTTTCTCAATTAAATCATTGAGTTAATCACAGTTTGTCACCACAGGAAATTCACTTGTCTGACGTAATCAGCTTGAAAGTTCTTACAGTGTGGATAAAAATTGTACGTGATCAGTGCCATCATCCATCTTCCTGGAAAGTGAGCAGAACAGTTGATGTTTATGATCGTGTTATTGATATCCTTGTGCAAAATTAGGTCAGTACTATCGATCCTCTCAATTCAATATTCAGATTTATCTGATTTTCTCATAGCTGAAACCCTTTTCCCTCTAACTCCAGGGAGGAGTAACTGGCAGGGTTTCACATTGTGAGTTTACTGTTTTTGAGTTATTCATAGGTGAACACCTGGTTCCATGGACACGTCTCACTGTGGAGTCTGTTAGAGCCTATTTCTTCACCCCAAAGTAATCATGACTTGCGTCCATGTTCTTACAGCTACCCATCCACACCAACATGCCTAATCTTTAGCTGTCCGTGTCAAACATGGCGAACATATTTGGAAATGCCTAGCGACTGTTCTCATCTATTTCTTAGTGAAATTACTGGTGATAGTGATTCTGTCCCAAGGAAAGAATGGCCTCTCCACCTGCACCACTTGCTATCTGGTAGCCGTGGCAGCAGCGGATCTATTACCATTACCACTGAGATAATTTTTTTCTTGCATCAATGATAATTATTTTCCAATGAATTTCCTGTACATCATGCCTGTGTTCAACGCTGTGGAGTTCCTGAGGTTTAAGGGCATAAACTGTTCTGTCTGGTTTACTTTCTTTCACCTTTGATGGGTTCATCACAATTTGTTGCCAGATGCTGGAAGTAAAATATTGCACCAAAAACTGCGGCTGTGGTTCTAAGAACAACACTCATTCTGATCTGTCTGTAAAATGTTCCCCGAAACTTCTCAGTTCAACCTTCAGAAATGATATAAGGAATACCACGATTCCGTGTAATGATGGATAATGAGGCATGCAGGCAATATAGGAATAAGTCTCTCAATACAGTCTATTTTGTTTTATCTCTTCCACACAGTTTGCCGCGAAGCATTTCTCTCACTAGCAGACGAACAAGAGAAGTTAATACAAGTAAAATCTTATCATTACTGATGCTGAAAGGTGCAAGCGCTCTGTGGCTTAACTGGTTAAAGCGACATCTAGTGTTCAACTCCCAGTCAAGCCTTCAATTTAAAGGGTGAATTGCAATGCAATGAAGGTGGTTTCAGCAAATACCGTCATTCTCACACCTATAATCACTAAGCAGAATTCCACAAGTAAGAAGAATGAAATAATAATAATGAGGGGGTAAAGCAGAAATCTTACATGTTGTTATATTTGTAGGGTAATGTAATTGGTGCAAAGGTACATATTTCACAACCACCGTCATTGAGTTGGAGGTTTAATTTAAGAGGCTGGTTTGATGTGTAGACATATTTATGTGGTTCAGTTATCGTGCTTGGTGTTCAATCTATGGAGTACGATAGAGGAATTGTTGCAGCTTTTCTTAAACACAAAATGGCTCATGCTATATCTGCAAAAACCTACATTGGTGACCCCAATGCTCTAGGACAATTCCAGAGTTATTGAACATGTCGGCCAGTGCAGTCACTTTGAAACTGCCAGAGATTTGGGAGCAAAACCTGATGCACCATCAATAACTCTCTCTAGACGTGAAGTCAAGATATCGGCTTTTATTGACTGGAAGAAAGAACAAGCAGTGAGTGACCACCATACGACATCCTGGAGAATGAGGGCCGGGCTCAGGCCTCGATCGCCTTTATACCGGGGTCTGTGGGTGGAGCCACATGAGCAGTCAGCAGGGAGCGTGTCCAGACAGGTATACGTAGTTCACCACAAAACCGTTGCTTAGTTTGTACAAGCCGAGGCCTAATTTGCACTGCGAGAAATCTCTGCTGCCAACACCAATTATTACTACCTGGTAGTGTGGCTGAGCAACTCCATGGGTGTGAAAGTGGTGAGTCTATGAGAACAACTGCCTGAGCACGATAAATACCAATTGCTGAAAACTCACCTTTTACGGACTTTTGGACTATTGGAATCAGAGCGTGCCAAAGAGTTGCTGTCCTTGCCTGGCCTAGGGGATGCTAGGCTGTCTCTCCTGGAAAATCTCCATCCCTGTTTTATTTTGGAACTATTCTTCATGCAGCAAATACCTAATCAAGTTTATACTTGTTAATGCACTGTGAAGGAATATGGGTAACTTGCTAAAATAGCTGAGAGTCTACACTCAGTCAGACAGAGACCCATCATTCCTCCCACTTTCCCTGCCGTAATAAACCCGGTCAGCAAGGCCTCCAACATAAACAGGCCGGCAGCTGTGAAACAGACAATGTGTGTTTACCGCGCTCACCTCGGAACAAATGCTGGGCAGTGCCGACCACCTTGCAGCTTCGACGGTGCCAGCACGTCGGGACATCAGAGGTCTATGAAGACGGTGGGTTCCAGCTGCCAGGGACGTCTACTGTTCATTATGGACAGCCTTTCAGGGCGATGCTTCTGGTGTGACGTGGGTGCTCAAGTGAGTGTGCTGCCAGCATCTTGATGAGAAGGCAAGGAGTGATGAAACCTCACAGGAGGTCACCAGTGGCAGCAGGATCCAGAATTATGGGGCCCAAGGACAGGCAGTCAACCTTAAGAACTGTAGGCTAGTGGATGTCAAGGATTTTTTGTTGTTATCCTGCTTCCCCAGTAAGTTCCCCACAACAGCTCTGTCAAGCCCATGCACCACCGCATGTGAGTTCATTCAACTGCAGGGTAAATTCCCAACAAGCTGCATCACTTCAATGGACAGGAAGGCTCTACAACACATAGTCAAAACTGCCCAACACATCGTTGGCACCAATCTACCCACCATCAAGGACACATATACAGAAAAGAGCCAGTAACATCATGAAGAATCCCACCCATTTGTTATCTTAGCAGCAGCAGTTCAATTGGATCAGGCATAATACTAGTTCAGCACAGACTAGATGGTCCTAAGGACCTATTTCTAAGCTGTAATTCTGTATAATTTTACCTGGATCACAACCCTCCATACCCCTCCCATCTATGTACTTAGCCTAGTTTTTATTAAATGTTAAAATCAAATTCATTCACCACTTCTGCCAGCAGCTTGGTGCACCCTCTCATCACCCTCTGAGTGAAGAAATTCCCTTAGTGTGGTGGCAGTGTTTCCTCACGTTCCCCTTAAACATTTCAGCTTTCCTCCTAACCCATGACCTCTAGTCCTAGTCTCACACAATCTCACTGGAAAAAGCCTGTTTGTATTTACACTTGACTCTTCACAGACAGCAGGTCACCCTCAACAAGTGAAATCATTTCCGTTGGTGCTGATTGTCCCTTTCAAACAGACTGACAGACTTTATTGATCCCGAGGGAAACTGGGTTTCATTACAGCCACATCAACCAAGAATAGTGTAGAAATATAGCAATATAAAACCATAAATAATTAAATAATAAGTTAATCATGCCAAATGGAAATAAGTCCAGGACCAGCCTATTGGCTCAGGGTGTCTGACACTCTGAGGGAGGAGTTGCACAGGCAGGAATGACTTCCCATGACGCTCAGTGTTACATCTCGGTGGAATGAGTCTCTGGCTGAACGTACTCCTGTGCCTAACCAGTACATTAAGGAGGGGATGGGATTCAAAAGCCAGCTTGCACTCTATTTCTGCTGACTCAGCCATAGCCATGCTCCTGTCTTGGAAGTGTTCGGCTCCTCTCTCTCTCTGAGCTTTCCGCCGTGGAAAAGACCGACTCTTCCTTGGAACCGTCAGCTTTGGTGCTGGGCAGAGCCTGAGTCTGCCAGGAGGATGTGATTAGATGTTCTGACTGCTTCATATTTTGGACAACCTCTTTCAGTGCCTCTTGGATGACATTGCTTGCCATGACATCTGCCCATGGAAGTGTTCCCTCTGCTGCTGTCTCGGGTGTTTATGTCGGCTGGGAGAACTCTGAGATGCTCAGAAAAGGTAGAGGAGCTTCAAATATTGTTGGATGTGTATCTACATTTTCTTCCAGAGTGCATTTCTGCTTTGAGCCCCTGCATGTTTTCTCTCCCTGTCTACCTTCTTAGGCATCTTCTTTCAGTTTATTGAGAGGCACACAAGAATGTTCCATAGCAATTTCTGTGTCTGCTGGCCTAGGTTTGGATTTGTCCCTTGCTCTCTCAGCTCAGACATTGCCGAAAGGATTCTCTCAATTTGAGATGACCATATTGGGAACTTAGCTGTCCCCTTCCTCAGGGCTCTTGACATTATCCAATGATCTTTCTCGTTGCCCCAGGTTGGAGAGATGCTGGCCTTCCAGTCCTCAGTGTGATCTGACCATTTGCCTCTGAAGTTTGGGTGTTTTTGTTTGATTGTTGATGGTCTGGGTCAGATTGTTTCCTCGCCTGTTTCTTTGAGGATCCCACACACATTAGCCGTAAACAGGCTGCTGGGAAGTCTGCCTTCTTTGGGTTCTGGGTACTCCATTACAATTTTGATACTTTACCCCTGGATTTGGGCTCCTCTTGCATCTTGCTCAGAGGACACAATCTCAGCAGAGGAGATGGTCATGCTCCTACCCATTTTGGTTAGCTTGTCACGTCTCTCATTCTCTGACTGCCCTTATCAAAGCTTCCTGGATGTCACCAGCATCATAAGGGAAGTCTGGGCAGTGATGGCCTTCCTCTTCTCTCCATCATTCAACTACGCCCACTCTGTGGAGAACAAACCAGACTCTGTAACTCGCCTCAGGACTTCTTCATCCATTTTCTCTGGAATGTCCGGGAATTCCCTGACTTATCACTATCAGGGCTGCCTCTGCAATTGGTTGAAGGATGTTTTGGTTCATTGTTGGAGTCATCTGGCATTGTTGGCATGCTGACTTCTCCTTTCTCACCTGGCAAAGATAAAATGGGTGACCTTTTCTAGAGTCAACTGTTATAATCACCATTAGAATGCTTCCCACTGATACAACCTCGACCCATCCTATTTCATTACCCAACAGCAAGAATTGACCACCTCCTCACCCAACCCCACCCCATGGAAGGTATAAGCCTGCAGACATGAGAAAGGAAACTGAAGGCCAATGGGAGTTGATGTGACTTAGCAACAATACTGACAGTGCAAGTCATTCATTCTAACACACACACAGATGTATAGAGATTAATATACACAGTCAGATAAAGACGAGTGTTATTTGTACAGTGTATTGCATCATTTTGATTCAATAGACAGTAGGTGCAGGAGTAGGCCATTTGGCCCTCCCAGCCAGCACCGCCATTCACTGTGATCATGGCTGATCATACACAATCAGTACCCCGTTCCTGCCCTCTCCCCATATCCCTTGACCCCGCTACCTATAAGAGCTCTATCTAACTCTCTCTTGAATGCATCCAGAGACTTGGCCTCCACTGCCTTCTGGGGCAGAGCATTCCACACATCCACCACTCTCTGGGTGAAAAAGTTTTTCCGCATCACTGTTCTAAATGGCATACCCCTTATTCTTAAACTGTGGCCTCTAGTTCTGGACTCACCCATCAGCGGGAACATGCTTCCTGCCTCCAGCGTGTCCAATCTCTTAATAATCTTATATGTTTCAATCAGATCCCCTCTCATCCTTCTGGATTCCAGTGATTCAATGACTAACACAGTCCGAGGATTGTGCAGGGGTCAGCCCACAAGTGTTGCTGCTGTTACGAACCCCATAACTGGGTCATTTACCAGCAAAAATAGAGAGGTCCGTTGAAGTCTGATGGTACTATTTTTAACAGTATTTATTAGTAAAAATACACAAAAATAATATCAATGCAAACATACAGATAATATACGTCGTCAATACTAAATCTAAAAGTGCGGGTATAATAATAATCAATAAGAAATAAGCTCTATCATTGTCTAGGGGATAATGTATTGTCCGATGGAAATATAAAAGTCACTCAGTTCATGTCGGCTGCAGCCTTGGTTGGAGTCAAGAGAGAGATTTTGAGAAACTTGCCAATTCCTTTTATGATTTCGATCCGTCGGAGTCTCGTTGGTGTGGCCGTTCACTTGTGGCCTCTTCTTTAGCTAAGCCGTTCTTCCATGGTGAGCCCGCCAATCCAGGCAAGGGAAAGGTCGCATGCGAGTCCCCACCGGCTGACGCTATTTAATGCTGTCACGGGATTTCTAGCGTTTCACCTGGTGCGTCTAAAGGGGTTGCTCCCCAGACCCTCTTTTATCCTGACTCACGGGGTCTCAGATGTCAATCAGGTTGGGATGATGCAATCCCTCAACCAGCCCACTCTGGTCATCCCGAGGGCTTCAATGAATAGTACAGTACTCAATACACAATTCCGTCTCCCAGAGACAATAGCCTTTATCAATGGTTCCGTTTTTGCTGAGGCCAGGACACATTCCAAACCTTGTGGATTCTGCATGTCTCTCTCTCATTTCCTGGGTCCCAGACCCGAATTAATAGCGATCTTGCGATTCTCGAAAAGGAGGGGGCGACTTTGTACCCTTCGGCCCCTCAGAGTTGTGGCACATTCGTGACACTGCGTTTTCACCGGCAGCATAGTATTCCACCACTCAGTAACCCTGACTCTAACCCATACGCCACTGGAGTGTGTGAGGGAACTGGACCACCCAGAGGAAAGTCATGCAGTCACAGGGAGAATGAACAAAGGCAGTAATTAAATCCCCATTGGTGATTGCTGTCACCTTGGAGAGGGAACACACTAACCTCCTTGTTTGTGATTGTCTGTGAGTATTATGGGTCAGTTTCAAGGGACAGGCACTTGAATCCCCACATAGAACATGGAATTTAAAGAGATCTGCTGGATAAACCATATACCTTAATAGTATTACTCTCTACTTTTCTTGTCAATTTTCATCCAAGGCAACTCCATGATATTCCTAACACAGGGCACTGATCCCCAGGTTAAATTAAATTCTTCTGATCCCTACGGTTCAATTACTAACACAGTAGTTTTGAGTTAAGCCCACCAAATTTACTGAGCACTAGCAGCCAACAGCAGCTCACCAGTGTTCTCTGTCCTGGGCCAGTCTTTCAACTTATGCCAGATGTGCCCCATCTTCTCCTTCCTGTCCTAGGGATGAGGTCTTTGGAGCTTCTCTTGGTATTTCTGTAGCCTCTGGGTTTTTACACGATGAGATTGCTAACCCTTCTTTCGCAGCCAGGCTTGGGACTGTCCATGGTGGAGTTATACAGTAACTCTAATGTTGCAAAATGTCCCTTCGAAGGCCAGCGGTCAAAACCTTCCTTAGTCAGAACTCAGGACATACATCGCAGTAGGTGGGAAATAACTGAGAACCAAAATCAGGGAAAACACTTGAAATTTCTGCAGCAAAGATTCAAAGTTCCAAATTACAAAGTTCCCCACTTTGAGAGCTACTCAACTCCACTCACTTCCCATCCAAAAAAATTAGCATCCACATCCTCAAGGTTCCTTTCAAATTAACCTTGCTTTGCATTTGAAGGATTTTTAAGGAAATGAGGCAGAAAACTACTACCTGATAGACAGGTGCTGCCAGTAGGTTTCTGGGTTAGTAATTTAGAGAGATGGATAATGATTTCCAAAAAGGGCTCTGATCCCACCAGGGTAGCCTGGGAATTTAGGGTCAAAGCATGCCAGCTCAAGTTGAATACCACAGATCCAAATACCTGTCAAGAAGCTGAAGTGATTTGAGCCCAGAATGGTATTGTTCTAAACACCCAAGATCAGATTAAGAGTAGACCATTTGGCTTTTTCAACCAACCCCACCACTCAAAGCTGATCTCCTTTAATGGCATTTTCATACCCCCCCTATCCTCCTTGTGCCTGAATAGATTCCCTTAATGTCTTTGAACACTTGTGAATGTAATAATCTATAAACCCTCTAGTCATCCGGCATGGAGAACTCCACCTCCATTTGAATGAAGAAAGCACAAGGATGACAGAGATGTGCAGCATCGTCAGGTGCTTTTCAGACTGCAAGCCAAGTTACATTTGCAGGGCATATTAGTACATTTGCAGATGACACGAAGGTTAATGGAGTTGTAGGTTCAGTTCAACATGAAGTGGACATTGGAAAGTCGAATTTGAAGGGAGAACAAAGGGTGAGATTCATAGCAGTGTGGAAGAACAGAGGGACCTTGTGGTCTATGTCCACAGATCACTCCAGTTTGCCACACTAGTTGATAGGGTGATTAAGATTATGGTATATTTGCCTTCATTGGTCAGGGGATGTGTAAGCTTTTGAGAGGATAAAGAGGAAATGTACCAGGATGTCACATTGATTTGAGAGCATTTCTTGTGAGGATGGATTGATCAAGCTTGGCATTTTTTCTTTGGAGTGGAGGAGGATGAGAGGTGACCTGATAGAGGTGGATAAAATGACAAGAGGCATGGATTGAGTGGCTACTCAGAGATTGGATGGGGGCATATCAGAGATAAGCTGGTTTTTGTTTTTTTTAAAACACAGTGGGTGGTGAGTTTCTTTCCACTAACCAATTCAAATCCAGACATATTATTGCCAGATGTTGGAGTCATACAACTCAGGAGGCAGGTAGATCCAGCCAACGTCCAGGCCAGCTATCAAGTACTCACCCACACTAATCTTGGTTACCAGCATTTGGACCACCAGCTACAATGTTTTGGCAATTGTATAGATGTTGAAGTGTACTATGGGCTCCATGGTCAAAAGCAACAGGAAGGAGTCGAGTGATTTCACAAACCATCTCAACCAGTAGATCACTGGTGCCGGTCTTAAGCCCAAATCTCAAAGAAATAAATCCTAGTTTATTGAAACTTAAATGATTTTGGAAAGCTTTCAGGATATAAACTAAACCTTCAAAGAAGTGAATTATTTCCCCTAAACGATTCTGCTTCTATATGTGATGACATTCCTTTTAGATTTACAGACTCATTTAAATATTTAGGTATTATTATCACTAAAAATCATAAAGATCTTTATAAAGCTAATTTGGTTCCTTTAGTGGATTTTATGAAGCAATTATTTTGTCGATGGAATCCATTTACACTTTCGTTAGTCGGCTAAATTCATGCACTTAAAATGATGATTTTACCAAAATTTTTATATGTATTTCAAAATATCTCTATTTTTTTAACTAAGATGGTCTGCAATCAGGTTGACTCCATTATTTCATCTTTTGTTTGGAATAATAAAAGACCAAGAATTGGTAAATATCATTTATAAAAATTGAAGAAAAGATGGAGGTCTTGCTTTGCCCAATTTAAGAATGTATTATTGGGCTGTCAATATACGTTATATGTGTTTTTGGTTATATTGGGCTGATAGAGATGAATGACCTCTGTGGGCTGATTTGGAATTGAATGCTGTGAAACAGTTTCACTTAACCTCATTATTAGGAGCTTCTCTGCCTGTACAACTGGCCAAAATTACTAATTTAAATTTATATCCTGTGATTAAGCAGTCATTACGAATTTGGTTCCAGTTTCGTAATTTTTTAAATTTAAAAAAATTTAATCTTTTTAGATTAATTTATCGCAATTATTTATTTAAATCTTCATTAAGTGATCCTACTTTTCTTCTTTGGAGGAATAAAGGGGTTTATTCTTTCATGGATCTGTTCCAAGATGGCCGACTAATGTCTTTTGAGAAATTAGTAACTAAATACTCCCTCTCATATTCACATTTCCTGCAATATCTTCAGGTTAGACACTTCTTACAAAAATACTTAAGTAATTTTCCATATATACAAGATTCTGACCTGTTAGATATTATTTTAAAAATGAATCCTTTAGTGAAGGGTTTTATTGGGAAAATTTGTAATTTATTGTTACAACAGCACAATTATCCTGGTGAGAGAGCTTAACATGACCCTAACAGAAGATTGGTTGTGGATTTTGAAGTTGGTCAATTCTTCTTCGATTTGTGCCTGTCATTCTTTAATTCAATTTAAAATTGTACATCGTTACTATCTGACAAAGATAGACAATCGTTACTATCTGACAAAGACTATCTGTCTAAAATGTTTCCTAATATTGATAGTCAGTGTGACAGATGTAAAACCGAGACAGCCACATTGACACATATGCTTTGGTCGTGTTCTGTATTGAAACATTTTTGGAAGTCTATTTTCTCTACAATTTCTAAAGTTTTGAAAATTAATTTACAACCTAATAAATTGACGGTTTTATTTGGTATAATTCCTCAATATATCCATGGTATTTCTCCATGAGACCAAAATGTAATCGCATTCATTACATTATTGGCCAGAAGGGCTATTTTGTTGAAATGGAAAGATGCTTCTGCTCCCGCTTTGATACAATGGTTTTCTCTGGTGATGTTATGTCTTAGTTTGGAAAAAATCAGAAGTCGAACGTTTGATCCTTGATTCAATTTTGAGAAAAGTTGGGGTTCACTCGCTCGCTACTATCATCTGATTTGAGTTAATTAATATGGTTTCCTTCCGATTTTTCTTTAAGTGGATTTGAGTTGGTGGATTGATGTTTTTCTATGGAAGCTTGTATGATGGGGTTGTGCTCCCAATGGGGTTTTTTTGTTTTTGTTTTTTTTTCCAGTTAGTAAGGATTTTTTTTCCTCTCAAAAAAAAAAATTCTTAACACTTTATTTTTTTTCTTCTTATTACTGATATATTGCTTAGCTTTTTAATCAGTTATTTGCTAATTTAATTCTTTATTGTACATAATGACACATCGACTTAATTTTTTTTGTTAATCTCCAATAATAATTAATAAAAAAGATTTAAAAATGACAGTGAAATCTCAGTTACCAGCATTTGGACCACCAGCTACAATGTTTTGGCAATTGTATAGATGTTGAAGTGTACTATGGGCTCCATGGTCAAAAGCAACAGGAAGGAGTCGAGTGATTTCACAAACTATCTCAACCAGTAGATCACTGGTGCTGGTCTTAAGATCAAATCTCAAAGGGAGAGGTCTCATACCCAGTTACCTCAAAGTAACATCACTTTGTTCTCTCCAGAATCATCACTCACTACCCTCCCCCATCCCTCAAAACAAAACGCAACTTGCTTACCTTGTCTGGCATCTTTATCTTCCTGAATTGCTGAAATCTCGTCAATTTTTGGAACAGATTGCTGGAAGAAGAGGACAAAATTATCTTAGTTCAGCCTGTAAAATATACAGTATGCAATACTTCTCTGCTTAGCACCACTGAAGAAGAACTGTGTCCATTTCTGGTGGAAGCTGGGATCATTACATCCAAAATGCAAGGTGCGTTACATAAAGTGAGCAGGATTAAAGTGGCCCCAAACCACTAAAGATATGTAGTTGTCCAGGGCATCAGACACAATAACACCAATCACTTATTCATGAGGTGGATCCAAGCACCTAGTAAAATTAATTTCACAATTGCTTATGTAACCTGTTTTTCCAAATAAATTGGTGCCTGTTAAATCAGAGGCACAAGGTCCAAGTAAGAAAAAATCTGTTGTTCAAACCTTGTTGTGTACCACAAGTGTTATGTGCCATGCATCCAGTGCCAACGTAACATGTCCACAATTTACTAACCCATTCTAGAATCTACGTCTTTGCAGTGTGAGAGGAAACCAAAGCATCTGCTGAAAGCTCCCACGGTCAAGGGGATAACATATCAATTCCTTACTGACAGCAGCAGGTCCCTGGTGCTGTAAAGTATTGTCCTAATCACTACACTACCAAGCTTTAAACTGAAGGAAACCACAGTACCGTAGAGTTGGTGGCATTAGAAATCAGCAATTGGATCAATTGGCCATTGAAAGTGAAACATTAAATTGCCTTCAACTAATTGTATAAAAGTTTCTTGATGCTGTACAAGTCTTCCCCAACCATTCATGATCCTCTGCACCTTCCACGTTCTCAGTATCTTAAACATCTATTAACTCCAACCACCACGGGTAACAAGTTCTGTATTCTGAAGACATTTAATTTGCCATTTAATCTTGATATATCTGGTTTCTTTCTGCCAGTTCGTTTAATGTATCCCTTTCCTCAAATGATTCAAATAATGCCCTTCCACGCAGCCTCATTTCCAGTCACCCAGCTTTACCCTCCATTTAGAACAATTCTGCTTGCACTATTTTCACAATCTTGTATTTGTAACCCAAAATGGATACCTATCTTTGCACTAAGATAAAAGTTTGTTGGTAACAACTACTTAATTTATGTAGAACATAGAAAACTACAGTACAGTGTAGGACCTTTGGCCCATAATGTTGTGCTGACCTTTTAACCTACTCCCAAGATCAATCTAGTCCTTCTCTCCAACATAGCCCTCATTTTTCAATCATCGACGTGCCTATCTAAGAGTTTCTTAAATACCTCTAAAGTCTTTCTGAACTAGTCCTAATTACCTGCATTTCGCCCTTATGCCTCTGAATCCTTCCTATTCATAGACCTGTCTAAATGACTTTTAAATTTAAACCCACTTCTGCCACTTCCTCTGGCAGCTTATTCCACATAGCCATCACCACCTTTGTGAAAAAAATTGACCCTCTCTCTTTAAGCCTGTGCATTCTAGTTTTCTACTACTCCACCCTGGCAAAATGACTGTGGCCATTTAGCCCTCTGGTGCTCCCTATGACTTGATACACTGTACTTCCATAAGGTCACTCCTTAGCCTCCTATGCTCCCTAGCCCAGGGGTGGCAAACCTCTGGCGTGCATGCTCCAGATGGTTTGTGTAAAAATATTTTGTTGGAATGCTGTATTCAGTAGCTCTCCTCTTTAAACCCCACCATAACTTTCAAATGAATCAGCAAATAGTTTTTTTTAAAACCCGAGAGCAGCAAGATGTTTTCACAGCTAGATAGTTGAGACAACATGTGACTTTGGCTACATGCTTTAGAACATATGACGTGGCGGCGAGGAAGTCCACCCCTCCTACAAATGACCAGGTCTCTCCATGGCTGACATGAGAAGAACCCTGTGCAGGGTCAACCCACAGAAGGCTGCTGGACCAGACAGCATCCCTGGTAGAGAGCTCAGAGGCTGCACAGACCAGCTAGCAGATGTTCTCACTGACATCTTCAACATCTCCCTGAGCAGCGCCAACATTGCAACGTGCTTCAAGGCCGCCACCACCGTCCCCGTGCCGAAGTCTTCAGTGTCCTGCCTAAGTGACTACCGTCCCGTTGCACTTACATCCATCATCATGAAGTGTTTTGAGAGGCTCGTAATGAAGGAAAATCAAGACCCTGCTGCCCCCCTCACTGGACCCCTGCAATTTGCATACCGTACCAACCGCTCAACAGATGACACCATTGCCACCACCCTCCACCAGGCCCTCACCCACCTGGACAAAAAAGACACGTACGTTCGGATGCTGTTCATAGACTTTAGTTCAGCATTCAACACAATCATCCCTCAGAAACTGATTGGAAAGCTGAGCCAACTGGGCCTGAACACCTCCCTCTGCAAATGGATCCTAGACTTCCTGACTGGGAGACCTCAGTCAGACCGGATCGGGAGCAACATCTCCAACACCAACACACTGAGCACGGGGGCTCCCCAGGGTTGTGTGCTCAGTCCACTGCTGTTCACTCTGCTGACCCACGACTGTGCTGCAACACACAGCTCGAACCATATCATCAAGTTCGCCGATGACACGACCGTGGTGGGTCTCATCAGCAAGAACGACGAGTCAGCTTACAGAGAGGAGGTGCAGCGGCTAACGGACTGGTGCAGAACCAACAACCTGTCTCTTAATGTGAACAAAAGAGATGGTTGTTGACTTCAGGAGGGCACAGAGCAACCACTCCCCACTGAACATCAACGGCTTCTCGGTAGAGATCGTAAAGAGCACCAAATTTCTTGGTGTTCACCTGATGGAGAATCTCACCTGGTCCCTCAACACCAGCTCCATAGCAAAGAAAGCCCAGCAGCGTCTCTACTTTTTGCGAAGGCTGAGGAAAGTCAATCTCCCACCCCCCATCCTCATCACATTCTACAGGGGTTGTATTGAGAGCATCTTGAGCAGCTGTATCACTGCCTGGTTTGGAAATTGCACCATCTCAGATCGCAAGACCCTGCAGCGGATAGTGAGGTCAGCTGAGAAGATCATCAGGGTCTCTCCTCCTGCCATCATGGACATTTACATCATGGATAGTTATTAATGAATATGATATAGTTGGGATCACAGAGACATGGCTCCAGGGTGACCAAGGATGGGAGCTCAACATCCAGGGATATTCAATATTCAGGAGGGATAGACAGGAAAGAAAAGGAGGTGGGGTAGCATTGCTGGTTAGAGAGGAGATTAACACAATAGAAAGGAAGGACATTAGCCAGGAGGATGTGGAATCGATATGGGTAGAGCTGCATAACACTAAGGGGCAGAAAACGCTGGTGGGAGTTGTGTACAGGCCACCTAACAGTAGTAGTGAGGTTGGAGATGGCATTAAACAGGAAATTAGAAATGTGTGCAATAAAGGAACAGTAGTTATAATGGGTGACTTCAATCTACATATAGATTGGGTGAACCAAATTGGTAAGGGTGCTGAGGAAGAGGATTTCTTGGAATGTATGTGGGATGGTTTGCTGAACCAACTAGAGAGCAGGCCATTCTAGATTGGGTATTGAGCAATGAGGAAGGGTTAGTTAGTAATCTTGTCGTGCAAGGCCCCTTGGGTAAGAGTGACCATAATATGGTGGAATTCTTCATTAAGATGGAGAGTGGCACAATTAATTCAGAAACAAAGGTTCTGAACTTAAAGAAGGGTAACTTTGAAGGTATGAGACGTGAATTAGCTAAGTTAGACTGGCAAATGATACTTAAAGGGTTGACGGTGGATATGCAATGCAAGCATTTAAAGATCGCACAGATGAACTACAACAATTGTTCATCCCAGTTTGGCAAAAGAATAAACCAGGGAAGGTAGTGCACCCATGGCTGACAAGGGAAATTAGGGATAGTATCAAGTCCAAAGAAGAAACGTATAAATTAGCAAAAAAAAGCGGCACACCTGAGGACTGGGAGAAATTCAGAGACCAGCAGAGGAGGACAAAGGGCTTAATCAGGAAAGGGGAAAAGATTATGAGAGAAAACTGGCAGGGAACATAAAAACTGACTGTAAAAGCTTTTATAGATATGTGAAAAGAAAAAGATTGGTCAAGACAAATGTAGGTCCTTTACAGTCAGAAACAGGTAAATTGATCATAGGGAACAAAGACATGGCAAGACCAATTGAATAACTACTTTGGTTCCGTCTTCACTAAGGAGGACATAAATAATCTTCTGGAAATAGTAAGGGACTGAGGGTCTAGTGAGATGGAGGAACTGAGGGAAATACATGTTAGTAGGGAAGTGGTGTTAGGTAAATTGAAGGGATTAAAGGCAGATAAATCCCCAGGGCCAGATCGTCTGCATCCCAGAGTGCTTAAGGAAGTAGCCCAAGAAATAGTGGATGCATTAGTGATAATTTTTCAAAACTCCTAGATTCTGGATTAGTTCCTCAGGATTGGAGGGTGGCTAATGTAACCCCACTTTTTAAAAAAGGAGGGAGAGAGAAACCAGGGAATTATAGACCGGTTAGTCTGACATCGGTGGTGGGGAAAATGCTAGAGTCGGTTATCAAAGATGTAATAACAGCACATTTGGAAAGAGGTGAAATCATTGGACAAAGTCAGCATGGATTTGTGAAAGGAAAATTATGTCTGACAAATCTTATAGAATTTTTTGAGGATGTAACTAGTAGAGTGGATAGGGGAGAGCCAGTGGATGTGGTATATTTAGATTTTCAAAAGGCTTTTGACGAGGTCCCACACAGGAGATTAGTATGCAAACTTAAAGCACACAGTATTGGGGGTATGGTATTGAGGTGGATAGAGAATTGGTTGGCAGACAGGAAGCAAAGAGTGGGAGTAAACGGGACCTTTTCAGAATGGCAGGCAGTGACTAGAGGGGTACCACAAGGCTCAGCGCTGGGACCCCAGTTGTTTACAATATATATTAATGATTTAGACGAGGGAATTAAATGCAGCAACTCCAAGTTTGCGGATGACACGAAGCAGGGTAGCGATGTTAGCTGTGAGGAGGATGCTAAGAGGATGCAGGGTGACTTGGATAGGTTAGGTGAGTGGGCAAATTCATAGCAGATGCAATTTAGTGTGGGTAAATGTGAGGTTATCCACTTTGGTCGCAAGAACAGGAAAACAGATTATTATCTGAGCTGTGGCCAATTAGGAAAAGGGGAGATGCAACGAGACCTGGGTGTCATTGTATACCAGTCATTGAAGGTGGGCATGCAGGTACAGCAGGTAGTGAAAAAGGCAAATGGTATGTTGGCATTCATTGCAAAAGGATTTGACTACAGGAGCAGGGAGGTTCTACTGCTGTTGTACAAGGCTAGAATATTGTGTGCAGTTTTGGTCCCCTAATCTGAGGAAAGACATTCTTGCCATAGAGGGAGTACAGAGAAGGTTCACCAGATTGATTCCTGGGATGGCAGGACTTTCATATGAAGAAAGACTGGATCGACTAGGCTGATACTCACTGGAATTTAGAAGATTGAGGGGGGATCTTATTGAAACGTATAAAATTCTAAAGGGATTGGACAGGCTAGATGCAGGAAGATTGTTTCCGATGTTGGGGAAGTCCAGAATGAGGGGTCACAGTTTAAGGATAAAGGGGAAGCCTTTTAGGACCGAGATGAGGAAAAACTTCTTCACACAGAGAGTGGTGAATCTGTGGAATTCTCTGCCACAGGAAACAGTTGAGGCCGGTTCATTGGCTATATTTAAGAGGAAGTTAGATATGACCCTTGTGGCTAAAGGGATCGGGGGTATGGAGAGAAAGCAGGTACAGGTTTCTGAGTTGGATGATTAGCCATGATCATACTGAATGGCAGCGCAGGCTCGAAGGGCCGAATGGCCTACTCCTGCACCTATTTTCTATGTTTCTATGTTTACTACATGCTGCATCCGTAAAGAAAACAGCATTATGAATGATCCCATGCACCCCTCATACAATCTCTTCTCCCTCCTGCCGTCTGGGAAAAGGCTTCGAAGCATTCAGGCTCTCACGACCAGACTATGTAACAGTTTCTTCCCCCAAGCTATCAGACTCCTCAATACCCGAAGTCTGGACTGACTTCTTGCCCTACTGTCCTGTTTATTATTTATTGTAATGCCTGCACTGTTTTTGTGCACTCTATGCAGTCCAGTGAAGGTCTGTAGTCTAGTGTAGCTTTCTCTGTTTTTTTTATTACGTAGTTCAGTCTAGTTTTTTGTACTGTGTCATGTAACACCATACTCCTGAAAAACGTTGTCTTATTTTTACTATGCACTGTAACAGCAGTCATGGTTGAAATGACAATAAAAGTTGACTTGACTTTTGAAAACCTTGCAGACCTGGTTGCACATCAATATTCAGACAGTAAATGATTACAATACAGATTCAGAATCAGTTTATTGTCATTTAGAAACCACAAATGCAATGCAGTTAAAAAATGAGACAACGTTCCTCCGGAATGATATCAACAAAAGCACATGACAAAACAGACTACACCAGAAAATCCACATGACATTTGGCAATCCCCAATCCAGAGTCCGGAGAGGCTGCTGCGTATTAATATCGCGCTACCGTTTAGCACGTTCCCTGGAAAGCAGCTCCAATCACACCAGACAAACAAGACCAAAAACTAAAGCTACAAGACCTGCACAAAACCACATAGTTACAACAGTGCAAACAATAGCATAATTGATAAAAAAAAAAGACCATGGGCACAGTAAAAATAGTCCAAAGATGTTAAAAGACTATAAGTTCGAAAGAAACCACCACACAGTTTCCACAAGTCCTCAGGGTCCCGATTGACTCGTCATCCCACGCAGGCGGCAGAAGGGAATACCCCCACTATGTACCTCCACTACACTGCCGGACTCGAGTTCCCTCGTCCATTCATCCCTCTCTGCTAAAGTTTGCTGATGACACCACTGTTGGAGGCCAAATCAAAGATGGTGATGAATTAGCATATAGCAGGGAGTTTGAAAATCTGGCTGAGTGGTGTCATAACAACAACCTCTCACTTAGTGTCAACAAGAAGAAATAATTGACTATAGACTTCAGAAGGAAACCAGATGTCTCTGAGCCAGTCCTCATTGGAAGATCTGTGAAGAGGGCTAGCATCTTTAAAATGTTAACTTTCAGGGTGAGTCGGTATTAAGGCAGGCAAATGTAAAGTTAGCATTTATTTTGAGAGCATTAAAATATAAAAGCCAGGATGTGATGCTGAGGCCATACAAGACATTGGTCAGAGAGACTTGAAATACTGTGAGCAGTTTTGGGGCCCTTGCCCAAAAAATAAGAACAATCGGTGGAGATACATCTCTACCATAGTCAAAGTGCTCTATTAACCTGCAGATCACCATTGAGCAAGGTGTAGCACCTGCCAAACTAGCCCCCATCCCCACCAATCAGCATCACATAAAGCCATGGGAGCACATGAAGCATGGTCCTATGGCAGCTGGTGCATATCACAAGTCCTGGTTAAGTGACCACTGACAACAGGCAGACGGTCTCTGAAGAGTATTGATAATGGCTGGGATCACCTGTCTTACACTGCCAGAAGACGACAATGGCAAACCACTTCAGTAGAAAAATTTGCCAAGAACAATCAAGGTCATGAAAAGACCACCATCACCTACGTCGTAATGATGTAAGAAAGGATGTGCTGGCATTGGAGAGGTTCATGAGAATGATCTGGGGAGTAAAAGGTTAAAGTATCAGGAGTGTTTGATGGCTCTGGGCACAAACTCACTGGAATTTAAAAGTCGGGGGGGGGGGGTCTCATTGAAACCTATTAGGATTATAGTGGGGTAAGTGGAATCACAGAGGCATGAGAGGTATACAGAGGCATGGCTAAAGCTAATTGGAAAAGGACACGAGCAGGGATGAAGGCAGAACAGCCATGCCTGGAGTTTCTGGGAACAATTCAGAAGGCTCAACTGTCAGTGACAAGGGAAGTCAAAGACAGTAAAAAACTAAGGAAGGGCATATAAAATAGCAAAAATTAGTGCTAAGTTAGAGGATTGGAAAGCTTTTAAAAGACAAACAGAAGGTAACTGAATGAGCCACAAGGAAAGGAGAGCTGAAATATAAAGTTAGTCTAGCCATTCCTATAAAAGAGGATACAACGTTTTTTTTCAGATTTATAAAGAGAGGAGCGAGTGGACATCAGACCTCTGGACAATGACCCTGGAGTGGTGATAATGGGGGTATAGAAATGGTAGATGAACTTAGTAAATATTTGGCATCAGCCTTACTAAGGAAAATACTAGCAGTATGTCTGAAATTTGAGTGAGGTCATAGATCAGAATCAAGTGCAGTTGCTATAACTATGGAGAGGATGTTTGGAAGGCAGAAGGAGGTGCTGAAGAGATTGTGGAGGCATTAGTAGTGATCTTTCAAGAATCACTATATTCTGGAATGGACCCAAAGGTTCTGAAGATTGTAAATGCCACTCCGTCCTTTCAGAAGGGAGGGAGATGGAAGGAAGGAATAGGCCCAAGTCAGCAAGGTTTCCTTGCCTGACAAATCTGTTGGAACTCTTTAAGAAATAACAGACAGGATGGACAAAGGAGAATCAATGGATGTTGTTGACTTAGATTTTTGGGAGGCTTTTGAGAAAGTGCCACACATGAGGCAGCTTAACAAGTTAAGAGCCCATGGTTTTACAGGAAAGATTCTAACTTAGATAGAAGATTAGTTGACTAGTGGGAGGCAAAGAGTGGGAATAAAGGGGGTCTTATCTAGTTGACTCTCAGCAAGTTTTGGTGTTGGGACCATTTCTTTTCATGTTATGATTTGGATGATGGAATTGATAGCTGTGCCAGAAAGGTTGTGGATGATATAAAGATAGGTGGAGGGGCAGGTGGTGTTCAGGAAGCAGGGACTCTGAAGGCCTTTGACAGATTGGGAGAATGTGCAAAGTAGCGCCTGATGAACCGCCCATAACCTGATGGATTTTAAATAATAAAAAAGTCATGTTCAATGAAACAGTGTTTATAGTGATCGGTAACTCAATGAGTATTCCTAATATTGGAGAACTAAATTTCAGGAATCCTGTGTGTGCTCCCTGGCCTTGTTATACAGTGTAATCACCCCAACACCCCAAAGGACCTTGCGTGATTCATGAAGCTCACCCCTCACTTTTCTAAACCTCAAAGAACAAACTTCCCGGGATTCTGTTGGTCCTGCTCCACATTTTATTGTTTTGTTTTTTAAAAATTATTTCCACGATATGTCCTTTTTGCACATTGGTTGTTTGTCGGTCTTTCTTGTGTATGGTTCTTCATGTTTACTTTGTGGGTGTCTACAAGATGAATTTTCAAGGTTGTATATGATGTAATATATTTACTTTCACTATTAAACTTAATTCATACAGCCTACTATAAATGGATCCGGATCACGTGACGTCTTCTACTCACATTTAATTGTTTACTTTGACTGTTCTATGAAATTATTTTCCTTCCGCAGCACTTTTCAAATTTCACGATTTCGGCCGTCTGGCGCGTTTCATTGGTGAATGATGCCGTTCTCTGATTGGGCTTTTTCATTTACCAATCACCTAAGGCGATCTACTGCCAATCAAGAGCCGCTCTGCATTAAATCAGGAAGTAGAAACAACGACGGGGGAAAAAAAAATCTTAATTTTTCGAAAATGAGGCAACTGAGGAATGGGAGGGAGTCCGGGTTGAGGGAGGACACCCCGTGCGCAGATAAATGTTGTGTTTTTACCCCCAGGAGAGGAAAAGCGATTTAGACCAAGTTTAAGTCGCTGTCTACGACAGACACCCGGATCGGAAATCCCCCGGACCCACCCCAGCCGGTGCTCAGCCCTTCCACAGACAATCTGAGTGGCTCTGAAAAGAGCCTTTGGGTTTCTAAATTGTCGCTTTGTCTCTTTACTTGCCCTTGGGGTTGGCGGGCGCGCCGCTTTTCTTGGGCAACAACACGGCCTGGATATTGGGCAGCACCCCGCCCTGAGCGATGGTCACCCCTCCCAGCAGCTTGTTGAGCTCCTCGTCGTTGCGGACGGCCAGCTGCAGGTGTCTGGGGATGATGCGGGTCTTCTTGTTGTCCCGGGCCGCGTTACCGGCCAACTCGAGGATTTCAGCCGTCAGGTACTCGAGCACAGCGGCCAGATAGACCGGGGCTCCGGCACCCACCCGCTCAGCATAGTTACCCTTTCTCAGGAGCCTGTGAACACGGCCCACCGGGAACTGCAGTCCGGCCCGGGACGAGCGAGACTTGGGCTTGCTCTTGGCCTTTCCGGTTTTCCCTCGTCCACTCATTTTAGCCGATCTTTTACAAAGAATGAGGAAATGATTCCGCATTCGTCAATTTTATAGCTTCTCGAGGACTGCGGAAGGACACTTACGATTGGTGGGGCAATGCTTTCTCCGATTGGTGATGTGGAATCACCCAATCAGCGAGCTGCCCAATTCTCCAATGATCAGACCGCAGCAAGAGAAGCGCGAAAAATAACTGTCAGTCCCCAAAAGGACATGAAATTTGAACAAGCTCCAAAGTATATTATCAAAGTATGTATACTACATACAGCCTTAAGATTAATCTCCTCAGAGGCAGTCACAAAACAAAAGAAACCCAATAGAATGCATTAAAAATATTCACACCACCCAATGTGCAAAAACAAATAATGCAAACAATAAAAAGTAAACAAATATTACTCAGAACTAATGTTCAAGAAAGTGTGTTCACAGGTATGAAGCCAGTCATGGCTGATCCAGGAGCCTGTTAGTTACAGACCAGTGCCTCAGTTCAGCGCAGAGATAAGTAAACCTCACCAGGCAGCAAGCTGAACACCTCCCTCACCCTGGCCCTGACTGACTGACCTTTTCAGTCGGGCCTGGTGCTTAAATCGGCCAATCGCTGGTTCTCGGACCCGGGCCCTGCAGCACCAAAGGAAATATAAAATTAAATAGCAGACAATTAGAAATTTCTGTGTGAACAATGAACTCCCTGAGTGGTCTGTCACTGCCCCCAGAGAAAGTGAATTAAATCTACCATAACTGCCTTTGGGAATGTGTCCCTCTTTGTGAAACGGTGCTTGGGAGGCTAAAACGTCTGAATGTGGAGAAGTCAGCTAAACCAGATGGACTACACTCAGGGCTCTGAAAGAAGTGGCTGAGAAGTTTGTGGAATCAGCTGTATAGTTCTTTCAAAAATCACTAGATTCTGGAATGGTTCTGTAGGACTGGAAAATTGCAAATGTCACTCCACACTTTCAGAAAGGATGGAAACAGAAGAAAGGAAACTATAGGCCAGTTAGTCTGGTTGGGAAGATGATGCAATCAATCATTAAGGGTGAGGTCTCAGGATATTTGGAGGCACAGGGTAAAATAGGCTGTAGTTAAGGGATTTTCCTCAAGGGGAAATCTTGTCTGACAAATCTGTTGGAATTCTTTAAGAACCAGCAGGCAGGATAGACAAAGGAGAATCTGTGGATGTTGTTTGCTTTGATTTTTGGAAGGCCTTTGACAAGATGCTGCACGTAAGACTGCTTAACAAGATAAAAGTCCATGGTATTACAGGAAAGATTCAAGCATGGATAGAAGATTACCTGACTGGCAGGAGGGAAAGAATAGGAATAAAGGGGGTCTTTTCTGGTTGGCTATCCGTGACTAGTGGTGTCTGCAGGGGTTGGTGTTGGGAACACTTCTCTTCACATTATATATCAATGATTCGGATGATGGAATTGATGGCTGTGTGGACAAGGATGCCGATGATACAAAGGTCAGTGGAGGGGCAGATGGTGTTGAGGAACAGGGAGTCTGCAGAAGGCCGTACACGGATTAGGAGAATGGGGAAATGTCCTAATGGAATACAGAGTCAGGAAGTGTATAGTCATACACATTGTTAGAAGGAACAAAGGCATAAACTATTTTCCAAATGGGGAGGAAATTCAGAAATCAGAGGTACAAAGGCTCTTGGTAGTTCCCATTTAATGTCCCTAAATGTTAACCTGCAGATTGAGTCATTGGTAAGGAAGGCAAATGGAAATGTTAGCATTCATTTTGAGAGCACTAGAATATATAAACAAAGATGCAATGCTAAGACATAATAAGGCATTGGCCAGACCGCACCTGAATAATAAGAGCAGTTCTGGTCTTCTTATCTAAGAAAGTATATGCTGGCACAGCCTTAGAATAGAGGGGCATCCATTCAGAACAGAGATGAGAAAGAATTTCTGCAGCTCGAAGGTGGTGAATCTGTGGAATTCATTTATACAGGTGGCTGTGGAGACTAAGTTCAGACCACAATGCTTTTCTCTTCAGTGAATACAGCTGAGAACTATCCATTTCAGTCCACAGTTTCACTACAGGAAACCTAAAACTGTCTGAGGATTCAAAGTAAGTTCTGTTTGTGTGTCAGGCAACCCTTCCATCTTTCCATATTTTGTAATATATGCAATTGATAACATTTTCTCTCATATAATAGTTGTATTTTTCCTTACAATCTCCTTATAACTTCTCTTTAAGCATTCTTAATTAGCCAAAGGCAACTAAATTCAGGGTTATGAAGTTACAAATAGTTAAATGTTAACACCCTGGTTAAGATTTTTACTGTGAATGCTGTAGGTATTTAGTTTAATATTTCTGAAGAAACAGTGTGTTCTGCTGATAATGTTTGGGTTTCAGTTAAAGGTAAGGGGCCGCGATGTTCAGCTTAGGAATTTTGGGTCAGCCTATCAGGATGGTGGGACTGGCAGAAGGTTCTCGAGAAAGCTGGCTGGACAGCTCGATACTTTAATGTTGCTCTGTCCTGACCCAGTTGCTTCCATTACTGTGGGAAAAAATACTCCTTGTGAGATGGCTGGTTGGGAGACTGCAAGGAGAAAGATGGAAAGAATTTCTGGAGAACCTCATCCATTCACCCTGTTTTCAGAGCCATTTCTGAGAAGGTGTAGGTTCCTCCTAAGCAGGATGTTAGATTATTTAGATTATGAGGACACTCAGTCTTCGTCTATTGTCATTTAGTAATGCATGCATTAAGAAATGATACAATGTTCCTCCAGTATGATATCACAGAAACACAAGACAGACCAAGACTAACTGACAAAGCCCACATAATTATAATGTATAGTTCCAACAGTGCAAAGCAATGCCGTAATCTGATAAAGAGCAGTCCATGGCACGGTTTAAAAGGAAGTCTCAAAGTCCCGACAGCCCATCATCTCACTTCGACCCCGGCACCAGCTACCAAGCAACAGGCAAAGCCGAGGATTCGGGGCCTTCCTCCCGGAGATTTTTCAATTGCACGGTAGCAGCGGCAGCGAAACAGGCATTTCAGAAGTTTCACCAGATGTTCCTCCATGCTTCTCACGTCCGTCCCCATCAAATCAGGATTGTGCACGGCCCCTACTTCACAGATTACAGATATTCATCCTGGAGTGGCCGCTGCTGGATGATGAGCACAAATGAGGAACTGTGGGGTATCTTCAGCCCAAACCCATAATCCTGGGGAAGTAGCTGGCAAGACGGGACACCCCAAATTCCCTGGAATGTCTGATGCCGAGGCCCTCCTGGAGGATACTCTGGAGGATCATGAAGAAGAGTCACGCTTACCTTCTGGGGTGCTGTGAGATCTGAACTGCAGAAACGAGTTTGATGTGGGTTGCTCCAAGAGTACCCGCCACTCCATCCGAGTGATCGAGGACACCCCTTTCAGAGAAAAGTCTCAACACCAGTGGAAGTGGAAGATGACTGGCACCATCTGCTGATCGAGGAGGAGGCTGGCATTATCACTCAATCAAGGAGTCCCTATGAGTCACCCAAAGGGAGGAAAAAAATAAAAGGGACGAATGTGTGTTGATTATCAGACACTGATCCGATGTACGGTCTCTGAGCAATGTACTGTTCCACAGATCAAGGATTTGCTGGCCTGCCTGAATGGTGCAAAATGGTTCAGTGTGCTGGACTTAGGGAGTGGGTATTATCAGATACCCTTGAGTGAAGCTGACAAAGAGAAGACAGCATTCATATGTCCTCTTGGATTCTTTCAATTTGAAAGAATTCCCCAGGACATATCAGCACCCCGGTAACCTTTCAACCTGTCATGGAGTAGACTGTTGGGGATATGAACTTGCTTGAGTCACTGGTGTACTTGGATGATTTCATAGCGTCCGGGTCCACCCCGGAAGAGCACGAGACAAGGCACGAGCACAAGAACGTGCTTGGCCCCCTGAAACCTGAAAGGCTAAAACTCGCTGGACAAGTGCAGCACTGCAAGATGTTACTCAACTACATTGGGTACATAGTCTCACGGGATCGAGTAACCACAGATTCGTCAAAGAAAGAGGTGGTGATCACTTGACCAAGGCCCAAGAAGGTGAATACTCTATGCTCCTTCCTTGGGTTCTATGGATACTACCGGAGATTCGTGAAGGACTACTCCAAAGTAAATCACCTTTTGAATCCGCTTCTGTGTGGGTACCCTCCTTGAAGAAGAAAAGAAGGAGAATGAAAAGGGAAGAAGATAATGTTCATCTTAGCCATGAGGGATTAGGCAGTGTTCTATATCAGGAGCAAGCCAAAGGGTTGACATTACCCAGAGTCTGTCACCCTCTGAATGGAACTACCCTATGTTACAAATTGGAGTTGTGGTGGACAAGTTAAGTGACTATTTTGATGGTGTCAAGTTTGAGGTGAGGACTGACAACAACCCACTCACTTATTTTTTGACCTCAGCAAATTGGCGGCACTGTCAGCTTATAAGTTCAGCCTGCAATATAGGCCGGGGAGCCAGAACATTGATTCTGATGTGTTGTCTTGACATTCGCATGAGGTGCTGAAAATTGATGGAGAATGGGAGAGTTTCCCTGCCTCTGTTGTTCAGGCAATCTTCCGGTTTTCTGCCACGGAGAAACCAGCAGCAAGTCTGTGGCAGGATAGAGCTGTGGATCATTTGGGAGCTTTTGGTTGCTCCATTCCACAAGCTTATTGCAACCTGACCGTCCAAACACAAAGCATTTGCCTGCCTTGAGACCAGTGGAACTGGCAGCCACCCAGTGACCCGAACCCTTGTATGTTTGGACATGTGTTGCAGAAGGTGACATGGCCCAAGTTGAAAAGATGAAACACCTTACTGATGAGAGAATGGAACAAACTGGAGTTGAGGAAACAGTTTTTATACAGGCTAACGCCTCCTTTCAACAGACCTCGGTGTTCGTCGTTGGTTTTGTCTGAGAAGCATTGGAGGATTGTGTTGACGTTACTTCATGATGATTCAGGTCATTTGGGGTTTGACAAGACCTACGGATTGGTTTGAGGTCTGTTCTGTTGGAGCCGAATGAAGCCTGAGGTTGAAGATACTGTAAGTAGTGTATTCTGTGTACTCGGGGGACTCTCTACCTACAAGGATTGCTCCATTATCCCATTTACAGAGTGCGGGGCCACTTGATACAGTGTGTATGGATTTCCTCTCCATCAAGCCCGATTCCAGCAACACTGCCAACGTCTTAGTACTGATCACTACACCAGATATGCTCAAGCCTCCTCACAAAGGATCCACAGTGCCCAAAGTGTTATGAGAAAAGTATTTTGTTCATTATGACCTGCCACAGCAATCAGGGAGGGATTTTGAGAGTAGGCTCATGCGTTAGTTACTGGGCATGCTTGGAGTGGTGAAGTCGAGAACCACACCCTATCATCCTCAGGGTGATCCCAGTTCAACTGGACATTGCTAGGTATGCTGGATATCCACAAGAAGAACAACCGGAATCAGCATATTGGGCATTAGGTCCACTGCTTCAACTGTACACAGAATAAAGCTACTGGATACTCACCATACCATTTGATGATCAGGCGTGATTCAAGATTGCCTGTAGATCTCTGTTCTGGGACTAGTGGTGAAGACTTGACACAGAAGATGTATCTTAAGTATGTGTCTAACATGAGGAAAGAGCTAGCCATATTCTCTGCTAACAAGTAAAATCAAGAAAACAGAAGAGATATGATGAAAAAATTAGATTTTTTCAAATGCTGCCTGGAATCAAAGTTTCAGTTTGGAACATGGGGGTATGAGGGAAGCATAAGTTGGCTGACCACTGGGGGTCTATGCCTTATATGGTGGAGAACCAGATGCCAAATGTGCCAGTTTTTTGGGTGAAGCCAGAAGAGGCGAATGGTCTTGCCAGAATTCTCCATCAGAATCACCTTTTACCTCTAGGATCGGAGGGTCTTGTGACCCATAAGACATAGGAGCAGAATTCGGCCATTCAGCCCATTGAGTCTACTCCACCATTCCATCATGGCTGATCCTGGATCCTACTCAACCCCATACACCTGCCTTATTGCCTTATTCTTTAATGCCCTGACTGATCAGAAAATGATCAAGTTCTGCCTTAAACATACGCACAGACTTGGCCTCATTGCAGTCTGTGGCAGGGCATTCCACAGGTTTACATCTTTCTGGCTGCCTCCTGCGTGTCAGCCACTCCGCTGTCCTTGTCAGTATCTTTCCTGTAATGCCACAGGACTTCATCTTGTTAAGCAACATCATGTCTGGCACCTTATCAAACGCCTTCTGAAAATACAAGTAAATGCCATCCACTGCATCTCCTTTGTCAACCCTGCTTATTACTTCCTCAAAGAACTCTAACAGATTTGTCAGGTCAGATTTCCCTTTACAGAAACCATGCTGACTTTGACTTATTTTAACATTACTCTCTAAGTACCTCAAAATCTCACCATCAATAATAGAGTCCAACACTTTCTCAACCACTGAGGTTAGGCTATCTGGCCTATAATTTCCTTTCTTTTACCTTCCTCCCTTCTTAAAGAGTGGAGTGACATTTGCAATCTTCCAGTCCTCTGGGACCATGCCAGAATCGAGTGATTCTTAAACAATCATGACCAATACATCCATTATCTCTTCAGCAATCTCTCTTAGGGCTCTGGGAGGTAGTCCATCTGGCCCAGGTGACTTATCCACCCTTCGACCTTTGAGCTTGCCTAGCACTTTTCCCTTTGCAATAGCATTGGCACTCTCTGCTGCTCCCTGACACTTACAGACTTCCGGCACACTGCTAGGGTCTTCCACAGTGAAGACAGATGTAAAGTACATACTACATTCTTCTGCCATTTCTTTGTCCCCCATTACTACCTCACCAGCATCATTTTCCAGTGGTCCAATATCAACTCTAACTTTACTTTTACTCTCTATAGAACTGTAAAAAACTTTGGTATCCTGCTTTATGTTATTGGCTAGTCTACCCTCATATTTCATCTTTTCCCTTCTTATAGCTTTTTCAGTCACCTTTTGTTGGACTTTAAAAGCTTCCCAACCATCCAACATCCCACTCACTTTTGCTATCTTATATGCCCTTCCGTTGACTTTTATGCAGTCCTTAACTTCCTTTGTCAGCCACAGTTGCCTACCCCTGCCATTTGAAAACTTCTTCCTCTGTGGGACAGATCTATCCTGCACCTTGTAAACTGTTCCCAGAAACTTCAGCCATCTCCACTCTGCCATCATCCCCACCAGTATCCCCCTCCAATCCACCTGGGCAAGCTCGTCTCTCAGGCCTCTGATACTGATACATCTGGCTTATTCTTCCTCTTGAATTGCAGTATGAATTCAATCATATTATGATCACTGGCTCCTAAGGGTTCCTTTACGTTAAGCTCCCTAAAAAGATCTGGACTATTAAATAACACCCAATCTAAGATAGCTCTTCCCCAAGGAGGCTCAAGCACAAGCTGCTCTAGAAAGCCATCTTATAGGCATTCAACAAATTCCCTCTCTTGGGATCCGATACCAATCTGATTTTACCAATCCCCTGGCATATAGAACTTCCCCAATACAATTGTGTCAATACCCTTATTACATGCCTTTTCCAGCTCACTTTGCAATCTTAACCCCACTATTAGCTACCATATAATTCCCATAATGGTTTCTTTACCCTTGCAATTCCTTGACTCCACCCAGGAAATTCAACTTTCTCTGACTGTATGTCTCCTCTTTCAAGAGATGTCAATCCATCAGTTACCAACAGAGCCTTTGCCTCCCTGCCTATCCTTTCTATACAAAGTATATCCTTCGATGTTCAGCTCCCAACTATAGCCTTCTTTCAACCATTTCTCAGCGATGCCCAGAACGTCATACCGACCGATCTCTAATTGCGCCACGAGTTCATCCACCTTGCTCCAATTCATCAGCCATGCATTTATCTGCCACCTTATTCTATTCCTAAGCTCACTGTCACATGGCTCAGGCAGCAATCCCGAGATTTCTACCCTTGATGTCCTGTTTCTCAGTTTCCTTCCTAACTTCCTATATCCTTCTAACGAGGAGCTCCTCCCTTTTTCTACCTAAATGTACCATAACTTCTGGCTGCTCACCATCCCTTTTCAGGATACAGTGGACACATCCAAAAGCAACTTGAACACTGTGTTAAGTACCCCGTAACGGGTTAAAAAGGACCAGCAGAAATGGACACACCTGGAGTCTGAGTCTTCTATTATGAACTCTATTTTATTAGTAACTACGTGATAAAGTAATATAAAAAAAGATAAGGCTAACAGGTTAGCAGAGTAAATGCATATATAAGTGAGTAAATAAAGTTCCCAAGCTTTTCCCAGCTCAGGTGGTAAATGATACAGTCTTACGCTGGTATAGGTATGAAGTCAGTTCAGTTCTGGATATTGAATTGAGTAGGTTGAAGAGAGAGAGGGAGATGTTTTGTCTTCCCAGTGCTGATGCCGTCGAATCTTCCACATCGTCCTCCTGCTCCCGAAACTAATTAAAGTTACCGACTGTGACCACACAAAGAGGATGCCGTTTTCACATGGTACAGCTATCAACCCAGGCAAGGGTTAAACACACCAATAGCTTTCCACCGGTCACCCCTTTGTCCACACTGTGAGACCTTCAGGGCACACAAAGCTCAACCAGTGTCAGTGTCTCTGGTGTGTCTGCTTACAAAGCCAGTTGACCTTGTATGTATTCCACAACAGCTGAACACCAGCTGTCCATCATATAGCTCCGCCTTGCTGTATCCAAGCAACATACAGGCTTTCGTTTCTCTCTCTCTCTCTCTCTCTCTCTCTCTCTCTCTCTTTTTAAAGGAACAGTCCATATTTAATAATCCTTCAGATCTCGCCACAACTGGCACCTGGAAGGAAAACTATCATCTGTGTTTCCTTTTAGCGTCCATGGAATAGCCTATCTGTCTCTGACTAGAGTCCCCTATTACTGCTGCCATCCTCTTCAGTTCCCTACCCTTCTGAGTTACAGGGCCACATTCAATGCCAGAGGGAAGGCCACTGTTGCTTCCCCCAGGTAGGTTGTTCCCAACAAAGTACTCAAAATGGTAGTCATCACTACCTCCTCCCATAGCTGCTGTCCGGCCTGCTGAGTTCTGCCAGCATTTTGTGTTTTTAAAATGGAATACTTGTTGTTGAGGGGGTTGACCACATGGTTTCTCTCCACTATCTGATGTTCCCCCTTTCCTCTCCTGACAGTCACTCATTTATCCATCTACTGTAGCTCCTGTCTATCACTGCTTCACTTTCCCAAACAAGCCGAAGGTCATTGAGCTGCAGCTCCAGTTCCTGAACATGGTCTCAAAGGCCATTTCAGAGACTTGGATGGCTCAGGGTCAGGAATAGCTACTTCAAGTGCCAGGCTTTAGATGTTGATCAGAGACAGAGTCACGGCTGCAGAAAAGGAGGAAGTCATGGAGGGGTTGTCTACGGAGTCTCTGTGGGTGGAAGTTAGAAACAGGAAGGGGTCAATAACTCTACTGGGTGTTTTTTATAGACCATCCAATAGTAACAGGGGCATTGAAGAGCAGATAGGGAGACAGATTCTTAAAAGGAGAAATAATAACAGGGTTGTTGTGGTGGGAGATTTTAATTTCCCAAATATTGATTGGCATCTCCCTAGAGTGAGGGGTTTAGGTGGGGTGGAGTTTGTTAGGTGTGTTCAGGAAGGTTTCTTGACACAATATGTAGATAAGCCTACAAGAGGAGAAGCTGTATTTGATCTGGTATTGGGAAATGAATCTGGTCAGATGTCAGGTCTCCCAGTGGGAGAGCATTTTGGAGATAGTGATCACAATTCTATATCTTTACCATAGCATCGGAGAGGGATAGGAACAGACAAGTTAGGAAAGCGTTTAATTGGAGTAAGGGGAAATATGAGGCTATCAAGCAGGAACTTGAAAGCATAAGTTGGAAACAGATGTTCTCAAGGAAACGAACGGAAAAAATGTGGCTAATGTTCAGGGGATATTTGCGTGGGGTTCTGAGAAGGTACGTTCCAATGAGACAGGGAAAGGATGATAGGGTACGAGATCCATGGTGCACAAAGGCTGTTGTAAATCTAGTCAAGAAGAAAAGAAGAGCTTACGAAAGGTTCAAAAAGCTAGGTAATGATAGAGATCTAGAAGATTATAAGGCTAGTAGGGAGGAGCTTAAGAATGAAATTAGGAGAGCCAGAAGGGGCCATGAGAATGCCTTGGCGGACAGGATTAAGGAAAATGCTAAGGCATTCTACAAGTATGTGAAGAGCAAGAGGATAAGATGTGAGAGAATAGGAATAGGAATGTGACAGTGGAAAAGTGTGTTTGGAACTTTAAGGTTGAATATCGTGTACAGATTTTGATAATATATTTACTTTCACCATTAAACTTAATTCATACAGCCTCTATTATAAATGGATCAGGATCGCGTGATGGCTTCTACTCACTCACATTTAATTATTTACTTTGACTGTTCTATGAAATTATTTTCCTTTTCACATTTCACGATTTCGCGGTTGGTTCTGGTGCTTTTCCTCTTGGCACCTGTTCATTGGTGAAAGAGGCCGTTCTCTGATTGGGAATGCTCATTTACCAATCAGATTAGGCGATTTACTGCCAATCAAGAGCCGCCTGCACAAAGTCAGGAAGTAGAGACGCGGTAAGAAACACATTTTTTCAGATACCTTAAAATTAGAGATTTCTTACGTTTCCAATTAACTACTTTTCCGAAAGGTCCTGATAAAAATTTACTGGACGATCTTTTAAATTTAAAACCTTTTGTTAGTGGTTCTATTACCGGTTTCTATAACTTGTTGATTGATTCTAGACAAGACTTTTTAGATAAAATAAAAAAAGCTTGGGAGGATGACCTGAATTGTCAGGAATTCTGATGATAGATGGAATAAAATTCTTAAGCGGGTTAATAAATCATCTTTCTGTGCTCGTCATTCTCTTCTACGATTTAAAGTGATTCGTAGAGCTTACATTTCTAAACAGAAGCTGTCCAGTTTTTACCCGAATGTTTCTCCACTTTGTAATAAATGCAACTCTGCTGATGCCTCTTTAATTCATATGTTTAGGTTTTGCCCTAAAATTGAAAAGTTTTAGCGGGAAGTATTTCATACCTTTTCTCAACTTTTTAGGGTCCAATTTGACCCAAATCCCCTAACTGCCTTGTTTGGTATTATTGCAAATGAAGATATAACTTTAAATACTCCTAACCTACAGGTTTTAGTTTTTACCTCTCTTTTAGCAAGAAGAGCAATCTTGTTTAAATGGAAGGAGTCTACCCCTCCTACACATCTTCAATGACTACGTGATATTATGTCTTAATTAAATTTAGAAAAGATCTGCTGCTCAGTCTTAAATTCAAAACAATCTTTTTATGATATCTGGGGACCTTTCCTAAAGTACTTTTCCAATTTATGAAGTTTAACAGTGCACAGACTTTATGTATATAAACATAAAAGATCATTCGCTTCTCTTCTTAAGCGAATTTTTTTTTCCCTAATTATCCATTATCATCCATCAGCTTTTTTGTTTGGTAGTTGGTTGGGGGTTGATTTTTTTCATGTAAACAATTTCTTTTATGATATGACCAATCTTTAAATTTTTGATTATAGAGTGGTATACCTTCTTTATGTGTTGTGCTTTAACATTTTGATCAAATTTAATTACAATATATGAATGTACACAATTTATGTTGAGATGTATCTATGTGTTGCACTCTGTAAATCTTGTTCTTTTTCTGAATAAAAATATTGTAAAAAGGAAGTAGAGACGACGGCGAAAATCTCAATTTTCAGTAAAATGAAACTCTCCGGGAATGGGAGGGAGTACGCTCTGTGCACAGATAAATGTAGATTATTTTAGGGGGTAAAAAAACGATGTAGACCAAGAGTTTAAGTTGCTTGGTGTGTACGACAGACACCCGGATCGGAAATCCCCGGACCCACCCCAGCCGGTGCTCAGCCCTTCCACAGACAATCTGAGTGGCTCTGAAAAGAGCCTTTGGGTTTCTAAATTGTCGCTTTATCTCTTTACTTGCCCTTGGGGTTGGCGGGCGCGCCGCTTTTCTTGGGCAACAACACGGCCTGGATATTGGGCAGCACCCCGCCCTGAGCGATGGTCACCCCTCCCAGCAGCTTGTTGAGCTCCTCGTCGTTGCGGACGGCCAGCTGCAGGTGTCTGGGGATGATGCGGGTCTTCTTGTTGTCCCGGGCCGCGTTACCGGCCAACTCGAGGATTTCAGCCGTCAGGTACTCGAGCACAGCGGCCAGATAGACCGGGGCTCCGGCACCCACCCGCTCAGCATAGTTACCCTTTCTCAGGAGCCTGTGAACACGGCCCACCGGGAACTGCAGTCCGGCCCGGGACGAGCGAGACTTGGGCTTGCTCTTGGCCTTTCCGGTTTTTCCTCGTCCACTCATTTTAGCCGATCTTTCACAAAGAATGAGGAAAAGATTCCGCATTCACAATTTTATAGCTTCTCGAGGACTGCGGAAGGACACTTATGATTGGTGGGGCAATGCTTTCTCCGATTGGTGATCTGGAATAACCCAATCAGCGAGCTGTCTGATTCTCCAGTGAGCAGACAGTAGCAAAAGAAGCGCGAAAAATAACTGTCACTCCCCAACAGGACATGAAATTTGAACAAACATCAAAGTATATTTATTATCAATGTACGTATACTATATATAACCTTGAGATTCATCCCATTAAAGCCAGTCACAAAACAAAGAAACGTAATAGAACCCCTTACAAAGACTGTAAATTAGAGGTAAGAGTAGAAGGGGAGTTGCATTTTTGATTGGGGAGAACATCAGGACACTACTTAGAGAGGATATTCTTTTGGGATCGTCCAGTGAGACGATATGGGTGGAACTTAGACATCAGATTAAACAGTGGTCATTGAACAGTGAACAACTGAGGTCAAGACCCAATCGCAGGGATACTCCAAAAGTTACCTCCTTCCAGTCTGAAATCAACCCACTGATTCCAGTTTGTCATCCTCGAACGAGAAAGCCTAATCACCTACTCTTGAGGGTCACAATAATCAGGAAGTCTTCAGAAGCAGCCGTGTAAATACAATGTGTTCTTAGTAAGTCTGTGGGACAGACACAGAATGTGAAGCTATACTAGTGGAGAGAGACAGACTGAGCCAAGTCACCGATTGAAGAAGGACAGAAGTGACCCATTCCGATACAGACAGGGAGGCAGAGAATTTGATGTTGTGTCCAGATGCCTGGACTGTGTCCAGTTCGAAGATAAAGTATTGTTCCTTCAAATTGTGATGAGCCTCACTAACAGTGATATCAGAGGTCACCATAGAGACTAAGATAATCTCAGCTGAAATGTTGTTTTTCTCACATTGACGCCTTTTGTAGACATTTTACAAGGTATAAAAGGCAAGTGATTTGTTTATGGGAATCTCAAACAAATCTGCTGTGTCTGTCTGTTCAACAGCATTTTGAATGCCTCCGATCCCTGAATGTGGAGAAGACGTTTGGATGACTGCACACCAATCATAGCATGGAGAACCCAAATACTTGTGCGTGTCTGTGAGTTCACAACAAGTAAATGCCACAAAGCGAATTACTCAACCATCATACCTGCTAAAACACCAGCAACTTCACATCGGGGAAGAAGATCAAATAAGCTGTGTATTTCTGACACCTCCCTCCCCTTTCTCAAGCAGCATCTTTATATACCTACCAATTTGTGTGGTAATCTTGATTACACCTCTTCCCATTCTATCTCCTGTAAAAATACTATTCCCTTTTCTCAGTTCCCTTGCCTCCTCCGAATCAGTTCCCAGGATATAGAATTGATTTCAAGGCTATCAGAGATGTCCTCTTTCTTCAAAGAATGAGGGTTCTCTCCCTTCTATTGATGCTGCCCTTACTTGCATCTCCTCCATTTCCCAAACATCCATGCTCACCCCATCTTCCCACTGCCTTAAGTGACAGAGTTCCTCTTGCCCTCACCTACCATCTCATGAGCCTACCCTTTGAACACATCATCCTCAGCAGTTTCAGCCATTTCCAAAGTGATCCTACCACTAAATATATCTTTATTCCCCGCCCCACTTTCCATAGGTATCTCTCCTTCATTGATTTCCTTCCATTCATCCCTGGCCACCACTCTCCCTCCTGGCACTTATCCCTGCAAATGTCCAAAGTTCAGAGATGACCATTCACCTCCTCCCTGACCTCAGTTCAGGGCCCCAAACATATGAGGTAACAATTCACCTGTGAACCAGCTGGGGTTGTCTACTGTACCCAGTGCTCCTGGTGCAGACTCCTCTACACTGGTGGGGCTCGTCATAAATTAGGTGACAATTCATAACGCCCATTCACAGAATGCTCCATCTGCAAAAAGCAGAGTTTCCAGTGGCCAAATATTTTAATTCCCATTTCCACACATCAGTATATGTCATCCTTTTGTGCAAAGATGAGGCCACCCTTGGGGTGGAGAAGCAACAGCTTATATTTCAGCTTGGTAGCCTCCAAATTGATGGCATGAATATTGATTTCTCCATCCAATAAAAAATATTGTTCTGTCCCCATCCTCCCTTTTTCTATTTCCTACTCTGGCCTTTTAGCATCTTTTCACCTGCCTTACACTTCCCCCTGGCTCCCTTCCCCCTTCCTTTTCTCCTATGGTCCACTCTTCTCTCCTATCAGATTCCTTACCTTTCCCACACACCTGCTTCACCTATCACCTTCCAACTAGCCCCCTTCTCCTCCTACCATCTTTTCATTCTGGCATCTTCCCCCTTTCTTCTCGGTCCTCAAGAAGGATCTTGGCTCCAAATATGAATCGTTTATTTTTTTCCATAGACACAGCTTGGCCTACTGAGTTCCTCCAGCATTTTGTGTGTATTGTTTCAGATTTCCAGTGTCTGCAGACTTCCTTGTGTTGATTTGTGTTAAATTTTTAACCACCATGGTGACTGAATCCAGTTTCAAATTCATGAGGGATTGTTAATATCAGATTTTGCAGATATTGTGGCTGCTCATCACACCCAGAACAGACCCCTGATCACTGGGCATTGGAACCCTTTGTTCTGCTGTTGCTGGCCTTAAGATAGACTGGAGTTTAACATTGTGGATCTGTGCTATTTCAAATTCAAGTGCTTAATGTCTCTACCACAGGCCCAACATACAGCAGAGAGGCCACTTCCTCCAACTGGTCCCTGCCCGTGTACCCGTTCCACATCTGCCCTTTTAAATTCATCCCTGCTGCTCACCTCTCACTCTCCCTGTGATGAGAGGTTAGAACTTGTCACCACTCTGTGAGTGAAGAAATTTCCTCTGAATCTTCTGCATGACTTTCTGCAGACTGAAAAAGATGATGAGCTCACTGTAGAATTCTTCTGAATTTCCATGATTACAGACTCAGCTATCAAATGCTCTTCATAAGCTTTTCAATTCTGCAGTCATTTTTGTGAACCTCCTTTGAACCCTCTCCGATGTCAGCATATCCGTTCTGAGATAAGGGGCCCAAAACCGCTCACTTCAAGTGAGGCCTCACCAGTACCACACTAAGACACGACATTACATCCTTGTTTTTATATTCCAGTCCTCTCTAAATGAATACTAACATCACATTTCCCTTCCCCACAGCCAGCTCAACCACAAATTAAACTTCAGGGGAACCCAGCACAAGAACTCCCAAGTCTCTTTGCACCTCAAATGTTTGAATTTTCTCACCATTTAGACCATTATCTATGTCTTCATTTATTTTACCAAAGTGCATGGCCATGCACTTTCCAACATTGTGTTCTATCTGCACGTCTTTGCCCATTCTCCTAACCTGTCCAAGTCCTTCTGTAGCCTCTCTGCTCCTCAACACTAACTGCCTCTCTCCCTATCATCCACAAACTTGTCTACAAAGTCATCCCCCAAGTCATTGACATATAATGTAAAAAGATGCGATCCCAACACAGAACCCTATGTAGCACTATTAGTAACCTGCTGCCATTTAGAAAGACTCCCTTTCTTCCCACTCTTTGCCTGCTGCCAATCAGCCAATACTCGATCCACGCTGGTACCTTTCCTGTAATACCATGGCTCTTAACTTGTTAAACAACCTCATGTGTGGTGCATTGTCAAAAGGCCTTCTGAAATCCAAGTACACAACATCAGCTGATTCTCCTTTGTCTACACAGCTTGTTATTTCCTCAAAGAATTGAACAAATTTCCCTCAAGGAAACCATGTTGACTTCAGCTTATTTTATCATGTACTTTCAAGTACCCTGAAAGCACATCCTTAACAATCAGCTCCCTAACCACTGAGCTCAGACTAATTGTCCTATAATTTACTTTGTTCTACCTCCCCTCTTTCTTGAAGATTGGAGTGACTTTGCAATTTTCCATTCCTCCGGAACCATGCTGGAATCCTCTACGCTGTCTCTCTCCGCACTGAAGGTCAATCTGTCCCCTACCTTTCCCATCTCTTTCAGCGCCTTAACTCTTTAATGTGCGATTACATTTCAAAGAAACTGGTAAACGAGGTCGGTAATTATTGGAACTGTTCTGAACACAGTCTGGGCGGTACTGTATCGGGTCACGAAGAGCACGGTTGTTACATTAAGGGTCTGGAGATTAAATTCCCATTCTTTTATGGTGTGCGCAATAACCCAATCAGAAAGCGGCTTCATTCGCCAATGAACAAAGAGCAACTAGAAAAGCGCCGAAACCTGTTTCCCGGATGGGCTGAAATTTGAAAAGCCCGCCGAAAGAGTTTTTGAACCGTTGACTGCAAGAATATGCATTGGCTCATTAATTCGATGAAGATTTATTTCACTGCAACAGCCCAAACGTTATTTAACTCTGTATATTCAATGTTTCTGGACATTTAGGTTCCAAAAACCGATCCATAGTTTATTTTCGCGGTCGGCCGGTGTACTGGCCATTTTAAACTGCGGTTTAAGGCGAGTTTGCAGCGTGAAAGAACGGGGATTCCTGCGTCTGCAGACGGTTGTGTCCCCGACTGGAAATGAGTGGGAAATTGCATCTATTAAAGTACATTCCCCATAACAGCAAAAACTGGAAACCTTCCCTGCAATACACGGCAAGAGACTCCCTGACGGCGAGGGAGTTTACCTCTGGTGTCCGCGCTGCCGTCAACCCAACGGCACCGAACTGCTCACTCTGTGTTGATCGGTTCGGGCCGTGTTAGTTTGTAGAAACCGGGATGAATTATTTACACAACACACACACAGGAGAAGGTCAGAGGGACACGGCGTGCAGTTAACACAAAAGTTGAGTGAATAGGAAATGACAGCCCTTTCCACTGCTGAGTTAATGGCTCTGAAAAGAGCCTTTTGTTGTGCTTGGTGCCGAGGCCGGATTCAGGCGCGCTCCCCACGGATGCGGCGGGCCAGCTGGATGTCCTTGGGCATGATGGTGACTCGCTTGGCGTGGATGGCGCACAGGTTGGTGTCCTCGAAGAGCCCCACCAGGTAAGCTTCACTGGCCTCCTGCAGGGCCATGACGGCCGAGCTCTGGAAGCGCAGGTCGGTCTTGAAGTCCTGAGCGATCTCCCGCACCAGGCGCTGGAAGGGCAGTTTGCGGATGAGCAGCTCGGTGGATTTCTGGTAGCGCCGGATCTCCCTCAGAGCCACGGTGCCGGGCCGGTAGCGATGGGGCTTCTTCACTCCGCCCGTGGCTGGAGCGCTTTTCCGCGCCGCTTTGGTGGCCAGTTGTTTGCGGGGAGCTTTCCCTCCGGTCGATTTGCGCGCCGTTTGCTTGGTCCGGGCCATTCTCTTTCAGCAGTCCGAGTACTGGGATTGGAATGTCGAGTCTACGTTCGGGACTGGTTTTTAAAGGGTTGATAAAGGCCGCCCATATCCCTCTAATTGGTTGTAAGGGAAATGTCCATTACAAGATCCCAGCGTTGCGATTGGCTGTGTTTTCCTTCGTAGGTTTGAAGTTCGCGGGGGAGGGGAGGAAGTGGTGGGGAATGTTACCTGTGACCAAATATGGAAACTGGTGAAAAGGGCAGAATTCAGCCAATCAGACTGCAGTGAGTGCAGTTCAATTTCAAATTGCCGCCAATTTCAAGAGCAACCAGGTTTCTTATAATAAATAGAATCATCAATTATCAGATTTCACCTTCATTTAAATCACAAACGAGAAAATCTGCAGATGCCGGAAAGTCAAGTAACACGCACATACTGAATGCAGAGCGAACAAGAGGAAATCTGCAGATGCTGGAAATTCAAACAACATACAAAATGCTGGTGGAACACGGCAGACCAGGCAGTATCTATAGAGAGATGCGATGTCGACGTTTCGGGCCGAGACCCTTTGACAGGCCCCAAGAGTGGACATCGCTTCTCCCTGTAGATGCTGCCTAGCTTGCTGTGTTCTATCAGCATTTTGTGTGTGTTGTTACTAAATGCAGGTCAGGAAAAGAGTACAGTCGACATTTCGGGCCTGGAAAAAATGTGGAGTTAGAAAGTGGGAGAGAGGAGGAAGAACTACAAGATGTGAAATCTGGAGGGGAAAAATAGAGAGCTGGGAAGTTGATGGATTAAAGAGATACAGGGCTGGAGAAGGATGGGATTGGATAGAAGGACAGAAGGCCGTGGAATAAGGGAAGGGGAAGGATGGGCAGCTTACAAGGAGATAAAGTGAGAGAGGGAAATGGGAATGGGGAGTGATGAAAAGAGGCGGGAAGTTTGAGAAATCGATGTTCATGCCATCAACTTGGTGGCTATCTAGACCCCTGCCTCTAGCCAAGCCTCTAGACCCCAGCCTCTAGCCAAGCCTCAAGACCCCAGCCTCTAGCCAAGCCTCAAGACCCCAGCCTCTAGCCAAGCTTCTAGACCCCTTCCTCTAGCCAAGCCTCAAGCAAGCCTCTAGACCCCTTCCTCTAGCCAAGCCTCAAGACCTCAGCCTCTAGCCAAGCCTCAAGACCCCAGCCTCTAGCCAAGCCTCAAGACCCCAGCCTCTAGCCAAGCCTCAAGCAAGCCTCTAGACCCCGGCCTCTAGCCAAGCCTCTAGCCAAGCTTCTAGACCCCTTCCTCTAGCCAAGCCTCAAGACCTCAGCCTCTAGCCAAGCCTCAAGCAAGCCTCTAGACCCCGGCCTCTAGCCAAGCCTCTAGGCCCCTTCCTCTAGCCAAGCCTCAAGATCATCTCTGAACTCCACGGTCTCCACACTTTGTCCTGTCCTTTAGCTTGTCCTGTCCTGCCCCCAGCACTTCAGTGCCTGCGTCCTGTATTTGGGTCCAGTCTCACGTCCCCCTATGACAAACATATCTTTAACTCCCCTCCTCTGCTTTCCACAGGGATTGCTCCTGCCACTATTCCCTTGTCCATTCTTTCTTCCCACCAATTTCCCTCCCGGCACTTATCCCTGCAAGCAGCCTAAACAACCTGCCATACACCTCCCTGTCACTTCAATTCAGGGCCACAGGCAGTCCTTCCAGGTGAGGCAACACTTCACCTGTGAATCTGTTCAGGTCATCTATTGTGTCTGGTACTCCCGATGTGGCCTCCTCTATATTGCTGAGACCCATCATAAATTGGGGGACCACTTCCACATCATCCACCACAAGCAGGATTTCCCGGAGGCCAAACACTTCAACTCTGATTCGCATTCCTGTACCACCATGTCAGTCCATGGCCACCTCTTGTGCCAAAATGAGGCCACCACCAGGGTGAAGGAGCAACACTTTATATTCTGAGTAACCTCCAACCTGATGGCATGTATATCGATTTCTCCTTCTGGTAAACAAATTCTTCTCCTTCCTTCCTCTCTTTCCCACTCTGACCTTTTACCTTTTCTCACCTGCCTATTACTTTCCCTCCCCCTTCCCTTTCTGCTGTGGTACCCTCTCCTCTCCTATCAGATTCCTTCTTCTCCGGCCTTTGACCTTTGACACCCGCCTGGCTTCATCTTTCACCTTCCAGCTAGCCTCCTTTCCCTGCTCCAACCTTTTCATTATGAAATCTTCCCCCTTCCTTCTCAGTCCTGAAGAAGGCATCTCAGCCCGAAACACTGTCTATTCACTTCCAAAGATGCTGCCTGATCTGTTGAGTTCCTCCAGCATGTTGTGTGTTTTGCTCTGGATTTCTAGCATCTGCAGAATTTCTTCTGTTTAACAGAAATAACCTTCTGCACTAAAAGCTACCTTCCCTTGTTGTACCACTCCAAGCTTATCTGTTTAAGCTAGATTTTTCCAACGTGTGATCCCTTTCAATTGAGCTGATGTTAGAAATGGTTTTATTTCCTCTATCATCCTTGACTTTAAGTTCTGAACTGAGAGCTGGTGAAAGCCAAATGTGTACAGTCAGTTATCGGAACGCTGTCCCTTGACTGTGACAGTTTCAGCAAACCAAGGCTTAGTGGATGAGGTAGTGGACTTGCCACTGTGTTCAAAGAACATTTTAGGTGCAATCTACAGCCTGTCAAAATTTTTTCAAGTTTTGAAGTATAATATGTTTAAAATTTGTGGGAAAGATCCTTTCAGATACAGAGGTAAAATTTATTACTCTCCTAAATCCAATGCCTGTTTTCTCTCTGATTTCTCAGAATTCTTTTCTTCTATTATATTGAACCAGGGCAGGATTGTCATCACTGGTGATTTCAATATTCATATTAATGATCTCTTAAATGTGAACTTTATGAATTAATGAGCGTACAAGACAGCCTGGATCTTACCCAGCATGTTACTGAGCCCACCCACTGCCTTGGTAATACTCTTGATTCAGTAACAACAAAAGGGTTAAATATTATTAATGTCTCTCTGTCTGATACCACTATCTCTGATCATTTTTGTGTGGTTTTTGATACTTTGCTGCCTGGAACAAATACCTCAAAAGAATTTACAGTTAAAAAATTGTTTCTTGGTGCTGCAACATTATTTAAATTTTATTAAGCTGCCTCATTTATCTGGACCATGTCACCTCAGCTGCTCAGCAAATGAAATGGTTGATTCTTTCAACAATAACTTGGCATTTAGATAACTTAACATTTAGATGAAGGCATTGAGAATAACATCAGCAAGTTTGCTGATGATACTAAGCTGGGTGGCAGTGTGACATGTGATGAGGATGTTAGGAGAATTCAGGGTTACTTGGATAGGCTGAGTGAGTGGGCAGATACTTGGCAGATGACGTTTAATGTGAATAAGTGTGAGGTTATCCACTTTGGGAGTAAGAACAGGAAGGCAGATTATTATCTGAATGGTGTAGAGTTAGGTAAGGGAGAAATACAAAGAGATCTAGGAGTCCTTGTTCATCAGTCACTGAAGGTGAATGAGCAAGTGCAGCAGGCAGTGAAGAAGGCTAATGGAATGTTGGCCTTTATTACAAAGGGAATTGAGTATGAGAGCAAGGAAATCCTCTTCCATTTGTACAGGGCCCAGGTGAGACCACACCTGGAGTATTGTGTACAGTTTTGGTCTCCAGGGTTAAGGAAGGACATCCTGGCTGTAGAGGAAGTGCAGCGTAGATTCACGAGGCTAATTCCTGGGATGTCCGGACTGTCTTATGCAGAGAGGTTAGAGAGACTGGGCTTGTACACGCTGGAATTAAGGAGATTGAGAGTGGATCTGATTGCAACATATAAGATTATTAAGGGGTTGGACAAGATAGAGGCAGGAAATATGTTCCAGATGCTGGGAGAGTCCAATACCAGAGGGCATGGTTTGAGAATTAGGTCATTTAGGACAGAGTTAAGGAAAAACTTCTCCTCCCAGAGAGTTGTGGGGGTCTGGAATGCACTGCCTCAGAAGGCAGTGGAGGCCAATTCTCTGGATGCTGCCACCCAGCTTAGTATCATCAGCAAACTTGCTGATGTTATTCTCAATGCCTTCATCTAAATCGTTGACGTAAATTGTAAACAGCTGCCGTCCCAATACTGAGCCCTGTGGCACCCCACTAGTCACCACCAGCCATTCCGAGAAACACCCACTCATCGCTACCCTTTGCTTTCTATCTGCCAACCAGTTTTCTATCCATGTCAATACCCACCAATCTCCTATGTGGGACCTTATCAAATGCCTTCTGAAAATTGAGGTACACTACATCCACTGGATCTCCCTCGTCTAACTTTCTGGTTACATCCTCGAAAAACTCCAATAGATTAGTCAAACATGATTTACCCTTGGTAAATCCATGCTGGCTCAGCCAATCCTATCACTGCTATCTAGATATGCCACAATTTCATTTTTAATAATGGACTCTAGCATCTTCCCCACCACCGATGTCAGTCTGACAGGTCGATAGTTCTCTGTTTTCTCCCTCCCTCCTTTCTTAAAAAGTGGGATAACATTAGCCATTCTCCAATTCTCAGGAACTGATCCTGAATCTAAGGAACATTGGAAAATGATTATCAATGCATCCGCAATTTCCAGGGCCACCTCCTTTAGTACCCTAGGATGCAGACCATCTGGACCTGGGGATTTGTCGGCCTTCAGTCCCATCAGTCTACTCATCACCGTTTCCTTCTTAATGTCAATCTGTTTCATTTCCTCTGTTACTGTACGTCCTTGGCCCATCCATACATCTGGGAGATTGCTTGTGTCTTCCTTAGTGAAGACAGAGCTAAAGTACTTATTAAATTCTTCTGCCATTTCTCTGTTTCCCATAACAATTTCACCCAATTCATTCTTCAAGGTCCCAACATTGTTCTTAACTATCTTCTTTCTCTTCACATACCTAAAAAAGCTTTTGCTATCCTCCTATATATTCCTGGCTAGCTTGCGTTCGTACCTCATTTTTTCTCCCCGTATTGTCTTTTTAGTTAAGTTCTGTTGTTCCTTAAAAATTTCCCAATCATCTGTCCTCCCACTCACCTTAGCTCTGTCATACTTCCTTTTTCTTAATGCTATGCAATCTCTGACTTCCTTTGTGAACCACTGTGGACCCTTTCCCCCCTTTGAATCCTTCCTTCTCCGGGGGATGAACTGATTTTGCACCTTGTGCATTATTCCCAAGAATACCTGCCATTGCTGTTCCACTGTCTTTTCTGCTAGGATATCCAGCTCCTCCCTCATGGCTCCTTTGTTCAACTGCAACACTGACACCTCCGAGCTGCCCTTATCCTTCTCAAATTGCAGATAAAAGCTTATCCTATTGTGATCACTACCTCCTAATGGCTCCTTCACTGTGAGATTGCTTATCAAATCCTGTTCATTACATAACACTAAATCCAGAATAGTCTCGTCCCTGGTCGGCTCTCGTACAAGCTGTTCCAAGAATGCATCCCGTAGGCACTCTACAAACTCCCTATCCTGTGGTCCAGCACCAACCTGATTCTCCCAGTTCACCTGCATGTTGAAATTCCCCATAACTACTGTAACATAACCTTTGCCACATGCCAATGTTAACTCCCTATTCAACTTGCACCCAATATCCATGCTACTGTTTGGTGGCCTATAGACAACACCAATTTGGGTCCTTTTTCCCTTACTGTTCCTCAATTCTATCCACACAGACTCCACTTCTCCTGATCCTATGTCCCCCCTTGCAAAGGACTGAATCTCATTCCTCACCAACAGGGCCACCCCACCCCCTCTGCCCACATTTCTGTCCCTACGATAGCACGTATACCCTTGTACATTCATTTCCCAGGTCTGATCTCCCTGCAGCCATGTCTCCGTTATCCCAACAACATCATAGTTACCCATTCGCACCTGGGCTTCAAGCTCATCCGCCTTATTTCTGACACTTCGTGCATTCAGATATAGAATTTTTAGCCCATTTCTCCTCTCTCTGTTTGAAACTCTGCCTATTGTGCTTAACCCAGCTCCCCAAAATCCCATTGGGCTATACGCCCCTAGAATTTTGTTATCCTTCCTAAATTTACTTATTCTTTCTGCACATTTAACTCCATGATCCATCAGACCATCCCTCTGTACATGTGTCCTCCTTATCACTTGTATCCTCCTTATCACCTTTCCTTTTAATAACACTTTTTAATCGTTTTGGAACTGAGGATACTAATTGTAGTAGATTTGCAATTGGAAATTTTGTCCATTCTTGCTTGATATAAGACTTCAGCTGCTCAACAGTCCGTGGTCTCCGTTGACTCCTCTTCATGATGTGCCATACATTTTCAATAGGAGGTAGATCTGGACTGGCAGCAGGCCAGTCAAGCACACGCACTCTGTGTCTACAAAGCCACGCTGTTGTAGCCCGTGCAGAATGTGGTCTGGCATTGTCCTGCTGAAATAAGCATGGACGTCCCGGGATGAGACATCGCCTTGATGGCAAAATATGTCTCTCTAAAATCCTAATAGACGCCTCAGAGTCAATGGTACTTTCACATACATGCAACTCACACATGCTGTGGGCACTGATGCACCCCCATACCATCACAGATGCTGGCTTTTGCACCTTTCGCTGATAACAATCAAGATGGTCATTTTCATCTTTGGCACGGAGAACTTGACGCCCGTTTTTTCCGAAAACTAGCTGAAATGTGGACTCATCTGACCACAGCACATGATTCCACTGTCTTTCGGTCCATCTGAGATGAGCTCGGGCCCAGAGAACTCACCAGCATTTCTGCATAGAGTTGATGTATGGCTTCCTCCTTGCGTAATACATTTTCAAGTTGCATTTCTGGATGCAGCGACAGACTGTGTTAAGTGACAATGGTTTTCCGAAGTACTCCCGAGCCCAGGTGGCTATAATTGTCACAGTAGCACGATGGTTTCTTAGGCAGTGCCGCCTGAGGGCTCGAAGATCACGCGCATTCAACAGTGGTTTCCGACCTTGCCCTTTATGCACTGAGATGTCTCTGAATTCTCTGAATCTTTTCACAATATTATGTACTGTAGATGTTGAAAGACCTAATTTCTCTGCAATCTTGCATTGGGAAATGTTCCTTTTGAACTGACTAACAATTCTCTCACGAATTTTGGCACAAAGGGGTGAGCCACGACCCATCCTTGCTTGCAAAGACTGAGCCTTTGATGGATGCTACTTTTACACCCAGTCATGATACCTCACCTGCTACCAATTAGCCTGCTTAATGTGGAGTCTTCCAGACCAGTGTTACTTGAATATTCTGTGCACTTTTCAATTTTATTTTAACTCTGTCCCAACTTTTGTTGAGTGTGTTGCAGCCATCAAATTCTAAATTTGTGTATATTTACAAAATACAATTAAGCTGATCAGTAAAACTATTGAAAATAATTTCGTTTACTTTTGTCATATAAATAAAGGTTCACGTGAATTGACATATCACAGACTTTTGTTTTTATTGCATTTTGGAAAATATCCCAACTTTTCTGGAAATGGGGTTTGTATTATCAGTTGTTCTTTACATCCTTTCATACCCTTACAGCACCCCTTCCACTCTTCTGTAAGTATATTGTGGTTATCTAAGTGAGTGGCGATTATTTACAAGATGTTACAATTTTATATATAGTTTGTAAACAGGATGATACTGATGCACTCGAACCGGCTCACAAAACGGTGCACTCCGACAGGGAGGCCGGTCCCAAAAAGGGTGTCAGGCCTTCTTCACCAGCAAGGGGAAAAGCCCGCGTGCAGGAAGGGACTGTGAATATGCACCCCCTACAGCATTCCTGCCTGGGGAGGGCGGAAATGGGAAGGCTTAAAAGCGAAGCTGTGAAGTTTGAATAAAGCTTTAGCTCAACTGCAATTCACTGTCTGTGTGTCGTTATTCCAGCGCTGTGTGTAGCACACCGCTACAATACCTAGATGGGTCAGATGTGATTTCTTCTTTAGGTAAGTGAAAGGTTTTATCCTCTGTCAAAAAATTTTCAGGATTTTTAATAATATTGTTGATCTGCATCAATAGGTATAGATGAAGGCAAGTACATTTTACACTAATAATTCTGAATATTATCATTGCTGGTATTTTTCCAGTTGTGGGTTTTTTTAGTAATCATTTTTAGCATATCCATTGTAACTTCTCAATGTCTTCAGTTGTGTGGGTGCACTCTTTTTCTTCCCTAGTCCAATTTGCTTTTTGATTGTGTGTCACCCTGTTTGATCAGAGATTAGATCAAAAGTTCATTATCTCTGTGCTTGTTGGTAATTCTGTGCTTTGATGCATCAAATTCAGCTTCAATGTACTGTATAAACCTTTTTCATTGTTCCTGAACAGATGATTTTTTTTTTTGTCCAGCACATTTCATGTATCTATTTGTATGGACCAAGCTTTTGTTTTAGTGTATCTATAAATTCTACAAAGTTTTGTTAGGTTCATCATTTCTTGTATGGATCTTATACTTCCTTAGTATTTCATTAGCTTTTCTCTTAACTTTTTGCTTGGCTTATCCGTTTATTAGGTGGGTTATTTCTGCTCTTAAGGTTTCAATTTTGTTTCTTATTGTCTTGTGTAATGTCCTGTGGATGTAGTCTGGATCACTGAAGGGAGTAAAGGGAGATAACTGGTTGTAAGATCAGGGAATTGAGACAAGGTGGACTGATATAGAAGAGGAGTTGAGACGTTGTGCCGATTGGCCATGGTATGGAATTGTGGGCCAGGCCTGAGGGTCCTATGACCAACTCCTGCCCCTGTGGTAGTGTGTGTGCACGGGGCTTCACGACACCTTACGATCACACATCAGCAGCGGATTGTACTGACACAACCATTTCCAACCCCTGTAGCTGTAGAGCCACAGGACTTCCAACTCCCCACACGGTATAGATGTAATTGTCGCCACCAGACCACTGTAGTGTGAGGACCCAGAACGATACAACATCCAGAACTGTACTGCAAGGACTCAGAATGTACAGACCACAATCCTACAGCTCCAGTCACGGTAAACCCCCACAGTACACTGTACAGAAAGAGTTAACAGTACACAACACAGACAATGAACTTTACAACATCACATCCTTCACCATAAGGACACAGAACTCTCCACACTGTGGAGTGAACACAAAGACCTGTACTACACCATTAAACAGCAGTACAAACCCAGCACTTCAAGGACAGAGACCTGGTTAAACTCTGTCATGGGACTGAAATTCATGGATCTGATCCGAAAAGAGCAAGGAAACTACTTCCCCTGGTGGGAGAGTACAGAACGAGAAAGAGTGGCCTAAAATTAGAGCTGGGGTGTGCAGTGGAGTTGTGGGGAGCTCCTATCCCACGCACTGATGTCAATCCATTTGCAGAGCTGACATGAGCATGGGAAGCGGAAACAACCTATTTTAATGTACCGGTGAAGCAGATGGACTTTGAATTACCTCAGTTGAAAACACGGCCTTTCAGAGGACAGCATGTTAACGTGGATAAACCTACAGGATCAGGCGCACATCTGTCACTCTTTGTTTCATGAAGGGTTTTGTGACCTATTTACAACGTTCACAAAGTTCCCAATGGCTCCTCTGATTGACAGCTCCCTTTTTTCTCAGCTGATTTACTATCACGTGATACCCGCGATTGCCCACCCTTTGCGTGCTGATGTCACAGAGGGCCCACTCTTCACTGACGTAGGTTCCCTGGCAGATTTTTTATATGCTGTGTAATGAACTTTGTTTTTCCATAAAAAAAGTTAAACATGGTGTCTATCCATTTACAGATTTTTAAAATCAACGTGTAAGGAGTTACATATATTAGCCTGGAAGGACCTTCTGCTTTAGAAAGCAAAACCTGGCCTTTCAAAGATAAGCAACGCACACACAAAATGCTGGCGGAACGCAGCTGGCCAGGCAGCATCTGTAACGAACACATTAGCCCTGACGAAGGGTCTTGGCCCGAAACGTCAACTGTACTTCTCCCTATAGATGCTGCCTGGCCTGCTGCATTCCACTAGCATTTTGTGTGTGTTGTTGTTTGAATTTCCAGCATCTGCAGATTTCCTCGTGTTTGCGTTTTCAAAGATAAATCCCTTTGAAGCCACTGGTTTAATCTTTTTTTGGTTTTGACTATGAGGTTGAAAATCATCCACACACCTTATGCATTCATTTTTAACAATAGTTATCCCCAAATATGTGACTTTGTCTTTTACTGGAAAATTATTAACTATAGATTGAGTGCAACTTTTAAGAGGAAACAATTCACATTTGTGAATATTTAAACAGAGGCCTAAGGCTTTGGAAAAAAAAAACAGAAATACAATTTAAAGCCAATGAAATTTCAGAAACATCATTTAAAAAAGAGTCATATCATCTGCAACCTGACTAATCAGAAAATTGAAATTTTCTTGATTTTGAGTCTTAATAACACTTTTTTAAATTAGTTGGATTAAACAATTTTTACGTAATCCTATTTCTATATGGAATTGTTTTCCTACTTTTGTCTTTTCCCAGGTTGGTGGGTTGAACTTTTTTCTTTTAGGTAATTACAAAATAGACAAAGTTCCTCTCCGTTTATCCCGGTTTCATAAACAGATGCTTTTATCTTGGCCTTTGATTTAAAAACACAATTTTTCTCCTTATAGTTAATTTGTCTGGAATAACCACAACATAACTTATAAGAATAAATCTTAGTTTTATAAAGGTTGGTCTGATAATTATATTTTGTTAGTTAAACAGTTATTTAATTCAAGCGGTACTTTATTGAGTTATACTGAGTTTTTATCCACCTTTGAATTTCCTGTGACTCCAGAAGAATTTGCTGTTGTTACAGATGCAATTCCCTGTGGTGTAATTATGTTGTTTAGAAATACATCATATTTGGTAGTTGAATTACCCAACTTAGATCCATCCAGTACAGCTGTAGGAAAGATTTGTTTTCCTCCATGTTTTTAAAAAAATAATAGAAGTATTAGAAGTTTGTTTCAAAAAGACATTACTTCTATTCCGACAGCTGTTAGTTTTTGGAATAGTCACTTAGGGAATCTGAGGTGGAGGAGTATTTAGGGCTTATTTAATACATTTTTATTGAGGAATAAATTTTTTAAAATTTCATTTACAATTATACATAGATATTATCCAACCAATGTTTATTTGACAAGGTTTAATTCTGATATTGAAACTAACTGTTCTTTTTGTGGTTTATAACCAGAGGATATTTTCCATCTGTTTTGGGATGGTAAATGTGTTAAAACATTTTGGGTTGATGTTTGTCAATTTATAGATCAATATATTAATGAGGATTTTACTTTTTGGTTTGAAAATATTTTATTTGGTTTACTAATAATATCAAATCTCATAGGGATCTTTTTTATCATAAATCTTTTGTTAATTTACAGCAAATTTTATATCAATTATACAGCAATAAGAAACTTTCATTTATATTTTTTACATCAGACTTCAAACTATACATGCTCTGAAAGCTTCCCATAACCAGAAAGCTGTAAAGACTGTACAAATTTGTCAACGTTTCGGATTATTTCTCTAAATGTTTTGCTTTGTGACTCCTTTTAGATATAGTTCCTTCTATTGAGAGTGGAGTTTCTTTTTTATTTGTTTGTTTGAAGTTTTATATTTGTTGCTGCTTATGTATGTTTTTCTGGCTTTCTGAGCATATGTTCAGTGCTTTTGTTTGTATTCAATAAAAATTAAAGAATTAAAAAAAAAAGTAAGAATGTAGTTTCATTGGCAGTGGGGCGGGGCAGCACCCCCCGGATCGTTGAGTTGTGACGGGTGATGTGCTGTAGAGATCCGTGTCCGCTACCCCATTTTTTGGCATGTATATTAATAATATGGATGTGAATGTTGGTAAATAAATTAACTAATAACTGCAAAACTAGTAGTAAGGTTACCACAGAACGTGGATAACCCAGATGGAATTCATCAAAGCAAGTTTAATTATTCAAACCATGCAGCTGAACCAGACAACGTTTGTCTGGGGCCAAGGTGCAAAACATTCAAAATAACAAGCAACCATTCAAAAGTAGCACGTGACAATAAAAATATGCAAACAAGCATATTCACCCGAAGAAAAAACCTCTATGGTCCATGACCCTGGTGACAGTGCCCAGCGATCGATGGTACCGTCTCCCTGCAGTGTGCAGACGCATGCAATCCAGCCTGTCTTGCCACCGCTTGAACACAAGAGGGCAGCACCGACGGGCGAGGCCAAGCCCCAGCCGAGCTCAACTACGCTGCAGCCTTCCACGTCCCTCACCCGGTCTGCAGCAGAAGGCAAGGCCGAGGCTTGAGGCCTAGAACCCGCTACCACTGAGGATACACAGTTCCCATGTTGACTGTCCTACACCGCCGGACGGGGGTAACAGACCTAAGGCCACTTACAATATCACAGTCCAACAGATTATTGTGATCACAAGTGAAATGTCCCCTCTCTGGATACTGTTGCTGGGGGGGGGGTGACCTAGCAGAGGAAAGTCACAGCAGTCAAGTGTCCGGCACCAAGTCTGGCTCTGTAGCTCAGAGGTGAATGGGGAGATCATGACAGGGGAGCAAAAAGTTAGGGTAAGAATAGGCAGATGATGTCGTGGTTACTTGAAATGACCAGGAGACGCAGACAATTCTTCGAGAAGTTTAAACCTTTATTTGCAAACAAAGGCTGAGGCAATCAATGAACTTGTCACCGAAAGCCCACCGAGCTCCGGTGTACAGCATTCTTTATAGTAATTACTTATCTCAGTTACATTTCGGTTTCATCGCCATACCCAATCGAGTTTTAGTTGCATATCATTTATATATGAATTAATTAATCGCTTTTGCCTAGCCACCATTATGTTTCACCCGTTCGCATTGGGGCCTTATTCCTGGCCAAGATTACGTTTTCCAGACAACCTCCCTCACATTACATTCCTGCTCGCAGCATCCTGTCCGCCACCGTTATCTCGTACTAAACAAAGGCTGAGTGTAATACATGGGATACATCTCAGCTAATAGTGCTGCAAAACAAACAGGTGTTCTGTAAGTGCCATAATAAGCAGCTAAAGTGTACAAAGTATCTAGCGAAAACAACACATAACAAAATGTATCTAGAAAATAATACATATTAATATTCGGTACCTAGAAGTGATTACATAGTATAGTAAATAGCTAATACATAGTGATTATATTTCAGGTATATATAGTGGTTATGTCAGATATATTTCTCAATAATGAATGCATGGCTGAGGAGTTGGTGCTGGAGGCACAGTTTCAGATTGCTGGATCATTAGAATCTCTTCTAGGGAAGGCATGACCATTTCAAAAATGATAGGTTACACCTGAACCTGAGGGGGACCATTATCCTTGTGGGCAGGTTTGCTATACCTGTGGGGGGGGGGGGGGGGGTTAAGTTGAAGTTAAAGTCTGTCCAGAGCATTATAGGCTCATCAGGCCGGTGCTTATGCCGGTTTCCATGGTGTGAAGCAACAGAGTACGAGACTCCCCTGCAGATGGGACGCCTGTGTATCATGAGGTTAACCCCCAGCACTTTTCCGGTACCCATTTTCAGCTGGATGGACTGGAGCAATGTGTGGTTAAGTGCCTTGCTCAAGGACACAACACGCTGCCTCGGCTGGGGCTCGAACTCAAGACCTTCAGATCGCTAGTCCAACGCCTTAATCACTTGGCCACACGCCACATGTTTCTGGGGGGTGGGGGGGTTAGCCGATTCAGCAGGATGGTGGGAAGCCGAGTGATAGGACTGAGGATGTAGCAGTTGGTATACAAGTGAGACTGTGAGGAAGAACAGGCCGATGATAGGGCAAAATTGTAGTCATTGTGATGAGGTGAAGTGTACCGTGGGGGCAAAATTGAAAAGGGTGTTGGATGCAGATCTTAAGGTGATTGCACACAGTATATACAATAAGGTAGATGATCTTATAGTGCAGTTACAGATTGGTAATTATGATGTCATGGGCATCACTGATTCGTGGCTGAAAGAATATTATAGTTGGGAGCTTAACATCCAAGGATAAACATTGTATTGAAAGGACAGGCAGGTAGGCAGAGGGGACGGGAAATGTGGAAGCCTTGAGGGGAGAGTTAAGAAACTGCACGGGTAAAAAGACCCTGATGGGAGTCAAATACGTACAAGCATCTGAACAGTAGCCAGGATGTGGGTTGGAAATTAGAAATGAGCTGAAAAGGCTTGTAAAAAGCATAGGGTTACAATTATCATGGGAGATTTCAATATGCAGGTAGATTGGGAAAATCTAGGTGGTGCTGGATCCCAAGAGAGGGAACTCAAGTGTGCCAGTGGGCAGAGGTAAGTGTAATTGCTATTACTAAGGTGAGGTGCTTGGGAAGCTAAAAGATCTGAAGGTAGATTAAGTCCCCTGAATCAGATGGCCAACACCCCAAGGTTCTGAGAGAAATAGCTGAAGAGATTGTGGAGACATTAGTAATGATCTTTATGATTCACTAGATTCTGGAATGGTTTTGGAGGGCTGGAAAATTTGAAGTATCATTCCACTCTTTTAGAAGGGAAGGAGGCAGAAGAAAGGAAATTATAGGCTGGTTAGCCTGATTTCAGTGGTTGGGAAGATGTTGGAGTCCGTTATGAAGGGTGAAGTTTCAGAGTACTTGGAGGCACGTGATAAAGTAAACCAAAGTTAGCAGAGTTTCCTTAAGGGAAAATGTTGCCTGACAAATCGTTTAAGGAAATAACAAGCAGGATCGATAAAGATGAGTCAGTGGGTGTTGTTTACTGGATTTTCAGATGGCCTTTGACAAGATGCTGCACGTAAGGCTGCTTAACAAGGTAAGAGCCCGTGGTGTAACAGGAAAGATACTAACATGGACAGAAGATTAGCTGACTTATAGGAGGCAAAGAGTGGGAATAAAGGGGACCTTTTCTGGTTGACAGCTGGTGACTCATGCTGTTCCGCCGGGGTTGCTGTTGGGACCGCTTCTTTTCACATTATATGTCAATGGTTTTGTTGACAATCAATGCCTTTGTGGCCGCTTCAGTGGATAATACAAAGATAAGTGGAGGGGGAGGAAGTGTTGAGGTAGCTGGGAGTCTGCAGGAGGACTTAGGAGACTGGGGAAAGAAGTGGCAGATGCTTTCCATTGCAAGGACGTGTGTGGTCAAGCAGTTTTCATATACAAATGAAAACTGTATTTTCCATACAGGGAAAAAATTTAAAAATCTGAGAAGCAATGGGACTAGAGAGTCCTTGTGCAGGTCAAATAGCCTATTTCTTCTCCTATGTGTTATGGTCCTGGATATTCTTCCAAAATTCCACCTCTAATCCTTTCACACAGAGGTGATCTGGTTAATTTTGGGAGAGTTAAAGTGCCTGATTGGTCTAACCCTGTTCCCATTAGACCTCTGTGTGACTTACCAACATACCTACTCCTCAATCTCCCAACAACTGCTGGGAGACTAACAGTATAATTTCAGCAATGTGTGTGATACTTTATTTATTCCTAAATGCCATTCACATGTGTGAAGAACCTCCTGAGACGTCCTTCCTCATTACTGCAGCGACTGTCTCCTGGATCAATAGTGCAACATTCTTCCCTCCCCCCGAGATCCCTCCCTGTCATATGTGAACCTTCTACACCTGGAGTGGGGAGTCTCCAGTCCTGCCCAGTTTTCACTTACAGAGTCAGAGTTGCACAGGACAGAAACTGGCCCTTCGGCCCGGCTCATCCATTCTGACCAAGAGGTCTACCTGTGCAAATCCCATTTGTCAGTCTTTGGCCCATTCCCTCGAAACCTCTCCTATCCATGTACCTGTACAAAGACCTGTTAACATTGTAATTGTACTCTCCTCTGCAGCTTCCTCAGGCTGCTCGTACCATATACCCACCGCCCTCTGTGTGGAAAATTTTGCTCCTCAGGTCCCTTTTGGGTCTTTTCCTTTTTACATGATGTCCTCCAGTTCTCGACTCCCCTAAACCTTCTGCCACGTTCCAGCTTAATGACATTCTTCCTATAAGCGGGTGTCCAGAACGGCACACAATACATTGTGGTCTCACCACTACCTTGTACAGTGACAACATGAAGTCCCAACTCCTGTACTGCAAGCCACACTGATGAAGGCCGTGTGGCAAATGCCTTCCTCGGCACCCTGTCTAGACTTTCAGAGAACTATGTACTGGTACTCCTTGGACTCTCTGTTCCCCAACACTCTTGAGGACCCTACTCATTGTCACAGATACACTGGTGTGGGCCCCTGGCTAAAGAGTTTCATGTCCCTGTCGTTGACCCAGAAACCAAACAGTACGACACAGGAACAGGCTCTTCTTCCCACAGTGCCAAATGAAACTGAATCTCTTCTGCCTGCATGTCATTCATTTCCTTCCATTTCCTGTCTAAAAGCCTCTGAAATGTCACTATCATATCTGCTTCCACCACTTCCAATGGCAGACCGTACCAGGTCCCCACCACTCTGTAAATCAAATTAAACTGTGACTTGCCCTGCACATCATCTGTAAATTCTCAGCCTGTCACTTTAAAGCCATGCCTTCTTAATTTGACATTTCCATTCTGGGAAGAAGATTCTGACTCCATCTTATCCATAAACTTCTGCCAGGTCTCCTCTCAGCCTCCTTCACTCCAGGGAAAACAGTCCCCGCCATTAGACTTCCCTCATTACTTAAGGCCTTCAGTCCAGGCAACATCCCGGTGAATCTTCTGTGCACCTTTCCAGATTACTCACATCCTTCCTATAGTGTGGAGTCAGAACTTCACAGGGAATTGTGGGTGTTGCCTAAAGGATGATTTGTACAACTGTAATGTGATGTCCCATCTCCTCTCCGTGCCTTTGCTGATGAAGTAAGCATTCCATGCACCTTCATCACTACCTTGTCCAGCTGTGTTGTCACGTTCAGTGAACTATGTTCCTGTATCCAAAGATCTCTCTGTTCATTAACACTCCCCAGAACCCTGTCATTCACCGTGAAAGGCTGGGCCTGCCTCAACTTCCCAAAATCCATCACTGTTCACGTGTCTGAGAGTGTAACAACACTTCCCTGTTTCTCTGCACCAACCACCCAGCAATGAATGTCAAAGCATCATTCACCTATTACCTGGGAAAGGAGTCTACGCTGGCCAAGTGTTCCTCGTGGTCCCGATCTCCACGTGTCCGTGGGGTCCTCCTTATCTGTGATGGGTGGTCTCTGGCTGCTGGAGAGTTATCGCCCCTGCGTACTTGGAGCTCCTGAGTCTAATACGGTTCCTCATCAATTGAACCATTGGCTCAAGGTCACCTTCTTACTGGTCATCGTACAGGGCTACAGCCAACATTGTTTCACAGCTCTGCCCACCCCAGCCCTGTGTATTTGTGTCTTTACACTCTGACTGGTCCAAACCAGCTAAATGAGGCAACCCAGACAGAGTTTAACGAGATTACCGATTGCAAGTCTGGCATTTTACAGAACAAGCAGCTACTCCTCTGAGAATGGTCTCAGGTTTATTGCTCTGATTAGATTGTCCCAGAGCAAGGATCAGTTCAGAGTCCATTCCCTTCACATAACAAACAGCTATTTGCTTGAGAATGGTCTCAGGTTCAGCAGATCATTACCTGAAGCCTCCAGTATCCACATTCAGTTGCTCTGATTAGATTATCCAAGAGCCAGAAACTGTTCAGAATCCACAAAATGGGGGAAACGAAGTCTGCTTCCCCGGTCTTCCATCAGACTGCAGTTTCTTCTGGCCAACACTGGAAATAATGCAGGGGAGGTTCATGAGGATGTTGCCAGGACATGAATGACTGAGTTATAAGAACATAAGAATAAGAGCAGGAGTTGGCCATTTGGCCCATCAAGCCTAGTCTACCATTTAATAAGAATAATGGTTGATCTGACCATGGAGTCATCTCCACCTACCTGCCTTCTCCCCTTGACCTTCAATTCCCCTACGAATGGTTCTTCCCCCCACCTCTGACATTCTATGAAAAACACAAGTCTGTCGTACATTTCCTTTGAGCTCCTCCACTCTAATCCAGGCAGAGTCCTGGTGAGCCTTGTCAGATTCAAGTCTTATAGAGGTGCAGTGTGACTTCCTTATGCTTGCATTCAACACTCCTGCTAATAACAGCAATGTGGTGTGTAGTGAGACCGAGGAAGGACAGGATGATGGGGCAAAATTGCAGTCAGTGGGGTAACATGGGGACAAAATCAAAAAGTGTGATGAATACAGGACTGAAGGTGGTAGATTTGAATGCACACAATAGAGTTTTAGATGATTTATGATGTTGTGGGCATCATTGAGTCTTGTCTGAAAGAGGGTCAAAATTGGGAGCGTAACATCCAAGGGTACAGATTGTATTGAGAGGACAGACTGGTTGGGAGAGGGAGTGGGCTGCCGCTGTTGGTGATGTTACATACCCTGTAACTGAGTGTCTAACCAGCAGAGAAAGAAGAATCCGTTGGAGTCTGGTGGTACCAAATTAAAAGTGTTTATTAATAAAAATAAGCAAAACCATATCAATAATGCAAATATACATATAAAACAAGTTAGCAGCAATAAACCCTAAAGTGTAGGAATAATTATAAGCAATAATAAACAAGCTCTATCGATGTCTAGGGGTAAATAAATTGTCATAGAAAAGTATAAAGTTCAGTTCAGTTCATAAATGCTGATGTAGTTATGTTTGTTGTAATCGTTGGAGAGAGAGAGAGCGAGATGTAACAGCTACAGTCAGGCAAACCTTACTTTGCTTTCTTAATCCGTCATATCGTTGTGGTCATTCAGTTATGACCCCTCTGGTCTTCAGCCAGACCGTTCTTCTGTGGTGGACTCGTCACTCTGGCATGAGTGGACACACACACAAGCTCCCACCAGCCCTGCTTTTTCACTGATAGCCTTAATGACCGACCTCCTGGTTTGGTCTTTGAAGCCCCCATCTTTCTTGTGGGTTCCAACACTCAATCAGTGTCCAGTGGCGTGTCTGGAAGGTGTCTCTCCAGACCTGTCTTTTATCCCCACTCACGGGGTCTCAGCTATCCATCAATTCTGAAAGACTGTGTCCATCAAATAAGGTCACTCCTTCAGTCCACTGAGGAATGTTTATGAGCAAACTAGTAGAAGATAAATAGCCCTTGCAGAAGTCATAATACAGTAAATCAACAGTCTCTCTCCCCTCTCTTATATGTAGCAAATGTTCTTGCCTGTTTTTCATCTCTTTCTCATGGTCAGCATAGCAACAGTAATAGTTCATGGTTCTTGGAGGGGGGGGGAATGGTTAACTCTGTAACCCATTGTCTATCAGGTCTGTTCATCACTTATAACAGTGAAAAATGAAGTCAAATCCTTAACAAGAGCTGAAATAGGATTGGATGGTGTAAAATCCTAAGTTAAGAAAATGCAAGGGTAAAAATACGCTGATGGAAATACCCTAATAGGATTTATATACAGGCCTCCAAATGGTAGCCAGGATGTGGGATACAAATTTCTCCTAGTGGGCACTAAGGGAAAGGCAAATGTGTTCTGTAATGAACCAGATATGATTAGGGAGCTTAAGGTAAGGGTATCCTTCAGAAGCAGTCATCATAATAAAGAATTCATCCTGTAGTTTCAGAGGCTTAACCTAAAGTCAGATGTATCAGCATACAGAGGTATGAGGGAAGAGCTGGCTGAAGTTGGCTGAAAGGGGACACCAGCAGGAATGATGGCAGAACAGCAGTGGCCGGAGATTTTGGGGGCAATTCAGAAGGTCCCTCTCTCATCTTATTACATGTTCATTACCTCCCTCCGGTTCTCTTCCGCCTTTCCTTTTTTCCATGGTCTTCTACCCTCTCCTTCAGATTCAATAGACAATAGACAGTAGGTGCAGGTGTAGGCCATTCGGCCCTTCTAGCCAGCACCACCATTCACTGTGATCATGGCTGATTATACACAATCAGTGCCCCGTTCCTGCCCTCTCCCCATATCCCTTGACCCCGCTATCTATACGAGCTCTATCTAACTCTCTCTTGAATGCATCCAGAGACGGCCTCCACTGTCTTCTGGGGCAGAGCATTCCCCCTTCTCCAGCCTTTTATTTCCTTCACCTATAAACTTCCCAGCTCTTTACTTCACCCATCCCCCTCTCCCGGTTTCGCCGATCATCTACCACCTCGTATTTCTTGCTCACCTCCCCAATTTCTTGCTCAGTGTTCTCATCTTTTACCCCCAGTCCTGCAGTCTTTCTCGTCTTTGATTTGTGCCTCTTCAGATTTGTGCTCCATGCTCCCAAAGTTGACTGATGATATTCTGGAAAAAGAACAAAAGCGAAAACCAGAATTCTGTCATTCAAGATGCAGCTCAGGCAGTAACTGTGGTCAGAGAAACAGAGTTAACGTTTCAGGCAGGAACCTCATCATCAGATAACACCCTGCAACGTTTCAGCTCCAGAGAACGTGCTTCATTGTATAGTCCAAGCAAACCACCTCCCCCACCCGCCAGCTTCAAACTGATGAAGGAAAAATAGCCAATCAGCACTGGGACTCTCTTACAGCCAATCATTGGGGAGTTAGGCAGCCCTTGAACCCTTTAAAAATCGGTCGCGGAGTCCCTCTAGCATTCCAATCCCAGTACTCGGACTGCTGAAAGAGAATGGCCCGGACCAAGCAAACGGCGCGCAAATCGACCGGAGGGAAAGCTCCCCGCAAACAACTGGCCACCAAAGCGGCGCGGAAAAGCGCTCCAGCCACGGGCGGAGTGAAGAAGCCCCATCGCTACCGGCCCGGCACCGTGGCTCTGAGGGAGATCCGGCGCTACCAGAAATCCACCGAGCTGCTCATCCGCAAACTGCCCTTCCAGCGCCTGGTGCGGGAGATCGCTCAGGACTTCAAGACCGACCTGCGCTTCCAGAGCTCGGCCGTCATGGCCCTGCAGGAGGCCAGTGAAGCTTACCTGGTGGGGCTCTTCGAGGACACCAACCTGTGCGCCATCCACGCCAAGCGAGTCACCATCATGCCCAAGGACATCCAGCTGGCCCGCCGCATCCGTGGAGAGCGCGCCTGAACCCGGCCTCGGCACCAAGCACAACAAAAGGCTCTTTTCAGAGCCACTAACTCAGCAGTGGAAAGGGCTGTCATTTCCTATTCACTCAGCTTTTGTGTTAACTGCACGCCGTGTCCCTCTGACCTTCTCCTGTGGGTGTTTTGTGTAATGTTCAATAAGACATCCCGGTTTATTGCAGACTGGACCCGATTAACACTGAGAGTGAGCAGTTCGCTGCCGTTGGGTTGACGGCAGCGCCAACACCAGAGGTAAACTCCCTCGCCGTCAGGGATTCCTTGTCCTCATTAGACCGCAGTTTCTGAGAGGCCTGTACAGAACCTGATGGTGTAAATACTCAGACCCACCGCGAGTGTAAACGGTGGTTCTACTTTTGGAAACTGAATCACACGAAACATTAAAACTGGCGAGTTACAAGCGGTACTGTAAATGAAATCTTGATTGAGTCGATGCATATTTTTGCAGACTAAAAATTCTGCGCGTCGACACACAGAAATGCAGGAGGAACTCAGCAGGCCAGGCAACGCCTGTTGAAACAAAAACGTGTCAAACAGGAACTTCTGCTTGTTTTTTTAAGTTTCAGGTCATTCGGGAAACTGAGGTTCCGGCGCTTTTCTTTCCGCTCTCTGACTGGGTTATTGTGCTAAGAGAATGGGAATTTAATCTCCAGACCCTTAACGGCGCACTCCGTGACCAGATAGCGCGCAGACCGATTTCAATCCCGTGTCGTAATAATTACCTGACAACCCCATCCACCCGTTTTTAATTTAATCGAAAATTGAAGAGTTAAAATTTCAGGTCAATGGCCTGCGGCCTGCTCTCTCCGTGAGTTGGTGGGCGGCTCTTAAAAGAGCCTTTGTTTTGGGTTTGGAAGAACGAAGGTTTGTTCAACCGCCGAAGCCATAGAGAGTGCGGCCCTGGCGTTTCAGAGCGTACACCACATCCATGGCAGTGACCGTCTTGCGCTTGGCGTGCTCGGTGTAGGTGACCGCATCCCGGATCACATTCTCCAGGAAAACCTTCAGCACCCCGCGGGTCTCCTCGTAGATCAGACCCGAGATCCGCTTGACGCCGCCACGCCGAGCCAGACGGCGGATGGCCGGTTTGGTGATGCCCTGGATGTTATCACGGAGCACTTTACGGTGCCGCTTGGCTCCGCCTTTGCCCAGTCCTTTGCCTCCTTTCCCTCTGCCAGACATAATGCCGCTTCACTCCCGTCGTTGTTCTGTAACGAGCTGTCTGCTGCTGTCGCCTTTTATACACAGCGCCCCGACCTGTCCGAGAAACGCGCAGAGAGTGAGAGGGGAGGAGACAGAGTTACGGGCAGTGCGGGGAGGGAGAGAGAGAGGGAAGGGGTGGAGACAGTCCGTGACAGACAGCACAGGGCGGCCTCTCACCTCCAGTTTCCAACGGTTTGGCCGCAACGAAACAGAAACCCAGCGCCCGGAAAAAAAACAACAGATGCACAGGAGATATCGAAGATCGGTCAGTGACATTACCAGCTAACGCCCTGGATAACTGACCCAAATCCCGTGAAATGTGTGCTCAATGCTCCGAAAATTAACCGATGATATTCTGGAGAAAAATGAAAGCGAATTCTGAATTTCAAGTAAAACACAGCTCAAGCAGCAACCCTGGTCAGAGAAACAGAGTTAACGTTTCAGGCAGGAACCTCTTCATCAGATAGCTTCTGTACCTCTCAACATTTAGAAGTGTACTTTATTGCCTATTCTATGCCCGCTTTGAAAGAGAGAACACAACTACAGCTGTGAAGATCCCTGTTGCACCTGATGACCCTGTGATCTCCGTCTCAGAGGCCGATGTTAGGCTGTCTTTAAAGAGAGTGAACCCTCACAAGGTGGAAGGTCCCAATGGAGTACCTGGTAAGGCTCTGAAAACCTGGGCCAACCAACTAGCGGGAGTACTCAAGGACATTTTCAATCTCTCACTGCTGCAGGTGGAAGTTCCCACTTGCTTCAAAAAGGCAACAATTATACCAGTGCCTAAGAATAATAATGTGGGCTGCTTTAATGACTATCGCCCGGTAGCACTCACATCGACAGTGATGAAATGCTTTGAGAGGTTGGTCATGACTAGACTGAACTCCTGCCTCAGCAAGGAACTGGACCCATTGGAATTTGCCTATTGCCACAACAGGCCAACAGCAGACACAATCTCAGTGGGTCTCCACAGGGCTTTAGACCACCCGGACAACATAAGCACCTACGTCAGGATGCTGTTCATTGACTATAGCTCAGCATTTATTATCATCATTCCCACAACCCTGATTGAGAAGTTGCAGAACCTGGGCCTCTGTACCTCCCTCTGCAACTGGATCCTCAGCTTCCTAACCGGAAAACCACAGTCTATGTGGATTGGTGATAACATATCCTCCTCGCTGACGATCAACACTCTCTATATATACATGACTGTGTGGCTAGGCTTAGCTCAAATAACATCTATGAATTTGCTGATGATACAACCAGTGTTGGTAGAATCTCAGGTGGTGACGAGAGGGTGTACAGGAGCGAGATATGCCAACTAGTGGAGTGGTGTCGCAGCAACAACCTTGACTCACTGTCAGTAAGTCAAAAGAGCTGATTGTGGACTTCAGGAAGGGTAAGACGAAGGAACACATACCAATCCTCATAGAGGGATCAGGAGTGGAGAGAGTGAGCAGCTTCAAGTTCCTCAGTGTCAAGATCTCTGAGGATCTAACCTGGTCCCAACACATTGATGTAGTCATAAAGAAGACAAGACAGCGGCTATACTTTATTAGGAGTTTGAAGTGATTTTGCATCTCAACAAATACACTCAAAAACTTCTATAGTTGTACCGTGGAGAGCATTCTGACAGGCTGCATCACTGTCTGGTATGGAGGTGGGGGGGATGTTACTGCACAGGACTGAAAGAAGCTGCAGAAGGTTGTAAATCTAGTCAGCTCCATCTTGGGCACTATCCTTCAAATTAACCAGGACATCTTTAGGGAGCGGTGTCTCAGAAAGGCAGCGTCCATTATTAAGGATCTCCAGCACCCAGGACATGCTCTCTTCCCATTGCTACCATCAGGAAGGAGGTGGAGAATCCTAAAGGCACCCACTCAGTGATTCAGGAAAAGCTGCTTCCCCTCTGTCATCCGATTCCTAAATGGACTTTGAAGCTTTGGACATGACCTCACTTTTTTAAATATACAATATTACTGTTTTTGCACATTTTTTAACAATCTATTCAATATACATAATTGATTTACTTCTTTATTATATTTATTTTTTCTCTCTCTCTGCTGGATTATGTATTGCATTGAACTGCTGCTGTTAAGTTAACAAATTTCACATCACATGCTGGTGATAATAAACCTGATTCTGATTGTGATTCTGATTTTCCTACAAAAATGTACCATCTCACTTCCTCCCACAGTTTCTCTCTATTCCCTCCTTACCTGATCGTCACAATTTATGTTCCCCTCTCTCTTTCTGTCACCAGTAAGTTCAGTATTCACGGTGAGCTTTCATTTTCCAGATACCCTGTGAAGGAGCAGCTTATCAAATGGACATCTCAGTTCAGGACAACCACTGTTTCCTTTACCCGCAGCTTGTGTTCCTACTCCAAAGATTCGAATGTAATTGTTAAACTTTCACAAAACCCCGTTCACTTCGCCTGATTGATGTTTAGTTAATGTGCATTTACTCTCTCTGTTGTTACAGCTTCAAACGTTCTCTGGGACAGGTGATTAACTGTAGATAAGTGACCAGAATTGCACACAATACTCCAAATTTGGCCTCATCAATGTGTTATACAACCTCAACATAACATCCCAACTCCTGTAGCCAATGTTTTGATTTATGAAGGCCAATGTGCCCAGAGCTCTCTTTACGACCCTATCTACCTGTGACCCCACTTTCAAGATCACACTGCAAGTTACAATAGCATTCCTCGCTATCCACTGCACCCACAATCTTGCTGTCATCTGCAAATGTGCTGAACCATTTTACCACATTATCATCCAGATCATTGGTCGAGTGGGCAAGAGGGTGAGAGTGGATCTGAGAAGGCCCTGGAACCCAGAGCACCTGGAGTATACTGCCAGTGGAAACAGAGTCGCTGATGATATTTCAGAAATGTCTCCTCAAACACTTTAATTACCCAGATTAAATTTAACTTGTTTTTCCCTCACTTTCCAAATTCTGACCTGAAATGTTCACTCTCTTCCTCTTTCCATAGATGCTTCCTGAGCTGCTGAGGGTATCCAGCATTCTCTGCTTTAGTTTCAATTTCAATCATTGTCCTTTCGGTCCTGGTGCCAAATTCTGTATCCCTTACCCAACTGCAGATTTGACTCTGAAATATCCTTGTGAAACCACTGTGGAAGTGTCTGTGGGGGCTCTCTAACTGAGTTCACTCTGCCCCGACTCCCAGTCTGTGGACAGAATGTCACATGATATGAGGCCACTTCCTGGGGCATTTGTGTGTGACATCACTGACATTGCTCCTGTGGCAATGGGATGATGTGGTCCACAGGGGTGGGGGGGTGAGATTATCCTTAGTGGGACAAAAGAGACTGAACTGAAGTGGAGTTCGTCTGTACTTGATTCAGTTTTGAAGAATGAGAGGTGATATTATCGTCTTCTCCTGGGGTTTGATGGGGATAGATGGAGAAGACAGCAACTGGATCAGATGAGCTGCTGCTTACTCTGTGCCATTGCCATGTGGATCTGGAAGTGGACTGGTGGAGTCTGGTGGGCCTGACTGCTTCTCCACGGTGGGCTCCTTCCTTTCCTGCTTGGTATGTGTCTGTCAGTGCCTTACTGCACCAGCTCCATACTGCAGGCTTCCGTTCTTTTCCTTGGGCTCACATCCCTCCTTGGTCCTCAACCCCTCACTACCTCTGTAACATCTTCACATCCTGACAAAATCTCACAGAGTGCTCTTCTCCCTCTGTGGTCCTCCTGCATCTACACATCCGTACTGTTTCCAGATCGGAGTGGTATGCCTCAGGGATCTGTGCCTGCACCCATGTTGTTTGTCATATATATTAATGATATGGATGTGACTGTTGATTGATAAACTGATTTTTTCAAATAAATAAATTACTATTTTTGTTTGGAGGCCTGTGACCAGTGGTACTGCTGTGAAGATGCTGTGTATTTTGTTTGTCAAGCATATTGAAAATTTGGATGAGAATACATCTGGCATGTTTAAATTTGCATTTGGCACTGAAATTGAGGGTATTCTGAAGTGGTGGTAATCCAGTCATCTGTGGCAGTGTGAATACCTTTTAATTTCTAAGATTCGCCCACGCGGGGTCCCGTGAGGAGCCTCTGAGATATCCACCATCATTACTGCAGTGACGGTCTCCTTCATCAATGATGCTGTGCCATCTCCTCTTTTCCATCCCTCCCTATCACGTGTGAACCGCGGAGTGGTCAGACTTCAGGGTGAAGACAGTGCAGGCGGTGCACATGAGATGGGAGGAAAGCCGGATATTTTTCAAACATTGTAAATTTATCTACATTTTCAGCTCCTCTGGCAGCTCACTCCGTATACTCACCACCCTCTGTGTGGAAAATCTTCTCCTCAGGTCAGATTTAAACTTCTCTCTGAACTTAAACCTCTCCTAGTTTTAGTTTCCCCCACCCTGGGGAAAAGACTGAAATAATTCAACTGGTCAATGCTGCCTGTGATTTTATTTTCTCAGCGTCATACTCTCTAAAGAAATACAGACATAATCTATTCAGTCTGTCCTTATTTCTCAAAGCCTCCAGTCACGGTAACATTCCCGTGAACGTGTGCTGCACCACTGCCACCTGAATGAGATCCGCCGGCTGACGGAACTGCACAAATACAGTGTGGCCTCTCCAACGTGGATAGGTGAAACATGATGTACGGCCCAACCCCTGTACTCGATGCACTGACCAAAGAGGGCAAGTCTGCCGATGGCTGCTTCACCATCCTGTTTACCCATGTCTCTATTTTCAGGGAACGCACGTCTCTGCTTTATGGCCCTCCCCAAACCTCTACCATTCACTGTGCAAGTTCTCAAAATGCAACACCTCACACTTGTTTGTGTTAAATTCCATCTGCTATTCATAGGCTCACTTCCCCAGTTCATCAGGATCCTGTTGTCTCCTGGATAACTTTCCCTGACCGCTATACCACTGACTTTGGTGTCTTCTACAGCTTTACCAACCATTGAACTTGCTCAGTGGGTCTGAGGTTGTCGCTCCATGTGAGAAGGATGAACAACTAAAATATAGCACCATGGTCCAGGGAACTATTTATGACGGGGGAAAGAAGAGAAACATAGTTGTGATTGGGGACAGTATTATCAAGGGAATGGACACATTATTCTCTCTTGAGGATCGAGAGTCCAGAAAAACATAAATTTACACAAAGCGCTTATTGTTACCAGATTTTTGCTGATGCGGTTTAATTGCCGTTAAAGCAGTTAACTACCTGCATTCAGGTGATGCAACTGTCCTGAACCCTATTCTGAATCTATTTGAGACTCAGAATGGGTTCAGGGTCGTTTCACCGAACAACTTCACATCGGAGTCTCGGCCCCGACAGCTACTTTTCAAACCGTCCATAACCTGATGCGTTTTAAATGATTAAAAAAAAACTGTCATGTTCTATGAATCAGCATTTATACCGATCGGTGATTCAATACGAGTCTCTCTCATACCGCAAAACTAACTTTCGGGGACTCTGCGGATTAGTTTCTACGTATTATTTCAGTGGTTTTTTTTTATTTGCACGATTTGTCCTCTCTTGCACATTCGTTGTTTGTCGGTCTTTGTTGTGTGTGGATTTTCATAGATTGTGGGTGCCTGCAAGTTGTATATGGCGTACAGATCTGAATAATAAATTTACTTTGTACATTTAACATATTTCACAGTCTATATTATGAATGGATTAGCGTCTCGTGACGGCTCCTATTCACACACACTTGTAATTATTTACTTTTGAACTGTTCTACAAAATAATTTTCCTTTTGGTGGACTTTACAAATGTCACGATCTCGGCGATCAGTTTTGGCGCTTTTCCTGTTGCCGCCTGTTAATTGGTGAATGAGGCTGTTTCATTCATCAACAGATGAGGCGATTTACTACCAATCGCCGCTCTACATTCATTCAGGAAATGGAGACGGCGGCGAAGTCTTTGTTTACCGCTAAAATTAGGCAGTTCGGGAATGGGAGGGAGCACGGGCTGAGAGGGCGCTCTGTGCACAAATAACTACGGAAGTCTTTGAGAGTTTAAGACGCTTGTCTACGACAGACACCCAGAACGGAAATCCCCCGGACCCACCCCAGCCGGTGCTCAGCCCTTCCACAGACAATCTGAGTGGCTCTGAAAAGAGCCTTTGGGTTTCTAAATTGTCGCTTTGTCTCTTTACTTGCCCTTGGGGTTGGCGGGCGCGCCGCTTTTCTTGGGCAACAACACGGCCTGGATATTGGGCAGCACCCCGCCCTGAGCGATGGTTACCCCTCCCAGCAGCTTGTTGAGCTCCTCGTCGTTGCGGACGGCCAGCTGCAGGTGTCTGGGGATGATGCGGGTCTTCTTGTTGTCCCGAGCCGCGTTACCGGCCAACTCGAGGATTTCAGCCGTCAGGTACTCGAGCACAGCGGCCAGATAGACCGGGGCTCCGGCACCCACCCGCTCAGCATAGTTACCCTTTCTCAGGAGCCTGTGAACACGGCCCACCGGGAACTGCAGTCCGGCCCGGGACGAGCGAGACTTGGGCTTGCTCTTGGCCTTTCCGGTTTTTCCTCGTCCACTCATTTTAGCCGATCTTTCACAAAGAATGAGGAAATGATTCCGCATTCACAATTTTATAGCTTTTGGAGAATTGCTGAAAGACACTTACGATTGGTGGTGCAATGCTTTCTCGGATTGGTGATGTGGAATAACCCAATCAGAGAGATGTCCGATTCTCCAATGATCAGACCGCAGCAAGAGAAGCGCGAAAAATAACTGTCAGTCCCCGACAGGATATGAACTTTGAACAAACATCAAAGTATATTTATTATCAAACTATATAGAGCTTCGATTTTCATCTCAGTTACAAAACAAAGAAACCCAATAGAACTCATTAAAAAAGACTCAAACACCCAACGTGGAAAAAAAGAACAAATTATTCAAACTATAAAAAGTAAACAAATAATATTCAGAATTAAAGTTGACAGCCACGAAGCCCGTCCTGGAGCCTGTTAGTTACAGGTTGCAGCCTTAGTTCAGCACGGGGACGAATAAACCCCACCGAGCAGCAAGCTGAACACCTCCCTCACCCCAGCCCTGACTGACCGATGCTTACAATATGGCTTGGTGCTTAAATTGTTGAAATATCAGCTCATTCCTGGCTCTCGGACCCGGGGTTTGCTGTACTTATACATTCTTGGGCCCGGGCCCCACCAAAAGAGGAATAAAATTTGACACAGACCAAAAGAAAGCAATGGGAAATCTCTCTGTGAACGTGGACTCCCTGCATGACCACTCACGTAATCCTAGTTACTGTCCACAGAGAATGTGAATTAATTCTTCCGTAACTGCCTCTGGGAATGTAACCTTCTTTGTGAAAACACATCACATCATGGAACATAAACTGGTGGAAGCAGAGAACTGCAATATGACAGTTAATTTATGCTGGAAACGACCAAACAGAGCTATAACCTGAACAACAGAGAGCATACAAAAATCCCATGCAACTTCGTCCGCCTTTAATGGAGAGTTCAGTGGGACAAGTGTTTGAAGATGGAGGCAAACTAACAGGGCAGGAGAAGGGGAAGCTCCGTGTTAGTTCAGTGTGCAGGAACAGAGTAACTTCACCAGGCAGGGGGTGACTAATTGTCATCAACATCACCCTGATGAATATTGCCTCCAGAAAGAGAAATATTAAATACTTAATATTTTGACAATACTTTTCTGCAACTAAGACATGACTCTTAAAATATTTTCCGTGACTCTTCCATGGAAACTGTGTAGTGCTTAACTGAGCCATTGGGTTTGTAGTTTGTTTTGTCAGCACCTGTGGAGCTGGTGTATTTGGTCAATGCATTTGTCACTTGCGACATGGCGTGATTTGACGGCTCCCCAAGCAGCAGCAGGCACATGGCAGTCTGGATCTCCCGGGAGCTGATGGTCAATCATTTCTTATAATGGCCGAGCAGGAAGCCTCACCTGCTTCGAACGAAATATCGTTCACAGATGTGTTCATGATGCTCATGGCCTTGGAGGAGATGCTGGTGTCTCCAGAGCTTCAACATCTATAATGGTGTGACCAAAACTGTAAGCAATACTCCAGATGTGATCCAACTAGAGTTTTATAAACTGCAATATAACTTCATGACTTTTGAACTCAGTGTCTCAACCAATAAAGGTAAGCCTGCCATAGGCTTTCTTAATCACCCTATCAACCTGAGTAGCCACGTTCATGGAGCTATGAACTTGGTGCCCAAGATCCCTCTGCTCATCAACATTATTGAGGATCTTGCCTTTAACTATCTCTTTACATTTGACCTACCAAGGTTAACATTTCACATTTGGCTAGGTTAAAATCCATCTGCTATTTTTCTGCCATTACCTGCTACTGATCTATAGCCCACTGTGTTCTTTGCCTGTCTTCTACATTATCCACAACACAACCAATCTTTGCATCATCTACAAACCCATTTACCTTTTCATCCATGTCACTTATATACAACACAAACAGCAGAGGTCCCAGTAAGTAAGGTGCTACTTGCCCACATAAAGCCATGCTGTCTCTCCATAATTAGGCCATGATTTTCCAAGTGCTCATCAATCCTGTTCCTAAAAATTCTCTCCAGTGTCTTTCCTACCACTGACATGAGACTCGCTGGTCTACAGTTTCCAGGATTATTCCTGATTCCCTTCTTGAATAATGGAATAATATTAACCACTTGCCAGTCCTTCAGGAATTCACCTATGGCTGGAAGAGGACATGGATATATTGGTCAAGGCCCTTAGTAATTTCTTGGCTTGTTTCTCTCAATAACCTGGGGTTATTGAGAGAATATTTCCCATCAGGTCCCGCGGACTTATCCACTTTAATTTTCTTAGAGACTCAACACTACCTTCGACTTTACCATGAAATACCCTGGCATATCAATACACTCGGCATTGATCTCCCTATCCTCCACACCCTCCTTAGGTAAATACTGATAGAGTACTCGTTAGTGGCTTCAACCACATCCTTCACATCCAAGCAAGCATTTCCCCTTTATCCTTGAATGGTCCTACTCAAGGATAAAGGATTGGTTGTGTTGTGGATAGTGTAGAAGACGGGCAAAGACACAAAAGTTGGTGGTGTTGTGGATAGTGTGGAGGGCTGTCAGAGGTTACAGCGGGATATTGATAGGATGCAAAACTGGGCTGTGAAGTGGCAGATGGAGTTCAACCCAGATAAGAGTGGGGTGGTTCATTTTGGTAGGTCAAATATGATGGCAGAATATAGTGTTAATGGTCAGACTCTTGTCAGTGTGGAGGATCAGAGGGATCTTGGGGTCCGAGTCCATAGGATGCTCAAAGCAGCTGTGCAGGTTGACTCTGTTGTTAAGAAGGCATATGGTGTATTGGCCTTCATCCACCGTGGGATTGAGTTTAATAGCCAAGAGGTAATGTTGCAGCTGTATAGGACCCTGGTCAGACACAACTTGGAGTACTGTGCTCAGTTCTGGTCACCTCACTACAGGAAGGACGTGGAAACCATAGAAAGGGTGCAGAGGAGATTTACAAGGATGTTGCCTGGACTGGGGAGCATGCCTTATATAGGTTGAGTGAACTCAGCCTTTTCTCCTTGGAGCGATGGAGGATGAGAGGTGACTTGATAGAGGTGTACAAGATAATGAGAGGCATTGATCATGTGGATAGCCAGAGGCTTTTTCCCAGGGCTGAAATGGCTATCACGAGAGGGCACAGTTTTAAGGTGCTTGGAAGTAGGTACAGAGGAGATGTCAGGGGTAAGTTTTCACGAGAGTGGTGAGTGCGTGGAATGGGCTGCCGGTGGCGGTGGTAGAGGCGGAAACGATAGGGTCTTTTAAGAGTCTCCTGGACAGGTACTCGGAGCTAAGAAAAATGGAGGGCTGTGGATAAGTCTAGGTAGTTCTAAGGTAGGGACATGCTTGGCACAGCTTTGTGGGCCGAAGTGCCTGTATTTTGCTGTAGGCTTTCTACGTTCTGTTCTACTCTCTCCCTAGTTATCATATTGCTCCTGGTGTATGTACAGAATGCCTTGGGCTACTCTTTAATCTTACTGCAGAAAGGATTCTTCATGCCCCTGGCTTTCCTAATTCCTTTCTTGGAATGTTTTTCTGAATTCCTTCTCATCCTCAAGGGGTCTGCTTGATTCTGACTTCTCCATCTCCTTCTGGACAAAATGCCTCCCTTACCTTGCCATCTTTGTCCTTCCTTCCGACTGGAAAATACCTGCTCTGTACTCTGTGCAGTTGTCCTTCAAACTACTTACCAGATGTGGAATTGCCAAACTTCTCCCAATTAACTGTCTGGGTTAGAGTGCATGGGCTATAATGAGAGGCTGGGGTATCAAAGGATGAGAGGAGATCTGAGAGATGTTTGTAAGATTGTGGAAGAAGTATACAGAGTAGACAGGAAATATCTTTTTTAAAGGATTGAAATGTCTAATACCAGAGGGTGTGCGTTGGAGGTGAGAGGGGGTAAGTGCAAAGGAGAAACGAGGGGAACTGTATTACACAGAGAGTGGTGGGAGCCCGAAATGCACTGCCTAGGGTAGTGAATTTTAAGAGATGTTTAGATAACCACATGAATGTGGAAAATGGTAGGATATGCACATTGTGTAGGGAGAAGAGATTCATTTAGTTATCAAAATTACTACTCATTTAATGGGTTGGCACCACATAGGGGGCTGATAGGCCTGTTCCCTTGCTCTACTGTACTATATTCTATGTAACAGCCAGCACCAGTGCATAGACTGTTACAATAGCTGGTACCGTACTGTACGGACACACACCATTACAACAGCCGATACCGTTTAGTATGGGTACAGACTGTTACAGTGATGACACAAACTGTTACCGTTCTGAAAGGGCACAGACCGTTACAACAGCTAGTACTGTAACAGTAATGGTACAGACCGTTACAACAGCCGGTAATATTCTGAAGGGGCACAGATGTTTCCAAAAGCCAGTATTGTACAGTAAGGACACAAGCTGTTACAACAATAAGGATGTTGCCTGGATTGGGGAGCATGCCTTATGAGAATAGTGAACTCGGCCTTTTCTCCTTGGAGCGACGGAGGATGAGAGGTGACCTGATGATGAGAGGCATTGATCATGTGGATAACCAGAGGTTTTTTCGTAGGGCTGAAAGGCTAACACAAAGAAGCATAGATTTAAGGTGCTTAGAAGTAGGTACAAGGGGGATGTCAGACGTAGGTTTTTCACACAGAGAGTGGTGGGTGAGTGGAATGCACTGCCAGCCACAGTGGTAAGTGTGGATACAATAGGGTCTTTTAAGAGACTCTTAGATAGGCATATGGAGCTTAGAAAAATAGAAGGCTATGTGGTAGGGAAATTCTAGGCAGCTTCTAGAGTATGGTCACCACAACACTGTGGGCCAAAGGACCTATAATGTGCTGTAGATTTTCTATGTTCTAACAACTGGTACTGTTCAGTAAAGGCACAGTCCATTACAACATTCAGTACTGCGCAGTAAGGACACAACATTACAATGGCCTGCACCGTACTGTAAGGGCACTGAACTTCACAACAGCTTGTACCGTACAGTAAGGATACAGAAAGTCACAGAGCTGGTACCGCATAGTAAGGATACAGGGCGTTACAAAAGGCAGCACCATACAACACGGACAAAGATTTTTACAAAAGATGAACTGAAATGAAAACACAAAGTGCTGGAAACACTCACAGCTCAGTCTGCATCGGCTGAGTATTTTCAACATTTTCTGGCTTTATTTTAGCCACACAGGTATGTTGGTTTTTACACAGAGACAGGTAACTGACTCTGTACTATATGACCTGTACACCCCTATAGTGAACTGAACGGAATCAATGGAAACACACCAGACCACACTGTACGGAAACATTCATCAGGGAACTCTAAGGGCTTTACAGCACCAAGTCCTTCACGACCAGGACACAGAAATATAAAACTCTCCACACTATGCAGTGAGCACACAGACCTGTACATACCCCACACTCTACTCCACTGTTAAACACCAGTACAAACCGGCACTTCAATGACAGAGAATAACACAACACTGGTACTGGACTGGGATTCATGGAATTGATCAGATAAGAACAAAGAAACAACATCTCCTGGTGGGAGAGTCAAGAACAAGGGGAAATGGGCTGAAAGTTAGAGACAGTCTGTGGAAGGGAGATGTCAGGATGGCAGATGGGGGAAATTGAAACCAATAGCAATTTTAAAGTGAATAAGATGAGTGGATAAGACAGACAGGGGAAAGGCAAGGAGTGAGGAAGGTCTGATAGAGTGAAGTGCAATAGTTTTAATATAGGAAGCTTGACAAGTCAGGAAGATGAACTCAGGGCATGGATTTGTAAATGAGACCGAGATATTCATTACAGAACACGTTTAAGGAAGTGGCAGGACTGGCAGCTCAATGTTCCAGGGTACAGAGCCACAGGCAGGATGGAGAAGGAGTTAAGAGAGGAGGGGGAGTTGCATTTTTGTTTGGGGAGAACATCACGATGGTACTTAGAGAGGATATTCCAGTGGAGCTTTAATCCCACCCTTTACCTCCTGTCAGTCAGTCAATACTCTGTCCATGCTAGTATCCTTTCTGTAATACCATGGGCTCTTAACTTGTTAAGCACCCTCATGTGTGGCACCTTGCCAAAGGCCTTCTGAAAATCCAAGTACACAACATCCACTGATTCTCCTTTGTCTATCTTGCCTCTTATTTCTACAGAAGTCAACAACTTTATCAGGCAAGTTTTCCCCTTAAAGAAACCATGCTGACTACAGCCTATTTTATCAAGTACCTTCAAGTACCCCAAGATCACATTTTTAACAATCAACTCCAACAGCTTCTTATCACTGAGTTTAGACTAACTGTCCTATAATTTACTTTGTTCTACCTTCCCCCATTCTTGAAGAGTGGAGTGATGTTTGCAATTTCCAAACCTCTAGAATCATGCCAGAATCCATTCATTCTTCCAAGGTCATCATTAATGCCTGCGCAATCTCTTCAGGAATCTCTTTCAGAATCCTCGGGTGGAGACCTACCTCAGATCCATTCAGTTTCCCAAGAACATTCTTCCTAATAATGGCAACTTCACTCACTTCTGACTCCTGCCATTCTTGAACTCCCAGCATACTGCTCGTGTCTTCCACAATGAAGAATGATGCAACTTACTTATTCATTTCTTTTGCTGTTTTCAGCATGGTTTGACAGCAGTTCGATATCCACTCTCGCCTCTTTTTTACACTTCATTTATCGGAAGAAACTTTTGGTATCCTCTTGAATATTATTGGCTAGCCTACTTTACTATTCCATCTTTTTCTTATTTATGGCTTTTTAGTTGCCTTATGTTGGTTTTTAAAAACTTCATTATCCTCTAACTACTCACTAATTTTTCCTCTATTAGACACCCTCCTCTTGGTTTGACTACTACTCTTGTCAACTGTGGTTGGATCATCCTGCCTTTAAAATAATTCTTCTTATTTGGCATATATATATCCTGCTCCTTTTGAATTCCTCCAAGAAACTCCAGTCATTCCTACTCAGCTGTCATAATGCCTACTAGTTTTCCCTTCCTACCTTGGTCAGCTCCTCTCTCATGCCTCTGTAGTACCCTTCAATCCACTGTACTACTGATACACCTGACTTTAGCTTCTCCTTCTCAAACTTTGATTACTAGCTCCTTGGGGTTCCTTTACCTTAAACTCTCTGATCAATTCCAGTTCATTGCACAGCTCCCAATCAAAAACAGCTGATCCCCTAGTGGGCTTTACCGCAAGCTACTCTAAAAATTTATCTCATAGGCATTCTACAAAATCTCCTTTTTGGAACCCAGCACCAACTTGATTTTCCCAATCTACCAGCATATTGTACACCACATCTTTGCTACTGTTCAGAGATCAGTATATAACTCCCATCAGGGTCTTTTTACCCCTGATCAGCACTGGAAAGAAAGATGAGAAATCGGAGAAAGAAGGTGGAGGGAGAGGAGGATGAAGTACATGGTGGTATGTAATAGGTGAAACGAGGTGAGGGGAAGTGGGTGGAATAAAGATCCATGACACTTCACGCACTCTTGATTGTTTCAATTACTTCAAGTTCCCTGACCCTGATTTTCACTAAGTCTCCGTGTCTACATCTTTGGCAAGGACTCTCTGGCATGCACTGATGACCCCTTCTCCCATCTTCAGCCCTCCTCCTCTTCCCTGATATCCTGCTCTGCTTTTCTACCTGCTCAGGATTTTTTTATTGCTAACTACCAATAAGATATCAACTGTCTCGATTGTAACACTCCTCCCCTCCATTAAGGAGCACCAAGCCATTGTGTCCCACACCATCACCAACCTTATCAACTCTGGGGATCTCCTATCCACTGCCACCGACCTCATAGTTCCCTCACCAAGCACCTCCTGTTTCTACCTCCTACCCAAGATCCATAAACCTACTTGTCCAGGTGGACCCATTGTTTCTGCTTGTTCCTGCCCCACCAAACTTATATTTGAATACCTTGAACAAGAGAAAATCTGCAGATGCTGGAAATCCAAGCAACACACACAAAGTGCAAAAGAACTCAGCAAGCCAGGCAGCATCTATGGAAAATAATAAATTGTCGACTTTTCAGGCCAAGACCCTTCAGCAGGACTGGAGAAAAACAAGATGAGGAGCAGAACTAAAAGATGGGGGTGGGGTCTGTCTCTCCCTCCCATCCCCCCACCTTTTAACTCTACTCTTCATCTTCATTCTCCAGACCTGCTGAAGAGACTGAGCCCAGTACTCTTTTCCATAGATGCAGCCTGGCCTGCTGAGTTCCTCCAGCATTTTGTGTGTGTTGCACTGGATTGCCAGCATCTGCAGATTTTCTTTTGTTTGTCTTTTTATCCTTGCAGTTTCTAAGCTCTACACACAATGATGCTACACCTTCTGATCCTATGTCACCTCTTTCTAAGGATTCGATTTCATTTTTTACCAAAAGAGTCACACCACTTCCTCTGTCAATCTGTCAGTTCTTTTGATACAATGTGTAAATGAAAACATAAAGCTCCCAGCTATGATCTTCTTTCAGCCACGACTCAGTGATGCGAACAACATCATACATGCCAATCTCTAACGGTGCTACAAGTTCAAACGCCTTATTCTATATACTGCGTGCATTCAAATGTAACACCTTCAGTCCTGTATTCATCACCCTTTTTGATTTTGTCACCCTTCTACATTGCAACTCATCCCATTTTACCCTCGCATCAGCCTCTCCTTGCTAGCAGTCTCACTATACACAGCCTCTGATTGTGAACCAACTAACCCATCCTCAGCCTTATCACTCCAGTTCCCACCCCCATGCCAAACTAGTTTAAACCACCCACCACCCCTGACCAGCCCTAGCCAACCTGCCCTCAAGGATATTGGTCCCCCTCAGGTTCAGGTGTAACCCATCCCTTTTCTGCAGGTCATATCTTCCCCAGAAGATTTCCAGTGATTTAGAGATCTGAACATCTGTCCCCTGCACCAGTTTCTCAGTCCTGCATTCATCTGCCAAATCATCCTAATCTAATTGCTTACAGTCAGCAATTCAGGGAATACTAATTCAGAGAATCTTTCCATCTAGCTCCCTAAAATCTTTCTTCAGGACCTCTTTACCTTTCCTGCCTATGTCATTGGTGACGATGACCTCTTGCTGCTCACTCTTCCCCTTTGGAATGCTGTTGACTCCACCAGATACATCCCGAACCCTGTCACCTTGCAGGCAACATATCATCTGGATATCTCTATTGCGTCCCCAGAATGTTATCTCTTTTTATTTAACGAAGGAATCTCCTGTCACCTCGCTTCCCTTCTGAGCCACGGTACCAGCCTCAGTGCGAGAGACCCGGTCACTATGGCTTTTCAGTGAAACATCGTCCCACACAACAGCATTCAAAGTGCGATACATATTCTTGAGAGGAACGGCCACAGGGGTACTCGGCACTGACTGCCAATTTCTTTTCATTCTCCAGACAGTCACCAGCAACCTATGGATGACCTTCTGCCTGTAACTCCTGCCTATCACTTCCTCGGTCTTCAGCAGGAGCCGCAGGTCATCGAGCTGCAGCTCCGGTTCTTTAGCACGTGCACTGAGGATCTGCAGCTCGGTGTACCTGGTGCAGATATGGTTATCCGGGCGGCTGCTGGTCTCCCAGACTTCCCACATATTACACTTACGGCTCCCAAAGCCATTTTCACTGCACTAAACGAGGAATGAAGAATAATAAGAAGAAATAGAAGCTCTATCTGATACTTACTTCGCCCAAGCCTGATGAGCCAAAACCATTCTGACAATGGCCACTCCACTTGCCCCCGCTTTTTAAAAAAATTTTCAGCCGCGTTATCTGAGTGAAATCGACGCTTCTTCTCGAGTTCCCGCTCGCTGCTTGGACGCAGTCCCATTGTGCCTCACACAGCTTGGTTACTTCAATACACCACTCTCTTCTAAAGTGTAACAGCAGAATGCTCGGTAAATCTTTGAGAGCTTTCGGGCTCCTGAAAGTAGTGGCGGCTAGAATTTACTGGGAGGAGGAGGAGGAGGGGGAGCAGGGAGTCAGACCTGGAGGATGTGGCTACAAATGAAAGATCAGCAACATGTGGAAACCGAGTGACTGAAAAACGTTGTTTCTTTTTGCAAAATGCTGTTGGAAGTTGGCGGGTCAAACGACATATATGGAGAAGAATAAACAGTCGACAAAACACTTCATGATACTTGGACTGTTTATTCCTCTGCTAAAATACTGCCTGACCTGCTGAGTTCCTCCAGCACTTTCTGTGTGTTATTCTATACTTCCAACATCTGCGTTTGTAAGTGGGTTATACGTTGACATTTGACACACGGAATGTTCGTTGATTATGAGTATATTGTTTATGGGAGCTTGCTGAGTTTTCTGCATAAAAACATTGACTATTATTGAAACGTGCGTGTTACGAGGACTGGTACATGAATACAGTTAAATGGCACTGTGCTTACCCAGCAGTCTCCACACTTCAGAAAGTGCCGTCGGCGACCCAGCGATGAAATGCGCAGGCGTAAGGGTCGCAGAAATACCACGCTGACGCTCAGTGGACAAAAGACTCTGGAGGATCGACATCAGGTAGGAGCGGGGTTGTGGGTGGGAGATTTCATTCGCCCTGGTGTCCGCACTCTGACTGAGGAACAATTGCAGTCAGCTCCCGGTACACAGTGGGATTGGTCCCGGTGATTTCCATCACTCTGAACCTGACGATCCGTATCCTGAATCAGGGCAGAGCTTTTGCTGATGGGCAAAGGAGCTGGCGCCATTTCTGTGGCGCATGCGCATCGTTGGGACCGTGACGGGTTTCTTGTCAGTGGGGCTTTCTGGGTATAGAGGCAGCCATGCATCGTACTTCCGGCGCCTCCTCGCATGTTCTTAAAGTGTGTTTGGGAAGCACATGCGGAGGGAATGCGAGCAGATAGATCTTTCAGCATTTCGAGCTCCAGCTCCGGGTATCTAAACCCGAGGATTAGGAACGGCACAAAAGGCAGACAGACAGACAGACATACTTTATTGATCCTGAGGGAAATTTGGTTTCGTTACAGTCGCACCAACCAAGAATAGTGTAGAAATATAGCAATCTAAAACCATAAATAATTAAATAATAATAAGTTAATCATGCCAAATGGAAATAAGTCCAGGACCAGCCTATTGGCTCATGGTGTCTGACACGAGGCAGGAGTTGTAAGGTTTGATGGCCACAGACAGGAATGACTTCTTATGACGCTCAGTGTTACATCTCAGTGGAATGAGTCTCTGGCTGAATGCACTCCTGTGCCCAACCAGTATATTATGGAGTGGATGGGAGTCATTGTCCAAGATGGCATGCAACTTGGACAGCATCCTCTTTTCAGACACCACCGTCAGAGAGTCCAGTTCCACCCCCACAACACCACTGGCCTTACAAATGAGTTTGTTGATTCTGTTGGTGTCTGCTACCCTCAGCCTGCTATTCAAGTTAGAATCTTCGTTCGAGATTAACTTACAGTCAACCAGTTAGGAACAAATTCCTTCCATAGGCTTTAGTACTTGAGAAAATGACCTTTGTTCTACCCCCTCTTGTTCTGGGCTATTGAACTCTTAAGAAGGTGTTTTGTACCATTCTTTCTTGGTCCATAAATGATGTCAAACAGCTTAGTCCTGGGTAATAAGTGACATATAGATTTCACATCACAGAACTGTAACACTTCAATGAAAAGGCTACTGCCTCCCCTTCATATTCATTGGCATTGCTGTCAATGAGTTCACCACTGTCAGTCACCGGGGGTGAAGGCGGCAGTCAGAGTAATTAGAAAGTCTCTGGGATCATTCATGTAATATCTTGTGCTCTTTCTGGCGCTGTGGGATATGAACTTGAAATAATACTATTGGAGAAAGACAAACTGAGCCAAGTCACAGAATGAAGACAGGCAGAAATGGCCCATTCTGCTACAGACTGAATAACAGTCAGAGAATTTGCTGGTCAGTCCAGATTCCTGATCCGTGCCTCCAACTTGTGTTGAACCTCACTGTAATAACACTGTGATGACAGAGTTCAGCATAGAGACTAAAATTATTTCATCTGAAATGCTGTCCTTCTCCCATTGATGTATTTTGTGAATCTTTTTACAGGTTAGAAACGGCAAAAAATTTATGTACAGGAATCTCAAACACAACAACACATCAGTGTTGGCTGACTCTGACCAGATATTTCCTTTCTTACATTGGTTGTTGATCCTTGAAGATGTATCTCATCCCAGCTGGAAACGTGCTTTGTGTCTAAAATGAAGTTTTCTGTTGTAACTCAGTGAAATCCACTGGAATCGGGGGCTGAGGACTCACCAGAATTTGTTCATTAGAGAGAAGCTCTTCAACTGCATTGATTGTGCGAGGGATTCACTACGTCTGATTTCTGGAGTATTGATATCAGTCTGGGAAGAGATTCATTCACTCAGCTGACACACAGACATACCAGTGGAGTATTGATACACAGTGGGGAGAGGCCATTCACCTGCTCAGACTCTGTGAAGGGATTCACTCAAGTCATCTGATCTACTGGCACACCAGTCAGTTCACACTAGAGAGATGCCGTTCACCTGTTCAGTCTGTGGGAAGGGATTTCCTCAGTCATTTCAGCTGAAGGTGCATCAACGAGTTCACACTGGAGAGAAACCGTTCACCTGTTCTGTGTGTGGGAAAGGATTCACTCAATCATCCAATCTACGGAGACACCAATCAATTCACACCGGGAAGCGTCCGTTCACTTGCACAGTCTGTGGGATGGGATTCATTCAGTCATCTGACCTCCTGTCACACCAGTCAGTTCACACTGGGGAGAAGCCATTCATCTGTTCAGACTGTGGGAAAGGATTTCCACGGTTATTTCAATTGAAGGTACATCAGCGAGTGCACTCGAGGGAAAGGCCATTCACCTGCCCAGACTGTGGGAAGGGATTCACTCAGTCATCTGAACTAAAAGTACATCAACGAGTTCACACTGGGGAGCGGCCATTCACCTGTTCAGACTGTGGGAAGGGATTCGCCCACTCATCTAACCTACAGACACATCAGCGAGTTCACACCGGGGAGAGGCCATTTACCTGCTCAGTCTGTGGGAAGGGATTCACTCAATCATCTCAACTACTGGCACACCAGTCAGTTCACTCTGCGGAGAGGCCATTCACCTGCTCAGACTGTGGGAAGGGATTCACTCACTCATCTAACCTACAGGTACACCAGCGAGTTCACACCGGGGAAAAACCATTCATCTGCTCAGATTGTGGGAAGGGATTCACTCAGTCATCTCAACTGAAAGTACACCAGCGAGTTCACACGGGAGAGAGACCATTCACCTGCTCAGAATGTGGGAAAGGATTCACTCAGTCATCCAACCTACAGACCCATCAACTAGTTCACACTGGGGAGAGGCCATTCACCTGCTCAGATTGTGGGAAGGGATTCACTGAGTCATCTCAACTGAAGGTACATCAGCGAGTTCACACTGGGGAGAAACCATTCACCTGCTCAGACTGTGGGAAGGGATTCTCTCGGTCATCTAATCTTTTGGCACACCAGCGAGTTCACACCGGGGAGAGGCCGTTCACCTGCCCAGAGTGTGGAAAGGGATTTACTCAGTCATCAAATCTACTGACACACCAGTCAGTTCACACTGGGGAGATGCCGTTCACCTGCTCAGACTGTGGGAAGGGATTTCCACGGTCATTTCAACTAAAGGAACATCGGCGAGTTCACACTGGGGAGAGGCCTTTCACCTGCTCAAACTGTGGGAAGGGATTCACTCACTCATCCCACCTACAGACACACCAGCGAGTTCATACAGGAGAGAGGCCATTCACCTGTTCTGTGTGCGGGAAGCGATTCACTCAGTCATCCAACCTACGAAGACACCAGTCAGTTCACACTGGGGAGATGCCGTTCACCTGTTCAGACTGTGGGAAGGGATTTCCAATGTCATTTCAACTAAAGGTACATCAGCGAGTTCACACTGGGGAGAGACCATTCACCTGCTCAGATTGTGGGAAGGGATTCACTCAGTTATCACATTTGCAGACACATCAACGAGTTCATACAGGAGAGAAGCCATTCACCTGTTCCGTTTGTGGGAATGGATTCACTCAGTTGTGCAACCTGCGGACACATCAGTCAGTTCACACTGGTGAGAAACCGTTCTCCTGCTCTGAATGTGGGAAGAGATTCACTCAGTCATCCAACCTTGTGACACACTACAGAATTCACACTGGGGATAAAGTTTAAATAAGCTGCTTACTGGATGTTTAACCATCACAGTTGCTGAATCCAGATGCAAGTTCAAAAGTGACTGTTGGTGTTGAACTCTGCAATTATTGCTGCTGCTCATCACACCCAGTTCTGCACCCTGGTCACTGGGCATGGGAGGAGTTTCTTCTGCTGATGTTCACCTTTACTGGGACTGGAGTTTCATGTTCTGGATCTGTGACTAATAAATCAGTTCTATTTTACACTCTGTCTCAGGGACTGAGTAAATCTGCAACACACCCTGTGTACAGTAGGAAGTCTACTCAGCCCAGCTGGTCCCTGCCATGTGTGCTGTTCCACAGCAATCCTTTTAAATCCATCCCTGCCGTTCACCTCTCACACTCCTTCTGGTGATGGGTTCCAAACAGTCACCACTCTATGGGTGAATTTCCTGCATGACTGAAGAATAAGATAAGCTGACATGCTCTTTGCCTCTCAAATATCTGGGCCGAGGAAGAATGACATTGATAGATAACCTGGTCCTTCCCAGATCTATTTAACATTTCACTGCTTCTAAGTGGCTATGTCTCACATAGCTGGGTTGTTAGAATACACAAATGTGTTGTGAAATCTGAAGGCGGAGTGGGGAACTGTTACTTGGACGTTCAGTGGAGTCGGGTGAAGAACTAGAGAGTCAGCACAGGGCAGTGTTTGGGGCTGTGGACAGTGGTAGGAGTAAGAGAACAGAATGGGGGCATGGCAACAAATGATGGTATAGCAATATTTGGAATCTGATTGACAGAAAAAAGCAATTGACATTTCTGGCTGAGACCCTTCATTAGCACAGGTCATCTACAGATTTTCTTGTTAGTTCTGAGTTTCTGTGGCAGTGAGAAACTATAAGATAAGTTACAGATAAATAGTCAATGTGATTTTCTGCCAATTGAAGTGGAATATTGAGATCATGACCAATGTTGAGAACCACCTGATGTCCATACCTTGGTAGATTATAGGAATAGTCGAGACTGAGGCTTGAAAGAAAGAACTGGGTCCAACATCCAGTGAATTAAAAAGTCAGTAAGAGCTGAACGAGAAAACGACAAGCTCCTTGTGTCACTTGGTTCTTTAGCAAATCACCTCTGTTGAATGTCATCTGATTTGGGATCCTTCTGCTAAGTGAGACCGTTGTTTCTTCTGTCTGCGTGTACCATGATAACAAACACCTCTGTCTAGGGTAACAAGTGACCTTTAGCATTCACACCACAGAAGTTCCACATGTCACCAACCTCCAATGAGAAAGTCTAATCACCTCCCCTTGACATTCATTGCCATTGCTGAGTTCACCACCGTCAATCACCCCAGAGTCACAGTGATCAGAAAGTCTCCAGGAGCAGCCGTGTAAATACCGTGAGCTCCAAGCAGGGCAGTGAGGCACACCCAGAGCTACTAAGCCGTAACAATGGATAGAGACAAACTGAGTCAAATACGTGACCAGCAGCATCGTCCCATTATGATACAGATAGGTAGAATTTGATGCCGAGTCCAGATACCTGACTACGACCAGGCAGAAGTTGAGAATTTGTTTGTAACAGGGTGACGTTGGAGATCACCCTGAAATGCTGTCCTTCCCCCATTGATGTTCTTAGTAAACTGTTTACAGGATAGAGAAAAAGAACAAAGAAGTTGTGTATGAATATCTCAAACACATTGATTCTGCTCTGATTGTTAGCCAACCAGCACTTGAATACTACAGATCTTTGAATGTGGCATTGCAGATGTTAGATAGCATCAGGTTTGATACCACACCAGTCGTACCAAAGAGAACCTGGAGGTGTGTTCAGTGTAGGGGCGAAATTTGGATTAACCAACCTGGAGATAAATCTTGTAAATAGTCTTTGTGTTATTGAAGGAGTGAAAAGATATTTTCTTTGTAACACCAAAGTTACAAAGGGAAGTTGGTGGGGGGGGGGGGGGGGGGGTCTCTATGTTATCTGATCTGACAATGCATTAGTAAGTTTATAGCGAGGAAAATTAATTCACCTGTTGTGTGTGGAAAGGGATTCAGCCGTTCATCCATCTTACAGACACCAGAAAGTTCAAAGTGGGGAATATGTCATAAACCTGCTCGGTGTGTGGGAAGGGATGAAATTCAGTCTTCCAACTACAGTGACACCAGCGAGTTTGCACTGAGGAGAGGCCAGTACGAGGGATGGGACAAACTCTGTCATCCAGCTTAAAGATACATCAGGGAGCTCATGCCACGGTCAGACAGTACACCTGTTCTGACCATGGGGGGAGATTTATACAGTAGTCCAACCTGAACACACATAAAATTCACATCAGGGGAGGTCGTTCACCTGCTCCACGTGTGAGACGGAACTCATTGAGTCACCTGAGCTATTGACACATCAGAGAGTTCACACCAGGGAGAGGCTGTTCACCTGCTCTTTATGTGTGAGGGAATTTCCTCAGTCATCCCACATGCAGACACTTGTGAGTTCACACCAGGGAGTGGCCATTGACCTGCTCAGACTGTGGGAAGTTATCTCACTCTCTGAGGCAGAACGTTCTGTTGTCAGTAAGGGCCTCACCTTTGTCCCCCGCTCCCAAACTAGTGAGATTTGCGCCCTCTGTGACTCCGAGTTCTTCTGCCATCTCTGTCTCAGTGCCTACTTGTTTGGTGACAACTCTCCAACCTGCTCCAATGACCCTTCTCCCATCTTTAACCATCCTTCTCTCCCTGGACTCCCTGCTTTGGTCCTCTGCCTGCTCTGGATCTTTTCAGTGCCAATTGCAAATAGACAACAGACAATAGGTGCAGAAGTAGACCATTCGGCCCCTCGAGTCTGCACCGCCATTCTGAGATCATGGCTGATCATTCACTATCAATACCCAGTCCCTGCCTTGTCCCCATATCCCTTGATTCCCCTATCCATCAGATATCTATCCAGCTCCTTCTTGAAAGCATCCAGAGAATTGGCCTCCACCGTCTTCCGAGGCAGTGCATTCTACACCTCCACAACTCTCTGGGAGAAGAAGCTCTTCCTCAACTCTGTTTTAAATAACTGACCTCATATTCTCAATCCATGCCCTCTGGTACTGGACTCTCCCAACATCTGGAACATATTACCTGCCTCAATCCTATCAAATCCTTTAATTATCTTAAACGTTTCAATCAGATCCCCTCTCAATCTCCTCAATTCCAGCGTGTACAAGCCCAATCTCTCCAATCTCTCTGCGTAAGACAGCCCTGCCATCCCAGGAATCAACCTAGTGAATCTACGCTGCACTTCCTCAATTGCCAGAATGTCCTTCCTTAAACCTGGAGACCAAAACTGTACACAATATTCCAGGTGTGGTCTCACCAGAGCCCTGTACAAATGCAAAAGAACATCCTTGCTCTTGTATTCAATTCCCCTTGTAACAAAGGCCAACATTCCATTTGCCCTCTTCACTGCCTGTTGCACTTGCTCATTCACCTTCATTGACTGGTGAACTAGGACTCCTAGGTCTCTTTGCATTTCTCCCTTACCTAACTCGACACCGTTCAGACAATACTCTGCCCTCTTGTTCCAGCTTCCAAAGTGGATAACTTCACATTTATTCACATTGAATGACATCTGCCAAGTATCTGCCCACTCACTCAGCCTATCCAAGTCTCCCTGTAGTCTCCTAACGTCCTTTTCGCATGTCACACTGCCACCCAGTGGACATTAACCATCTAGACTTTAACACTCCTCTCTCCTATTCGAACCTCAGTCCTTCCGAACGCTTGGCTCTCACTCCCTGCCCACCAACCCTAACCTGACCATCAAACCCGCAGATAAGGGGAGTGCTGTAGTAGTCTGGTGGATTGACCTCTACTTTGCTGATGCCAGGTGACTACTGCCAGACACCTTTTACCCCTCGATTAGGACCCCACTAAGGAACAACAGGCCATTATCTCCCACACCATCACCAACCTTATTAATTCTAGGGACCTCCCAACCACCAACGCCATCCTCGTAGTTCCCGCTCTCCACACCTCTTATTTCTACTCCCACCTAAGATCCGCAAACCTGCCTGTCCAGGTAGACCTAGTTTCTGCTTGTTGCTGCTCCACCAAACTTGTATATGCATACCTCGACTCAGTTTTATCCCCCACCCCCACGCTGCCAGTTCAGTCCCTTCCTACCTACACTCATGACCCTTCACATGCTCTTGATTGTTTCAATGATTTGATGTTCCATGGCTGCCATCATCTTACTATCACCATGGATATCCAGTCCCTATACACCTCCAACCCCACCAGGAAGTTCTCAAAGCACCCCATTTCTTTCTGGACACCAGACCCACCAGTCCCCTTCCACCACCACTCTCCTCTATCTGGCAGAACTTCTCACTTTCAATCATTTCCCCTTCAGCTCCTCCCATATCCTTCAAACAAAAGGTGTAGCTATGGGCACTTGCATGTGTCCCAGCTATGCCTGCCTTTTTGTCAGCAATGTGAAGTGGTCTATATTCCATGCCTACACTCCCCAACTTTTCCTTTGCTACATCAGTGACTGCATTTGTGCTGCTTTCTGCACCTATATAGAACTCGCCAACTTCATCAACTTTGCCTCTAACTTCCACCCTGCCCTCAAATTTACCTGGTGCATTTCTAACACCTCCCTCCCTTTTCTTGACCTCCATGTCTCTATCTCCGGAGACAGCTTATCTACTGCTATCTTTTATAAACTCATGGATTCTCACAGCTCCCTGGACTATAACTCTTCCCACCCTGTTACTTGTAAAAATGCCGTCCCCTTCTCTCAGTTCCTCCATTTCAATGCACTGCTCTCAGGAAGAGGCTTTTAATCCCAAAACTAAGAAGATGCTCTCCTTCTTCAAAAAAAAAGGGGCTTCCCCTTCTTCCACCATCAGTGCTGCCCTCACCCACATTTCCATTTCACGATCGCCCCTCCTTCTCCTGCCACCCCTCCAAGGATAGGTTTCCTCTTGTCCACACCAGCCTCCACGTCTAGAACATAATTCTCTGTAATTTCCACTATCTCCAATGGGATCCCCACCACCAAGCACATCTTGCCCTCTTCCCACCCCCCAGTTTCTGCTGCTTTCTTCAAGGATTGTTCCCTGCACAACTCCCTTGTCCATTCATCCCCCCCCATTGATCTCCCTCCTGACACTTATCCTTGCAAGCAGAAGAAATGCTATGCCTCCCCCTACACCTCCTACATCATTACCATTCTGGGCCCCAAACAGTCCTTCCAGGCGAGGTGATGCTTCACCCGAGTTAGTTGTAATCATCTATAGTATTCAGTGCTCCTGGTGTGGCCTCTTGTAAAATGGTGAGACCCTACAGAGATTGGGGGACTGCTTCGCCAAGCATCCACTCTCCATCTGCTCGAAAAACCAGGATCTCACAGAGATCACCCATTTTAATTCTACTTCCCATTCCCATTCTGACATATCAGTCCATGGCCTCATCTACTGCTGCAATGAAACCACACTCAGGGTGGAACAGCAACTCCTTGTATTCTGTCTCGGTAGTCTAATGTCCCCTCCACTTCACCATTCCCCACACTCCCCTTTTCATCTCTCACCTTATCTCCTTACCTGCCCATCACCTCCCTCTGTTGCTCCTGCCCTTTCCTTTTTTTCCATGATCTTTTGTATTCTCCTGTCAGATTCCCCCTTCTCCAGCCCTTTTATCTCTTTCATCAATTGACTTCCCAGTTCTTTACTTCATGCCTCCCCCCTTCCAGTTTCACGTATCACCTACTACCTTGGATTTCTTCCTCCCCTCTCCCCACCTTCTTACTCTGACTTCTCATCTCTTTTGTCCAGTCCTGATATGATGAAGGGTCTCAGCTCAAAACTTCGACTGTTTACTCTTTATCATAAATGCTGAGTTCCTCCAACATTTTCTGTGTATTGCTTGGATTTCTGGCATCTGCAGATTTTCTCTTGTTTGATATTTCTGTTATATTTGTTGCAAGCATACGATTAAATCTCACTGCCAGAGCACGATTCCTCTTATTAAGAAAGCCAATAAGCTCTACTTCGGGTGTAAAACTGGCTACCAAAACAAAACCTGGGCCCCTAAGATGTACTGTTAATCTTAGAGCTCATCTCTGGTGTACTTGGAATTTAATGCTATTCGCTGTCCCGATGATATGGCAAGAACACAAAGATCACGTGATCTCATGTCCGCCCAGTGTGTCTGGTTTTCCTGCTTAAAACCAGAACTAGTTCAACAGCTCAATAGTTCCATTTAATATCAGAGAATGGATACAATACACAACCTGAAATTCTTGCTCTTCACAGACATCCACAAAAACAGAAGGATTCCCCAAAGAATGAGTGGCAGTAAAACAGTTTGAACTGCACAGCTCCCCTTCTCCCATGCACAAGAAGCAACAGCAAAGCATCAACCATCTCCCTACCCCTCAGCCAATATGTAAGCAAGAAGCATCAACACCCACCCCACGCCAAGCAAGCAGAGGCAAAGCCCCCAAAGGCAGGCCATGGTCTGCAGTAAAACAAAAAACACCTCACTGATTGCAATGTTCTCCGAGTCCTCTATCTTGAGAATTGGCAGCAAACTCTCCCCCACCATCCTGAGAAAGAGAGGGAAAGAGTGATTCTCCGAGTTCAGAGACCTCTGACAGCCGATCTGCTGTTCGGGATATTCCCTTTCCTCCCACAATGCTTCAGTCAGTGACAGCGGCATGGAATCGGCTTGTTCACTGGGCCACGGAGCCTCAGAACCTTCATGTTCCAGGCCGCATCCTTGGGATATTGAAAAATGGCTGGTTGGTGAGCCCGGGGAGCTAGAAACATTGCTGTAAAGAACCGTAGTTTGAGTGCAGCCCTAGGTCAGGAACTCTGACAGAAACCCATCTACCTTGAAAAAGGGAAAACAGACACTAAAGGAGGAATTCCTTTGAATACCCAAATCTCCCTTCAGCCTGGGGACCCATCCTGCATTACAATAGTCACTCAGTAGTGAAGTCACCAGAGACATTAGAGGGCAGATGAAGATACCATGATGTATTGGCCAGCAATGGGGAACGGCACTGATACAAATTTTGAATCCTTTATGTTGAGTTAAGCCTCACCTGATAACTCAATCTAAGTTAAATGACGGAAGAGAAAATCTGCAGATACTGGAAATGCAAACAACCCACACAAAATGCTGGAGGAACTCAGCAGGCCAGGCAGCATCTATGGAAAAAAAAATACAGTCGATTTTTCAGGCCAAGACCCTTCATCAGGACTGGAAAAAAAAGATGAGAAGTTAGAAGGTGGCAGGGAGGGGGGCAAGGGGAGGAAGAAACTCAAGGTGATAGGTGAAACTGGGAGAAGGGGAGGGGTGAAATAAAGAACTAGGAAGCTGATTGGTGAAAGAGGTACCATGCTGGAGAAGGAGGAATCTAACAGGAGAGAACAGAAGGCCATGTAAAAAAGGGTGAGGAACAGCAGAGGGAGGTGATGAGCAAGTAAGGAATTAAGGTGAGAGAGGGAAAGGGGAGTGGGGAATGGTGAAAGAAGGGAGGCATTACCAGAAGTTTGAGAAATCAATGTTCATGCCATCAGGTTGGAGGCTACCCAAACAGAATATGAGGTGTTGTTCCTCCAATCTGAGCGTGCCCTCATCATGGCAGTAGAAGAGACCATGAACTGACATGTCAGAATGGGAAGTGGAATTAGAGTGGTTGGCCACTGGAAGATCCTGCTTTTTCTTTCAGATGGAGCGTAGATGCTCGGCGAAGTGGTGTCCCAATCTACTTTGGTTCTCACTGACATACAGGAGGCCGCAATGGGAGCACTGTATACAGTAGGTGGTCCCAACAGACTCACGGGTGAAGTGTCACCTCACCTGGAAGGACTGTTTGGGGCCATGAATGGTGGTGAGGGAGGAAGTGCAGGGGCAGGTATAGCACTTGTTCCACTTGCAAGGATAAGTGCCAGGAGGGAGACAGGTGAGGAGGGTTGAATGGATAAGGGAGTCATGTAGAGAGTAATCCCTACAGAAAGCATGAAGTGAGGAAGGAAGGGTATTTGGTAGTGGGATCCAATTGGAGATGACAGTGTTATGAATAATTATATGCTGGACGCAAAGACTGGAGGAGTGATAGGTGAGGACAAGAGGAATCCTATCCCTGATGGGGTGAGGGCAGTTGTGTGCGAAATGCAAGAGGTACTGTTGAGGACCTGGTCCGGGACTTGGGTTTGTCAAAGGCAAAGGCAGAATTTCTCAGTCCAAGATTGCATGAATGGAATCTGTTGTCACCCAGCACAAAAATTTCCATAAAGGAATTCAATATATTTGAGACTGGTCTTTCCCAGAATAACTGATGCCAAGTTTAGGGAAGGCATTTTTGTTGGTCTGTAAATTGAACAGGTCACCAATAATGGGCAATTCAAATAATTTCTAGTGGCACCAGAGAAAAATCACATAGAAGGCAGTCAAGGATATTGTTGAAGATTTTCTTGACAACTACAGAGCACCAAACTACATGCAGCTGGTTGACAACATGCTTCAAGCATATAAAACCATGAAGTGCAACATGTCACTAAAGATTCGTTTTCTGCATTCCCGTTTAGATTTCTTCCCTGCAAATCTTGGCACTGTCACTGATGAGCTTGGTGAAAGGTTTCATGAGGACACTGCGATCATGGAGGAACTGTATCAGGGCAACTGGAATCAATCAATGCTGGCTGATTATTGTTGGACACTTAAGCAGGAAGTCTCAGACACTGAGTAGAAATGAAACCCATCAACAAAATGTTTTAACTTAGTTTACTTACCGCAAAGTGTCAGCACTATTATGCAATTAAATATGTTATATTCAATAAAAGTTAATTTATTGTTTCTCTGACTTCCTACACGAAATTATATTTGTGTTCAGCTTCAAGCAATATGTTGTAACCACACAATAATTCTGAGTAAGCAGCACTTTTGAAAAGATTTGCTGTCCAGTGTTATATGTTATTTCTAGTTAGTTATTGTCCATTTGAAATTGTGTGTTTCTCACTCCTTCACTGCGATCTTTAACTTCTCTTGGTCTGCTCATGTCCTTGGTGTCCATGTTGTATAAAGAGGAGCTACTCTTCCAGGAACCTTGCTCTGTCCAACTCCAGATTATCTTAAACCTTGGCATGCCACAGCAGCCATGGGAGGGTCCCTTGCTTTCACACTGAGGAGAGACTGTTCACCTGCTCTGTGTGTGGGGCGGAATTCATTCAGACACTGAACTACAGGCGCATCAGAGTGTTCACACTGGGAGGAGTCCTTACAACTGCTCTTTTTGTGTGAGAGAGTTTCCTTGCTCATCCCAACTGCAGACACACCAGTGAGTTCAAACCGGGGAGAGTTCACACATACCTGTCCTGTATGAGGAGGAAGTTTCATTTGATCATCCCACCTGCTGACAAATCACCAAGTTCACACAGGAGGGACAGTTTAATTAACTCTGTGTTGAACTTTTAACCATTATGTTTGGTGAATCCAGCTGCAAGTTGAAGAGTGACTGTTGGTGTCAGATTCTGCTGTTCATCACACCTGGAACTGAACCCTGGTCACTGGGCACGGGAGGGGTTTGTTCTGATCACATTAGCCTTCAGCTGGAAAGGAATTAATTATTGGGAATCTGTTACAAATAAATCACTTCTAGTTTAAATCATGTTCTTTAAATCAATTCTGTTTTAAATTGACTTGAGTTACACACACATACACAAAGTGTTGAAGGAACTCAGCAAGTCAGGGAGCATCAATGGAGGGCAATAAACCTGACGTTTCTCCCCTAATCAGCACCCCCTCTCCGTCTCAGGATCTCCCTCTAACCCCCAGTTTTTCAGGTTATCCCTCTCACCAGTCTTTGTGTTGCTCCCCAATCCTCTCCTCTACCCCTTCTCTCAGTCACTCCTCTTTCCTGCACCTCTGGGCTGCCCCCATTCTCCTTGATGAGCTTACCCCTTCACTTCACTAGGACACTCCCTTCTGTTTTCCTGTGGTTATTGGTTGACCCATTCCTCCACTCATTCTGGGACTACCCAATCCCTTCCTCACCACCTTCATCTCTTAGATCACCTCCTTCTCACAACCCCACAACTTCCATCACTGAGTCACCCCTACCTCTTCCAAATCACTGCTCACTCCTCTCTGGGTCACCCCTTCCCCATCCCCCTCAGCCTGTTCTGGTTTAGCCCTCTCCCTTCACAATGCCCACCCCCACCTATCCCTAGTTTTTGCACTTCTGCATCTGCTCTGTATGCAGCTCTTTTCTAAGCTTCTCCCCTTAACCCCACCCTCTATCCATCTCTGGGTTACCCTCTTGCCCAACACTCCTACCGTTTCTTGGTCAGTAGTCGGTTCAGGTCCACTTAAAACTTCTTCATTGCCTCTGTTGTGTTTTGTAATCCAAAACATAAAAACTAAATTGTGGAAAGAATAAATTATTTGAACAAAGAATGCTTAATCAAACTATATATACACACACATACAATATTACTGCAATATTAATAAATTAGTTTTTTTCTGCTTTGGAGTACTCTTCTTCAGGAGGGGCAGGTGGAATGCGTTGATCCACGTGCTGTATGTGGGACAACAGAGAAGTGGCATGGTAATTAAAATGAAATTGGACACTGGCTCAGTTGTTCCAGTAATTCCACAAAATGAGCTTGAATGGAGTTTCAAAGATACTGATCTGAATTCTGCAGATATCCGACTAAGAGAAAAGATAACTCCAGCAGGAAAGACATTCGTAACAACAACCAAAAAGAGGGCCAGCATTGTGGGGCCATGATTGTCTGAGACAACTAAACTGGATTGGAGTTTCATCCACCAGTTGCATACCACATTCCCTGTGGAAGAGTCAACTGGAAGTGTCAATAAAGGTAATGGATAATGCCACAGCACTGTACAGGGATGGCATTAGAAAACTCAAACATATCAAGTGTAAAACAGTGTTAAATAAAAAATGCCACACCAAGTTTTTAAAAGCCTGTCCAGTTCCTTATACCATCCATGATAAAGTAGCCAGTGAGCTGGATTACATGGAGACTGAAGGAATTCATTCCAAGGTTGAGTGGAGCCATGAGCAACACCAGTGGTCCCGGTAGCCAAGAAGCATGGGTCTGTCAGGATCTGTGTCACCATAAACCCTGTACTGAAAGTAGATCAATGTCCTCCACCCAGGATAGAGGATATCTTTGCAAACCCTTCTGGAGGAAAATACTTCAGCAAAGTGGAATTAGCTGAGGCCAACCTGCAAATTGATGATTCCAAAGTGTTTCTCACCATAAAAAACAAAAAAGGCTTTATCGCTATAATAAGCTTGTTTTTGGAATAACATCTGCTCCTGCACTCTGGCAGAAGGCTATGGACCACGTGCTGCAAGGATGCCCAGGCACTGTGTTAACTGAATGACACCATTGTTATCAGGAAGGATGGCAAGGAACATCTTCAAAATTTCAAGACAGTGTTAAAATGATTAGAAGATCATGGGCTCAGTATGATACAACAAGAGTGAATTCTTTAAACCAAGGATTACTTACTGTGGTCACTAAGTGGCAAAACTAATTCAAAATCCAAACAAAACAATTGCTGCTTGCCTGTGACCGTACAGACTTGTAACACTTCCATGATGTGCCCATGGCTCCAATGATTGCTCCAAACATCAAGTGTATCCTTTATTAGCATTAGCAAATATACAATTAAGCAAAGCTGAGCATTCTCTCAGCATTATTCGGTGGTCAGCAAAAGAGATGACCTTCGCTAGTCCCAGGCTACAAAGTGTCACAAAATAAGCAAGAATACATAACTTCTCTTTGCTTTTACCACACCCCCATTCGTGTGAGTGGTTACCATAAGGAAAGTAATGAATGCGGAATACAGAACAGAAAGCAAATAGAGAATAGATTCATGGATCCTACATTCCAGCCCCTTAATTATTATACTGTAATAATTACAATTACATGCTACTAAGGTACAGGAAACATGAAATCTCAACATTTACACAGATGTCCTCTTTCGGTAAGCATTCTCTCCTGGACTGAGATCTCCTCTGAAACCAGGTGGTCCCGCCTCACTGCATTCAGGAAAATCTGTCTTGAATCTCTGTTGCCAACACTCATTTAAGTGCAACACTAAAGCCCCATTAACTGTCAGCTCTGGCTGTGCATAGTCTTTTCCACCACTGTGGTCTCTTTTCAGTGGTCCAACTCAGCATTTTTCTGGTTGTGTAGAGTCCAACATTAACACTGCAAATTACTTGCAATGGTTCCAATGCCTTACATACAGTTACCCTGATCAGCAGCTCAATTTCAGTAAATAAACATGCTTCAGGTGAGACCATTCCTGAAGATTGCTCTGACGAGGAGTAGTACCCTTGTAGGAAGGCATAGGTGTTAGGCAGGTCACAATAGTTTTCCCTGTCTGAGTCAGCCACTTCCAATCCTGAAATAAAGTAGCTATTTACAACTTTCTCTTGGCCCACGGTGCATAAGAGAATGAATGGGTGTTCCTTTTCCTGTCAGGTTGAGCTTGTTCATGAGGCTCACTGTGCAGAACACTGCTGTATTTCCTTGATCTAGAAAAGCATAAGTAACCATTGTCTTGTTACTCTTCTTAGACTTCACCTGAACTGGAAGTTTACAATCATGATCACCAGCCTCTCTAAGGCCAGTAGATACCAGGGCGGTACTCGCTGCTGTGTTTGCTTCATTCATGGTTTATAACGAATCTACATCAGCTCCAGGCTCAGTTTCAGCTTCACGTTCCACAGTAGCCACAGAAGTGGCAAAACAGCTTCCTTTAGCTTGAGAATGAATTAGTGATCCAGTTCTGTGCACACCTTCACTTACTGTCGGTGATGTAGCTTTGTATCTTTTTCCAAATACTGGGTGTGTAGCAATCCTTACTTGCCTTTCAATAAAATCCACAATGTCAGTGACAGTAACCTTATGGTTGTGCCTTTCTTGCAGTTTACAAACTGTAGATCTCCATTTGTCCAGACTTCACTGGGGGATTTATTTACAACAATCCTTATATTAGCAGGCAGATCCTGCACATCTCCCATGGCACTGGAACAACTTCTAAGAAAAAGGCTGTGGTCTTGAAGAACTTCTACAGCTTCTGATTTAACATGTGGCCTAGAAAGAGGCTTTTCCATGTAGACCGCAGCAATTCTGTGCTCTACACCAAAATGTTCCTGTAGTAAAGCTTGGGCCTTTAGAGATCTTTGCTCCGGGCTGGCCCACTGGCAATGTTTGTCAAGCTCTCTAAGGTATCTTTCAGTGAACAGTTTGAGAAAATAAAGATGGTCACCATAATTATCAGTCTTGCATTCAAAAATAAATTGAATTCATTTGAAATGAAGATCTTCATAAATGGATTGCCATTGACAATTTAAATCTTTCTTTTAGGCAGAGATGCCATCTGTTCTTCTTGTATCACTATGCTTGTTATTTCCTTTTGTGTTCTCATGGCCTCAAGCGTGGCATTTAGACCTTTATTACCTGAAACACGAGTGTCTTCATACTGAAAATCAATATTCTCAGAAGCACCTTGTGTTACTGGACATGGCAAAGGTTCAGAGTACCTCCTTGGTGCAGGCTGAGAGTGAACTGCCCCTTGGGGTTCTAACTCATGACTCATACACATTTGTTCCTTAAAAGCCCTGCCATTGGATTTTCTCTGTTATACATCAACATTGAAGAATTGCTCCACTGGAGCATGTTTAACACTCACAGCACTTGAAGCCTTTGCACTTTAACTTTGGCCATCTTGCCTGCAATTTTCTCCTGCAACTTAAGCTGTTCCATTTTTCTCCAAAGCTAATTTTCCATACCTTTTTGGTTTCTTCAAAGCTGTTCCATGTTTTCTTCCTGGTCTCTACGAAGCCATTCTGTCTGTTCCACCAAGGCGTGTCTATCCCTCAGTATCTGTTGTATTGTGCATAACTCAGCAAAATCAGCCTCCAATTTAATCAGAATCAGGTTTAACATCACTGGCATACGTTGTGAAATTTGTTAACTTTGCGGCAGCAATACAATGCACTACATGAAAATAGAGAAAAAAATGAATGACAGTATCATCACAAGTCTGGGTGGAAGGTATGGAAATCCTGAGATGCCTAGTCATCAAGATCCCCCTCTCAGCTTTACCAGTATAGTCCAAAGGAAAGCTTATGAAGCAATACGTTTGGCACCAGCTTGGCTGCAGGAGCTGCCGGAAGGATGTTCAATGACGTCCAGCTGCCTCAGGGGCTCCACTCCGGATCTGCTGTCTGGGTTTACTCCCGTAGCCTTCACCTCTCCTGAGGCTGCCTATAAGGCATTGGGGCTATTAACCACCAGCTGGGGATCTAGTTCATGAGCACCAGGGCGTGTCCTACGTGCTGTGTATGCTGGGGCCAGACCTCCTCCCTGTCCTCTGTAGTTCAGCCTGAGCCTGAAAGAAGTTCAGTTACCATGTGTCACCAGCAAGGAGAAACTACATGAGGAAAAAGTATATATAAAATAGTTAAATTGGAACAAAAAGTGCCAAAACAGAAATTTAAAAAATGGCGAGCTTGTGTTCATGGGTTCATTGTCCGTTTAGAAATCGGATGGCAGAGGGGAAAATGCTGTTCCTGCATTGCTGAGTGAGTGCCTCCAGACTTCTGTGCCTCCGTCCTGATGGTAACATTGAGAAGAGGGCATGTCCTGGGTGGTGGGGATCCTTAATGATGGACACCCTCCCTAAGGCAATGCTCCGTGAAAATGTCTTGGATACTACAGAAACGAGTACCCAAGATGGAGCTGACTAATTTTACAAGTTTCTGCAGCTTACTTTGATCCTGTGCAGTAGCACACTCCCCCCCAACCCCCACACCATACCAGACAGTGATGCAGACTATCAGAATTCACTCCACGGTTCATCTACAGAATTTTTTGAGTGTTATAAGTGACAGACCAAATCTCCTCAAACTCCTAATAAAATATAGCCACTGTCTTGCCTTCTCTGTGGCTGCATCGATATGCTGGGATCAAGTTAGATTCTCAGAGATATTGGCACTCAGGAACTTGAAATTGCTCGCTCTCTCCACTTCTGATTCCTGTATGGGGCCTGGTGTGTGTTCCCTCATCTTACCCTTTCTGAAGTTCACAATCATCTCTTTGATCTTGAGTGCAAGGTTGTTGCTGCGACACCACTCAACGAGCAAGTATATCTTGCATATCTACACCCACCAAATCACCATCTGAGATTCTGCCAACAATGGTTGTATCATCAGCAAATTATTAGATGGCATTTGAGCTGTGCCTAGCCACACAGTCATGGGTATAGAGAGAGTAGACCAGTGAACTAAACACACATCCGTGAGATGTGCCTGTGTCAGTTGGCACCAAGGTGGAGATGTTATTACCAATCCACACAGATTGTGGTCTTCTGGTTAGGAAGTCGAGGATACAGTTGCAGAGGGAGGTTCAGAGGCCCAGGTTCTGTAGCTTTTCAATGTGGACCATTGGAACAATGTGTACCAATGTGGTAACAGATGCGTGGGTTTCTCTGCTAGTGACTGCAGAACATGCGGCAAACACATTGGACACACTGTCTTCAACTTTATCTGTAGTCACAGCCTGTTCTTTGCCTTAGCAGATATTTTCATCTGCCCCAGGGAATTGACCTTCAACATCACATATTTGATTAAGTTTTCTCTTAGTCTTGGCTGCAAGATTACTGCTTCCAGCTGAACTCATTTTGTCTTCCAAGTGCACAAACCAGTTAAAACAATGGCAGTTCAATTCTTCAGCTTTTCAACAGAACCAAGGGTTGAACACTTCAGGCAAACACCAGTATACAGCTTTCCAGTCCACCAACTGTACATGGCAATGTTTGACCATACAAAACTGTGTTTCAAATCCAAAGACCCACAGCATGAATCACCGAAAGGTCGATACTTGCCACAATCTGCTCTGGGCTGCGGAGCTTCTAATTTTTGAGAGACGTCGGAAAGCTGATGTTCGTTTGGTATAACTGTCAAAGACCATTCCTGACACAATTGCAGTGGCAAAACTAATCCCTTCTATATTGAGCTAAACTATAGAAGTTAGTTATAACTTCAGAGACCTGGCTTGCTTGAAAGATCAGGTTAGTACAAGAATGTAAAATACACTGTAGCAGTGACAAACAGATTTGAAGCTCTGAAGCTTGGTATAGAGAACACACCAAGCTGGTTGAAGTTTAAAAAGGCAGCGCTGGATGTGTCAAATGAGTGATACTGAAAATGAGAAAAGAGAAGAAGAGAAAAGGTTGACAGATTTGCTGAATGATATATATGATAGTGAGAGAAGTACCTGAGGAGATGAGCAAGTCAGTATTTATTGCACTGTCATAAAAACCTAGAGCAATTGAACGTGAGTTGCACCAATTTGACGAGTCATGGTGTGGAAATCCTAATATGAATCATGATTAGGGAAAGAAAAGTCATGGAACTGGAGATCATGCAAGAGTAGTGTGGCTTCATTGAAAATAGTGAAACATGAAATGCAGTCTTCCTCCTCAGAATGATTTGTAAGCACTCCATCGAGGTCCAGAAAGACTTCTACCCATCTTTCATCGATTACACCAAAGGTTTTGATAAGGTGAGACGTGAAGAGCTTACAAGAATCCTTCATCATTTGAGCATTGATGGGAAATATATCAAATCATCAGAAATTTTGTATTGGGAACAAAAAGCAGGAATGAGAGTTGAACAGTTGTCCTGTTCCCCCTCCTCCCCTTACCCCCACCCCATCCCTGTCTCGGGGTTGTCTTCTTCCAGCCACCCCCATCGTTTCTGGGACACCCCACCCACACATTAGGATTACAACATTCCACCCACTGTCTCTCCCTCCTGTGTTGGCCCACTTCCTCTCTCCCATGTCTCTGGGTCACCCCTTCCCACCTCCCATCCCATTTCTGGGATTCATCCTTCCGCACTCACACATTACCAGTTCTCTTATTCTTCATTCCCCATCTGTGGGTCATCTCCTTCCCCTGGTCTCAGGATCTCCTCCATCCACCTACCCCATTTCTGACTCTCACTCCTCCCCCAGTATCTAGGTCCCTTTTGCACCTCTCTCTCACCCCATCACTGTGTCACACTCTCTAGGATGCAACCTTTCTCCCCTTCTCTGTTTCTGGATGCCCTGTATCCTCCCTCACCCATCCGGTCTCTGGGACAACTTCTTCCTTGTCTCTGGAACAATTCCCTGTGCCCTATCCCATTCCACACATCCCCACACTCATCTCCACGACACCCTTGACATCCCTTGTTCCAGGTTCCTTTGTCTCCTTCCCTAGTCATAATGGAATGTCCCCTTCCTCCTCTTCTCACCCTCAATCCTAACTCTAGAATTTCCCTTCCCCCACCTCCCACACCCATTTCTGTGATGCCCCACTCCCACCTCCTTATCCAACACACCAACCCATTTATTTAACATACCTTTCACCTTCTATCTTTGTGATGCCCTTTATCCTTCCTGAGTATGAGATGCCCCCTTCGTCACCACACACTACTCCTCCATCTCTCCGATGTGTGTACCCAATTAACCATCTCTGGGATTCCCCAAGATACTACTCAAATTATTCAGGAAGCAAAATCTTTGTTGTCCAGTGTAATTGGTGACTTTGATTGGACTAAATTTTTTAAAAGAGTAAATAACATACAGTTTTCTTGATTATTATGAATGACCTGTAAGAATTTGTCATGATTGGTATTTTGTGTTTGCACATAAGCAATTAGAAGCCGTACAGATTTCAACTTGCCAATATCCATATAAATCTGACAATTCTGTGTAGAAGTTTCAGTACAGTTTTGGTGAGGGGGAGGGCGGAGACAAGGGGAGGTAATTCCCCATGGAATGCATGGGCTTCCTCTAGGTGCTCCAGCTCCCCCCCCCCCCCAGCTATGACCAGCTTCATGTCTATGAACTCACTTTCATGAACTTTAGTTCTCAGTATTATTTGTTTATCTTTTATTGTTTTAATAAGTTGTTTCATTGTTTTCATCTTTTGCATGTTGGGTGTTTCACAGTCTTTTTTAATGAGTTTCGTCGGGTTTCTTTGTTTTGTGACTGCTTCTAATGAGATGGATCTCAAGGTTGTATATAGTATGCATACTTTGATAATAAATATACTTTGGAGCTTGTTCAAATTTCATGTCCTTTTGGGGAGTGACAGTTATTTTTCGCGCTTCTTTTGCTACTGTCTGCTCATTGGAGAATTGGGCAGCTCGCTGATTGGGTGATTCCACATCACCAATCGGAGAAAGCATTGCCCCACCAATCATAAGTGTCCTTCCGCAGTCCTCGAGAAGCTATAAAATTGGTGAATGCGAATCATTTCCTCATTCTTTGTAAAGGAATTTGCTAAAATGACTGGACGAGGGAAAACCGGAAAGGCCAAGAGCAAGCCCAAGTCTCGCTCGTCCCGGGCCGGACTGCAGTTCCCGGTGGGCCGTGTTCACAGGCTCCTGAGAAAGGGTAACTATGCTGAGCGGGTGGGTGCCGGAGCCCCGGTCTATCTGGCCGCTGTGCTCGAGTATCTGACGGCTGAAATCCTCGAGTTGGCCGGTAACGCGGCCCGGGACAACAAGAAGACCCGCATCATCCCCAGACACCTGCAGCTGGCCGTCCGCAACGACGAGGAGCTCAACAAGCTGCTGGGAGGGGTGACCATCGCTCAGGGCGGGGTGCTGCCCAATATCCAGGCCGTGTTGTTGCCCAAGAAAAGCGGCGCGCCCGCCAACCCCAAGGGCAAGTAAAGAGACAAAGCGACAATTTAGAAACCCAAAGGCTCTTTTCAGAGCCACTCAGATTGTCTGTGGAAGGGCTGAGCACCGGCTGGGGTGGGTCCGGGGATTTCCGTTCTGTGTGTCTGTTGTACACACCAAGCAACTTAAACTTGGTCTAAATCGCATTTCCTCCCTTAAAAGAATCTGTGCAGAGTGCTCACCCGGATTCTCTCCCATTCCCGGATCACTTCATTTCATAGAAAATGATTTTTTCCCCCGCTGTTGTCTCTACTTCCGGGATCCTGTAGAGCGGCGCTTGATTGGCGGTAAATCTCTCATACCCATTGGTGAGTGAAACAGCTTCGTTAACTCACGAACAGGCGGCAATAGGAGCTGTGCCTCAACCAAAATCGTAAAGTCCAAGCGGAAAATATTTCTAGACTGTTCTAATTACAGATGTTTGTGAATAGGAACCGTCACATGACCCTGATCCATATAATGTAAACTGAATTAAGTTTAGTGTTCAAAGTACATTTATTATCAAGATCTGTGTACATAGACAACCTTGAATTTCATCTTCACGCAGGCACCCACAAAGTAAAAAAAACAATAGAATCTACGAAAAGCTACACACAACAAAGACAAACGGCCAATGTTCAAAACTGGACAAATCATATAACCATAACAATCACAGCACGGAAACAGGCCATCTCGGCCCTCCTAGTCCCACCTACCCGCACTCAGCCCATAACCCTCCACTCCTTTCCTGTCCATATACCTATCCAATTTTACCTTAAATGACACAACTGAACTGGCCTCTACTACTTCTACAGGAAGCTCATTCCACACAGCTATCACTCTGAGTAAAGAAATACCCTCTCATGTTTCCCTTAAACTTCTGCCCCCTAACTCTCAAATCATGTCCTCTCGTTTGAATCTCCCCTACTCTCAATGGAAACTATTCACGTCAACTCTATCGATCCCTCTCAAAATTTTAAATACCCCGATCAAATCCCCCCTCAACCTTCTACGCTCCAATGAATAGAGACCTAACTTGTTCAACCTTTCTCTGTAACTTAAGTGCTGAAACCCAGGTAACATCCTAGTAAATCGTGGAAATATTTTGTAAAAAACAGAAATAATATATAAAACAAGTGCCGTAGAGTTCCTGAAAGTTAGTTTTCCGATATCAGATACTCGGATTGAATTTCCAATCGGTAGAAACGCTGATTCATAGAACATGACAGTTTTTTTCTCATTATTTAAAACGCATCAGGTTCTGGACTGTTCGCAAACTGCGGTCGGGGCGATCTGAAGTTATGTGAAAGGATCGTGAACCTTTTCTGAATCTCAATGTGATTCAGAATAGGATTTGGACGGTTACAACACTGGTAATAAACCGCACTTCAGTCAATTAAATGCATCAGCAAAAATCTGTCTCAACAATGAAACCAATTTGATATAGTAAAGGCTGAAATCTCTGAAGGGAGAGCGAGCCTGGAGCCCACGATCCACGCCCTTGCTTCTCTCCGATGAGTCATCAAGCAAGGCTGAAGCCGACGAGGGTAAGAACAGGCAGGTTTTCGGCACCGTTTGCCTATGTTTGACCGGTCTTCCCCTCGCTTTCGGGGGCGGCTGCTGCTGGAGTCTTGGGATTCATGTTGACAGGACTCACCAGCGAGGCTGTGGACTTCTTTTGGGGGTTTTGAGGTTCATGTTCCTGGATTCTGGTTACCTTTTTTTCTGTTTTGATTGGTACCTTCGGCGGACAGGGGCATAGAAGGTCAGAGCCTGTTTCCCATGGTGTCAAATACCCAGATAGGAGTACAGAAGCAGACTTTGGGATCTGCTTTTAAAGGGTTGGTGAAGAATCGCCCAATACCCTCTAGTTGGTTATTAGAGAGATGTCTATTACAGGGTCGTTGCGCTGCGATTTGCTCCTTTTCCTTCAGTTTGAAGCTGCCAGCGGTGGGGATGAGGGGAGGTGGTTAGGGTTAGTATATTTTGAATATTCTTTTTTAGAAAATCGTGGAAGCCTTTATTCCTTCTATCAGAGTGCATGAAATTACACTTCCCTCCACTATTTTCCATTTGCCACTTCTTTGATATTCTCCCAGTCTACTTGCGTCCTTCTGCAGACGCCTGGCCTCCTCAACACTTCCTGTAACTCCAGGTAGTCTGGTATCATCCACAAACCTGACCACAAAACCATCAATTCCATCATCCAAATCATTGACTTACAACTTGAAAAGAAGCAGTCCGAACACTGACACCCTGTGGAACATCATTTGCCTCAGGTAGCCGAGCAGAAAAGGCCCCATTTATTCCTTTCCTAACCCAATTCTGTAAAATGACAGAGTTACAGAAGCTCCAAGGACTTCACCCCTGGGAGAGGATGGATCTACCAAGAAGATGGGTTACCCCTGAAGAATATTGAAAGACTGCCCAGGACAGAGGACTCCGGCGAGCTTGTGTCAGTGGCCTAATCCCTGGTAGAGTTTAACTAACTAACAACTTCCCACCACCATCTTGTACCATCTTCATCCTGTTCCTCATCCCTGTTAAAATATCCATACATATCCCCCTTATCTATAACTCATTATTTTATAAAATTTTGTCCCTCATTCTCCGATATTCCAAGGAAAACTGTCAAAATCTGCTCAATCTCTCTTCATAACTCAGTCATAAATGTCCCAGCAACACTCTTGTGAATCACCTCTGTATTATTCCCAGGTTAAAGGCAGCTTTCCTGCAATCAAAACTAGAAAGAATATTTTGTTGTGGCCTCTACAACATCTCGTACTACATGTCAATCTCTCCACACAGTGCACTGACTGATGAAGACCAATGTGCCAAAAGATTTCTTCACCACCATGTCCCTCTGCAACTTGGTTTGACACCCTGTCAGCTGGTTTGGTGAAAGGCAACTCATGTTTGACCAACATGCCAGAGTTTTACTAGATGTTAGAAGGGAACCTGTTTGGATTTTCAGAAGGCATTTGACAAGGTGCCACATGAAGGGCTGGTGCAAAAGACCAGGACTCTCAAGACTGGGAGAAATGAGTTAAAAAGGAGTGAAGGCTCGTTATCACATAGAGACAGAATAAACAGGTCTGCTTCAGGTTAGAAGGATGTAACTAGTGGAGTGTCTCTGGGATCAGTTCTGGGCAGTCAATTATTTACTATCGATATCAGTCACCTGGAAGGGAGAGTGTGTGGGGGATCCAAGGTTATCAGTAACAGGGGATGTGATGGGGACATGTGATGGGACATTTGGTCTCTCCAACAGGATATCAAGATATTTGGTGAGTGGGAGAATTGTGGAAAATGGAGTTTAATGTGGTAAAGTGTGATAGTGTGTCCAGTGGGAGGAGGATTCAAAAGGCAGACTGTTATTTATGTCGAGAGAAATGGGAGTGAAGTACAGAGGGGTTCAGGTGTTGTCCTGCACAAGTTACACACAAACTGCAGACAAGTACAGTGCGGACAATGTGGAGGTCTGTTAGACGTTACAGCAGGACATTGATAGGATGTAAAACTGGGCTGAGAAGTGGCAGATGGAGTTCAACCCAGATAAGTGTGAGGTGGTTCGTTCTGGCAGGCCAAATATGATGGCAGAATATAGCATTAATGGCAAGATTCTTGGCAGTGTGGAGGAACAGAGGGATCTTGGGGTTGGAGTCTATAGGACACTCAAAGCTGCTATGTAGGTTGTCTCTGTGGTTAAGAAGGCATACGGTGCATTGGCCTTCATCAATCGTGAGACTGAGTTTAAGAGCTGAGAGGTAATGTTGCAACTATATAGGACCCTGGTCAGACCCCACTTGGAGTACTGTGCTCAATTCTCGTCGCCTCACTACAAGAAGGACGTGGAAACCATAGAAAGGGTGTAGAGGAGATTTACAAGTATGTTGCCTGGATTGGGGAGCATGCCTTATGAGAATAGGTTAAGTGAACTCAGCCTTTTCTCCTTGGAGCGACGGAGGATAAGAAGTGACCTGATAGAAGTGTACTAGATAATGAGAGGCATTGATCGTGTGGATAGCCAGAGGCTTTTTCCCAGGGCTGAAATCGCAACCATGAGAGGGCATAGTTTTAAGGAGCTTGGAAGTAGGTACAGAGGAAATGTCAGGGGTAAGTTTTTTTACACAGAGAGTGGTGAGTGCACGGAAGGGCTGCCGGCAGCGGTGGTAGAGGCAGAAACAATGGGGTCTTTTAAGAGACTCCTGGATGGATACATGGAGCTTAGAAAAATAGAGGGCTATGGGTAACCCTAGGTAATTCTAAGTTACGGACACATTTGGCACACTTTGTGGGCTGAATGGCCTGTATTGTGCTGTAGGTTTTCTATGGAATGTTGAGGTTGATCACTCCTTGGTTTTTTATATCAAACTTTCAATCTGATTACATCAGTCAAGTGAATTTCCTGTGGTGACAAACTGATTAATTCAACAAATTTATTAAAATGCAAAAAGGGAAATTATGACGATACTGACAGACGTAAATTCAAAGTCCAATTTTTCCAGCAAATGGGAGGTTGTTTCAAATAACATCAGATCCAACTGTCTAAATTGAAAAGGGTAACGAATGCAGGACCGAATATGTTACACTTTTATGTATGCAACATACTGAATAAAATAGATGATCTCTGAATGTAATTAGAGACTGGCATGTATAATGTTGTAGCATTAACTGAGTCGTGGCTGAAGGAAGATCATAGTTGCGACCTTAATATCCAAGGATACACATTGCATCAAAGAAGACAGGCAGACAGACAGAGGGATTGGGGTCTCTTGCTTAAAAAAAAATAGAAATCAAATCCTTAGGAAGACACATTGGATCAAAAGATGTAGAATCCTTGCGGGTAGAGTTAAGAAATTGCAAAGGTAGAAAGACCCCGATGGGAATTAATGCAGACCTTCAAACAGTATCCAGGATGTGGGTTACAAATTACAAGGGTAGATTGAATAGGCACGTAAAACGCGATAGTCACAGGTAATTTTCAACATGCAGATAGATTGGGAAAATCAAGCTGATATTGGATCACAAGAGAAGGAATTTCTAGAATGCCTAGAATGGGATGGCTTTTTAGAGCAGCTTGTGACTGAGCCAACTTGAGGAAAGGTAACTCTGGATTGGCTGTTGTGTAATGAACTAGATTTTGATTATAGAATTTAAGGTAAAGGAGCCCTTGGGGACGGTGATCATAATATGATAGAATTCACTCTGCACTTTGAGAGGGAGAAGATAAAGTCAGATGTATCAGTATTACAGTGGAGTATGGATTTACAGACGCAAGACAGAGGAGCAGCCCTAAGTTGCTTGGAAGGGCACAGTAGCAGGGATGACAGCAGAGTAACAATGCCTGAGGTTTTTGCAAGCAATTTGTAAAGAGCAAGATAGATGCATTCCAAAAAAGATAAAGTATTCTAAAGGGAGAATGAAGCAGCCTCAGCCAACAAGGGAAGTCAAAGCCAACATAAAAGCAAGTGTGAAGGGTTTTAATATAGCAAGAAGTAGTGAGAAGTTATAGAGGATTGGGAAGCTTTTAAAAATACAACAGGACACAACTAAAAACGCAATAGCAATAAGATGAAATGTAAAGACAATAATATTAAAGAGGTTACCAAGCTTTTTTTCAGAGGGGAGAGTGGATATTAGACTGGTGGAAAATAATACTGGAGAGGGTGTAAAGGGGACAAAGAAATGGCAGATGAACTAAGTATTTTGGGTCAGTCTTCACTGTGAAAAACACCAGAAATATGCCAGAAATTAAGCGTCAGGGGGCAGTAGTGAGTGTGGTTGCCATTACTATGGAGTTAGTGCTTGAGAAGTTGAAAAGATCTGAAAGCTGGTAAGTCACTTGGGCTAGCTGGATGATGCTCCAGGGTTCTGAAGGAGATTGCTGTAGAGATTCTGGAGACATTAATCGTGATCTTTCAAGAATCACTAGCTTCTATAATGCTGGAAAATTGCAAATGTCATTCCACTCTTTAAGAAGGGAAGGAGGCAGAAGAAAGGAAATTATAGGCCAGTTAGCCAGACTTCAGTAGTTGGGATGATCACAGAGCCCTTTATTAAGGATGAGTTTTCAGGATACTTGGAGACGCTTGATAAAATAGGCCAATGTCAATATGGTTTGCTTGACCAATCTGTTGGAATGGTTTAAGGAAATAACAGGCTCAGATGCAACAGTCTTGTTGCACTCTCATTCCCCCCACCCTGGAACATCTGTCAGTTAAGTGCCGACTATTCTGCATATCAGGAGAGATCTTCATCTTCCCGACTGTTGTTTACATACCAGCAAAGGCTTGCATTAAATAGGCATTCAATATACTTGAATGCAGCCATCAGCAAACAAGAAACAGCCAATCGCAACACCTTCAAGTAATAATCAGAAACTTCAATTGGGCTTGTATGAAGAAAGCTCAACCCAATTATCGTCAACATATAACCTGCAGCACCAGGATCCCAACACACTTCACCACTGCTATACTATGATTAGGAATGTCTACCGCTTCATGCCCAGACTGCATTTCGGGAAATCTAATCACTTGGCTGTCCTCCTCCTACCTGCATACAGGCAGAGGTTAAAGAGCAAGGCTCTAGGGATAAAGGACAACAAAGAGGTGGTCATTGAAGTTGTACAAAATCTGGCTGAATTATACCATAATGACAAACTCTCACTCAGATTCAGGAAGACCAAAGAACTGATTACTGATTCAGGAGGAGAAAACCAGAGGTCAATGAGCCGGTCCTCATTGGGGGATCAGAGGTGGAGGTCAGCAACTTCAAATTCCTCTGAATTATCATCTCAGATGAACTGTCCTGGGTCTAGCACAGATGTGTCATTAGAAAAAAACACAACAGTGCCTCTACTTCCTTAGCAGTTTGCAAAGCTTCGGCATGACATTTAGCATACTTCTATAGATGTATGATGGAGAGCATATTGACTGGTTGCATCACAACCGGGTATGGAAACACCAGTGCCTTGAATGGAAAATCCTACGAAAAGTAGTGGATACAGCCCAGTCCTGCCCACCATTTTTCATATCCACAAGAAGTGCTGTTGCAGAAACAACTTCCATTTTCAAAGACCCACACCACAAAGGTCATGTTCCCTCCTTGCTGCTGCCATCAGGAAGAAGCTACAGGAGTCTCAGGACACACTACCAGGTTCAGGAACAGTTATTACCCCTCAAACAACAGGCTCTTGAACCTAAGGGGATCATTTCACTTAACTTCATTTGCCTTTATAAGTGAACTATCGGGTATGGTCTTTCATTGATTCTAATGCGTTTCTTGGATTTACTGTGTGTGCCAGGGTTGCATATAGTGCCATATATGTACTTTGATGTCTATCAAATGCAGAAAAAAGGAAATTATAGGCCAGTTAGTCCGATTTCAAAGGTTGGGAAGACGTTGGAGTCAATTAGGAATGTGGTTGCATGGTATTTGGAGGCTCATGATAAAATAGGCCAAAGGTAGCATAGTTTCCTTATGGACAAATCTTTCCTGAAAAATCTATTGGAATTCTTTGAAGACATAGCAAGCAGTATACACTAGGGGGAACTGCTGGATGCTGTGTACTTGGATTTTCAGATCTTTGACAAGGTCCCACACATGAAGCTACTTAACAAGAACCCATGGTATTACAGGAAAAATACAAGCTGGATAGAGCATTGGCTGACTGGAAGGAGGCAAAGAGTGAGAATAAAGGTAGCCTTATCTGGTTGGCTGTTGGTGACTAGTGGTCCACAGGGCTCTGTGTTGGGACCACTTCTGTTTCCAATATACGTTGATAATTTGGATAAAGGAATTGATGGTTTTGTGGCTTAGTTTGTGGAGATAGGTAGATGGGCAGGTAGTATTGTGAAGCAGATGGGCTCAGAAGAACAAACTGATTAGGAGAAAGGGGAGAGAAGAGGCAGATGGATTGCAGGACTGGGAAGTGTATGGTCTTGCACTTTGGGAAAAGAGATAAAAGGGTAGTCTATTTTCTAACTAGAAAGAAAATTCAAAAACCTGATCTGAAAGGGACTTGAGAGTGCAGGATTCCCTGAAGAGCAATTTGCTGGTTAAGTCTGTGGTGAGGAAGGCAAATGCAATATTAGCACTCATTTTGAGAGAATTAGAATATTAAAGCAAGTAAGTAATGTTCAGGCTTTTTAAGGTGCAGGTGAGGCTTTATTTGGTCTATAGTGAGCAGTTTTGGGTCCCTTATCTAAGAAAGGATGTGATGACATTGGACAGGGTTCAAACAAGTCTATGAAAATAATTCTGGGATTGAAGGGCTTATCATATGAGGTGCGTTTGATGGTTCTGGGTCTGTACTTACAGGAATTCAGAAGAGTGAGGGGGAGATCTCATTGAAACCTATTGAATGTTGAAAGGCCTCAATAAAGTGGAGGTAGGGAAGATGTTTCCTGTGGAGTCTAAGACCAGAGGACACAGGCTCTGAATAGAGGGATGTCCACTTAGAACTAAGATGAGAAGGAATTTCTTTAGCCAAAGAGTGGTGAATCTGTGGGATTTGTTGCCACAGGCAACCATGAAGGCCAAATCTTTGTGTATATTTAAGGCAGAGGTTGATAGATCTTTGATTAGTCAGAACATGAAGGGATATGGGGAGAATGCAGGAGATTGTAACAGAGAGGGAAATGGATCAGCTATGATGAAATGTTGGAGCAGTCAATGGGCCAAATGGCCTAACACTGCTCCTATATCTTATGGTCTTATGAATGTGAATGTCAAGTTCTGATAGCAAATGATCCCAAGGGACCATTTATATCAAAACATAATGGGAGGGGTAGAAGCAGATCTGATAAAGTAATGCCTGAGAACAAAGACACAAAGGAAAAAAGAAAAAACCTATTTTATTTGTAGATGGCTCTTCATCAGTACCGGATGGTGAGAGGAGAACTGGGTATGGAACCTATGTAGAGGATGAATATGGCCAGGACCAAACACCATGAGTATACAGGCAGAATTGGCAGCTGTAGTATACGTGGTTAACCACCCAGAACGTCTTCCACCCGGGTCAGTCATAGGCTCCGATAGTATGTATGCTTATAATAGCCTTACAAAACATTTGCCTCTGTGGGAAGCAAGAGGGTTTATTTCAGCTGACAGGAAGCCCCTTTATTCTGCTGCTCTATTGCAGTATATATTTAAAGATGCAAAAGGAAAAGAATACAGAGTAAGAAAGGTGAAAGCCCACTCTAAATTATCCTGAGAGGAACAGAAAGGCAGATGAATCAGCGAAGCAGGAATGGCAGCCCCAGATTGGGGAGATGAGAAGGCAGAAGGAACACCAGGTTATGGTAATGGGTTTAATAGAGGAGCAGAAGAAAGATAAAGAATATTTTAAAATGATAGAAGGAGCAGGATCAGAAATATGCGAAGAGCACAAGCGAGTGCATGATAGTCTGTGAAGTTAAGTTCCAGAGGCAGGAAGACACCAGATGATCACTGGTACCATGATCTATGGATACACCTGGAAGCTGTAAGTACCATTGAGAAAATAAAGGAGGAATGCTGGTGGTTTAGGATAAAGGATGAGGTGGAGCACTGTGTCAAGAATTGCTTTATCTGTGCACATCATAATCCTTATAGAAATGTAAAGAAAGCAGCCCTCCAACACACCAGGCCAGGGGAAGGGTGTTGAACTAATTTGCCAATAGATTACATTGGACCCCCTGGCCACCCACCACAGGAGGGTACAAATATATTCTTGCAGTGGTAGATACTTTCACCAAGTGAAAGAAAGGTTTCCTGACTAAGACAAACATGGACAAAGCCACTGCAGAAATCTTATTGGAAAACATGTTTATTCACTGGGAATTACCTCGGAGCATAAGATGTCCTGACACTTTTTTTATTCCTGATAGTTCACAATCTAATGGAATTGTAGAAAGGATGAATCAAACCAGAAAAAAACATCACTAAATGGTGCAATAGCATGGAACAACGTGGCAGGTAGTTTTGCCTTAAGGAATACAATGCATCATTGACAGGTTACACCTCTAATAAACTCATAACTGAGAGATTTAAGATAATTGGAGTTGTTAGGATTAAGATTTAACAGAACCCAGAACTGATGGGATTGTGACTGAGAAGCGTGTACATTTGGAAGAGACAGTGAAGGAGGCCAATTATGTGGCAGCCTATCAGAGAAAGAAACAACAACAGAATAAAGCCTACTTTGACTCAAGAGTCAGGGCAAAGAGTGATGAGAATACACCAACCCACCTCAATTTTAAATCCAAGGTATGCAGGGTCATATGAAATTACAGACAAAGCAAGTCCATCAAGGTATAGGGTACTGATTTATCCTGGTACCTAACCAACCAGTTGAAATTGATGGTGGAGAAATAGGAATGGTGTAATCTTCAGCACGTAACAATTGATATACATGCTGGTACTGTTTTTGGAGACTTGACAATTGATGTACGTGGCAGAGCTGATTTGGATGTTTGATGTTGGAACACCTGTTTGAAGGAAGTAGTAATGGATCTGACAAAGAGGGAGCTTTTCTGTTCCTTCCTCCTGAGAATCAGGGGTTTTGTCAAGAAAATAAAGAAAAGGGAAAATAAATGAAGAAAGATGAATGACTTGAGTCCAAAGACAATTGGAAGCCTGGATTGTAAGGGCTAGAAAAACAGATAGAAAATATGGATTTAAAATAATTTAAGATTGAAACTGAAAATAAGAGTAGAAAGTACCCTTTTTTGTTACAGGTTTAATCGGACATTAAGAGAATAATGCATTTTGTTGTGATGGAATTAACCATGACTGGGGCCATTGTACTCCAGAACCACTGCAGCAGACAAATGGGTCAACAATGATGTTGCCACTTGGAGAATATTCAGAGATCAAAAACAATTTTTCTCAATGGACTTGAGTAATACAGGCTAATAAGGGAGAAATAGAGGACTCAAATTTGTATTATGCTCAGGTAGATGGTTTGATGTGTGTGGACAAAACCTTAGGTATTCTAAAAGTTACAAAGGGACAGTTCTTATCCAATAAAATTGTAGAGGTGACATTATCAAGTATACCAGAGGGAATAATCATTTGTCAGCTCTCAGGTCTGATTGAGAGAACAACCTTCAGGTGACGAGGGTCATGGTAAGATTACAGTTCTCAGATACTCATGTGAATATTGAGTGGAGCAGTGATTGATACAAGAGGTAAATCGATTGGGATGGCCATATCAAGCATTTCTCAAAGGTTGCTTCCATCATTATAAACTGTCCACAGGAGGATCTGGTACATGGGGAGAGGAGAATGGAAAGGGAACTAAGGAACATGGGTAGAGTTTCTGTCAGGACCTCGGCCCTTTCAGAGTTTTCAAAACTACTAGAAAACTGACCACTCCAAAACCTCAAAACTACACAAGAGCCTAAATGTAGTGAGACCCAGCATAACACAAAGGGGGTAGGATTAGTGTTAGAAGATGTGGGGAAATTTCTCACTTGGGTACCAGGATACCAGCAGATGCAGGCAATTTTTAATCTAACTGAAGTAATGGTGGCACATACAATGAGACAATTATTGCTCATTTTCTTGGGTGTCAACCTCGCATAAGTGAGTTTAAACCAGTTAAAAAGAGAAGGAAGAGAGGACTATTGGAATTAGTGGGAGCAAATTATACATTGGGACAACCACAGTCAATCCCCTGAATGTAACAGAATGAGAAAACCAGAAAATCAGATTGACAGTATTGTTAGGAAGGCATATGGTGTGATGGCCTTCATCAATAATGGGATTGAGTTCAAGAGCTGTGAGGTAATGTTACAACTATGTAAGACCTTGGAGTACTGTGTCCAGTTCTGGTCACCTCACTACAGGAAGGATGTGGATACCACAAAAAGAATGCAGAGGCCATTTACAAGGATGTTCCCTGGATTGGAGAGCATGCCTTGTGAGAATAGGTTGAGTGAACTTAGCCCTTTCTTCTTCGAGCATTGGAGGATGAGAGGTGACCTGATAGAGGTGTATAAGATGATGAGAGGCATTGATCGTATGGATCACCTAAGGCTTTTCCAGAGCTGAAATGGCTAACATGAGGGGGTATTTTTTAAGGTACAAGGGGTTTGTCAAAGGTAAGTTTTTCCACACAGAGAGTAGTGTGTGTGTGTGTGTGTATGTGGAATGCACTGCCAGTGACGGTGGTAGAAGTCGATACAATAGGGTTTTTCAAGAGACTCTTAGATACATGGAGCTTAGAAACATATAGAGGGCTATGTGGTAGGGTAATTCTAGGTAGTTTCTAAAGTAGGGTACATGGTTGGCACAACATTGTGGGCTGAAGGGCCTGTAATGTGCTGTAAATTTCTGTGTTCTATGTTCTAGTCCCCTTGGCAGAAAATGTGGGATATAACTGGAGGAAATTATCAAGATCAGATACAAACTAATCAAATCGGTCATGGCATATCCAACTAACTCTGGATACCCTTAAATTTCAGAAGCCCCTTCAAGATGCAACGAATCAGATTATTGACCGCACTGACCTCATTTTTAAGGTATAAAACTGATATCTGTGCTACACATGCGAACTAGTTGCACACCATGATTGACACAAATTTATTACAATGATGCTCATCAAGTACCAAATTGGGTCTTAGATGAGCAACTAGAAGAATAGAAATAATTTAACCTACCCCACAAAAAGGGTTCACAATATGGGCAAATATCATGAGAAGGCTTGGATATCCTTATGTGACCTGCCAGCACATGCTACAGTTATGAATGGTACTGGAAAAGAGATAGATCTATCAGAGTGAGACCACTGGGTTTGCCAATAGTATAAGGATTACCCCTTAGCAATAATGATCAGAATCTGTATTTACAGACAAGTACCTTTATTGTCTCAATTAAAAAGTACATGAACTTACACAACCAAATACCTGTGTGCACACCTACTACGTTTCCTTGACCACCCCCCCCCCCCCCCCCCCCCGTCATGATCAGTCAAAGAATTTAGAAGGTAATATCCAGGAAAGGAGTTTACATTGGTCATGTGTTCTTTGTGGTACCACTCCGGTTTCCAAGTGTCCGTAGGGTCCTCCACATCCACAATATTTGGTCTCTGCAGAGTTGTCACTCCTTTGCATTCGAAGCTCCTTACTTTTAAAAAAACACTTCATATTAGTTCAAATGTTGCGGTTCCATCCCATCACCTTATTGACTCTGGTCCAGGCTACAACCAGCATTGTTCTATGGTCTTTGCCCTCAGCCCTGTGGCTTTTGTTCTTTTCAACTCTTGACTGGTGGAAAGCAGTCAAACCAGGTGATCCAGACACTGAGCCTTCTCCAGCCCGCCTGTCACTTTATGTCACATGGCTACTTGTCTGAGAATAGTCGCAGGTTAGCAGGTCATCAGCTGAGACTCCTTGTGTCCACATTCAATTGGTCTGATTAAGTTATCCCAGAGCAAGAATCAGTTCATTAAACAGTTCACAAAATGGAGGCTGCAAGGACAATCTCACAAAATGGCCACCTCCAATCCTGTTCTCTGATTTTCACTCTTTCTGACCAAAACCCAGAAGAAATGACAAGAAGCAACTTACTGTATGAATTGTGGTTTCAGTATTTAAGAAAACTGTTTATTGTCTATTTTGTCTGTAAGTAATGAGTCCTTTTTGCTGTCCGCATTGGTGAGACACACATATTCCAGAGCAACAGCAGCCTTGAGTTATACCATGGGATGGAAACAGTGTCTTTTGGAAAGTCACAAAGTTGTCACTGTGAGCATGAATTTAGATCTGACAATTGGAGGATCAACTTTGTCTCAGCCAGCAAGGTAATGAAGGAGACCCTCACAATCAATTTTTGTGGGACTATGTTGCTACCAAGTTTCCACTGATTCCTCACTTGACTGCAGACAAGTTGTGGAGGAGGCAATAATCCATCATTGGAATAAACACACAGAGTAATTAAGAAACACGCTGACGCAGCAAATGAAATATTGAGTGAAGCTGCTCTCTAGCCATCATTTTGTGACCTGGTTTTGCCTGACTCAGTATGTTAAAGTAGACACAATAATATTCCAAGTAATCTTCTGGAATAGAGTCATTTCAAATAAGAAGCTATTTGTAAGGTGTTCTTTGGTATGATATAACATGCAGGTTTGCGAATTGTGGGGTCAGTGTCTACCTTGAGTGATTCAAGCTGGTTACTGGTTTAGTAACTGTATTAGAACAATGAGACATAAATTATCACTTATTACTTGCAGAAGAGAGCAATAACTGGATGCTGGCTTGGACCAGAGCCAATAAGGTGATACAAGCCAGTAAGATTCCCTCAAGCCAACGAAATTGAATTGCTCAATTTGAATTGGTATGATAAGTGAATAAAAATAAGAGGCTTTGAATGCGAGACAGCGATAACTCTAAATAATAACCATCACAGTTACAGGTATGAGCAGCACCATGCCGGACATGTAGAGACTGGATTGGGAAAAAGAGGAAGGCCTGACCAGCATAGACTGCTTTACCGGCTATTACCTTTTCTATTCTTTGACAATTCACATGCTTGTTAGTTGAGACGATGAAAGTACTCATCAGTAAATAAAGATTCTTTCTATGCCCAAATGGTTATTGATACTATGAGATAACCCTTGTTAACAGAACTTTGAATAAATTATCAGTACAGAAGAAGTTAACCAATGGAAGAGCATGACCTTTCATGGAAGATATCCCCATGATTTGAGCATACTACAGGTTGACAGGGAAGTATTGAACTCCTGGCTTAAAGTGGGAGACTTCTTCCCAGAAACAGAGGGGTTCCTTGTGGAAATACAGGAACGGGTGACTAACACAAAAAAATTACCTGAAATACATAATTAAAGATCAACAAATTCCAGATGATAAATGCAGAATATGCCAAGAGAAACCAGAAACAATTGAGCACATTACAGGATCCTGCAGTTTCACTCAATCTGATTACTTACACAGGTACAATCAAGTGGCAATCATCATTCACCAAAATCTTGCTTTAAAATACAAACTCATAAAACACACCATATCTAACTATAAATACAAACCTGATCCAGTTTTAGAGTCAGAAGCCTACAAATTATATTATGTCCGAACTATTATTACAGATTGGACAATCCATAATAACCAGTCGGATATAGAAGGAGTGAAAATTACCCATAAAGTTGAGATGGACAGGGAATATGGAGGTTAACTAACAAAGTCATTCTTATTTGGTCCAGAGATTTAATGGACGAGAACATGTCAGGCATAACTGTGGTCAGTTCGTCTTCTTCAGTCTGCAGAACCATGCAGGAAACACAAGGGAGAACTCTTCACCACAGATGGTGACTATTTGGAACCCATCACCACAGGGACAGTGAGAGGTGAACAGCAGGGATGGATTTGAAAGGACGGCTGGGGAACAGAAACACTGGCAGAGTTGACTCCCTACTCTATACTGGGTGTGTTGTAGAATCACTTGGCACTGGAGACAGAGTTTAAAATAGAAATGATTTTTTTTAATCACAGATGCAGAATAGTAAACTCCAGTCCCATTAAAGGTGAACATCAGCAGAAGAAACTCCTCCCATGCCCAGTGACCAGGGTGCAGAACTGGGTGTGATGAGCAGCAGCAATAATTGCAGAGTTCAACACCAACAGTCACTTTTGAACTAGCATCTGGATTCAGCAACTGTGATGGTTAAACATCCAGTAAGCAGCTTATTTCAACTTTATCCCCAGTGTGAATTCGGTAGTGCACCACAAGGTCGGATGACTGAGTGAATCCCTTCCCACAGTCTGAGCAGGTGAATGGCCTCTCCCCAGTGTGAACTCGCTGATGTACCTTCAGTTGAGATGACTGAGCAAATCCCTTCCCACACACAGCACAAGTGAATGGCCTTTCACCAGTGTGAACTCGCTGATGTACCTTCAGATCAGATGACTGAGAGAATCCTTTCCCACAGTCTGAGCAGGTGAATGGCCTCTCCCCAGTGTGAATGCGCTGATGTACATTCAGTTGAAATGACCGAGCGAATCCCCTCCCACACACAGAACAAGTAAACGGCTTCTCACCAGTGTGAATTGACTGGTGAGTCTGGAGGCTGGATGACTGACTGAATCCTTTCCCACAGTCTGAGCAGGTGAATGGCCTCTCCCCAGTGTGAACTGACTGGTGTATTTGTAGATGGGATGACCGAGTGAATCCCTTCCCACAGTCTAAGCAGGTGAACGGCCTCTCCCCAGTGTGAACTCGCTGATGTACCTTCAGCTGAAATGACTGAGAGAATTCTTTCCCACAGTCTGAGCAGGTGAACGGCCTCTCCCCAGTGTGAACTGACTGGTGTCTTAGTAGACTGGAAGACTGAGTGAATCCCTTCCCACACACTAAACAGATGAATGGCCTCTCCCCAGTGTGAACACGCTGATGTACCATCAGTTGAGATGACGAAGTGAAACCCTTCCCACACACAGAACAGGTGAATGGCCTCTCCCCAGTGTGAACTGACTGGTGTATCTCCAGGTGGGATGACTGAGTGAATCCCTCCCCACAGTCTGAGCAGCTGAATGGCCTCACCCCAGTGTGAACTGACTGGTGTTTCTGTAGATGAGATAACCGAGAGAATTCCTTCCCACAGTCTGAGCAGGTGAACGACTTCTTTCCTCTGTGAACTCGCTGATGTACCTTCAGGTGAGATGACTGCGCAAATCCCTTCCCACACACAGAACAGGTGAACGGCCTCTCCCCAGTGTGAATTCGCTGATGTACCGTCAATTGAGATGACGAAGTGAATCCCTTCCCACACACAGAACAGGTAAATGGCCTCTCCCCAGTGTGAACTGACTGGTGTATCTGAAGGTGTGATGACTGCGTGAATCCCTTACCACAGTCTGGGCAGGTGAACGGCCTCTCCCCAGTGTGAACTCGCTGATGGACTTTCAATTGAAATGACTGAGAGAATTCCTTCCCACATTCTGAGCAGGTGAATGGCCTCTCTCCAGTGTGAACTGACCGATGTCTCTGGAGGCTGACCGACTGAGTGAATCCCTTCCCACACAGAGAACACGTGAATGGCCTCTCCCCAGTGTGAACTCGCTGATGTACCTTCAGTTGAGATGATGAAGCAAATCCCTTCCCACACACAGAACAGGTAAACGGCCTCTCCCCAGTGTGAACTGACTGGTGTGTCTGCAAGCTGGATAACCGAGTAAATCCCTTCCCACACAAAGAACAGGTGAACGGCCTCTCTCCTGTGTGAACTGACTGGTGTCTCTGTAGGTTAGATGAGTAAGTGAATCCTTTCCCACAGTCTGAGCAGGTGAACGGCCTCTCCCCAGTGTGAACTGACTGGTGTGCCAGCAGGTTAGATGACTGAGTGAATCCCTTCCCACAGGCTGAGCAGGTGAACAGCATCTCCCCAGTGTGAACTGACTGGTGTGACTGCAGTACGTCACAAGGTTGGATGACTGAGTGAATCCCGTCCCACACAGAGAACAGGTGAATAGCGTTCCCCCCCCCCCCCCACTGTGAACTCACAGATGTACCTTCAGTTGAGATGATCGAGCAAATCCCTTCCCACAGTATAAGCAAGTGAATGGCCTCTCCTCAGAGTGAACTCGCTGCTGTTTCTGCAGGTGGGATGAGTGAGTGAATCCTTTCCCACAGTTCTCTCTCAACTGTCTGACAATGTCTCAAGTCAGATGTCAGACATAGTGAATCCCTCGCACAATCATTGCAGTTGAAGAGCTTCCCTCTAATGCACAAATGCTGGTGTGCTCTCAGTACCCAGTTCCAGTAGATTTCACTGAATTACAACAGAGAATGTCTTTTCAGACACTTAGCACGTTTCCAGCTGGGATGAGATACACCTTCATCTCCAGGGATCAACAACAGACATATCAGTGTTACACAGGAACTATCTGGGCAGAGACAGCACGCTGACGTGTTCTTGTGTTGGGATTCTTGTTCACAAATTCCTTGCCATTTCCAATCTGTAAAAAGATTTACGAAAGACATCAATAGGTAAAGGACAACATTTCAGATGATATAATTTTTGTATTTTGGATGGTGAGCTCTGACATCACATTGTAACAGTAAGTTTCAACTCAGGTTGGGAGAAGAAGTCATCTTCTAACTGGGCACAGATCAAGCATTGGGACTGATCATCAAATTCTCTGACAGTCTTCCTGTCTGTATAAGAATGGGACATTTCTACCCATCTTCAGCCTGTGACCTTGCTCAGTTTGACTCTCTCCAATGGTATAATTTACTGTGCCCTCTGAGCTGTGTGACCAGACAGTAACTGAAATGCTCTCATGCAGAAAGCCTTTGCTGTACAGCTGCAATTTTCTCTTTTATAATGCAAGTGCTGCACAGTTTTCAGGCTGTATACAAATTTCCTGCGCAGCAGTAAAAGAAAAGCAGAAGGAACACTGGTATCATTTCAAGTTCTGGCCATGTCCCAAAGTGCTACAAAAAGCACATGATATTACATGGCTGATCCTGGAGACTTTCTGATCACTACTGTGAAAGACGGTGGTGAACTCAGCAATGCCAATGAATATGAAGGGGAGGGCAGTAATCTTCCACGTCGGAGAGAGACACTAGTGTTACAAATGATGAACAACTCTGATGGGCAGAAGGGTACAGAATCGCCAATGCCCCCCCCCCCCCCCCGGAGAATCGCAAATCGCCACTATTTCGATGCTGTTATCAAGGAAGTAAGGGAGACAAAAGGGACTCTGCCAAGGCAGTTGTTATTGATAACAGCTCATGAAAGTTAATGAGAGAGAGGCACAGCTTATGTGGAATGTCTTCTCCTAACAAAAAAGGGAATGGAACCATTGATTACTGCTATTGTCTTTTGGAGAAGGATTGTGTACTTGGTATTGTTCTATTCATTGAAACCCCTCAGGGGGCAACCAGAGTGGGCTGGTTTGATGGGTTACATCACCCTAACCTGATTGACACCTGAGACCCCGTGAGTGGGGATAAAAGTGAGGTCTGGGGTAACACCCCTCAGACGCACCAGGAGAAACGCCAGTGAGCATCAGAACCCCGACGAGACAGGGTGGGAGACTGGAGACTGAACAAAGGGTCGGTAAATTTTAACTCACAGTGTTTTGTAGCGAGACCGGTGGGGGCTTGTGTGTGTGTTCACCCTTGCCTGGGTGAAGAGTCCACCACGGAAGGACGGTCTAGCTAAAGGACGGAGGGGTCATACGTGAATGGCCACATCAACAACGCATCGACGGATCAAAATTGTAAAGGAAGGTTGGCAAGATAATAGCTATTACTGTTCACATATTCTCTCTCTCTCTCTCTCTCCAACAATTGAAACACCACGACCAACAACTACCACGACCTGCATGAACTGAACTTTATGTTTCGATCTGACAATTCATTATCCCCTAGACAACGACAGAGCTTGTTTCATTAGTGATTATTATTATACCCACACTTTTAAGTTTAGTATTACTAACATATCTTCTCTGTATATTCGCATTGATATTATTTTGTATACTTTTGCTAATAAATATTGTTGAAAATAGTAACACCAGACTCCAACGGACACTTCTATCTTTGCTGGTAAGACACCCAGTTACGGGGTTCGTAACAAATTGGGGCCTCGTCTCGAGATTTGATACCAAATTTGAGGGCCAGTGAATCGGGCTATAAGTCCAGACTTTGATCTGGTTGCGTGGGTAACCAGACGGGAAACCAGCAAAGATGGACGTAGACGAATTTACACAAAACCCAATTTTGAAGGCACTAGTGGATGCCACAAAGACGGACTGGGTAAATTTTGTGAAAGGATTAAATCTCACAGAGGTGAAGTCGTCAATGAAAAAGTGGGAGATGCGGAGGGCCATAACTCAGTATTATATTGAGAAGGATGTGTTTTCGGCTGAGGTATTGGAAAATATCCCTGAAAAAGGTACCAGCTATTGGGACGGGTCAGGTAGAGTTGGAAAAATTGAGGCTGGATGCAGAACAGAAGAAAAGGGAGTATGAGCTCCAGCTAAAGGAGTTAGAGGCGAAAAGGGAGTATGAGCTCCAGCTAAAGGAGTTAGAGGCGAAAAGGGAGTATGAGCTCCAGCTAAAGGAGTTAGAGGTGAAAAGGGAGAAGGAAAGAGCTGAAAAGCAGAGGGAACATGAATTTAGGCTAAAACAGCTGGAAGCAGAGAAAAAGGAGAAACAGAGGCAGCATGAGCTGGAAATGGAGAAGTTAAAGCAAGAGAAAAGAGTCCCAGGGGCAGACCGAGAGGAGAGGTTTAATGTTAGTAGGGAGTTTAGGTTAGTACCTCCGTTCGAGGAGACAGATGTTGATAGTTATTTCTTGCATTTTGAAAAGGTGGCAGTGAATCAGAAGTGGCCCAGAGATCAGTGGGTGGCGTTGTTACAAAGTGTGTTAAAAGGGAAGGCACAATGGGCATAATCCGCATTGTCTGTGGAGAAGTCTGAGGATTATGAGGAGATAAAACAGGCCATCCTTTGGACCTATGAGTTAATCCCTGAAGCATATAGACAAAAGTTCAGAGATTTAAAGGAAGTGTGGAATCAGACATATGCAGAGTTTGCCTATGAGAAGAGTGTGCTCTTGGATTGTTGGTGTGCAGCAGAAAGGGTGGAGGAGGATTTCCATCGTTTCGGAGAGTTAATTCTGATTGAGGAATTTAAAGGTTGTGTTCCGGATGATATCCGGACGCATTTGAACGAAAAGCCGAATAAGTCGCTATCAGAATTTGCCAGGTTCACAGATGAATATGCCCTAACCCACAAGACAAAGTTTTCCTTGAATAAGAGTTAACAGAAAGACCGTAGGAACAGTAGAGAAAGCCCGCCGGCTGAGGTAGAAATTAAGCCGGGAGCTAGTAGTAAAATTAAGGAGGAAGAAAGGCAAGCTAGCAGGAGGGTTCCTGGCTTGACCTGTTTTAATTGTGGAAAGGTGGGTCATATTGCATCTAAGTGCTTTCCTCCGAGGAAGGAGACAGGAAAAGGGAACGCAGCAGTCCCTACAGGGTGTATTGTGTCGATCAGCAAATCGATGAGAAAGGCCCAGGTAGATAAAATACGAGAGGGGTGTAAGAAATTTATTTCAGAAGGGACCGTGTCTGTGAAAAAGGGAGAAACACCAGTTCCAGTGAGGATCTGGAGAGATACTGGAGCTGAGCAGTCATTGATTCTCAGTAAGGTACTAGATTTTGGTCCTGAGACTGGAGAGGTAGTTTTGAGAGGCATAGGAAAAGGGACAGAAGCTGTACCTTTGCACGGGATCATTATAAATTGTGATCTGGTATCTGGACCAGTTGAAATAGGGGTATGGTCAGAATTACCGAGAGACGGCGTGGACGTCCTTCTAGGTAATGATTTAGCAGGGGGTGAGGTGTGTTCAGCCGTGAAGCTGACGAGCAAGCCTGTGAGTGCTGAGGACCCGCCCCTAGGTTCCAAGATCTATCCCGCATGCGTGATCACTCGCTGCATGTCGAGAAAAGCAGCTGAGAAAGAGACCAGTTTAAATCAGTACAGTATCGATTTGGCTGAGACGTTTTTACTGACCCTGTACCAAGAGGGGTTAGGGGATGGTAAGATGGAGAATAGGGAAGTGAAAGAGAGTAAAGGAGAGGAGGTAGACCTATCCTTAGCCAAGAGGGAATTTATAGAGGCACGGAGTAAAGATGAGAAACAGATGAGGCAGTTAGAAGGTCCAGGGCTGGATATGGATGATCTGTCTGGCTTGACAGAGCTGTTTGAAGAAGTTGAAAAATTGAAATGTGTTCCCGATAATGATATAAGGGCAGTCCTAGATGAAAAGGATGCCGTTACCTTGAAGGAGTCTCCTGGGTTAGCAGATGAAATTGCTTTAACCCGCAGGGTTGAGTTTACTCCGGATGGGAGTTGCCCAGAGAGTAACTGGGAGGATCAGGGGAATTTAGAATTTGAAAAGGGGACGGGTATTGAAAGCCTGGAAGAGGCAGATGTCCCGTTTGAGTGTGTTCAAGATGTGGATGCACATGGTACTGAACCTAGTAATGAAACTCAGGAAAAGTCTGAGGTATCTGATTTAGTTGAAAAGGAATGCAGTCCTTTTGGGTCAGATGGACTTGGTTCAGTGAAGAAAGGGTTAACCTCGGTACCAGTGGGAAGTGAGGATTCTCAGTTGTTTGGGTTAGAAGGTGTGTTAAAAGTTAGTGAGGAGATGGGAGCTGGTGATGTGAATATTATTATTGAAGTAGAAGGGAAAAGTGTTGTTCTTAAATTGAATAAAGAAAATTTAAAGTCTGGATTGGTTTCAGAAGCAGTAACCAGGTTGAAGGAACAATGGCTTGTTAACAAGGTGCCTGTGAATCAATTACAGTTTGTTTTGGAATTTAAAGGTAAACAACTTGCAGATATTAAACTGAAAACTAATAGAATGAAGGGTCCTGAAGATAAAACTAATGACTTGCTTAAAAATAAAGAATTGTGTGGAAGTTCAGAAGATGGGCTAAGTTTGGAAAACATTGTTGATAAAGGAGTATGTGAAAGCCTATTTCACACTGGCGAGCAAACTAACCATGTGAGAGTTAAATGGAAAAGAGGCAAAGGTTGACAAAATGCCACTTTAAATAACAGAATCTGGTTTTGAGGGATTTCGACAAAGCATGTAAAGAATAAAGACAACACCATGGAAGATTGACTGGTAAGTTTAAAAGTAAAATAAAGATTAGTATTTGCATAAACTTTTGTAATGTACTACAGAATAATCACACATGTATTGGTTCACATTTTGTAATATATACTTAAGCTAAAATCACAACTCTTTAGTTTTGTTTTGGTGAAGAAAAGGAATAAAAATGGGTGGTTATTAAATTGGAGTCTGATGCTACAGGAATTTATTAAGGTACAAGATATTAAAGGAAGTGACAATGTAATCGCTAACTGTTTAGATGCTAAGTTGAATGTATATCTGTATTACTCTGTAGTTAAAAACTCTTTTGTATTGTGTTAGATTCTGTAATTCTGTAAGACTCTGTATTAGTTAATTTTCCCCTTTGGTGAAAATTCTTAGAAGGATCGGGGTGTTACAAATGATGAACAAGTCTGATGGGCAGAAGGGTACAGAATCGCCAATGCCCACCCCCCCCCCTTCTGGAGAATCCCAAATCGCTACTATTTCGATGCTGTTATCAAGGAAGTAAGGGAGACAAAAGGGACTCTGCCAAGGCAGTTGTTATTGATAACAGCTCATGAAAGTTAATGAGAGAGAGGCACAGCTTATGTGGAATGTCTTCTCCTAACAAAAAAGGGAACGGAACCATTGATTACTGCTATTGTCTTTTGGAGAAGGATTGTGTACTTGGTATTGTTCTATTCATTGAAACCCCTCAGGGGGCAACCAGAGTGGGCTGGTTTGATGGGTTACATCACCCTGACCTGATTGACACCTGAGACCCCATGAGTGGGGATAAAAGAGAGGTCTGGGGTAACACCCCTCAGACGCACCAGGAGAAACGCTAGTGAGCATCAGAACCCCGACGAGACAGGGTGGGAGACCGGAGACTGAACGAAGGGTCGGTAAATTTTAACTCACAGTGTTTTGTAGCGAGACCGGTGGGGGCTTGTGTGTGTGTCCACCCTTGCCTGAGTGGCGAGACCACCACGGAAGCACGGTCTAGCTAAAGGATGGAGGGGTCATATGTGAATGGCCACATCAACAACGCCTCGACGGATCAAAATCGTAAAGGAAGGTTGGCAAGATAATAGCTATTACTGTTCGTACGTTCTCTCTCTCTCCAACAATTGAAACACCGTGACCAACAAATGCCGTAGCCTGCATGAACTGAACTGAACTTTGTTTCCATCTGACAATTCACTATCCCCTAGACAACGATAGAGCTTGTTTCATTAGTGATTATTATTATACCCACACTTTTAAGTTTAGTATTGCTAACGTATCTTCTCTGTATATTCACAATGATATTATTTTGTATATTTTTGCTAATAAATATTGTTGAAAATAGTAACACCAGACTCCAACGGATACTTCTATCTTTGCTGATAAGACACCCAGTTACGGGGTTCGTAACACTAGTGATGTACAATCTACAGGTCACTTATTAAGGGAAAATCATGCTTGACTAATCTTCTGGAGTTTTTTGGGGATGTAACTATGAAAATGGACAAGGGAGAGCCAGTGGATGTAGTGTACCTGGACTTCCAGAAAGCTTTTGATAAAGTCCCACATAGGAGATTAGTGGGCAAAATTAGGGCACATGGTATTGGGGGCAGAGTACTGACATGGACTGAAAATTGGCTGGCTGACAGGAAACAAAGAGTAGCGATTAACAGGTCCCTTTCGGAATGGCAGGCTGTGACCAGTGGGGTACCGCAAGGTTCGGTGCTGGGACCGCAGATGTTTACAATATACATTAATGATTTAGATGAAGGGATTAAAAGTAACATTAGCAAATTTGCTGATGACACAAAGCTGGGCGGCAGTGTGAAATGTCAGGAGGATGTTATGAGAATGCAGAGTGACTTGGACAGGTTGGGTGAGTGGGCAAATGTATGGCAGATGCAGTTTAATGTGGATAAATGTGAGGTTATCCACTTTGGTGGCAAGAACAGGAAGGCAGATTACTATCTAAATGCAGTCAAGTTAGGAAAAGGGGAAGTACAACGAGATCTGGGTGTTCTTGTACATCAGTCAATGAAAGCAAGCATGCAGATACAGCAGGCAGTGAAGAAAGCTAATGGCATGCTGGCTTTTATTACAAGAGGAATTGAGTATAGGAGTAAAGAGGTCCTTCTGCAGCTGTACAGGGCCCTGGTGAGACCCCACCTGGTGTATTGTGTGCAGTTTTGGTCTACAAATTTGAGGAAGGACATTCTTGCTATTGAGGGAGTGCAGCGTAGGTTCACAAGGTTAATTCCCGGAATGGCGGGACTGTCATATGTTGGAAGATTGGAGCAACTGGGTTTGCATACACTGGAATTTATAAGGATGAGAGGGCATCTGATTGAAACATATAAGATTATTATGGGATTGGACATGCTGGAGGCAGGAAACATGTTCCCGCTGATGGGTGAGTCCAGAACTAGAGGCCACAGCTTAAGAATAAGGGGTAGGCCATTTAGAACAGAGATGCGGAAAAACTTTTTCACCCAGAGAGTGGTGGATATGTGGAATGCTCTGCCCCAGAAGGCAGTGGAGGCCAAGTCTCTGGATGCATTCAAGAGTGAGTTAGATAGAGCTCTTATAGATAGCGGGGTCAAGGGATATGGGGAGAGGGCAGGAACGGGGTACTGATTGTGTATGATCAGCCATGATCACAGTGAATGGCAGTGCTGGCTAGAAGGGCCGAATGGCCTACTCCTGCCCCTACTGTCTATTGTCTATACCCAGGCCAAAGGTATTTGATATAGTTATGTACCCAGAGAGAACCGGCAGAAAGGTCCAGAACAAGTAGAGATAGAATAAATATATGTTCCCCCACCCCGAAAGCCAAAGCTTATGTAAGCATTTGGATCTTTATTTTCGCGAGTTCCTAACGCCTGGATTTAGACGCCTGGAGCTCGGCAGTGTCTGAGAGACCCGCTCCCATTCCCTCAGCCGAAACTCCCCGGGCCCGGGTACGGATCGTGGTCTGAGAGAGACGGGAAAGGCCGGGACCACGGTGTATTCGGATCTCACAGCAATTGTCCCCCAGTCGGGGTGCGGACGCCGGTGATGGTGAAACTCCCGCCCGGAGCCCCGGTCCTACCTGCCGCCGATTCCCCGGAGCCTGTGTCCGCTGAGCGCATGCGCGATATCCGGGGATTGTCCGGTACCGTTACGCATGCGCGATAGCCGGGGGATTGTCCGGTACCGTTACGCATGCGCGTTTGATCGCCTGGGCTCTGACGGCGAATGCCAAATCGGGGAGTTTTCAGGGTAAAAGTCACAAATTCAGGTGAGCAGTTAAAAATATTTACAAGAACCGCTTCCACGCCGCAAGCCTCTAAAATAGTCAATGTTATTATGTAGAAAAATCAGCAACTACTTTAACACAGCAAACTCCCACTAACAATATATTCAATATCAACTGGTGTTCCGTTTGTCAAATGTCAATGTCCAATACTTTACAAATGCAGATGTGTAGTAGAACAGATTCTGCACTTGCCGGAAATACAGAGTTACACACACAAAGTCCTGGAGGAACTCAGCAGCTCAGCCAGCATCGAAGCGGAAGAATAAACTGTCTAGGCATGGGGAAGTGTCTTGGCCCAAGAATGTCTACTGTTCATTCCTGTGCATAGATGCTGCCTGACTCACTGTTCCTCCAGAATTTTGCACAAATAAAAAAAAGTTTTTCAGTCAGTTTCCACATGTTGCTGATCTTTCATTCGTAGCCATATCCTCCTGGTCTGATTCCCCCTCTCTCCCCTCCCCCCGTAAACTCTAGACTCCACAGCTTTCTGGATCCTCAACGTCGTGACTGTGTGCTGGCCCCCCCCCCCCCCCTTTGGTTTCTGACCCTGCTCCATCGAAGATTCACCCACTAGTCTGCTCTCATACTTTAAAAGAGAGTGGTGTTTTGTTTTGCAACAACGGAGCCATGTGAAGCACAGCGCTTTGAAATCAGTGAAAATGACCTTGACTTTGAAAAGACAGAGGGGAGAAGGAGTTTAACCACACACACATTGTGCTGGCCCATAAGCCTGAGGAACAAGGAACGTCTGGTGCAAAACCACAGTGAGCTCAACATGTTATTCAGTCTGGAGAAAACCATGCAGGAAATACACTGGAATCCTCTTCCCTCACAGAGTGCTGCCCAGTTGCACCCTGTCATCACAGGGAGAGTGAGAGGTGAACAGCAGGGATGGATTTGAAAGGACTGATGTGGAACAGGAACACAGGAAGGGACCAGTTGGACTGAGTGGCCACTCTACTGTACATTAGGCCTGTGCCAGGGACAGTAAACACCTGAGACACTGTTTCAAATAGAACTGATTTATTAGTCACAGATCCACAATATTAAACCAGTCGCATTAGAGATGAACATCAGCTGAAGGAAATTCTCCGATTCCGCGTGCAGATCTGGGTGTGATGAGAAGCCACAATACCTGCAGAATCTGACATTAACAATTAGTCGTGAACTTGCAACTGGATTCAATCACCATGATGGTTAAAAATTTAACATACAGTTTATCTGAACTTTCTCCCTGATGTGAAGTTACTGGTGTTTCAGCAGATGTGATGGTTGAGTAAATCACTTTGCTCACTCAGGACAGAAGTGTGACCTGTACTTAATGTAAACTCCCTGGAGCATCACAAGGTGGGTTGGTGTAATAAATCTTTTCCCACACGTGGAACAGGTGAATGTTATCTCCCCAGTGTGAACTTTCTGGTATGATTGTGTGAATCCCTTCCAAACTGAGAGCCAGTGATTGACATCTCACTGCTATCAACTCTCTGGGAATTTACCAGCTCAGATCACAGACATGTACACGTATTTGGGTTCTCCTTGTTACAATTGGTGAGTTGTCTTCCAAACATCTCCTCCCCCACATTCAGGGATCGGTGGCTTTCAAATGCTGGTGAACAGACAGACACAACAGAACGGACGATCTGTTGTGTTTGAGATTCCCATGCACAAATCCTTTGTCTTTTCTACCTTGTAAAAAGTTTACAGTGGACGTCTGTGGGTGAAGGACAACATTTCAGATAATGTTAGTCCCTATGGTGATGTCTCATGTCAAACCGTTGCAGTGAGGCTCATCACAGTTTGGAGGAACACTTTATCTTCTCACTGGACACAGTTCAGGCATCTGGACGCAACTCAGAGTCAGCAATGCCATTGACCCTCAAGAGTAGATGATGATTCTTTCTCTTTGGAGATTGACTCTGTGTGGTACTTTTGTGGTGTGGTTGCCACTGGTCGCTTGTTACTCAGTACGTTGATATGTACCTGGAGAGAATAGAAAACAAACATGGTCTCAGTGGCAGACAGTCAGAACCACAGGATGTTGAACAAAGTGATTTCCTAAATGAGCAAAAGTGACACAATGATTTGTCGACTGTCCACTCCTCCCAGAGACGCTTCCTGACCCGCTGAGTTCCCCCAGTGTTCGTGAGTGGCTGGAATAAGTGGGTCGATTTCAGACTGGAAGGAGGTAATGCTTGGAGTACCCTAGGGATCGGCTCTTGGCCTCAGTTGTTCACTGTTTAATGACCATGAGGAGGGAAGGAGATGTGAGATGTCCAAGTCTGCTAATGACACAGAGACAGTGGAAGGAAATCTGATGCTGACATTGTGATTCTACATCAAGTGATTCAGAAGGCAGACTTACTGCACAGGGAATGGAGTTTATGAACGGGGCAGTGTAGTTACCATTGTAGACGGTGTTGGTGAGGACACATCTGGAATTCTGTGCATGGTTTTGTTCCCTGACCTGAAAGAAACAATGAGAGTGACATTGGAGTCAGTCCAGAGGAGATTCAGCAGGGAAATTCCTGGGATGATTTACCAGCAGAGGGAAGACAATTTTGGCCAGGATTTATAGTCACATACAGTCAGAAGGGGGCCTGATAGAATATCTGTTGGTATATCTTGATAGGCTATTTCTCTTCACCACTGAGAGAGCCATTGACCCGGGTCAAATTTCTGGGACTGTATGTGTGAGTGAACAATCTCTGGGATTCTCTGCCCCTGAGGATGGGGAGGCCAGCTCACTGGGAATATTTGAAGTGGAGATAGATAAATATTTAAGGGAGTGAAGACCTGAGGAGAAGGGTGATGGAACACAAGCTGGAATCAGCATAAATCAGTCATAATTGTGAATAACCATAAGACATAGGAGCAGAAATGGACCATTTGGCCCATCACATCTGCTATGCCATTTCATTACATTTGATTAATTATCCCTCTCAATTCTATTTCCCTGCCTTTCCCCATAACCCTTGATGGCCCGACTAATTAAGAACCTATCAACTTCCACTTTAAATATAGCAAATGACTTGGTCTCCACAGCTGACTGTGGCAATCAATTTCACAGATACACAATACTCTGGCTGCAGAAAGTCCACCACATACCTGTTCTAAATCGACATCCTTCTGAGTCTCTGGTCCTAGATTCCCCCATTATAGGAACCATCCTCTCCATATCCACTGTCGGCCTTTCAATATTGGTGAACCTTTCATTTTTCTAAACAAGTACCGGCCCAAAGCCATGAAATGCTCCGTCTGTATTAACCCCTTTCAGTCCTGGAATCATTTTCATGAACCTCCTCTGGATCCTCAATGCCACTCACCCCTGACTCCGGAACAATCTGTTACACCTACCCCTATGTCTGGTATGCCTCAATCCCCTCCTCCAAGTATCCTGAAACATCATCCTCAATAATGGACACTAACATCTTCCCAACCACTGATATCAGGCTAACTGGCCTGGAATTTCATTTCTTTGCCTTTCTCCCTTCTGAAAGACTGGACTAAAACTTCCCATTTTCCAGTCCTCTAGAACTGTTCCAGAATCTAGTGACTCTTAATCAGTCTTCGGTAATACCTGCACAATCTCTTCAGTGACCTTTTTCTGAACCGTAATGAACGGAGCTCATCACCCGTCAGTGTGAGCGAGAGATCGGGGCTGCCGGGAGTTCACACTGGATAAGATAAGTATGGAGCTACTATTGTGTTTTCTTGCAGATATCGTTTTGTAAATATTGGTATTTTTCTTTTTACTATTTTCATGAATTTTTGATGGACCTAATAAACACCCTTGCACTAAAGTGCTAACCGATTCGAGCCATTTTCTCTTTAGTCACAACCTACGTTTCTAACACATGCCTTTTCTATCTCCGATTGTAACAGGTCATACCTTCCTCAGAAAAGATTCCAATGATCCAGAAATCTGAAACCATATACCTGCACAAAAAAACTTGTGGTATCTATGTGACATCGAGAATAATGAAGAACAGTTAAGGATATGACATTATCAAAGAGTATATATTCTTCAAAGTATTCATAGGATTATGTCATGGTTAGGCAGATTCATAAGCACATTTACGTGATTTGAAATATTCTGTTAATGATCGACTTTAAAACTGTAAAAAAAGATTTGTTATGAAAAGGCATATTAGCATGAATAATATGACTTGTGATATTAATATTAAGTGACCCAGACTTCCGAGATTCCAATGAATCCAATCAAAGAAATCCCAGCCATCACTGCAAAGTTCTAAGTAAATTTATTATCAAAGTACAGATTTGTCACCATGGGGCTGAAGAGGAGAGAAAGGATCTGACATGATTAAATGGTGGAGCAGACTCAATGGGTGAAATGGCCTAATTCTGCTCTGTCTTATGGTCTTATATCCAACCCTGAGATATATTTTCTTGTGGGCATATTCAATAAATAACAACCATAAAGATTCAATGAAAGACAGTACTGTTGGAATCAGTTGTTTTGAATGCTTTTGAAATTAGTTGAATTAATGCAAGATGAACTCTGTAGTTGCCGCACAATTTGTATTTTTAACAAAAGCAAATTTTTCACAATATTTGGTGTTTTATCCCCACCTACTGGCGAGAAAGTAGTATAGCAGTTACATAGTGGTTTATCACCCTTAATTTTTCATTGGGTAAGTGACTCGTGCTCTGACTGTGTGTCTAGAGTGGGCTCTTTTATCTTGACTGGGTCCTTAAGGGATGTGGTGTTATCTGGAGTATAGAAGTGCAAGTTTTTGGCAAAATTGCCACCTTTGCTCCTTCATTTCTCAGCTCTTCGCCTAGTTTCACATGCGCTGAAGCTGTTCTTTTGTTTAAACTTTAACATAAATGATCCTGACGGAATAAGTATTCACTCATTTTTGGACTGCGAAAAGAACCCTTGAATCAGAAAATCTTCGAGATCCCACAACAATCAGTGTGTAAAAGACAACAAACTGCAAATAAATTGATGTGTTTTCAGCTGCTTCTTCACAAAAATAATCAGCCAAATTCTTTACAGTAAGTCTTCAAACTCATCAGGTTCAGTACTGTGGAGACATCTTAAGCACATATATATATATATAACCAGGGTGCCTGAGACCTTTGCAAAAGTTTAGCACCAGGGATAGGTGTAGGACACGTGGCAGAGACGGAGTGCCAAGGGCAGAGCGTGGTGCAGATGCAGACACACTCAGCCCTGATATGCCAGGAAAGGTTATTTGATTCTAAACAATGGATCTCTCTGGTGCTTTCTACTCCCTCCCCTGTCCTTCCCCTTTTCCCAAACTATTATTTCCTTCTACCTGCCCCCTTCCCACTCAGTCTACACTGGAGACCTATTATTAGAATCAGGATTATCATCACTTGCATATGTCATGAGATTTTTTTGTGGCAGCAGTACAGTGCAATAGATACAATTACTACAGTACTGTGCAAACATCTTAGGAACCCTAGCTATATATTCGTATGCCTATAACTTTTGCACAGCAATGTTGTTAAGTACAACACCCCTTGCCAGTAACTACGAAGAAAAGGTCTAATGCCACATGAGTTTGAAGAACTATCTTGCACCTGCTGACCATTTCTGTTGCTACTTTTCCCAAGGCTCCAGCAGTGTCATTGTTTAGCCTTTCTAAGGCTCCAGCAAGATTTTTAATCTCTCTGATACTCCACGCAAAGCCATAAAATGGGAATAAAATTGATGCAGAATGTTCTCCTTCTGAAATGTCTTGTTTACTTCGAGACTCCGGAGATGAAGGCAAGGTGTGTGTATGCCTCATGGCAGGGAAACACATTAGATGATGAGATCCCTCTTTCAATATTTTTATTAATATTATATAAATTGCATGGATGTAAATACAAAGTTGGTAAGGATACAAATAATATGAATTACATTACATTTAAATCACAGTAACTTGATCACAGTATCCCATATTCCAAATCAATCATGTAGAAAAAAAGACTGCATTATGAAATGTAGAATGATTGTATTTTATTTTTAAAAAGTCTACCCCCATTACCAAAATGATAAATCCCAAATAGTTATGTTTAAGGTCCCAGAATAAGACATGAATATGGTCAAATATGATATTCCCTATATCTTGCTGATTGTATTGCCACAGACAATTCAGTTTAATATAAGGCGAGGGAGATCTGATGATCGTATATTTATAAACACAAGAAATTCTGCAGATGCTGGAAATACAAAGCAACACACTGGAGAAACTCAGCACGTCAGAGAACATCTATGGAAATTAATAAACTGTCAATCATAGGTATAAAGTCAACATCGGTATTGCTGGCATGTTTACTAAAGAGGGCGCATCTTTGTTCTGGATTTGCAGCAAAGCCTCGCATTACTGAATATTTTGAAGAGTGCTGTATATTATTTCATCACTGTCATTCTCACTTGAGTCACTAGGGTCCGCTGTGGAGTCCATGTCATGTCAATCCCGTAATTCTCCAAGAGTTTGGATACTGTCCCGTTCTCAGATAGTCCAAAAGAGGCTGCAAATCTCTGGAGTTCAGATGAGGCGCTGAATAAGGAGACAGTTCATTGTGAGCTGTAATCCCTCGGTGGGGCTTCAGAAGTGGGCATTTCCCTTGTCGGACTGGCATTAGATTGTCATTAGCAGGACTGCCCATTTGTAGTTGTGATTACATTACTTTCGTAAGTTTCTAAGCCCCGAACAATGCACATCAATTAAAAACACAGGAGATTCTGCAGATGCTGAAAGTCCTGAGCAACATACACAAACACAAGTTCCTCCAGCATTTTGTGTGTGTGACCTCGACTGAATTACTTGCTCTTACGAATTTTTACTGTCTCTATTATGCAGTTTTTGTAGTTTTTAACAAGTTTCACTTTTGATTAGCAAAGGACTTTACTCTTGCATTCACTCGTACATTCGATCAAACCGACCACGTGCTCTTAACTCCAAATCAGCACCAGCCATTTTCTGTTTTTCAACATGCCTTCTTATTCATAATAAACTTAACATGTTGGCATTTTTCATTCGGACTTTCACGACTTTGGCCATTGTTATGATTCGATTTTAATTATAGGTACTTTATATTACTTCGTGATCTCAAAATTTAAAGTTTGAAACAAATTTTAACAGGTTGCTCTGCAAGCCAAATTTGTTTTTCTCCCATCCTCTGCTAATATATATTTATGTTTTCCCACACATTCACTAGTTTACACAGATTGATTATCCTTTATCTGTGCTGAACTGCTTGTACGAATTTAATTTTTGAGGTTCTAATGACTTGCATATTTAATCAGCACTCTACTGGTTTGCATGTGGCTTTACCAACTTATATTTGGTTTTTACAAATCTGTTTTTAAGAATAGTAAGGCAGTCCACAATCCAGACTAATGAAAAAGCCAGAACTATTTTTTCTCAATTTGGAACATAAAAGGAAGTGCTTGTCTTTTTTTTTGCATGTTAAAAATTCTCTTTTTTTCATGGATTATTCTGAGCTCTAAATCCTGCCAACTTTGCCAATTGATCTTGGTGTTTAAATGCAAGGTTCCTTTGGAAGTCAGGAACGACTCCTATAACTTGTTACTTCATGATAATTTCATTAAAGGTTGATGGAACAGGAACAGAACAGTGACAAGGGTTTAACATTACAGCTACATTTATACCCAAAGAAAAGAAAAATACTATTCAGATCTATAAATGATACTAAACCGATTAGAAAGCACTAGTCAATACTGCAGTAAAATCAACCAATGAGAAAGCACTTACCCACTTAATAAAGTACAAAGTAACTTCCAGAATTCTACTTTGTACAGCCAAGTGAGGCATATTAAACTGTTATCGTACAAAACCTTCTTAAAGTACAAGCAGATAATTATTTGATAAACTGCAAAGAGCAATTATAATTAAAATTAAACAGTTGGATGCAACCCTCTGGGTTCACAGTGATAGTCCATTCTGAAGCTCTGAGATTTCTGGGTAAGAACAGTGCCATTGAATGTGTTTCCCAGCTTTCTCTCCTCTCTGCCAAACGGCACAAATCTAGTCTTTATGACAACTGAGTAGCCAGTTAACATAGCACGTTCCCACAAGCAATGCACTCAATGTCTAAAGTTATTCTTTGTACCAGCGGTCAAAGTCAACCTTTATTTTTATCATCTTCCAAATGTTACTGCTCTGACATTCATTGCCACATCACATGTTCTGTTCCCTGCTTCTCACTCCTACCACTGTCCAGAGCCCCAGACTCTACCCTGAGCTGACCCATCTCTGGTGTCTGACCCTGCTTCATTAAACATCCAAATAATGGTTCCCCAAACTGCTTTTAGGCTTTAGAAGACAGTGGTGTATTCTAACAACACAGCTGTATGAGACACAACCTCTTAGAAGCAGTGCAATGACCCATAACATTGAAATGATCAGGGAATACTGAGGTTAACAGCAAAAGTCATTCTTCCTCAGCCCCAAAGATTTGAGGGATGAAGAATGTGCCAGATGTAACTGCAGTTAGCTCATCTTCTATGTCAGTCTGCAGAAAGTCATGCAGGAAATTCAAGGGAAACCTCTTCACCCAAAGTGATGATTGTTTAGAACCCATCACCAAAGGGAGAGCAAGAGGTGAACAGCAGAGATGGATTTAAAGGGACTATTGTGGAACAGAAACACTGGCAGGGACCATCTGGGCTGTGTTGACCCCCGACTGTACGCTGGCCTTGTAGATTCACTAGGCACTTAAGATAGAGTTTAAAATAGAATTGATTTATTAGTCACAGATCCAGAACATGAAACTCCAGTCCCAGTAAAGGTGAACATCAGCAGAAGAAACTCCTCCCATGCCCAGTGACCAGGGTGCAGAACTGGGTGTGATGAGCAGCAGCAATAATTGCAGAGTTCAACCTCGACAGTCACTTTTGAACTTGCATCTGGATTCAGTGACTGTGATGGTTAGACATCCAGGAAGCAGCTTATTAAACCTTTTCCCAGTGTGAACTCAGTAGTGTTTCACAAGGTTGGATGACCGAGAGAATCCTTTCCCACATCTGGAACAGCCTCTCCCAAGTGTGAACTCGCTGATATGAATTCAAGTGAAATTAATGAGTTCCTAATCCTTGGATTTACGTAGTTGAAACTCAACAGTATTTGACCGTGAGATATAGACAATGCCCTGGTTAAGATTTTTATTGATATGCTGTAGTTATTTCATTTTAGCAGTTCTGTAAAAGCAGTGCGTTCTGCTTTTAGGATGTTTTGATTTTGGCTAAAAGATAAGGGGCTATGATGTTCAACTGAGGAACGTTGAGGAATCAGAATGGTGAATCTGAAGAAAGTTTGAGAAAGCGCGACAGAGGGAGATTCGTGACGGACAATGTGGTTCACGTTTTTTAGTGGGAGCTGTGGGGTGGGTGGGGACAAGCGGGAAGATAGATGAAAATGTCATGGGCAGTATGGTGGAAGTCCCAGGTGTCAGTGGACATGAAGTGTGTGATGTTACCATTATGAGGGAGAAGGTTCTTGGGAATCTGAAAGGCCTATATCTTATGGTCTATGCAAACCCCTCACTGAGCCCATATGCAAATGTGGCCCATTAGCTGGCTCCGCTAACAGTCATGGGACTCAGCGGTGAGAAGGCCACCACTCATAAATAATATGCGTTGAGAGTCGATATGATTTGTGGTTCAGCCAAACAGGAACATTGTGATAATCTGATTAAAGAAACCTCAATTTGAGCTAATGCTGTGTAAATACTGCCCGTTACACAATTGTCGGTCTGCATGTAGGTCATACACTGCATAAAATTTTAAAGTATATTTGCAAATTTCAGCTTTATGGAATAATTAGTAGGAAAAAGAAAATAAAAGGGCCCAATACAGTTAACCCACGAGCACGTAAAGTTGGAGCTCACATGAAGTTTTGCACTTTACTCACACGCTGGACACACGCTCTGCGTGAAAGCACACACCAATCCCTAAACGTTTAGTGAGACCAAGCTCAGACGTATCCATACGGAATGAAGGTGTTTATGCTAGAGCCGTACGTGACACAGGTTCTCAACTTTCCTTGTCTTATAGATCCTTTCACAACTGGTATTTGACACATTTATAATTGACGCTGCTCAGTGCCAATGAGACTCAGGGCTGAATGCTGATGAGTACCTATACAATGGTTAATTGTTGTTGAAACTGAGTTTTCGGAAGCAGATGCTGGAGTAACTGACACTCTGTTTCGGGGCAAGACCTTTCATTACCTGCTCTTTAGGTCTCCCTATCCCACCCCTCACCATTCTCAGAGTCAGCCCCTTCCCTCTGCCTCTGGGTCACCCCTCTCACCTGTCTTTGGGTTGCTCCACACCGCTCTCCCCTGCCCCTTCGCTGGGTCATTCATTTTTCTCTGCATTGTATCTCTGGGATGCCTCCCTCAGCCTCCCCCACCCATTCTCTGGGCTGCCCACCCCCCTCATGTCCTTGATGTCTCACACCCATTTATCCACCCTCTCCACTCAGTTGCTCTCTTCTGCCCTCCCCTGTCTTATTGATCAACCCATTCTCACTCAATCAGGATGTCCCTCTTCCCATCCCACCCCCTCCATCTCTAGGTCACCCACTGCTTTCTAACCCCAACAACTTCTACCATTGTGTCACCCCAAGCCCCTTCTAAATCCCCACTCACCCATTCTCTGGGTCACCCCTTCCTCATTTCCCTCAGCCCTGTCTCTTGGTCACCCACTTACCCGCCCCCCCCCATGTATTATGTCCTCCCATAGGTCACTTCCTTCTCACCTCAAACCAGTTTAAGGGTTTTCCACTCCTCCACTCTCTTATCCAGTCCCTACCCTCGATATTACTCTCTTCAACCCTCTTCCTATTACTACCCCATCCCCTACCTTGTCTCTGAGTCATTCCTTCCCCATCCCCTGAGCCTGTTTCTGATTGTCCCTTCCCCCACCCCCTCATCTCCCTGTCCATGGGTCTTCCATTTCCCCATACCCTCATTCAAGGTCGCCTTTCACAAGATCACAAAACAGAGGAGCAGAAGTAGGCCATTCAGCCCATTGAGTCTGCTCTGCCACTGCACCATGAGCTAAACTATTCTCCCATCTAGTTCCAATTTCCGGCTTTTTCCCATATCCCTTGATACCCTGACTAATCAGATACCTGTCAATCTCCTCCTTAAATACCCACAATGATTTGGCCTTCACAGCTGTATGTGGCAACAAATTCCATAAATCCATGACCCTATGGCTAAAAACATTTCTCCTCATCTCTGTTTTAAATGGGTACCCTCTAATTCTAAGACTGTGGCCTCTTGTCCTGGACTCACCCACCAAGGGAAACAGCCTTTCCACATCTACTCTGTCCAACCCTTTCAAAATTCGAAATGTTTCAACGAGATCCCCTCTCATTCTTCTATACTCTAATGAATACAGTCCAAGAGCCAACAAATGCTCCTCATATGTTAGCCCCTGCATTCCAGGAATCATCCTTGTAAATCTCTGAACTCTCTCCAACATCAGTACATCCCTTCTAGGATAGGGCGCCCAAAACTGCACACAGTATTCCAAATGAGGTCTCACCAGTGCCTCATAGAGCCTCATCACACCTTCTTTCTCTTATACACTGTTCCTCTTGAAATGAATGCCAACATAGCATTCGCTTTCCTTACTGCCAATCCAACCCTGGTGGTTAACCTTTAGGGTATCCTGCACGAGGACCCCCAAGTCTCTTTGCACTTCTGATTTTTGAGTTTTCTCCCCATCTAAATAATAATCTGCCCGATTATTTCTTCTTCCAAAATGTACAACTGTACATTTCTCAACATTGTATCTCATCTGCCATTTCTTTGCCCACTCTGCTAAACTGACCAAGTCTCTCTGCAACCTTTCCGTTTCCTCAACACTTCCTGCTCCTCCACCTATCTTGGTGTCATCCGCAAACTTAGCCACAAATCCATTTAATCCATAATCTATATCATCAATATACAGTGTAAAAAGAAGCGGCCCCAACACCGACCCCTGCGGAACACCACTAGTAACCAGCAACCAACCAGAATAGGATCCTTGTATTCCCACCCTTTGCTTTCTGCCTATCAGCCAATGCCCCACCCATTCCAATATCCTTTCTGTAATTCCATGGGCTCTCATCTTATTAAGCAACCTCTTATGCAGTACCTCATTGAAAGCCTTTTGAAAATCCAAATACACAACATCCACAGTATCTCCCTTGTCAATCTTATTTGAGATTACCTCAAAAAATTCCAATAGGTTGGTGAGGCAGGATCTTCCTCCATGAAACCATGCTGGCTTAGGCCTATCTTGTCATGCACCTCGAGGTATTTCATAACCTCATCATTGAGGATCAACTCCAATAACTTTCCAACTACTGATGTCAGACTAATAAGTCTGTAATTTTCTTTTTGCTGTCTCCCTCCTTTCTTAAACAGCGGAACTACATTTTCAACCTTCCAGTCCTCCGGAACCATGCCAGAGTCTATTGATTGCTGGAAGATCATTTCCAATGCCTCCACAATCTCCAAAGCCACCTCCTTCAGAACCCATGGATGCAGCTTATCCAGTCCAGGAGACTTATCTATCCTTAGTCCATTTAGCTTCCCAAGCACTTTCTCTCTAGTAATCTTGACTGTACCTAATTCTATTCCCTGAGACCTCTGGCTATCAGGTATTTGCTAATGTCTTCCACTGTGAAGACTGATGCAAAATACTGATTTAGTTCCTCTGCCATCTCTTTGTTACCCATTATAATTTCTCCAGCATCCTTTTCAATAGGTCCTATATCTACCCGTGTCACTCTTTTACTCTTCATATATTTAAAAAACTCTTAGTATCCTTTTTTATGTTCATTGCCAACTTCCTTTCATAATTCATCTTTTCTTTCCTGATGACTTTCTCAGTTTCCTTCTGTAAGTTTTTTAAAGTTTTCCAGTCCTCAGTTTTCCCACTAATTTTTGCTTCCTTATACACTGTCTCTTTTGCTTTTATTTTAGACTTGTGCCATTTTTCCATTCATGATTTTCTTTTTTTCTTGGAATACATCTTTCCTGTACTTACTTTATTTCTTGTAGGAATTTCATCCAATTCGGCAGAAGGGAGAGTCCCAGAGGCAGTGGGGGTGGGGAGGGGTTGAAAGGGACATCCCAGAGATGTGTGGGAATGTGGAATTAAGGGAGCAGAGGGCAGTGGTGGGCTGGAAGGCACGTTTCAGAGATAGTGGTTGGGGAATGGAGGTGGAGAATCTGTACATAAGGTTAGTTTCTGAACATAGACTTCTTATTTCAGTTTCCTTCAGTTTTTCAATGTCTTCCTTCTTGTGGACAATTGGCACGTGGGAGATCTGTTAATGTTTGTGTGTGGGGGCTGTTTTTTGCTGAGGTGGTGTATTTTGGGGTCTGCACGTTTAGTTTATTTTCATTTCTGAGCTGAGGCAGAGTTGATTTATTTTCTTTCATTGCCACCCAAGGTATTTCTGTATTGAATGGCTATCTGGAATAGATAAATATCAGAGTTGTACATGTATCTGCATTTTTTGAACCTTTGAGTACCAAAGGTCAGGGTCAGGGTCAAGGTCAGGAATGTAAGTGTATTTATTGTTCTGGAGAGCCCAGTTTTGTTGTGTAATTCAACATGTGGGTGTAGCGGGTAATGAATTGGTATATATGTTCCATCAAAAAAACACTTACAATTTGTTTCTATCACTCCAGGGGAGGCACCTTTTGGGAAGGAACAAGAGGGCAGATGTGTGGTTGACGAGACTGAGGTTTGGACATACGGGTTTGCACCCCACTTTGGCACTGGTTGCTGAGCATGGGGACGGGTGGTGTGACTGACTTTTCGTACGGTCCCAGCGACGCTGGAACATGGGATCGAGGTGTGTTGTACCACAGATATTCGTTAGAAGGTGGGAAGCTGTTCAGGTAGATCGGGGGCGCACCCGAGGCGAAACAATCAACCTGGTGGTATCTGATCCCGGCCACGCTCCCTGCCTCCTCCGGTACAGTAGGTGGCGGTAATGCTTCTCCTGAGAGGCGCAAGTCGCCATCGGCACAAAAGAAGGAGAAGGTAGGTTCGGGGCTCCGAGCGGGCTTGTCATCAGCACCGGCATCCGCACCGCAGCTGAGGTACAATTGTTGCGGTCCACCGTGGCCCTGTAAACCCGGGACAGTCCCGGTTCTTTCTCCCTCTCTCGACCCCACGATCCGTACCCGAACCCCGACGGGATTTCTGCCGACGAGCGAGGGTGCCGGCGCCGCATCGCCGGGACCGTGACGGATAGAGGGGTATCTGGTTCGATGGGGTTTCTGGGTACAGAGGCAGCCATGGGTGACACTTACTGGACTTCCCCGCCAGTTAGTGTGCTTGGAAGAGTACGCGGTGGGAATGGGAGCGGATGGATCTCTCAGACAGTGTCGAAATTGTTGTGTGAAAATCCTCCGACTTGTGTTGAACTTCACTGTAACAGTGTGATGTCACAGCTCAGCATAGGGACTAAAATGCTGACCTTCACCCATTGTGTAAATCTCTTTACAGGTTAGAGTTTGTGTCGGGAACCTCAAACACAACAACAAGGGATTCTCACATTCAGCCGACCTGCTGAGACACCAGTGAGTTCACAGAGGTCATTCACCTGCTCTGTGTGTGGAAGAGGATCTACTCAGTCATCCAGCCTGAAGATACATCAGCAAGTTCACACCACAGGGAGAGGGTTCACTTGTTCTGACTGAGCAAAGTGATCAATAAGAACCTTTAATGAGATATATATACAATGTACATCCTGAAATTCTCTTTCTTCTTAGGAATTCTGTCCAAGCTGAAGACATATCAGAAAATTCATGCCAGTGAGAGGCCGTTCACCTGCTCTGTGTATGGGAAGAGATTCACTCATTCAACCCACCCTCAGAAACAACAGTGAGTTCACAAGGGAGAGAGACTTTTCAACTGTTCCACGTGTGGGAAGAGATTCACTCAGTTATCCCATCTACAGGCACAACAGTGAGCTCAGATGGGAGAGAGACACTTCAACTGTTCCGTGTGTGGGAGCAGATTCACTCGGTCATCTGATCTGTTGACTCATCAGCGTATTCACACTGGAGAGAGGCCATTCACCTGTTCAGAATGTGGGAAGGAATTTACTCAGTCATCTCACCTACAAACACACCAGTCAGTTCACACTGGAGAGAGGCCATTCACCTGTTCAGAATGTGGGAAGGGATTCACTCTGTCATCACATCTACTGACACACCAGTCAGTTCACACTGGGGAGAGGCCGTTCACCTGTTCAGACTGTGGGAAGGGATTCACTCAGTCATCTCAACTGAAGGTACATCAGCGATTTCACACTGGGAAGAGGCCGTTCACCTGCTCGGACTGTGGGAAGGGATTCACTCTGTCATCCCACCTACAGACACACCAGCGAGTTCACACTGGGGAGAGGCCATTCACCTGCTCAGACTGTGGGAAGGGATTCAGTCAGTCATCTCAACTGAAAGTACATCAGCGAGTTCACACTGGGGAGAGGCCGTACGTTTGCTCAGAGTGTGGGATGGGATTCACTCACTCATCCAACCTACAGACACACCAGCGAGTTCACACTGGAGAGAGGCCTTTCACCTGCTCAGACTGTGGGAAAGGATTCACTCAGTCATCTCAACTGAAGGAACATCAGCGAGTTCACACTGGGGAGAGGCCATTTTCTTGCTCAGAATGTGGGAAGGGATTCACTCAGTTATCTCACCTAATGTCACACCAGCGAGTTCACACTGGGGAGAGGCCTTTCACCTGCTCAGACTGTGGGAAGGGATTCTCTCACTCATGCAACCTACAGAGACACAAGCGAGTTCACACTGGGGAGAAGCCGTTCAGCTGTTCTCTGTGTGGGAAGGGATTCACTCAGCTATGCAACCTACAGTCACATCAGACAATTCACACTGGTGAGATGCCGTTCACCTGCTCAGAATGTGGGAAGGGATTCACTCGGTCATCTCAGCTGAAGGTACATCAGCAAGTTCACGTGGGGGAGATGCCATTTACCTGCTCAAACTGTGGGAAGGGATTTCTTCACTTATCTCAACTGAAGGCACACCAGCGAGTTCACACTGGGGAGAGGCCATTCACCTGCTCAGACTGTGGGAAGGGATTCTCTCAATCATCTCATCTACAGAGACACCAGCAAGTTCACACAGGGGAGAGGCCGTTCACCTGTTCCATGTGTGGGAGGAGATTCACCCAATTAAGCCACCTACAGGCACACCAGTCAATTCACACTGGGGAGAGACCGTTCACCTGCTCAGACTGTGGGAAGGGATTCTTTCGATCCTCTGACCTGCTGGCACACCAGCGTGTTCACACTGGGGAGCGGCCGTTCATCTGCTCACACTGTGGGAAGGGTTTCACTCGGTCCTCCACCCTTGTGGCGCACTACCGAGTTCACACTGAGGAGAAGCCATTCATCTGCTAGGACTGAGGAGGATTGTCCGGCTGGAACATCAGATAGTTCATACTGCGGAGTTGCCTTTCTTCTGCTCTGAATGTGGCAAAGGGATTCTGTCGGTCATCCAAGCTTGTGAAACACTACCGAGTTCACACTGGGAAAAAGGTTTAATAAGCTTCTTTCTGGATGTTTAACCATCACAGTTGCTGAATCCAGATGCAAGTTCAAAAGTGACTGTTGGTGTTGAACTCTGCAATTATTACTGCTGCTCATCACACCCAGTTCTGCACCCTGACCACTGGGCATGGGAGGAGTTTCTTCTGCTGATGTTCACCTTTACTGGGACTGGAGTTTCATGTTCTGAATCTGTGACTAATAAATCAGTTCTATTTTAAACTCTGTCTCAGGTGCCTAGTGAATCTCAACACACCTTGTGTACAGTATGCAGGCAACTCAGCCCAGCTGGTCCCGGCCTGTGTTTCTGTTCCACAACAATACTTTTAAATCCATCCCTGCTGTTCGCCTCTCACCTTCCCTGTGGTTCCAGACAGTCACCACTCTGTGGGTGTAGGGGTTTCCCTTGAATTTCCTGCATGACTTTCTGCAGACTGACGAAGAAGATAAGCTGACTATAGTTATATTCTTCATCCCTGAAATCGCTGGGCCAAGGAAGAATGCGATTGGTAGTCAGCCTCCTTAGTCCCTGCTCTTTTAACATTTTTCGTTGCTTCTGAAGGGCTGTGTATCACACAGCTGGGTTGTTAGAATACAGCGCTATCCCCCGAAGACTATAAGCAGATTTGGAATCTGAGACTACATCCACACTAGACTGGTTAATTTTGAAAACGCGGTTTCAAGTAAAAATGATAGATGTCCACACTATGCGTTTTTGAAAATATCTCTATCCACACTGAAATGGAGATTTCGGCGAATCTCCTCCTACTGGGTATGCGCAAGACGCATCTACAGAAAACAAGTGACGTGTTTGGTGTCGAATCTCGACATAAAAGTGCGCATTTGTGTAGTTACAGACTAGAAAAAATTAAAATGACAGACAGCTTTTGGCTCTCGTGCAGGAGAACTTAAAACTAAAAAAAAACAAATACTGGAGCGAACACGAGGAAATCTGCAGATGCTGGAAATTCAAACAACAACACACACAAAATGCTGGTGGAACACAGTGGCCAGGCAGCATCTATAGGAGAAGCACTGTCGACGTTTCGGGCCGAGACCCTTCGTCAGGACTGAAGCGTACTGGAAAATACTGGAGCGTACGGCGGCAACCAACAGGGAATTCACGGACAGATTGACCCGGCTGATGACGAACATTGAAAAACTGACTAACTCTGTTGCACCTTGTTAAACGTACAAAACAGGTCTGCATCAGTGTTATCTTGTATTTCCATACAATGTTACATTAGGCTGTTACACATCTATTGTCAGAGAAGTACTTACATAAATAGGGAAACCACCTTCATATGAGCAAGGACAGAAATCGGCAAAGTGAGTACAGTATACTTATTTATTCAGTAAGTTATCGGTCGAAATATTTGGTGAGTACATTTCTAACTCTTCTGGCTTCAGTCTCATTGCCGTCTGTTCTGAAATTGTTAGGTTGCGTTCAAGAAAACAATGAAATAGCGCGCTGCCGTCTGACAGCGTTTTCAAAAGTCTCCGGTTATACCATTCACACTTATCTACCCGAGCAGCGTTTTCAAAAATATCCACCTTGGAAAGCGTTTTTGAAAAGCTCCAGTTTCAGGAGACGAAAACGCCATTTTAGTGCGAACGGAGGGTAAAAGCGAAGAGAAAAAGCTTCGGTTACGGACTTATCTGGTGTAGAGTGGATGCAGCCTAAGTGACAGAAATAAAGGTCGACGTCGACTGATGACGCAAAGAATGCCTGTTGACTTTAAGCTTATTGCTTGTGGGAGCTTGCAGTGTTAAACTGGCTACTGAGTTCTCATAAAAACGTTGGTGGCATTTGACAGGGAGGAGGCACTTTCAATGGCACTGTGCATACTTAGAAATCCGTGAGCATCCGAACGACCTATCACTGCAAATCGAGTGCACAGGGCCCGGGAGTCTTTGGTCCAGCTGTTTAATTTTTATTGTGACTTTCTTTGCAGTTTAACAATTAATTATCTGCTTGTATTTTAAGTATTGCATAACAGTTTAATATGCCTTTAGTGGCTATACAAAGAATAATTCTAGAAGTTTCTTTGTACTTTATTAAGTGTTTTCTCATTGGTCGATTTTTACTGAGTATTGATTAAGTTGTTTCTAGTTGGATTATTATTATCTATAGATTTGAATGGAATTTTCCTTATCTTGGGTATAAAAGCAACAGTTTTATGTTAGGTGCCCTCTTTACTTTCTCTCTGTTCTTCAAGTATTAGACCCCTGTCGCTGTTCTATTCCTCTACCAACTTTGAATAAAACAATCATGAAGGAACAAGTTTTATGCCCTGTTTCTGACTTACAAAAGAACCTCAGATTTAAACACCAAAATCCATCACATATTTGAGGCTGGGAACACAGTACTCGAGCATATTCAATGCTCAGCAGAAGGGAGGAGGAGGATGGTTTTGTTCTTCACATGGGTGGATATCGATGTAGGGACAGTGATAGGAAATGAAGCTGTGTGGAAATAATGAACAGTAGGGGAAAGAGCACGTGGGTAGGAATGGTCTCCAGTACCCCAGGTGTCTCAATGGGACCAAGCACAAATGGGAAATAATCAGTGAGGTAAGAAGGGAATTGTGATTGTTATTGGTGATTTTAATCTGTAGGTTGATAAAGCTAATCAAACTGGCAATGTAGAGTGGAAGAGGAACTGTGGAGTGGTCAGGGACTGTTTTGTACAGCAGTACGTTACAGAACCAGCCCAGAAACAGGCTGTTTCACATGTGCTTCTGTGTAATGAGGTGGTATTAATAAGAGATTTTGTGGCAAATGATGTTCAAGGAAGAAGTGAACACAATATGGGAGAATTCCAGACACAGTTTCAGGGTGAACACTCGGATCCAGAACCAGTGACCTCAACCTACGTAAGGACAATTACACGGGTGTGAGGGTGGAGTTGTCTGGGGTGGATGGGGTAAGTAGGTTCAGGGACAGGTCAGTGGACGGGTAGTGGCAGATGTTCAAACAGCTGGTTCATAACACTCAGCAGACGTTGATCCCAATTGGACAGAGGGATCCAGTAGAAACATGAACCAACCGTGGTCATCCAAGATCATCAAGGTAAATATAGAATCAAAGAGCATAGAAAGAGGTGAGGCCAGAGGACTGAGAACATTTCAGGAACTAGTAAGAAGAGCCAACAAAATAAAATTATCAAGGAAAAGATGGCTAAGTGAGCATCTCACTTAACGTAAACTCAATGTTGGACCCGTATTTGAGACCCCCATGTCTTCCTTTGAATTAGTTGAACGATCTGAAGTTACAAAAGATACCAAGTGTGACCCCCATTCTGTAAAAGGGCTTGATGGGAAAGAGTTTGTCAGACCTGTTCAGGAAAGTTTCCTTAATCAGTGCACAGTAGTCCCAAAGAGAGAGTGAGTGATATTAGATCTCCCATTAGGGAATGAGACGGGGTAGGTGATGATCATTATGCTAATAGTCTCAAGGTAAAAGGACAGGTCTGGTCCTCCGGTTGAGATTCTAAATTGGTGAAAAGCCAATTAGAATGATATCAGAAAGGATCTGGCAAGTGAGAATTTGGGGTAGTTTGTTTTCTGGCAAAGGTGTACTTGGTAAGTGGGAGACCCTTCAAAAGTGAAAATTTGAGAATAGAGTTCATATGTTCCTGTGAGAATAAAAGGCAAAGATGATCGGGTTATGGAACCTAGGTTTTCAAGAGATTTTGAGGTCATGGTTAAGGAAGGGAAGGAGGTGTACAACATGTATAGGCAGTTATGAACAAATTAGCTACTTGAAGGGTGTAAGAGATGCAAGAGAATATTTAAGAAGAAAATTAGGAGAGCTAAAAGAAGTCATGAGCCAGCCAGTGGTGTCGTGGCATCAGCACCAGATGTTGTGGACATGGTCCCGAGTTCGAATCCGGCCGGCTCCTTGCATGCTTTCCATCCGTGCTGGGTTGAGCGTCGAGCTAGCAACTTGGCCTTGTGAAAAAAAATCAAATGTTACGGAATGGACAAAAACGCCGCCCATTACGTCATAGGGCGCGAAAAGGAACAACAACAAAAAGAAGACACAAGGTTGCTCTAACAAATGTGAAGGAGAATCCCAAGGGCCATTTTCCCCCCTGTCATATCCCAGCTCCCGCCAACAAAGACTCTCAACCCAGCGTTCTCCAGAACCTTCTCCACTATCCTGACTGGCTGACAGCATAGTCCTCAGTTGTTTAACAACCCACTTATCTCAGCTCAAACCCAAACAGGGTGAGAGTAGAACAGACTGCTCTAACAGAACTGCTAACATGAAATGCCTACAATATTGCAGCAAAAATCTTAACCAGGGCATTACGCTCTCACCCCCACCAAAAATAGTCATGTCCTCATGACTTTGAAACGTATCAACCCTTCATTAACAACACAATTTTCCTTTTTTTTGTAATTTATTTTTTATTGCAGTTCATCATCAACAAACATTTCCATAAGAAGTATTTCAGACATTGTATATATATATATATATATATATATCATATAATCATATATATCACAAATCTCCACAAAGTATTTATCTGGGGTATACACTTATAGAAAAGAACGGAAAGAAAAAACAAGCAAAAGGAAAAAACTATGTACAAGTAGGGAGTGATCTTTTTTTACAACATATTCATTGATTTGTGAGAATAAAATCAGGCCTATGAGGCATTATGTAGTTAAACCATTTTTCCCAGTATCAATCAAATTGTTCCAGCTTATGATTAACAGATGCTGTTATTTTCAAAGGAATTCTGTGAAGTCAGGATCTGCAATCCATTTGTGAATGGTAGCGACATATCTCACCGGGGGATAGACGCAGCACTATTCCCGGCGCGTTATAGACCAGCCTGACTCTGAGACACCTTATCCATCTTCAGCTCCTCCAGCTTCAACCACATTTTGTGACCTTTCCTGTGTACTAGAGGGCGCCTCTCCCTGTCTACCACTCCCTTCTTCCGGAAGTTCACCCCCCCCCCCCAACACCCCCCCCCCCCACCCCCGCTCCGTGACCGGATTTCACATCCATCAGTTTATGCCAGTGCAGCCAAACATTCTCAGCCTCTGCTGGTGCTAACCAGCGAATCATCTCTCACAAAGAGGTGCCTTGGTCACTCCAAAAGTGTGGCAAGTACTCCTGGAGTAACCAACATCTGCCTCATCAGCGAAAAACCTACTTTCATATCCCAACACCTTCTCAGTTTATCTTCTTTCCCATTCTTCAGACAATCAGGCAAATTCGGGCAAGGTAAGGCAGTGAATGTTGGCTCGATGAACTTTAGCAAGGCCTTTGACAAAAATCCTGCATGGGAGATTGATCAAGGAGGTCCAATCACTTGGCGTTCAAGATGAGGTACTGAATAGGATTAGACCTTGACTTTGCGGAAAAGCCAGAGATCGTTTGCAATGGTTGCCTCTATGACTGGGAGCCTGTGATCAGCGGGGCGTCCCAAAGGCTGGTGCTGGGTCTATTGTTTGTCATCTGTAGCAATGATCTGATGAAAATGTGGTAAACTGAATCAGCAGATTTGTAAACGACACCAAGACTGGCGTGTAATGGACAGTGAGAAAGACTATCAAAGCTTGCAGTGGGATCGGAACCAGATGGAAAATTGGGCTGGAAAATGGCAGATGGAATTTAATGCAGACAAATGTGAGGTATTGCATTTTTGGAGGACTAGGTCATTCACGGTGAGTGGTTGAGCACTGAGGAGTGTGACCAAACTGAGGGATCTGCGAATACAGATGACTAATTCGTTGAAAGTGGTATCACAGACAGGGTCGTAAAGAAACCCTTTGGCACACTGGCTTTCACTAAATCAAAGTATTGAGTACAGTAGTTGGAATGGTGAAGTTGTATTAGACAACGGTGAGACCTAATTTGGAGCATTGTGTGCAGTTTTGGTCAGCTTCCGACAAATGTAAATAAAATTGAAAGCGTGCAGAGGAAATTTAAAAGGATGTTGTCAGGACTGGAGGGCCTGAGTTATAAGGGAAGGTTGAATAGGACAGGGCTTTATTCCTTGGAATATGGAATACTGAGGGGTGATATGATAGAAGTTTATAACATTATGAGGAGTATAGTTAGGGTAAATGCAAGCAGGCCTTTTCCACTGAAGTTGGTTGAGACTACAATTAGAGGTCATGAGTAAAGGTTGAACAGGGGAGCATAAGGGGGCACTCCTTGACTCAGAGGGCTCTGAGAGTGTGAAGTGAACTGCCACACTCTCCACTTTCTGCAGGGACTGTACTTTCCGTGATTCCCTCACTCATTCATTCCTCCCCCTGATCTCCCTGCTCGGACGCATCTCTGAAAACAGAGTGTGCTATACCCGCCCATTCAGCCCCTCCACCAACTTCATTCAGGTCTATCACCAAAGAGTCCTTCCAGGATAGGCAAATCTTCACTTCAACTTCTGTAGCCGGTGCAGCCTCTACCACCTTTGCCAATGAGTTCCACAGATTCAGCACCTTCTGGCTAAAGAAAGTTTTCCTCATCTCTGTTCTAAAGGGACCTCCTTCTATTCTGTGGCTGTGCCCCCGATCCTAGACTATTCCACTATGGGAAATATCCCCCCCATGTCCATTCTATCTATGCTCTTCAATATTCAATAGGTTTCAATAAGATCCTCCCCACACCGTTATCCTAAACTCCAGTGAGCAGAAGCCCAGATCACGTGCTCCTGATACATTAACCCTTTCATTCACAAGGTCATTCTCGTGAACCTTATCTGGTCCCTCTCTAATGGCAGCACAGCATGTATGTTGTGGATAGTGTGGAGGGCTGTCAGAGGTTACAGCAGGATGTTGATAGGATGCAAAACTATGCTAAGAAGTGGCAGATGGACTTCAGCCCAGAGAAATGTGGGTTCATTCTGTTAGGTCAAATATAATGACAGAATATAGTATTAATGGTATGACTCTTGGCAGTGTAGAGGATCGGAGGGATCTTGGGGTCCGAGTCCATAGGACACTCAAAGCTGCTGCACAGGTTGACTCTGTGGTTAAGAAAGCATAAGGTACATTGGCCTTCATCAACCGTGGGATTGAGTTTAGGAGCCGAGAGGTGATGTTGCAGCTATATAGGACCCTGGTCAGACCCCACTTGAGTACTGTGGTCGCCTCAGAAGGATGAAAGCCTTGGAAGGAAGGATGTGGAAACCATAGAAAGGGTGCAGAGGAAATTTACAAGGATGTTGCCTGGATTGGGGAGCATGCCTTATGAGAATAGTTTGAGTGAACTCAACCTCTTTTCCTTGGAACAACGGAGGATGAGAGGTGACCTGATAGAGGTGTATAAGAATATGAGAGGCTTTGATTGTGGGGATAGTCAGAGGCTTTTTCCCAGGGCTGAAATGGCTAGCATGAGAGGGCACAGTTTTAGGGTGTTTGGAAGTAGGTACAGAGGAGATGTCAGGGGTAAGTTTTTTATGCAGAGTGGTGTGTGCGTGGAATGGGCTGCCGGTGATGGTGGTGGAGGTGGATACGATAGGGTCTTTCAAGAGACTCCTGGACAAGTACATGGAGCTCAGAAAAATAGAGGGCTATGAGTAACCCTAGGTAATTTCTAAGGTAAGGACATGTTTGGCACAGCATTGTGGGCCGAAGGGCCTGTATCGTGCTGTAGGTTTTCTATGTTTCTATCCTTTCTGAGATAAGGGGCCCAGAATTGTTTACAATGCTGCAATATCTTATGAAACCTTCTGTTGGTTTTCAAAATTGATGTTCATAAATTTATGACTATATAGAAAGGGGAGTGCAACCTTTTCATTTTTGGCAAAGGGGAATCAAATCCAGAGGGCGTATATTTAAGGTGAGAGGGGAAAATTTAAAACAATTTCAGGGATAAACTTCTTCACCCAAAAGGTGGTGGGGATATGAAACAAGCATACCGCAAAATCTGGTGAGGCTTGTACAATAACAATGGGCAGGTATGTGGATAGTGAAGGTTTAGACTGATGGGCTAAGTGCAGGCAAATAGGATCCGATTCTATCACTGTTAATGTGATGGGAAGATGGGGTGAGCGAGGATGTTCGGGAAATGGAGGAGATGCGGGTGAGGACAGCGTCAATAGTGCAAGAACGGAAACCCTGCTATTGAAGAAGAGGACCTCTCTGATGTCTGGGAAAGAAAACCGAACAGATGAGGCTGAGGCAAAGGAATTGAGAAAATGGACTTTGGCCAACATGGACAAGCTAAGTCTTTGTTTTTATTTTCTGACACTTCCCACTCCTTTCTCGATCTCGCTGTCTCTATCTCTGGAGACAAACTATCATCCTTCATCTTTTATAAACCTTCTGATACCTGCGGTTATCTTCACTACACCTCTTCCCACCCCATCTCTTGTAAAAATACTATTCTGTTTTCAATAATTACAATAATTGTTACGTCATCTAAATCTTATATAGATGCACAGTGGAGAGTATCCTGAATGTCTGCATGATGGCCTACTGCGGTAACACCAATGCCCAGGAACAGAGGAAATCAACACAAAGTGTTTTCTTACAGCCCAGTTCATCACAGGCAAGGTTCTCCCCATCATTTACCAGGAGCACTTTCACGAGAAAGCAGCTTTGATATTCAAGGACATTCATCATCCATGCCACGTTCACTTCTCACTGCTGCCGTCGGGAAAGAAGGAGCCTTAGGTTCCACACCACCAGTTTAAGAAGAACCAGTACCATACACCGGTCGTGCTCTTTAAGGACGGGAGGGAGGGGAGGAGAGAAGAGGGAGAGGGAGAGGGGTATGTCGAATTACTGGTGAACGACTAGTTTCGGGGGTATTGCAAGGCTGTCTTTATTGATACTTTGCCGTACGCTTGAGTGCTTGGTGAAGAGTGCTGATGCTTTGTTGCTGATAAGGGTGGGGGCACCTTTGCCTTGCTGCTATTTGTGTGTGGGAGGGGGGAGCTGGAGGCGTTTTGGGGTTCTAATGTTTTAGCTGTCATTCATTCTTTGGGGCACTCCTCTGTTTTGCAAAGAAATAATATGTCAGGATGTATATTGTAAAGATTTCTCTGGCATTAAATAGGGCCTTTGAAACTTTGAACCATTTGCTGTTTTAAAGATCAGAGCGCATTTTATACTCCTACATGGGAAGAATGATAAACTTCCTTCTAGAGGAAATTGCGTCCCCCACCTCACAAAGTCAAACAGCACAGTAACAGACATTTTGCCTACCATGCCCATGTTGAGTACCCAATGACACTAATTCAATTTGCCAGCACTCAATCTGTAGCCTCTGTGCCATGGCCATTCAAGGCCTCCTCTAGATACTTGTTAAGCATGGCAGTATTTATTCTCACCACCTGCCCAGGCAACAATTTCCAAGCTGCACCATCCTCGATGTGAAAAATATTTTCCTCAGATTTTCCCCTGACTCTTCACCTTAATCCCCCGCCCACTGCTTTCAGATGTTCCATCTCAGAGGGGAAGGTTTTGCATTATCCATTCTTGTATGTGCCCCACACAATTTTGTAAAAGGGTAAAATTATTTGGAAGGTTCACCTTCTGAGCTGTAATGATCACCAACAATTTGTTCTGGTCCCAGTTACTGTCAGAGCACTGGAGCAGGGATCCAATCACAGACCCAGTACTGTGCACACAGTGATATTAATTGAGTAACAAATCCCCAGGTGCAAACAAAGTCGGCGTCAAAGTTTAGGCAGAGATCAAAACATCCAGAGAAATCCAAGAACCAGAATTGGGAAACACGCAGAATCATTATTCAGACGGACAGAGTACAGATATGAATGCTGGAAATGCCCAGGAAAATTCACTGGCACAATCTGGCAACAAACAGGTGAAAACACACAACTAAAATACACTGAGCAATAAACAGAGAGGCAGATGATAGGTGGAGCACAATGAGACAGAAGTGGCAGCACTACAGGTAATAATGAGAACCAGATAAGAGGCGGAGTACTCAGTAATGCAAGGGCCGGAGTAAAGCAGGAGCATGAAATAAGAGCACATGGCAATACAAAGCCACAGACTGACGGCTAGGAGGGAAACACACAAAAAGACAATGTTCAACTGGAGGTACTGACAGTCACATTGAAGCTGCAGCCAAGAAAGTTCACTAGTGTCTCTACATTCTCAAAAGGCTAAGGGCATGTGAAGTGTCCCCAATGACCCTTCGGTTTTTACAAACGCACCATGCGAAATTTCTTTTCAGGGTGAATCACAGCTGAGTATTGCAAGTATTCTGTGCCAGACTGCAAGATGCTGCTGTGAGTACCAGATGCAGCTCAGTCCTTTGCACAACCCGGCCTCCCTTTAACCGTCTTAGTCTACACTGTCTGCTGCTTCAGGCCAGTAGCCAACATAATCAACAAACCCTCCCACCTCAATTATTCTCTCTTCTCTATCTCCCCTCAGGTAGAAAGTTATAAAAGCTTAAGAGGACATTTCACCGTACTCAAAGACAACTTCCATTCCACCATTAGATGCATCGGTATTTTAGTGGAATAAAGGGAATTACAGAGGCATGAGAAAGGAGTTGACCAAAATTGACTGGAAAAGAACACACTGGCAAGGATGATAGCATAGCAGCAATGGCTGGAATTTCTGGAAGCAATTTAGAAGGTGCAATATATATAGCACAAAGAAGTATTCTAAAGGAAAGATGACATGACTATGGTAAACAAGAGAAGTCAAAGCCAACGTAAAAGCTAAAGCGAAGATGTATAATAGAGCAAAGATTAATGGGAAGTTAGAGGATTGGGAAGCTTTTAAAAACCAAGAGAAGTCCAAAAGTCATTAAGAAGTTATAGATGCAATACAAAAGTAAGCTAGTCAATATTAAAGAGGATACCAAAAGTTTCCTCAAATACATAAAGTGCGAAAGAGAGGCGAGAGTCGATATTGGACTGCTGGAAAACGATGCTGGAAGAGGTAGTACTGGGGGTCAACAAAATAGCATTGAAACTGAATAAGTATTTTGCATCAGTCTTCGCTATGGAAGACACTAGAAGTTTGGTGGAAGTTCCAGCTGTCAGAGGCCATGACATGTGTGAACTTACCATAATTAGTAGAAGGTTCTTGGGAAACTGAGAAGTCTGAAGGTAGGTAAGTCACCTGGAACAGATGGTGTACAGACCAGAGTTCTAAAAGAGGTGGCTGAAGAGATCCTGGCACCATTAGTAATGACCTTTCAAGAATCACTAGATTCTGGAATGGTTCCGGCAGATGGAATAATTGCAAATGCCACTCCACTCTTAAAGAAGGGAAGGAGGCAGAAGAAAGAATATTATAGGTCAATTAGTCTGCACTGAGAGGCTGAGAAGATGCCAGAGTCGATTATTACGGATGAAGTCTCAGGGTACTTGGAGGCACATTACAGCATAGACCATAGTCAGCAGGGTTTTCTCAAGGGAAGATCTTACCTGACAAATCTGTTGGAATTCTTTGAAGAAGTAATAAGCAGGATAGACAAAGGAGAATCTATTGATGCGGTGTACATGGATTTCAGAAGGCCTTTGGTAAGATGCCACACATGTGGCTGCTTAACAAGCTATGACCCCATGGTACTACAGGAAAAATTCTAGCATGGATGAAGCAGTTGCTGATTGGCAAGAGGCAAAGAATGGGCATAATGGGAGCCTTTTATGATTGGCTGCTGGTGAATAGTGGTTTTCCACAGGGGTCAGTGTTGGGACCGATTCTTTTTACGTTATATGTCAATGATTTTGATGATAGAATTGGTGGCTTCGTTGCAAAGTTTGCAGATGACATGAAGATGGCTGAAGGACAGGTAGCTTTGAGGAAGTAGAGAGTCTGCTGAAAAACCTAGGTAGATTAGGAGAATGGGCATAGAAATGGCAGATGGAATACAGTATTGGGAAATGTATGGTTATGCACTTTGGTAGAATAAATGAAAGAGTTGATTATTTTCTAAGTAGAGAGAAAATACAAAAAGCTGAGATGGAAAGGGACTTGGGAGTCCTTGTGTAGGATCCCCTAAAGGTTAATGTGCAGATTGAGTCTGTGGTGGGGAAGGCAAATGTAATGCTAGCATTCATTTTGAGAGGTCTAGAGTATAAAAGCAAGGATGTGATGCTTTCTTTTGCAATCCTTTTATTGAATTTTTCAAAGACAAATACAAAACAGTCATAATAGTACAAAGGGAGTGGGATTATATTGTTGGCAATTAACACGTGAGAAAAAACTATAGGTAACACCAATATAATTGACCTCCCAAACCCTTAATATAAACAAGATACAAGGAAATGAAAAGATGGAAAAACCTGAAACTGAAAAATCAAGAACAAAGTAAACTAAACTAACCTAAACTAAAACTAAACTGAACAAAGTTGGGCTATTCTATTATATCAAATAAAATCATTAGTGTCATCAACTCCGCTCCTCTACTCAAATTAATGAATAATATAAAGGAATCAGAAAAGGTCAAATTACATTCAATGAAAGTATTGAATGAAAGGCCTTCAAGTTTCTTCAAATTTAACTGAGGGATCAAAGGTACCACTTCTAATTTTTTCTAAGTTTATACAGGATATGGTTTGGGAAAACCATTCAGATGTAGTTAGAGAATTCATCTCTTTCCAATTCAATAAAATAGATCTTCCAGCCATTAAAGTAGCAAATGCAATCATCTGCCGAGCTGCAGAGGGCAGATCAATCATTGGTCAGCCAAAAATTGCAGTGATAGGGTGAGGTTGTAAATCAATAGGCAAAACTGTAGAGAATGTATCAAAAATATCTTTCCAATATTTTTCCAAAAGAGGGCAAGACCAAAACATATGAGTCAGAGAGGCTACCTCAGAATGACATCCATCACAGATTGGATTTATATGAGAGTAAAAACGAGCTAATTTATCTTTAGACATATGAGCCCTATGCACCACTTTAAATTGAATCAACGTACATTTAGCACAAATGGAAGAAAAGTTAACTAATTGAAAAACTTTCTCCCATTTCACTATAGGTAAGGAAAGTTGAAGTTCTCCTATTCATTTTTAATTTTATCGGATATATCTGACTGTATTTTCATAATCATATCATAAATGATTGCTATTAAACCCTTTTGATGAAGGTTTAAGCCTAAATTTTTTTCATGATATCGGTTGGATATGAAATCGGAAAAGTAGGTAACATCATATTCAAAATATCTCTGATCTGTAAATATCTAAAAAAAAATGGGATCTGGGCAAATTATATTTATTAGACAACTGTTCAAAAGACATGAAACAGTTATCCAAAAATAAATCATGAAAACATATTATACCCTTCATTTTCCATACCAAAAAGGCTTGATCCATGACCAAGGGTTGAAAGAAAAAATTAGATATAATAGGGCTTAATAGAATAAACTTATTCAAGCCAAAAAATTTACGAAACTGAAACCATATTCATCATGTATATTTAATTATTGGATTAACCATTTGTTTATTCAATTTAGAAAGAGCCAAGGGAAGCAAAGTCCCTAAGATGGAAACCAATGAAAATCCTTGAATTACATTCAAGGTTGACCCTTTGTGGGCTGACATTAATATCCACATCTTGTGTTAAAATATTAAATATTGGATATTAATTGCCGAATAATAAAATCTTAATTTCAGCAGTGCCAGGCCATCATTCTTTTCGGATTTCTGCAAGTATTTTTTACTTAACCTCGGATTTTTATTCTGCCATATATAAGACGAAATTTTAGAGTCAATAGTATCAAAAAAGGATTTAGGGATAAAAATTGTTACTGCTTGGAAAAGATATTTAAAAATTCGGTAAAATAATCATCCTAGTAGCATTAATTTGACCAATCAGTGATATAGAGAGTGAGGACCATTTAGTAAGCGATTGTTTGACCTGGTCTATTAAAGGTAAAAAAATTGATGTTAAATAAGTCCTTCTGTTTTTTAGTAATCTAACACCTAGATACATAAAATAATCCATAACCAATCTAAATGGTAAATGTCTATAAACTGGAACTTGCATATTTAAAGGGAAAAGTTCACTCTTATTAAAATTCAGTTTGTAACCAGAAAAGTTACTAAACTGAGTGAGCAAAGATATAACAGCAGGAATGGATTTGTCAGGATTCAAAATATATAGTAACAAATCATCTGCATATAATGATAACTTATGTATCACATTCCCGCGGGAAATGCCAAATATAGAAGGTGAGTCACGAATAGCAATAACTGAAGGTTCCAGGAGAATATCAAATAACAATGCGCTAAGAGGATAACCCTGCCTAATGCCACGAAACAACTAAAAAAAGGAGATCTTATATTATTGTTAATGTTATCTCACTTTTTAAGAAAGGAGGGAGAGAGAAAACAGGTTAGCCTGACATCAGTGGTGGGCAAGATGCTGGAGTCAATTATAAAAGATGAAATAGCAGCGTATTTGGATAGCACTAACAGGATCAGTCTGAGTCAGCATGGATTCATGAAGGGGAAATCATGCTTGACTAATCTTCTGGAATTTTTTGGGGATGTAACTATGAAAATGGACAAGGGAGAGCCAGTGAATGCAGTGTACCTGGACTTCCAGAAAGCCTTTGATAAAGTCCCACATTGGTCGCGGTGTTTCAATTGTTGGAGAGAAAGAGAGAGAGAGAGAGAGAGAGAGAGAGAGAGAGAGAGAGAGAGAGAGAGAGAGAGAGAGAGAGAGAGAGAGAGAGAGAGAGAGAGAGAGAGAGAGAGAGAACATGCGAACAGTAATAGCTATTATCTTGCCAACCTTCCTTTACGATTTTGATCTGTCGATGCGTTGCTGATGCGGCCATTCACGTATGACCCCTCCGTCCTTTAGCTAGACCGTTCTTCCGTGGTGGACTCGTCACCCAGACAAGGGTGGGACACACACACAAGCCCCCACCGGTCTCGCTACAAAACACTGTGAGTTAAAATTTACCGACCCTTCGTTCAGTCTCCGATCTCCCACCCTGTCTCGTGGGGGTTCTGATGCCCACTAGCGTCTCTCCTGGTGCCTCTGAGGGCTGTTACCCCAGACTTCACTTTTATCCCCACTCACGGGGTCTCAGGTGTCAATCAGGTTGGGATGATGTAACCCATCAAACCAGCCCACTCTGGTTACCCCCGAGGGGTTTCAAAGAATAGAACAGTACCAAGTAAACAATCCTTCTCCAAAAGACAATAGCAGTAATCAATGGTTCCGTTCCCTTTTTTGTTAGGAGAAGACATTCCACATAAGCTGTGCCTCTCTCTCATTAACTTTCATGAGCTGTTATCAATAACAACTGCCCTGGCAGCTTTTCTTTGTCTCTCTTACTTCCTTGGCAGCAGCATCGAACCAGTAACGATTTGCGATTCTCCAAAGGGGGGGGGGGTGACTCTGCACCCTTCTGCCCGTCAGAGTTGTTCATCCTTCGTAACACCCCCATCCTTCTAAGAATTTTCACCAAAGGGGAAAATTAACTAATACAGAGGCTTACAGAATTACAGAATTTAACACAATACAAAAGAGTTTTTAACTACAGAGTAATACAGATATACATTCAACTTAGCATCTAGATAAGCAGTCAGCGAGTACCTTTGCCTCTTTTCCATTTAGCTCTCACGTGGTAAGCTTGCTCACCACTGTGGAATAGGCCTTTGCATACTCCTTTCATAGGAGTTATCTTATCAACAATGTTTTCCAAACTTTGCCCATTTTCTGAACTTCCACACAATTCTTTATTTTTAAGCAAGTCATTAGTTTTATCTTCAGGACCCTCCATTCTATTAGTTTTCAGTTTAATATCTGCAAGTTGTTTACATTTAAATTCCAAAACAAACTGTAATTGATTCACAGGCACCTTGTTAACAAGCCATTGTTCCTTCAGCCTGGTTACTGCTTCTGAAACCAATCCAGGCTTTAAATTTTCTTTATTCAATTTAGGAACTACACTTCTCCCTTCTCCTTCAATAATAATATTCGCATCGCCAGCTCCCATCTCCTCACTAACTTTTAACAGACCTTCTAACACAAACAACTGAGAAGTCTCACTTCCCACTGGTACCAAGGTTAACCCTTTCTTCACTGAACCAAGTCCATCTGACCCAGAAGGACTGCATTCCTTTTCAACTAAATCAGATACCTCAGACTTTTCCTGAGTTTCATTACTAGGTTCAGTACCCTGTGTATCCACATCTTGAACACACTCAAACGGGACATCTGCCTCTTCCAGGCTTTCAATACCCGTCCCTTTTTCAAATTCTAGGTTCCCCTGGTTCTCCCAGCTACTCTCTGGGCAAGTCCCATCCGGAGTAAACGCAACCCTACGGGTTAAAACAACTTCATCTGCTAACCCAGAAGACTCCTTCAAGGTAACGTCATCCTTTTCATCTAGGACTGCCCGTATATCATTATCGGGAACACATTTCAATTTTTTAACTTCTTCAAACAGTTCCGTCAAGCCAGACAGATCATCCATATCCAGCCCTGGACCTTCTAACTGCCTCATCTGTTTCTCATCTTCACTCCGTGCCTCTATAAATTCCCTCTTGGCTAAGGGTAGGTCTACCTCCACTCCTTTACTCTCTTTCACCTCCCTGTTCTCCGTTTTACCATCCCCTAACCCCTCTTGGTACAGGGTCGGTAAAAACGTCTCAGTCAAATCGACACTGGACTGATTTAAACTGGTCTCTTTCTCAGCTGCCTTTCTCAACATGCTGCGAGTGATCACGCATGCGGGATAGATCTTGGAACCTAGGGGCGGGTCCTCAGCACTCACAGGCTTGCTCGTCAGCTTCACGGCTGAACACACCTCACCCCCTGCTAAATCATTACCTAGAAGGACGTCCACGCCGTCTCTCGGTAATTCTGACCATACCCCTATTTCAACTGGTCCAGATACCAGATCACAATTTATAATGATCCCGTGCAAAGGTACAGCTTCTGTCCCTTTTCCTATGCCTCTCAAAACTACCTCTCCAGTCTCAGGACCAAAATCTAGTACCTTACTGAGAATCAATGACTGCTCAGCTCCAGTATCTCTCCAGATTCTCACTGGAACTGGGGTTTCTCCCTTTTGAAATAAATTTCTCACGTCCCTCTCATATTCTATCTACCTGGGGCTTTCTCATCGATTTGCCGATCGACACAATACACCCTGTAGGGACTGCTGCGTTCCCTTTTCCTGTCTCCTTCCTCGGAGCAAAGCACTTAGATGCAATATGACCAACCTTTCCACAATTAAAACAGGTCAAGCCAGGAACCCTCCTGCCAGCCTGCCTTTCTTCCTCCTTACTTTTACTACTAGCTCCCGGCTTAATTTCTACCTCAGCCGGCGGGCTTTCTCTACTGTTCCTACCGTCTTTCTGGTAACTCTTATTCGAGGAAAACTTTGTCTTGTGGGTTAGGGCATATTCATCTGTGAACCTGGCAAATTCTGATAGCGACTTATTCGGCTTTTCGTTCAAATACGTCCGGATATCATCCGGAACACAACCTTTAAATTCCTCAATCAGAATTAACTCTCCGAAACGATGGAAATCCTCCTCCACCCTTTCTGCTGCACACCAACGATCCAAGAGCACATCCTTCTCATAGGCAAATTCTGCATATGTCTGATTCCACACTTTCTTTAAATCTCTGAACTTTTGTCTATATGCTTCAGGGATTAACTCATAGGTCCGAAGGATGGCCTGTTTTATCTCCTCATAATCCTCAGACTTCTCCACAGACAACGCCGATTATGCCCGTTATGCCTTCCCTTTTAACACACTTTGTAACAACGCCACCCACTGATCTCTGGGCCACTTCTGATTCACTGCCACCTTTTCAAAATACAAGAAATAACTATCAACATCTGTCTCCTCGAACGGAGGTACTAACCTGAACTCCCTACTAACATTAAGCCTCTCCTCTCGGTCTGCCCCTGGGCCTCTTCTCTCTTGCTTTAACTTCTCCATTTCCAGCTCATGCTGCCTCTGTTTCTCCTTCTCCTTTTCAGCTCTTTCGTTCTCCCCTTCCTCTGCTTCCAGCTGTTATAACCTACGTCCATGCTCCCTCTTCTTCTGTTCCGTGTCCAGCTTCAATTATTCCAACTCTAACGGAACCGCCCCACTAGCTGGTACCTTTTCAGGGATATGTTCCAATACCTCAGCCGAAAACACATCCTCCTCAATATAATACTGAGTTATGACCCTCTGCATCTCCCACTTTTTCATTGACGACTTCACCTCTGTGAGATTTAATCCTTTCGCAATATTAACCAAGTCCGTCTTTTTGGCATCCTCTAGCGCCTTCAAAGTCGGGTTTTGTGTAAATTCGTTTACGTCCATCTTTGCTGGTTTCCCGTCTGGTTACCCACGCAACCAGATCAAAGTCTGGACTTATAGCCCGATTCACTGGCTTTCCAATTTGGTATCAAATCTTGAGATGAGGCCCCAATTTTTTTACGTACCCCATAACTGAGTGTCTTACCAGCAAAGATAGAAGTGTCCGTTGGAGTCTGATGATACTATTTTCAACAGTATTTATTAGTAAAAATACACAAAAATAATATAAATGCAAATATACAGATGATATACATCATCAATACTAAACCTAAAAGTGCGGGTATAATAATAATCACTAATGAAACAAGCTCTAACGTTGTCTAGGGGATAATGAATTCTCAGATGGAAATATAAAGTTCAGTTCATGCAGGCCGTGGTAGTTGTTGGTCGCTGTGTTTCGATTGTTGGAGAGACAGAGAGAGAGAGAAAACGTGTGAACAGTAACAGCTATTATCTTGCACACCTTCCTTTACGATTTTGATCCGTCGATGCGTTGTTGTTGTGGCCATTGACGTATGACCCCTCCGTCCTTTGGCTAGACCGTTCTTCCGTGGTGGACTCGTCACCCAGGCAAGGGTGGACACACACACAAGCCCCCACCGGTCTCGCTACAAAACACTGTGAGTTAAAATTTACCGACCCTTCGTTCGGACTCTGATCTCCCACCCTGTCTCGTGGGGGTTCTGATGCCCACTAGCGTCTCTCCTGGTGCGTCTGAGGGCTGTTACCCCAGACCTCACTTTTATCCCCACTCACGGGGTCTCAGGTGTCAATCAGGTTGGGATGACGTAACCCATCAAACCAGCCCACTCTGGTTACCCCCGAGGGGTTTCAATGAATAGAACAGTACCAAGTAAACAATCCTTCTCCAAAAGACAATAGCAGTAAATCAATGGTTTTTGTCAGTAGGAGACATTCCACTTTGTGTATCTCTGAGCTGTCTCTCTCTCATTAACTTTCATGAGCTGTTATCAATAACAACTGCCCTGGCAGCTTTTCTTTGTCTCTCTTACTTCCTTGGTAGCAGCATCGAACCAGTAACGATTTGCGATTCTCCAAAAGGGGGGGGGGGGCGACTCTGCGCCCTTCTGCCCGTCAGAATTGTTCATCCTTCGTAACAACACATTCTGGAATTCTCGATGAGGGAGAATAAGTAATATTCATAAATCTCCTAATATTAAAGGACGAATAGTGGTTTTTAATGAATCCGGTCTGATCAATTGAAATAATTTGAGGCAATACATTCTCCATTCTAGTTACCACTATTTTTGAAAAGATCTTAGATAGAATCTACGTTCAATAAGGATATAGGCCTATATGATGTGCATTCAGTGGGATCTTTATCTTTTTTTTTAAGAATTAAGGAAATAGAGGCACCATAAAAAGATTGTGAACCCAAAGTGCACCGCAGATGCTGTGGTCAAATCAAGACGTACAAAAAAGCTGGATGAACTCAGCAGGTCGGGCAGCATCCGTTGAAAGAAGCAGTCAACGTTTCGGGTCGAAACCCTTCGTCAGGACAATAAGAAGGAGGGGGCAGGGGCCCTATAAAGAAAACTCTGTTTTCCACCCTCCCCCATCTTCTTTATAGGGCCCCTGCCCCCTCCTTCTTTAGTCCTGACGAAGGGTTTCGGCCCGAAACGTTGACTGCTTCTTTCAACGGATGCTGCCCGACCTGCTGAGTTCATCCATCTTTTTTGTTCGTCATAAAAAGATCATGGTAATTTAGCTATAAATAATGCATCCTTAAAGATTCTACATAAACAGGAAGTACAGTAGAGAAGGATTTTAAAAATTCTACTGTATAACCATCTGGGCCAGGTACTTTACCTGAATTCATCGAAGAAATAGCATCTTTTATTTCTTGTTCCATAATAGGAGCATCTATTACTAAACGTTCATTAGGTGATCATTTCGGAACATTAAATTTTCTTAAGAATTCGTGCATTATAGTGGTGTCATCAGGAGATGCTGATTGATATAAGGAGGTGTAAAATTCTTGAAAAGATCTGTTTATCTTATCATGATCAACCGTCATAGTTCCATCTCGTTTACGAATTTTAATAATCTGACGTTTAACCGAAGCAGATTTCAATTAACTAGCCAATAGTTTACCAGATTTAACACCATGTATATAAAAGAGACTCCTAGACTTAATTAATTGACTTTCAATCGAGGATGTTAAAAGTAAACTATGCTCCATTTGAAGTTCGTCCCTTTTTTTTGATAAAGTTCCTGACTAGGAGCAATAGAGTATATCTTATCAATTGCTTTAATCTTATCAACCAACATACAAATCTCTTTATTAATTTGTTTTCTCAGTCCAGCAGAATATGAGATAATCTGTCCACGGATGTATGCTTTAAAAGTATCCCATAAACCCCGCTGGAAATTTCTTCTGTACAGTTTGTTGAAAAGAAGAAATCAATCTGTTCCTTAATGAAATTCACAAAGTCTGAGTCTTGTAGTAATACAGAATTGAATCAGCTTTGTCCAAAAGTAGAAGTTGTATCCATTAATTTAATAGCGAGTTTCAGGGGCGCATGATCAGAGATGGTAATGCAATCATAATTGCAGTCAATAACAGAGGGAATTAAACGAGAGTCAATAAAAAAGTAGTAAATTCTAGAATAACTGTGATAAACATGGGAAAAGAATGAAGACTCTTTATCCTTTGGATGTTAAAACCTCCAAATTTCTGAAATTCCAAAATCAAGCATGAAGGAATTAATAAAGGTAGCCAATTTATTCGGAAGTGCCTGATTAGACTTGATTAGTGCCTGATCTATCCATTGAAGGATTTAAACAACAAATAGAATCTCCTCCCATTATCAACATATAGCCATTTAAATTGGGAAGGGGTGTAAATACGTGTTTAAAAATTCAGGATAGTCAACATTCAGAGCATAAACATTAACCATAACCACTTTTTTAGTACAGAGTAATCCAGTGATTAACAAAAATCTACCATTCGGATCCAAAATTGTTTCGTAGTGAACAAATGAAATTGAAGAATCTATAAAAATAGAAACTCCTTCACTTTAGCCTGGGAATTCGAATGGCATTGTACTTTTCAAAACCTGAAAAAACGCTGATTATCCTCTTTTCGCACATCTTGCGCAAAGATAATATGGGCATTCATTCTGTGGAATACCTTGAATTTTTTTTCTGTCTAATCGGATAGTTTAAACTGTTTGTATTCCACGAAACAAAATTCAAGATCTTAGCAAGGATGTGATGCTGAGACGTTATAAAACACTGGTGAGGCCTCATTTGGAGTACTGTGAACAGCTTTGGGCCCCTTATCTTAGAAAGGATGTGCTGAAACTGGAGAGGGCTCAAAGGAGGTTCACGAAAATGATTCCAAGATTGCATAGCTTGGCATATGAGGACAGTCTGATGGCTTTGGAGCTGCATTCACTGGAATTCAAAAGAATGAAAAGACGTCATCGAAACCTATCGAATTGTGAAAGGCTTTGATTGAGTGGATGCGGAGAGGATGTTTACTGTGGTGGGAGAGTCTAAGACCAGAGGGCACTGCCTTAGAATAGCGGGGCATCCTTATAGAACAGAGGACTTTAAGGAGGACTTTCTTTAGCCAGATGGTGGTGAATCTGTGGAATACTCTCAGGTTCCTTGAGGCTGCTACTATACAATGGGTCGACATCGGCACGAATAGGCTATTCTCTCCCGGTTTCCTCCAAAACAGAACGCCAAGAACTAAGAAGCTGAACAATTTTCCTCAACAGTCCTTTTGTCTTGGCCCATCTGGCAATTCCCCATATCGCTGTTAATTGGGCCTTAATCCCCTCGTCTGATTTCCAATCATTCCCAGTTCCATTAGAGCACAGCTGATTCCCGTTAGCGAGCGAGCATGGGATAAAACTCAGGCGGCACAGCCCAGCTTTGCCAGCTTGTCGGTCGTCTCGAGTGTGAGTAAACCTCGTTTCCTGATTCCTCAGAACAGTCACTTCTAAGCTCCGCATCATTTCCTGGATACTCTCCTTGTCTCCGTGTGAAGACTCTCCTGGATACCGGCTCCCCGTTCGCGACGGTGCTAACGCCTCACGACTCTGCCTCCGCGCCTGAGTCCTGCACTTGGCTTCGTCCTCAGCCTCGGCCTTGCAACACTTTTTCCTTGTCATCGAAAGGGATCGATATTAGTGACATCCTTTCCGTGGTGTAGTTAGGAATACCTAAACAGATCCAGAAACATGACACATTTTTTCTGGTGTGCAAGTTCAAAAGGAATGGATTATAGGATCTCCCCCCACAGATCAGCATCCCCCACTTTGTCATTCTGTAATGTAGGGAGACACAAATCTCACTCTCACCTTAACCTAGATTCCACACAGCCAGTGTGGGAACAGATTTCACCCTGAACCCAATAGTATGGGGAGCAAATTGTGTTTTTACAAGACAGGACAAACACAAATCCAGGCATGTACAGTACTTCTCTTCCATCAGAACCGTGGCAAGCAACTGTTAAATTTAGAACAGTTAATCCCCAGAGAGGAACAAATAACACATCTTCTAAAGAACAAAGGGAAAGGAAAAACGACTGGGCGGGGCTCGGCACATTAGCACATTCACACAGCCATGTGAGGGGAAACCCACGCTAACACACATACTCAAGTAAACTGAAGTCTGGAGTGTGTGGTGCTATTCATATGCCATCTTTTTGTTTAGAAATCTACAGTTCATTACAAGCCTTTCGGCCCACAATCTCGTACCCATCTATAGCATTGAGGTAGGTTAACGGGCCTGGCGAGAGAGACGAACATACTGACTGTGAATAAGTATAGTAATCATTTATTTACAAGCAGTAAAAAAATTCGATCAGTATTTAAGATCCTCCAAGTTACACAAACTACAAAACTAAATATTCAAAATGCACGGCACATTGCTTCCCGACGGTTCCGGGGACAAAGGGGAAGAGAGAGCGAAGCATTCATACATATTACTCTTTACGCCACCGAGGTGCTTGAAACTGGACATTAGATGCTGTGGCACTTCAACTAACCGGTAGGAAGAGGGGCTGAAGTTTTTAACCTGACTAACGACGGAAGCGTCTTTTGACCGGCCAAATAAGCTAATAACCTGCCCCTTGAAAGCCGTGATACCGTGACAATCCAATCCTCAGGCTAATATGACCCCCGCGAGCTCCCAAGTAAGATACATATAAAATAGAGTACAATACCCAATATTGCAAACCCAAGTGTGGTCCCCCAGCCCACCCGCACCCCAAAAGGCCACCAGCGTTCTCCCAGCGTGTAATAGCCGGATCCCCCACTTAATCGTAAACACCGGCTTTCAGATGTGATCAGCCAGGTGGGTAGTGTTCCCGACCCGTCAGGAACGTGGCTTTTTTGACCAATAGCAGTACAAGCGCCACCTGTCTTGTGAGCAGGTCATCCAAGTCATCGATATCAGTTCTGGGGACAGTCTGGCCGTATCATGCTGGGAAAAGCTATCACTGAAAACCGTCCTTCCTCTGTAATAGCGCTGTTACTATGCCAACCAGCATGGGCAAGGTGTTCATTCAAGGCACAGGGGTACGGTACAAATGATCAACTACGCCACCCTGTGGGGTACCACGGGTACGGCCAGGAAAGGCCAGTAAGTGCCATTCAGTGTTCAGCAAGTGCTGACCTTTCCAATGCCATTTGGCATAGACACAGCCATCCCAGGGTACTGTCCCTTCTCACACTTGCCATTCACCTTGTACATGTGCTTATCATACCACCTACACCAACGTTCTCTGTCAGGTGCAGAGTCAGAATCCTCCAATTAAACAAATGGTACGGAGGGCAATACCAGCCCTTTTGGAACGGAGGTGAGAGGAATTCCATTAGCCAGAGTAGTGAATCTGTGGAATTGTTTGCCACAGGCAGCCGTGAAGGCCGTTTTTGCGAATATTTAAGGCAGTGGCTGTTAGATTCTTGATTGGTCAGGGCGTGAAGGGAGACGGGGAGAATTCAGGAGATTGGGTCCGAAAAGAAAAATGGATCAGCCAAGATGAGACATCTTATGGGATATCAGGTAATGCTCCCCCACCCTGAGGGGTGGCCCCATCGTGGTACAAGAGGACCGACATGTCTGAACAGGAAAGGGAATTGGAATTAAAATGTTTGACCCCCGGGAATTCCCGCTTCCGGCAGAAAGATCAGAGGTACTCAATGAAGAGTGACCTCAATTTACGACGGGTATCGCAATTGTAGAGAAGGCGTCAGCAGCAGCACCAGACTCAACAGAGAAACCCGAGTAATTCGCAGGTGAACTGTTGGCTCGCCTGAAAGGACGGGTTGGTGGCCCGAATTCAGGTGAGGGTCGAGATGAACGGGCAGGTGTAGCGCTTAGACCGCAAACTGGGATACGTGCTGGGAGAGACGAATGGACAGGGGACAATGGCAATGTCCGTGTTTATTCTATGCACCCGGCGGGTAGCGTGTTGCCGGCAGCCTCCCCGCCTCTGTATCCTCTGGCACCGAGTTCTCAGCGCACCATCTCTCTCCGTTCGGACCGGGCGCCAGGACCCCGATCTTGTACAGTCGGGCAGTAATTTTTTAGAATGAGGATATATCTGATCGAATAGTCACGTATGTCCTCAAGGTCAGACACAAGTTAATTTCGCTCCACACCGTCCCATCACACGTTCCTGGCGCCAAGCACTCAGCGAAGTTCCCTCTGTTTTTGTCCCACTGGAGAAAATGTGGGTCCACTATCCACAAAACATTAACGAAGAAAACGGGTCCTTCCTGCAGTCTTCGTTTTTCAGTGAAATGACACGAATACTGAGTCATTGCAACAACTATTTGTCGGTGAGTTCCCCACCAAGTCTATAACCCGTGGGAACTAAGACCGCGAGGACGATGTTCATCCCTCCCACCCCCAACCCGTCCTCGCCCGTTCCTGGGAGTACAGTGTCTCAGTGACTCTGTGTCATTCGCACACTGGGATCACCATGTAAAATCCCCGTCTCTGTATCCGCTGGGTCAGGCCCACACCTACTGCACTGTGCAAAGATCCTGTCTCCATATCCCCTGGGTCGGAACGTTACCGGGTCACGATGCATGGTTCCCGCCTTCGTGTGTCCTGGGCCACACATTCGTCGGGAGCTCCGTGCACAGTTCCCATCTTCGTAATCTTGGGTCACGCCCACACCCAAGAGAACCGTGCTCGTTTCTCGTCTCCATATTGCCTACATCAGACCGTCGTGTCGAGCAAGGTTGAAGTCGATAGGGATGAGAGCAGAGAGTGGCTGGGTGTTCAGCGCCGTCTGCCTGCGTTTCACCACCCTTCCTTTCCTCTGCAGGAGCCTTTGGTGCCACGTTGGAAGCATTGATCAGCGAGGCTCGTGTCTGTGGACTCACTCGGGGCGGGGGCGCTTTGAGGTTCATGTTGTTTGTGTTTCAGGGTCCCGGTTGCTCGTTTTTGCCGTTTCTGAGCAGTTTGAACAGGGTGATCGGTGCAGACTGGTGCGCTTCGGCGAGAAATGGCGCCGCGGCGGCCTGCGGTCAGATCGCGGCGCAGTGCTGAACTAAATTATAAATTAAACTAAATTGAACTAAACTCTCGGATTCCTGGTTTGATGCTGACCCTCTATGTGTTGTCCACTCGCTTTGTGCCATTTGTTCCTTTTCCCCGCAGTGGGTTTTTGATGTGGTCTTTGAAAGCATTCCATTTTGTTTCTGTGTTTGCTGGCTGCCTGCGGGAGGACGGACCACATGGCTGGATACTGTATAGACACTGTGATAATGTAGCTACCGTGACTTTAGTTGGTCAGAGTCAAGGGGCCTGTTTGTAGACCCTCGAGGTGATCAAGGAGCTACGAGGGCGAGCTGTCTTGTGACTGCTGATCACGTGGCTCAGCAACTCCGGTGCCTTCCCGACGTTTGCCAGGGCTGAAATGTACACCACTATCAGGACGATGGCACAGAACTCCCTCGGCAGGTACAATGGATGACACTTGATCACCGGTGTTCCGGGTCTGAAAAAGAGCTGTTATGTCGAAAGGAATTAAACGCCGTTATCTGACGCTGCCTCCCTGTCTCTGCCGCGGAGGCCGTGGCCCCGGGCTGGAGCGCGGTGTCTGGAATGCTGGAGTGAGCCATGTTGCTGTGAAGCAGAGCACGCAACATCCACGGTGTCCTCCTGGTTCTGCAACCTCGCACCAAGGTCTTCAGTGTTACTTTCCGGAGATAGTACATTAGCCAGGATGGTGGCGAACCCCTCCCTCTGGCAGCATCTCCCTGGCCACGTATTAAACTATATTCAGAATCTCAGGAAGGGCTGAGTATAGATATTCGAGAACCGGCTCAATGTGACTGTTGTAATTTGCAATGTTAGGCGACGGAATGGAAACCTTGTACATCGCGCACAGGTCGCTCAAAGTGACAACATAGGTAGATGGAAGGTGATTTAACCCCTTGCATCCGCAGTAAATGTGAACATTAATGTCCCAGGTGTGTGCTGAGAAAACTGGTGAAAACTTGCGTCCTTGCATTGATATCTGAGAAACCATTGTCCGTCACCCACCCAGCAGTCTGAAGCGGCAACCCTGTTCCCTCGGGTCTGAGTTGCAGAAATATTGGATGGTTTGGAAAACGGAAGATGCATCGAGCCTCAAGCACAGGATGTGGGAGAATATTTCAAAGCATGCGCCAATGATATAACACTCTCAACATTAACGTGGTCAACTAATTCAAGTCATTGTCTAATTGATAAAAGACGCGGCAGTGAATCCCATCACCGCCGTCGTCTGTAAACGTATTCTTATTTTTTTCCACGAGGATTCTGATTGCACTATTAAAGTGAATTTCGAAATGTTTTGGACACGATCCAGAATCGGTGTCAGGGTCACGTCTATTACTGCAGAACACTCCAGACTGGGCGGGGGATGCAGTGGAGGCGCGGGGTTCGTGGCCTCCACTTATCGAACGCAGAGGGTGTCAAAGTATTTAACATCTATATGTAAGAGAGAATCTGCACGTGTTGGAATTCCAAACAACGGACACAAAATGCTGGACGAACATAGCAGGCCAGGCAGCATCTACGGAAAAGAGTATAGTCGACGTTCCGGGCAGAGATCCTTCATCACGACTGAAGAAAAATCAAGATGAGGAGTCAGAGCTAGAAGGTGGGGGAGGGGAGGAAGAAACACAAGGTGATGGGTGAAACCAAGAGGGGGGAGGGATAAAGTAAAGAGCAGGGAAGTTGATGGGTGACTGCCTTGTCCATTCGTCCCTTCCCCCTGATCTCCCTCCTGGCACTTATCCTTGTAAGCGGAATAAGTGCTACACCTGCACCCCCCCCCCCCCCCACATCTCCTCCCTTACAATCATTCAGCGCCCTAAACAGTCCTTCCAGGTGAGTCGATACTTCACTTGTGGGTCTGTTGGGGTCATTTACTGTGTTCGGTGCTCCCGGTGTGGACTCCTGCATATCGGTGAGACCCGATGTAGCTTGGGAGACCGTTTCACCGAGCACCGGCGCTCCGTCCGCCGGGAGAAGTGAGATCGCCCAGTGGCCGTCCATTTTGATTCCACTTCCCATTCCCATTCCGATATGTCAGTCTCGATGAGGCGACTGGCAAGTTGGAGGAGCAACACCTTGTATTCCATCTGGGTAGCCTTCAACCTGATAACATGAAGATCGATTTATTGAACTTCCGGTAATGCCTCCCCCTTCAACATTCCCCATTCCCTTTACCCTCTCTCACCTTATCTCCTTACCTGCCCTTCACCTCCCTCTGGTGCTCCTCCCCTTTCTCTTTCTTCCATGGTCTTCTGTCCTCTCCTATCAGATGCTTCCATCTCCAGCCCTGTATCTCTTTCACCAATCAACTTTTCAGCTCTTTACTTCATCCCTCCCCTCTCGGTTTCACCCATCACCTTGTGATTCTTCCTCCCCTCCCCCGCCGTCTAGCTCTGACTCCTCATCTCGTTTTTTCTCCAATCCTGATGAAGGGTCCCGGCCAGAAACGTCCACTGTGCTCTTTTCCATAGATACTGGCAGGCCTGCAGAGTTCCTCCAGCATTTTCTGTGTGTAACATCGGTATGTATTCTAACTCATTTCTGGAACGCAGTCTCTCCGGTTTCATGAAATATGCAGCCAACTAGTCGGAGTTCGATTGGAAAGATCTTTGAAACACAGTGTGAAATCGTTTCTCGGCAAGAACAGGGCAAGTTCATAAAGCAGAACGCTGCAAACAATTGTCACCATAAAATAGCCCTACACCGTAATAAAAAGCTATAAAAGGTAAACAAGCTTGTCTACTTGAACCGCAGACACCACCAGCCTTTCGTTTACACTGCATTATTGTTCCGCTCCTTTGTGCAGCATCGCGTTTTCTGAAGCACAGTTTGTAATTTGCAGCGTATTTGACGGTGTTTGCTGAAACCCGCCATCATCACGTTGAAGTTCACCCCTTACCTCAAAGGCTCCGCTGGGATTTGAACCCAGAATCTCCTGTTTACTAGACAGGCGCTTTGACCAGTTAAGCCACGGAACCCTCACGCCGACCAGCAGCTGCAATGATAGTTCACTTGTATTAATTTCGCTTCTTCGAGGGAAAGGCTTCAGATTCAGACTGTAAAGACGAGATACAATAAAATAGACGGTATCGACTCATCCTTATATAGTCTGTATGTATAGTATAGGCTGCCACTCTCGCCACAGTTCACTCGTTTTCCCTGTCTCCGTACTGTGGAGAATTAAACGGAGACGGCCATCTGTGTGCGAGCAAGGCGCAAGTGAAAATAGACTCCACGGCAGGTAGTCGGTGGATCAGCCAGTATCTATGGAGAGTAAGAGAACTGGTCCGAAACGTAATTTCTTGGGCCGTCAGTAGCAGAAGAATATAGTCGAGTCCGGTGGATCCAGCTGCCCGGGAATGAACATTAACACATTTCCTGAGGTTGCATTCTATTAATTTCGCCCACACGCGCATCATTGCTATTTTGGTATTGGTGTACGTGGTCAGATGTTACGAGATACAATTACACAGTCAGAGTTGCAAGCCATCCGTATCGGTCATTCTAAAAGAGAAGTACTCTGAGGTAGCAAGGGAAAACAAAAAGAGAACGCAAGATCTAGTGTGACTGCGACAGTTACAGTGAGGGTGAACAATAACGTGTAAAGGCCATGACGAAGCAGGTACCGAGGACAGGAGTTCACCTTGAAGGTATAAGATGGGGGCAAAAGTGTCACTGGACCTAGTTGTTCGTGTTTAGTGCAACGTGACGGGGAGAGGAGAGAAAGCCCGGGGGGTCGGGGAATTTGATAATACTGGCTGGTCTACGGAGGCAGCAGGAAGTGTCGATAGTATCCATTGAGGAGGGGCTGGTGTTCCCGATCGACAGAGATCTGTCCACAAGTTTCTGCAATCTCCTGCGGTCTTGAGCAGAGCAGGTTGCACACCAATCTGTGCCTCCTCCGTTTGCACTCCTTTCTGAATTGTGTGCATCAACTTCAGTGCGTGTTGACCAGGGCGCGCCGAATGTCCTTTGCAGTCAGAGGAAGTGGTCGCGCTGGTGTGCCTTATTGGTTATAGCGTTTACTCTGTTGGACCAGGCCAGACTATTGACGATACTTACCCCTAAAGTTTAAAGCTCTCAACCATCTCCCCCTCAGAACCATTGACAAATAACAGGGGTCGATGTCCCGCTCCGCTTCCTGACAGCAGTACAAGCTCCTGATGACAAGTTCTGCGGTGCTGCCGTCTGCGAACTTTTCCAAGCAATGGGGATGAAGCAAGCGCTTGAGCTTTGCGAGTATTTGCCCTCCGGGTGTTAGAGTAAAGCAGATGAATATGAACTTGGGGGTTACGATCGCTCCAGTTCTCTTCATCTCGGACGCCAGGTCATCGCACTCGGCAGAATGTCGGTGTCAGATACGCTTGCAGTGCGCACCAGCTGGGGCTGCATCGCCTTGTTCAATGCTATTGACTCAGGCCGCGACCTCGATATAAGAGGAGAACGCAACATCCGGAGAAATATAAAACGCATTAGCGCACAATATTTCTGCAGCTCTGTCTGGAAGGAGAAATGTGGAAATTTTCCGGCTCATGATAACTTGACGATTCTCGCTTTAACGGCCTGTGGAAATGTACCAAACCGAGAAACGACCTCAACCTCCTCACATCAGTGGGGAGAAGTAGCTTTGCCAGAGCACCCACGCGCTGTTTTTCAATCTCTCGTCTCCCAGGGGTTACGACCGCTCCCAGGTAACTAACTCGCTGCCTCATGATTTGAGCCCTTTTAGAGTTAACTTTCACAGCCATCTGCTGTAACTGTGGCAGTAGTTCTTTAAGTAATTCATAATAATGTTCTCCTCTTAGGTCTCTCTCTGTAACAGTAGATCACCTACATATTGAATTTAACGCCTGGGAACTGGGAAAAGAAAACGTTCAGCCCATTTGCCAACTATTGATGAAAAATGGAGGCAAGTTCTGAAACCCTTGTGGGAAAACTGTCTATGTATACTGTTGTCCATATATCCGGTACAGTGACACACTTTGCTGCAGTATTCTGCTTAATCATAGTCTCGGGGTGTGTCTGCACTAGAGGAAGTTAAAGGGTTAATTTTATTCAGTCTATGGTGAGTCTCCAACTTCCATTGGATTTTTGAACTGGCCACATGGGTGAATTATTTGTAGATGATATTTCTCACAAAATGCCCTTTGCTAGCACTCTCTGAATAATTTTCTCTACTTTTGACTCTGCTTGTTTCGGAAATCCGTTTTGCTTCCAGTATATGGGCCTCTCCTTACATCTTGTCACAGTCGTGTTTATGTTTAGCAAATACTGCCTGGCAATCTAAAATAATTTCTTTGGCCCATGAGTCCTCCATCGTTCATTCTGCCTTCACCTATATCTCCCCAAATATACACATCCTGTCCTTATTTCATCTTTATAGAAATGCCATTATAGAGTGGAATGTCTATAGGGACCTGCTTTCAATCAACATTAAATAGCAAAATCATACAATTAATTGGATCAAATCTTAAACCCACATTCGTAATAAAATCACTTCCCAGAATATTTTCTGGAGCAGTCGGCAAGTTGATGAACACACCAAATAAGGTACACTGCGTTGCCCCATCTGTATGTTTAGTGGTGTAGTTAACTTCCATGCTTGTGAATATCCAGTAAATCCAGTTAAAATAATTGTATGTTTATTTCTGAACTTGGCACATTGAATGTGGATGTGTTTAGGGTGGTTTGTAGCTGATGGTCAGAGAAGTGTTGTTAACGTCTTTTTTTCTTCTTTTTAATTTTTTCCCTTTGTAATCTTACGAAGGAATGCTTGTAAGTGCCTCCAGTTGAACTTTGTCTTTTTGTGTGTTTTCCACCTAGCTGTCAGTCTGTTGTTTTGTATTGCCATGTGCTCTTGTTTGTTTTTATGCCTCATGTGCTCCTGTCCCTGGTCCCACTCTACTCTGGCCCCATATCACTGAGTACTCCATCTCTCACCTGTTTCTCATTATTACCTGTACTGCTGCCACTTCTGTCTCATTGGGCTCCACCTATCAGCTGCCTCTCTGTTTATCGCTCAGTGTATTTCAGTCCTGTGTTTTCACCTGTTTGTTGCCAGATTATGCCAGTGAATTTTCCTGAGCCTTTCCGGCATTCGTATCTGTACTCTGTCCAGTTGAATATCAACTCTGCCTGTTTCCCAATTCTGGTTTTTGGATTTCTCTGGATGTTTTGATCTCTGCCTGAACTTTGACGCTGACTTTGTTTGCACCTCGGGATTTGTTACTCAGTTAATATCACTGTGTTCACAGTACTGGGTCTGCGATTGGATCCCTGCTCCAGTGCCCTGACAATGCTAGACATTTGTTTACTAATGGTCAGGGGATTTTAATACGTATAAGGCTATGTGGGATTGTAGTGACACAAGTGTGAATTGGACAGTGGTGGATGACTTTCTGGATGAAAAGTATTTGATGTAAAATGCTCAGTAGGTGGCCGGAAGTCACCTCACTTTGGTCTACTAACTGCCATTGAACATTACTAAATGAAGATGCATTGGTCATGATCTTTCAAGAATCACTTGATTCTCGCATGATCCTGGAGAATTGGAAAATTGCAAATGTCACTCCAGTCTTTAAGAAGGGAGAAGACAAAAGAGAGGAAATTATAGGCTAGTTAGCCTAAGCTCAGTAGTTGGGAAAGTGTCGGAGTCCGTTATTAAGAATGCGGTTTTGGCGTACTTGGAGACTAATGATAAAAGGCAACATGGTTTCTATGAAGGGAAATCTTGCCTGACAAATCTGTTAGAATTCTTCGAGGAAGGAACAAGCAGGGTGGACAAAGGAGGGGCAGCAATTGTCATTTACTTAAGATTTTCAGAAGGCATTTGATAAGGTGCCTTACATGAGGCTGCTTAACAAGATAAAATACTGTGGTGTTACAGGAAAGTTACTGGCATGGATATAGCAATGGCTGACAGGCAGGAGGCAGTAGGTGGGAATAAAAGGAGCCTTTTCTAGTTGGCTGCTGGTAGTGTTCCTCAGTGGGCAGTGTCGGGACTGCTATTTTCCCATTGTTTGTCAATGATTTAGATTGTGGAATTGATTGCTTTGTAGCAAAGTTTGCAGATGATATGAAAATGGGTCGAGGGGTAAGTAGTGCTGAGGAAGCAATGTGATTGCAGCAGGACAGACAAATTTGAAGAATGGGCAAGAAAGTGGCAATGGAATACAGTGTTGGGAAATGTATGATAAAGCATTTTTAAAAGGAATAATAGTGCGAACTGTTATCTAAATGGGGAGAAAATTCAAACATCAGTGGTGGAGAACGACTTAGGGGTCGTTACACAAAACTCTGAAAATTAATTTACAGGTTGAGTCTATGGCAAAGAAGGCAAATACAATGTTGGCATTTATTTCAAGGGGAGTAAAATATAAATACAAGGAGATAATGCTGTGCCTTTATAAGACACTAGTCAGGCCACACTTGGAGTATTGTCAGCAGTTTTGGGCCCCATATCTCAGAAAGGATGTGTTGTCATTGGACAGAGTCCAGAGGAGGTTCACGGGAATGATTCCTGGAATGAAGAGGTTAACGTATGAAGAGCATTTGGTGGCGTTGGGCTTGTACTCACTGGAATTTAGAAGAATGTTTGGGGATCTCATTGAAACTTATTGAATGTTGAAAGGACCAGATAAGGTGGATGTGGAGGGGATGTTTCCTCTGGTGGGGTATTCAGAAGTAGAGGGCACAGCCTCAAAAGTGAGGGGTGACTTTTATAACGTAAGTAAGGAGGATTTATTTCAGCCCAGGAGGGTGGATCTGTGGAATGCTCTGCCACAGACTGTGGTGGAGGCCAAGTCTGTAGGAAGATTTAAAACTGAAGTTGATAGATTTCTGATTGGTCAGGGCATCAAGGGAAATGGTGAGAGGGCAGGTGTATGGGGTTGAATGGGATCTGGGATCAGCAATGATGAAATGGCAGGGCAGACTCAGTGGGGTGAATGCCCTAATTCTGCTCCTATGTCTTGTGTAAGAAGAAGAACCACAAGCAATGGCCTAGACAATCTCAAGCACCACTGCAATGTAGCATCAGGATCCTAGCTTCTGAATGACTTGAGAATGTCATTCCATTCAGAAGTATTAACAGGGGTTTCATGAGAGAAGGAAAATACTGCAACTCCAAGACGGAGGCCCAGAAGCTCTTTGGTTCTTCTATGACTTTTGTCCGGGATTCATACTGAGACCGAAACTTACTCACATGTATCACAGTCACCTGACCCTGCTCCCTCATAATTTCCTTTTCCTTCCTCTCTTTCTCCAGCTCTTTCAGCTCTCTCTCTAACCCTTCCCTATATTTACACAATTCCTCTGCCAGTTTCTGTTTTTCTCTCTCCACTTAAGTTGTATCTTACAGCATACATCCCATTGGAATAGCTTTTTATCCCCTTGTAATTTCTTTGATTTCTTTTCACTATGTCATTCCACAGTTCACCCCTGGTGTCCATGAGCTTACACACTCAATCCTTTCTATCCACTCCTCATAGTCCGGCCATTTTCTTTGCATGCAACTGTGAACATAATCTTTCCAATCTTCCCCTGGGTTCTTCTTGTCTTTCTTTCCTTTTCCAAATTTAATATCCTAACCTAGTGGATGGTTCAACTAGAAACTAGGATCCAAGACCTCTGCTTTCCTTTTTGAGCTGACCAAGGGAAAGTCTGTTGAATTTGTTACAGAACTCTTAATTAATCAATGTTTGTGCTTTATTGCACTCTGCACCCCTCCCTACACTACAGCCTGTGTACTAGTGTCCAATGAGTACACACCTGTCCCTGCACCGTCCACCTGTATACAACATCTCCCTACACCATCCCCCTGCATACTAGCATCTGATGTGCACACACCCCTTCCTATGCACTCCTCCCGTGTACTAGTGTCTGATGTGTACACACCCACCCCACACCATTCCCCTGCGTACTACTGTCTGATGTGTACACACTACTCCCTACACTGCCCCCATGTACTAGTGTCTGATTTCTACACACTCCTTCCTACACTGTCCGCTGTGTACAAGTTTTTGATGTGTTCACACCCCTCTCTACACTGACCCTTGTATACTAGTGTCTGACGTGTAGGAACACCTTGCTATGGCATCCTTGTGTGCACTAGTGGCTGATGTGTACACAGGCGTCCCTAAACCATCCCCCTGTGTACCAGTGAGTGAAGTATACACACCACTCCCTTCATCATGCCCCTGCGTACTAGGTCACATGTCTAAATACCCCCCCCCCCGCACCATCTCTCTCTGTCATAGTGTCTGATGTGTACACTCCTCTTCCTGTGTCACCCTGTGATGTACATACGCTCCCCTACACCATCCTCCGTGTATTAGTGCCTGATATGTACACACACCTCCCTACGTCCTCCTGTGTACTTGTGTCTAGTGTGTACCCATACCTCCCTACACAGACCCTCTGTGTAGGAGTGTTTGATGTGTTCTCACACCCCCCTACACTATCACCCTATGTACTAGTGTTTGATGAGTACACAGATTTCCCTACACTGAGCCCCTTTGTACTAGTGTCTAATGTGTACACACTTCCCCCAGTACAGCATCCCCCTGTGTACTAGTGTCTGATTTTTACACACCCGTCACAACACTGTCACCCTGTGTATGTTTTTGATGTATGTTCACACCTCACTACAGCATCCTTCTGTGTACTATTATCTGACGTGTACACATCCCTCCCTAAACCATCCCCCGTGTACTAGTTTCTGAAATGTACACACTCCTTGCTTCGCTCCTCTGTGTACTAGTTTCTGATGTGTACACGACCCAACTGTGTACCAGTGTCTGATGTGTACACTCTCGCTTTCTTTTACTCATTGTGAAACTGAAAAATAATTTATAGTATTCTGCTTTATGTTATTGCCTAGTTTGCCTTCATATTTCATCCTTTCCTGTCTTACAGATTTTTAGTTGGTTCTCCTCTCACCATCCTGTACAGGTGAGAACCCCTAACCCAAACACTACAAAAATAATTCAATATTTTTTCTTTGTGTATTTCTCCTCAGGTATTGCTTTATCTGATCTCCCTCCACTTTTTATTTTGATACAAATGATCCCTTGAGATCATTTGCTGTCATATCCTGACACCCCGCCCTGCAGCTTTTGTATCTGCTTTAAATACTTCCTGCGATCTCCGGTGCTGGGTTTCTTTTCATGTATTGACTTCAGTATCACATTCATAGCCGTTTATAAATTCCTGCATTGTTCCCTCAGTCCCTCCACTTACTAGCTTCTTTTTCTTGTTTACTCTTTTCCTCCAGCAGTTTTTCACATTGTAACTGAAACTGGTACTTCGCTGTCAAATCCAGACTTCTGCACCCTGAATATCAGTAAGCTTCTCTTTAAGGTTTTCAACCTCATCAGGGAGCCTTTTATTTTGCTTTATTAATCTATCCTGCTCTGTTATAGCCTTCTGATGACATTCTAGGTTTTCCTCTTCTGATCTTTCTTGCTCTGCATGAATATTCTGCTGAATTCTCAGTTTTTACTCTCTTCCATTATTTTAGCTTTCTGCAGACATTTTATCCAATCATCAATTAAACAGCTAACTGCTACTGGCTTCTCTAATCATTTAAATGCCTTACCTGACAATTTCCCTTGAGCAATCATCCATAGAATTTCCCCAGTGGTTTTCCGTTCACTGCCAGTGTGAGTATGCCTCATATTGTGGCAGTTCCCCCAACATGCATTTCTGGAGGAATCTCCTCCAATGAAAACAATCCAAGCCCTTCAGACTTGCAGATTGCAGCAAATTCTTCACCCTGAGACAGTAACTGTTAACTACCCAGCCCCAGATCTCTCTGTACATCACCAATGTAGTCGGTCTCAATTTTCTGCTGATTCAATGAAGGATTTATCCTCGATCCCCCTGTAGTTCTTTCTGGTCAACAAATCCAAAGAAGAAAAAGCATCCTAAAGGGAGGATGAGGCGATCACAGCTGAGAAGTGAAGTCAAACACAGCATTAAAACAAAAGGGTGTGCATACAATATGGCAAAAATTAGTGGGAGGCTGAATGATTGGGAAGGTTTAAAATCAACAGAAGGCAAATTTTTAAAAAAACAATAAGAGAAATTTTGATAGCTAGATGATAAAAATAAGCATGTGCTGACATTGGTGCGTCTGATGCCTCTAGGCCTGTATTCGCTGTGTTTAGACGAATGGGGAAAGGGATCTCATCGAAACCTACTGAATATTGAAAGGTCCAGACTGAGTGGATGTGGAGAGGATGTTTTAAATGTGTCGTGGGGAGTCAAGGGCCAGAGAGCACAGCCTCAGAAGCTAACACCATCCACTTAGAATAGAGATGAAGAAGAGTTTCTTTATCCAGAAGGTGGTGAATCTGTGGAATTCATTGTTGTAGACAGGTGAGGGCATGATTCTGGGTGTAATTAAACTGGAGGTTGGTCGGTATTTGAATAGTAAGCGAAGGCAGCAGGAAAATGGATACTGAGAGGGAAAATCTATCAACCATGATCGAAAGGTGGAGCAGATTCAGCGGGCCAAATGGCCCAATTCTGCTCTAATATTTTAAGGTATTGCGAAATAGCGGTTGCAGGGGGAAGCGCTGGATGCGGATGCAGGTGCAGGTAAGAGCGGGTGGCCAGGTGACGGGTAGCAGCCGCCGCTACAGATTCTTGGGCCACTGCATTACTGCTTGGTCTGTAAGGAACGTTCGGGTCTCTGGATTGGAGTGAGAAAGAGGTGAGAGTCATTGGACACCACAGCACAAAATCAGGCCATTCATCCCATCCAGTCAATGCTGACCGGGTTCTATGCCTAGTCCCATTTACTTGCATATGGACCACTGCCCTCCATCTCACACTCAGGCATTTACCTGTCCAGACAGACAGACAGACAGACAGACATACTTTATTGATCCCGAGGGAAATTGGGTTTCATTACAGTCGCACCAACCAAGAACAGTGTAGAAATATAGCAATATAAAACCATAAGTAATTAAATAATAAGTAAATTATTTAAGTGGAAATAAGTCCAGGACCAGCCTATTGGCTCAGGGTGTCTGACACTCCGAGGGAGGAGTTGTAAAGTTTGATGGCCACAGGCAGGAATGACTTCCTATGACGCTCAGTGTTACATCTCAGTGGAATGAGTCTCTGGCTGAATGTACTCCTGTGCCTAACCAGTACATTATGGAGTGGATGGGAGTCATTGTCCAAGAAGGCATGCAACTTGGACAGCATCCTCTTTTCAGACACCACCGTCAGAGAGTCCAGTTCCACCCCCACAACATCACTGGCCTTACGAATGAGTTTGTTGATTCTGTTGGTGTCTGCTACCCTCAGCCTGCTGCCCCAGCACACAACAGCAAACATGATAGCACTGGCCACCACAGACTCGTAGAACATCCTTGGCATCGTCTGGCAGATGTAAAAGGACCTCAGTCTCTTCAGGAAGTAGAGACGGCTCTGACCCTTCTTGTAGACAGCCTCAGTATTCTTTGACCATGTTATGATCCGGTCCAGAGCTGGCTTTCCGAGTCTTGATCCGGTCCACGGACTCCAGACCCTGGGTCCTGTAGCCGTCCCTCCTTTCACCCTTAAGCTCAAATACAATCAACTTGGCTGAAGGAGGCGCACCTGATGCCTATCAGCTGGCAGGTGTATATAAGGGGCTCTGGGACTGCTGGGGAGGGGATGGGGGGTTGTTTGTCTGTCCTGTTCGCCTTGTTCACGCCGTGGCGCTGTTTGCCTGGCTATCTTGAATCAACCCCGGCTTGGAGTACCCACTGTTAATCATCTAGTTCTGTAAGTCTGTTCTTGTAATCACCCTGGACCGAGCTCCCTTCTGATCCCTTGCCTCTGTCCGGTAAGCAGTCTGGAATGCCATTGCCCAGCGGGGGACTCTGACCCTTTCCTACCCCTCTCTTCTGATGGGTTGTGCCCCGCAACCTGCCCAGGTGGTCTACATCTTGCCCAGGCCCCCGTGTTCCTGCCTGTGAGGCTGGGCCCTGCCCAGGAGCTATGCGGCCTGCCCTGAGGACTCCGACCCTTTCCTACCCCTCACTTCTGATAGGTTGTGTCCCGCATCCTGCCCAGGCCCCTGTATTCCTACCTGGGAGGCCGGGCCCTGCCCAGAAGTAATACAGCCCACCCAGGGGGCTATCCTCCCAGCATTCCTTTTCCCATAGACCCATGCTTTAGCCTAGCCAGGGTCCTGCTTTCGCCATGAACTCTCTGAATCCCAGGATCACCTTTGCATGCCACAGTCTCCCCATCTTGTTCTATCCTTTAGTTGTTCCTGTCAGGCCCCTAGTACTTCAGTGCCTGTGTCCTGCATTTGGGTCCAGTCTCCACGTCCCCTTTTGACAGACCAGTCCAGTTTATTGTCAATTCCTATCTCCAGGTGTTTGTAATCCTCCACCATGTCCACACTGACCCCTTGGATGGAAACAGGGGTCACTGGTGCCTTAGCCCTCCTCAGGTCCAGCATCAGCTCCTTAGCCTTTTTCACATTAAGCTGCAGATGATTCTGCTCTCACCATGTGACAAAGTTTCCCACCGTAGCTGAAATATTGCAGCTGAACCCTTATCCACCCCATGGCAGCTCTTTCCATAATCATTCAGTCTCTGAGTGAAGAGGTTCCCCCGAAGGTTGCCCTTAAACATTTCAACTTTCATCCTAAACCTATGACCTCCAGTTCTAGTCTCATCCAACGTCAGGAGCAAGAAGCTGCATGTATTTACCCTATCTTTACCCCTCATAATTTTGTATATCTGTAAGATTTTGCCTCATTCTCCTATGGTTCAGGGAATAAATTCAGAACCTATTGAATTTTTCCCTATAATTCAGGTGCTCCGATCCTGCCAACTTCTTTGTAAATGTTCAATGTACACTCTCAAGCTTATTGGTATCTTTCCTGGAAATGGGTTAGCAGAAATCCACACAATACTCCAAATATGGTCTCACCAATGTCTTGTATAACTTGTGTGACATTCCAATTTCTGTCCTCAATGCTCTGATATATAGATAGATAGATAGATAGATACTTTATATATCCCCAAGGGGAAATTCAACATTTTTCCAGTGTCCCATACACTTATTGTAGCAAAACTAATTACATAAGTATTTAACTCAATATAAATATGATATGCATCTAAAATCACCCTCCCAAAAAGCTTTAATAAATAGCTTTTAAAAAGTTCTTAAATAGTTACTAAAGTGCATTGAGTGGTAACTTAAGCTCAGTCCTAACCCCGGCACTTTAACATGTCTTGCCCCTGGTGGTTGAATTGTAGAGCTGAATGGCGTTGGGGAGTAATGATCTCTTCATCCTGTCTGAGGAGCATTGCATTGACAGCAACCTGCCGCTGAAGCTGCTTCTCTGTCTCTGGATGGTGCTGTGCAGAGGATGTTCAGGGTTTTCCATGATTGACCATAGCCTACTCAGCGCCCTCCGCTCTGCCACCGATGTCATACTCTCCAGTTCTGTGCCCACGACAGAGCCCGCCTTCCTTACCAGCTTATTAAGACGTGAGGCGTCCCTCTTCTTAATGCTGCCTCCCCAGCACACCACCACAAAGAAGAGGGCACTCTCCACAACTGACCGAAAGAACATCTTCAGCATCTCACTACAAACATTGAGTGACGCCAGCCTTCTGAGGAAGTACAGTCGACTCTGTGCTTTCCTGCACAGGGCATCTGTGTTGGCAGTCCAGTCTAGCTTCTCGTCTAACTGCACTCCCAGATGAAGGCTAATATGCCCAAAGCTCTCTTTATGATCCATTCCACATGTGACACCACCTTCAATGAATTAGGGATCTGTATTCCCAGATCCATTTGTTCCACCATTCGCCAACAATTTAGTCAAGTCAGGTCACTTTTATTGTCATTTCGACCATAACTGCTATGTACAGTACATAGTAAAAATGAGACAATGTTTTTCAGGACAATGGTGTTACATGACACAGTACCAAAAACCAGATTGAACTACGTAAAAAACAACACAGAGAAAAAAAACAACTACACTATTATACAGACCTACCCAGGACTACATAGAGTGCACAAAACAGTGCAGGCATTACAATAAATAATAACCAAGACAATAGGGCAGTAAGGTGTCAGTCCAGGCTCTGGGTATTGAGGAGTCTGATAGCTTGGGGGAAGAAACTGTTACATAGTCTGGTCGTGAGAGCCCAAATGCTTCGGAGCCTTTTCCCAGATGGCAGGAGGGAGAAGAGTTTGTATGAGGGGTGCATGGGGTCCTTCATAATGCTGTTTGCTTTGCGGATGCAGTGTGTAGTGTAAATGTCCGTGATGGCGGGGAGACCCCGATGATCTTTTCAGCTGATCTCACTATCTAACAGGCAGTGATACTGCTGCTCAGGATGCTCTCAATACAACCCCTGTAGAATGTGATGAGGATGGGGGGTGGGAGATGGACTTTCCTCAGCCTTTGCAGAAAGTAGAGATGCTGCTGGGCTTTCTTTGCTATGGAGCTGGTGTTGAGGGACCAGGTGAGATTCTCCACCAGGTGAACACCAAGAAATTTGGTGCTCTTTACGATCTCTGCTGAGGAACTGTTGATGTTCAGCGGGGAGTGGTCGCTCCGTGCCCTCCTGAAGTCAACAACCATCTCTTTTGTTCACATTCAGAGGGAGGTGTTCAGGCCCAGTAGGCTCAGCTTTCCAATCAGTTTCTGTGGGATGATTGTGTCGAATGCTGAACTGAAGTCTATGAACAGCATCTGAACATATGTGTCTTTTTTGTCCAGGTGGGTTAGGGCCAGGTGGAGGGTGATGGCAATGGTGTCGTCTGTTGAGCAGTTGGTACGGTATGCAAACTGCAGGGGGTCCAGTGACGGGGGCAGCAGCCTCTCAAAACACTTCATGATGATGAATGTAAGTGCAATAGGATGGTAGTCATTGAGGCAGGACGCTGAAGACTTCTTCGGCATGGTGATGATGGTGGCAGCCTTGAAGCACGTTGGAATGGTGGCGCTGCTCAGGGAGATGTTGAAGATGTCGGTGAGAACATCTGCTTGCTGGTCTGCACATCCTCTAAGCACTCTACCAGGGATGTTGTCCGGTCCAGCAGCCTTCCGTGGGTTGACCCTGCACAGGGTTCTTCTCACATCGGCCATGGTGACACAGCATCTTGTCATTCACAGAAGGGGTGGACTTCCTTGCCACCATGTCACTTTCCGCCTCAAAACGGGCATAGAAGTTATTCAGCGCATCTGGGAGGGACTGTGCAACTTATCCAGTTTTGTCCTCCCAAAGTGCAAGACCTTGCACTCGTCTGTAGTAAATTCCAACTGCCATGTTTCTTTCCATTCTCCAGCTGGTCCAGATCCCACTGCAAACTTTGTTCACTTTGCTCGCTGTCCATTACACCCCCAATCTTGGTGACATCCACAAATTTGCTGATTCAGTTTACCACATTATCATCTAAATCATTAACATAGATAGTAAGCAACATCAAACCAAGTACTGATCCATAAGACATGCCTCCAGTCAGAGACAACTATCTACTACAAACACAAAATGCTGGTGGAACACAGCAGGCCAGGCAGCATCTATAGGAGAAGCACTATCGACAATTTGGGCCGAGACCCTTCGTCAGTCCCTATAGATGCTGCCTGGCCTGCTGTGTTCCACCAGCATTTTGTGTGTGTTGTTTGAATTTCCAGCATCTGCCGATTTCCTCGTATCTGTTACAAAGTACTACTTTTTGGATTTTCCCGCTAAGCGAATGCTGAATCCAATTTAATTCTTAATCTTGAATTCTAAGAGACCAACTTCCCAATGGAGACATTGTTAAAGGCTTTACTAACAACATTCACCACCTTTTCTTCATCAGCCTTCCTTAAACGATTGGTTAGATACAACCTCACACACACAAAGCCATGTTGACTATCCCTAATTAGGCCATGTCTACCTATATATCCTGGCCCTCCAATAACTTACCAATAATTTTGGTCAGGCTCTCTGGCCTGTAATTGCTTGGCTTATTCTTAGAAACATTCTTAAACAATGGAACAACATTTGCTATCCTGTAGTCCTCTTGCAAGTCACCTGTGGCTAAGGGTGTTTTAAGTATCTCTGCCAAACACTCCACAATTTATGTATTAGCTTCCCACAAAGTCTGAGAGGAGGCTTGTCAGTCTTGGGAATTTATCCACCCTAATTTTCCTCAAGATAGTAAGCACCTCCTCTTCTATAATCTGGTCCATCAACCCACTCCCCTTGTGTGTCAGTTCTAAACACCTACTGTCTGCCTCCAAAGTAAATACAGGTGTCAAAAATTCATTTAAGATCTCCCCCATCTCAGGTCCATCCATAAATCTCCACCTTTACTGTCGGACAAGTGTGTTCAAGGGTCTGATAACAGCAGGAAAAAGGCTGAGCTTGAGCCTGTCATACCTGCTGAGTCCCAGGGAAGCTGGTGAAGGCAAGGCAGTAGATGTTGTCTACATGGACTTTAGAAAGACCTTTGGCAATGTTCTCATTGGGAGGTTGGTCAAGAAAGTCAGTTGCTTGGCATTCAAGTTAATGACAGTAAATTGGATTAGACAGTGGCTTCACAGAAGACACCAGAGTGCTTGTCCCACTGGATGTCAGGGATCAATGTTGGGTCTGTTGGTGTTTGATATCTGTATCAACGATCTGCATGATAATGTTGTAAATGGGATCAGCTAATTAGTGGATAACACGAAAATTAGGCATTCAGTGGATATCAAGGAAAATGGGGCTGAAATTTAATGCAGACAAATGTGAGGTATTGTACTTTGAGAGAACCAACCAGGGTAGGTCTTACACAGTGAGTGGTAGGGCACTGAGGTGTATGTTTGAATACAAGAATCTAGGAATACAGGTCCATTATTCGTCAAAAGCGGTGTTATAGGTAGACAGAGCAATAAAGAAAGCTTATGGCACATTGCCCTTCAATATATTGAATTCAGGAGTTGTGATATTATGTTGAAATTGTACAAGACATTGGTGAAGCCTAATTTGGAGCATTATGTGAAGTTTTGGTCTCTTTCCTACAGGAAAAATGTAAATAAGGTGAAGAATGGAGAGAAAATTTACAAATATGTTTCCGAATCTTCAGGATCTGAGGCACAAGGAAAGGTTGAATACGTTAGGACTTTATTCCCTGGAACATAGAAGATTGAAGGGAGATTTGATAGAGGTATATACAATTTTGAGGGGTATAGATAGGGTAAATACAAGTAGTTTTTTCCACTGAGGATGGTCCGAACCGGTGACAGATGATGACTGGGATTGCAGATATTGATGACTGAATGAAAAACACTCAGGGGAATAGAAATACAACTGAGGGAGGATATTACTTTGAAATAAGCAAAATGGATGAATGAAAATTAGATACTGTTTCTCATAAATGTGAAAGAAAAAATAACAACATCATAATAACAGACACGAGAAACTCTGCAAATGCTGGAAATTCAAAGTGACACACACAAAATGCTGGAGGAACTCATCAAGTCGGGCAGCATCAATGGAAATGAATAAACAGTCGATGTTTCAGGCCAAGACCCGCAAACAAGTTCAATGATTCCTGGGATTTGCAAACTTCTACCGCCGATTTATCAGAGACTACAGTCGAGTGGCGGCCCCCCTTACCCGACTTACCTCGCCTACTACCCCCTTCTCTTGGGACTCTGAAGCTGACTTGGCGTTCACTGACCTGAAGAGACGGTTTACCACCGCTCCCATCCTGGTCCATCCGGACCCAGCCCGTCAATTCATTGTCGGCGTGCACACCTCTGACTTCGGGGTGGGAGCAGACCTGTCCCAACGATCAAGATCGGATGAAAAGCTTCACCCTGCGCTTTCTATTCTCGCCAACTGTCCCCCGCCGAGTGGAATTACGACGTGGGGAATTGGGAACTGCTGGCGGTCAAACTAGCATTGGAAGAATGGAGGCACTGGCTGGAGGGGGCAGAACAACCGTTTGTGGTATAGACTGATCATAAAAACTGATCATATATATTCAGACCGCCAAACGTCCAGCCCAGGGACTGTCCTCCCACCATCCTGTGTGGTTGCCACCCTCACTTGGGAGATCAAGTCCAAAGTAAAAGCCCAACGGGATGACCCTGACCCCAGCAATGGACCCGGCGATCACCTGCATGTGCCCCTCCGTTTCCGTCAGGCCTCAGGTTCTCCAATGGGGGCACCCGTGTCGGTTCGCCTGCCATCCCGGGAGTGATCGGACCCTGGCGCTCCTGATAAAACACTTCTGGTGGCCGTTCATGGAGGCTGATACCCGTTCCTATGTCTCGGCATGTTCCATCTGTGCCCGGGGAAAAGCCTCTCATTGGCCACCTGCGGAGTTACTTCATCCTCTACCTGTCCTTGGTTGTCCTTGGTCACACATCGCCCTGGACTTCGACACCGGTCTACCCCCTTCACACAGGAACACCATCGTACTCTCTGTGGTAGGCTGGTTCTCGAAGGCGGTACACTTTGTAGCCCTCCCTAAACTCCCTTCCTCTCAAGAAACCGCAGCTCTTCTCGCCTTCCACCTCTTCCGCCTCCACGGAATTCCCGCAGACATCATCTCCGATTGTGGACCCAGTTCGTCTCATGTTTGGAAGGCCTTCTGTCAAGCCTTAGGTGCATCGGTCAGCCTGACGTCCGGCTTCCACCCCCAGACGAACGGGCAGACGGAACGGGTCAACCAAGACCTGGAGGCGACGCTACGCTGTGTAACGGCAAACAACCTGTCGACCTGGAGCGACCACCTCCCGTGGGTTGAGTACGCCCACAACTCTCTGGTGAGCTCTGCCATTGGGAGGTCTCCATTCGAGTGTTCCCTGGGGTACCAACCCCTGCTGTTCCCTTCAGAAGAAGAGGAGATTGCGGTACCGTCGGCTCAAGACCATATCGATAGGTGCCTGAAGGTTTGGGAGGAGACACACATGGTCCTACTCAGATCAGCAAAACGCAATAAGAAGACGGCCGACCGACACTGGACTCCGACACCTGAGTACCAACCGGGGCAGATGGTGTGGCTTGCATCCAAGGACATCCCGCTCAAGAACGACCATAGGAAACTCACCTCTCGCTTCCTGGGACCATTCAAGGTCGAAAGTGTGATCAATCCCACAGCGGTCCGCCTTAAACTGCCAAGATCAATGCGCATTCACCCGACTTTTCATGTTTCCCAGTTAAAGCCCGTTTCCGTCAGCCCATTGTGTCCCCGGCTGAGACTCCCCCACCTGCCCATATCATCGACAACCATCCGGCATACACCGTCCGAAGACTACTGGATGTGCGCCGTAGGGGCAGCGGTTTCCAATACCTGGTAGATTTGGAAGGGTACAGTCCAGAAGAGCGTTCCTGTGTCCCCTGCTCCTTCATCCTAGACCCTACCCTCATCCAGGATTTTCATCAGGACCATCCAGACAGCCCTGGAGGATCGCCGTGAGGCTCCCGTTGAGGGAGGGGTACTGTCATGCTCCCTTCTGGCAATCCCCCACCTGGCTATTTACCACAGGAATTGGGCCTCAATCCCCTCATTTAGTTTCCAATCACTCCCAGGTTCTACTAACTACACACACCCTCTTTCCATCAGCAAATGCAGGATAAAAACCCTGTGATCACAAGGAGCTGCCAGTTCGTTGGTTGACTCCAGTGTGAGTAACCTTGTTTCATGGTTCTTAGGACTGTCAGTTCTATGTCTAGCATTGTTCCTGGATACCGATTCCATGCTCGCTACGTCAAGAATGCCTCCCGACTCTGCCTCTGTGCCTGAGTCCTACACGTGGGTTCATCCTCAACCTCGTCCTTAAAACAAGCCAATTCCGCTGTTTGCTGGTCCCATCTACCCAGCATCCTCTGGGTGAAAAAGTTTGTCCCTCATGTTGCTTTTAAATCTTTCCCCTCTTGCCTTAAGTCCCTCCAGATTCCCCTTTGTAATAAAAAGTTTGCATTCACCATATCTGTAATAGTCATGAATTTGTGGACTTCAACTTTAAAGACCAACAGAAGGTTTTATGAGACATTGGTCAGAGTGCACTTGGAGTATTGTGAGCAATTCTGGGCCCCTTATCTAGGAAATGATGTGCTGGCATTACAGCGGGTCTGGGCAAGGATGATCCCAGGATTGAAAGGGACAATGTATCAGGAGTATGTGATGACTCTGGAGCGTACTTGCTGGACTTCAGAAGAATGAAGGGGGACCTCTTTGAAACCTATTGAACATTGAAAAAGTGTAGATGGAGTGGAAGTAAAGAGGAAATTTCCCATAGTGGGGTATTCTAGGACCAGCAAGTACAGCCTCAGAGTACAAGGATGTCTCTTAAGAACAGATGAAAATATTTGTTCAGCCAGAGGATGCTGAATCTGTGGAATTCATTGCCAACGGTGGAGGAGGCCACACAGGGAGCACTGGATACAGTAGTTGACCCCAACAGACATGCAAGTGAAGTTTTGCTTCTCTTGTGGGACCTGCATGGAAAGAAGGAGGGAGGTGAATGGGTAGGTGTAGCACATGTCCTGCTTGCAGTGATAATTACCAGGAGGGAGATCAGAGGGGAGGAATGAATGGACAAGGGGTTCACCGAAAGAGCGAATGCTGCAGAAAGTGAGTTGTGAAGAGTGTGGCGGCTCATTCCACATTCTCATCACCCTCTGAGTCAAGAAGTTCCCCCCAATGTTCCCCTTGAACATTTCACCTTTGGCACTTAGACCGTGACCTCTAATTGTAGTCTCACCCGAACTCAATGGAAAAAGCCGGCTTATATTTACCCCCTCTACACCCCTCATAATTCTGTATATCAAATCTCCCCTTGATCCTTTACATTACAGGGAATAAAGTCCTTTCCCAATAACTCAGGTTTTCAAGACCTGGCAACATCCTGTTAAATTTTCTCTGCACTCTTTCAATCTTATTTACATCTTTCCTGTAGATAGCTGACCATAATTGCACATAATGCTCCAAATTTCACCTTACCATTGTCTCATTCAATTTCAATATAATATCCCAACTAATTTACTCAATATATTGATTTATGAAGGCCAATGTGCCAATCCTATCTGTCTGTCACACCATTTTCAAGGAATGAGTATTCCCAGATCACAGTGTTCTACCACAATCTGCTGTGCCCTTTCATTCACTGTGTAAGACTAACCCTGGTTAGTCCTACTGACTCACACTTGTCTGCAATAAATTCCATTTCCCATTGTTCAGCCGATTTGTCTAGCTGGTCCAGATCCCACTGCAAACTCTGATAGTCTTTCTCACTGTCCACTACACCCCAATCTTGGTGTCATCTACAAACTTGCTGATCCAGTATACCACATTATCCAGATTGTTGATATACAATAGATGACAAACAACAATGGACCTAGCACCAATCCCTGCAGCACACCCCTAGTCACTGACCTCCAGTCAGAGAGACAACCAGCTACAACCACTCTCAGGTTTCTTCCTCAAAGTCAACATCTATTCCAACTTACTACCTCATCTTCAATGCCAAGCAGAATTTTGTCAAAGGCCTTGCTAAAGTTTATAAAGACAGCATTCACTGCCTTGCCTTCAACTGTCCAGGTAGCTTCTTGAAAAACGCTATAAAATTGGCTAGACATGACCAACCAAGCATAAAACCATGTTGACTATCCCTAATCAGTTCCTGTCTATCCAAATACTTATATATACAGTCCCTTAGAATACCTTACAGTAACTTTTCCACTGCTGACATCAGACCCACTGGCTTATAATTTCATGGCTTATTCTTTGAGCCTTTGTTAAACAGAACATCATTAACTATCCTCCAATCCTCTGACACATCACAGACAGACAGACATACTTTATTGATCCCAAGGGAAATTGGGTTTCATTACAGGGGCACCAAGAATAGTGAAGAAATATAGCAATATAAAACCATAAATAATTGAATAATAATAAGTTAATCATGCTAAGTGGAAATAAGTCCAGGACCAGCCTATTGGCTCAGGGTGTCTGACACTCCAAGGGAGGAGTTGTAAAGTTTGATGGCCACAGGTATAGTCACCTGTGGCTAAGGAAGTTTTAACTAAGTCTGGTTGGGCATCTAAAATTTCTGCACTGTCCTCCCACATGGACTGAGAGAAGCCATAAGGATTCTCCTTCACCTTGTTTGCTTGAGCAACCTCATGCCTCTTTTTAACCCTCCTAATTTCCTTCTTGAGTATTCTCTTGCATTTCTTATACTCTTTTAAGTACCTCATTTATTCGTGCTTGTCTACACCTACAATGCACTTCCGGTTTCTTAAGCAGAGCCTCAATATCTTTTGAAAACCTAGGTTCCATAAACCAGTTATTCTTGCCTTTTACCCTGACAGAAGTACACAAACTCTGCTTTCAAAATTTCACTTTCCCACCTACAAGTACACCTTTAACAGGAAACAACGCATTCCAAACTCTCACTTGCCAGATTCTTTCTGATTACCATCAAAATTGGCTTTTCTCCAGTGCAGAATTTCAACCCAAAGACCAGCCCAAACCTTTTCCTTCATTACCCTGAAACTAATGATCACTAGCTGCAAACTGATCTGCTACACAAGCCTCTGTCATCTGCCCTGGCTCACTCCCTAGTGGGACATCTATTATCACTCTCTCTCGAGTTGGAAATTCTACACACTGATTGAGAAAACTTTCCCGAACCCCTCTGACAAGCTCTTTCCCATCAACTCCTCTTGCAGTACGGGGGTCCCATTTGTTATGTTTTGTAACTTCAAAATATTCAAAGGAAGACATGGGAGTCTGAAATGAGGCTCTAACTTAATGTTTACATTATGCAAGGCGCTCACTTATCCGTCTTTTCCTTGGTAGTTTTATTCTTTTTCTATGGTTCCTGAAATGTTCTCAGTCCTCTGGCCTCACCTCTTTCTATGCTCTTTGATTCTATATTTACCTTGATGATCTTGGATGACCACGGTTGGTTCATGTTTCTACTGGATCCCTCTGTCCAATTGGGATCAACGTCTGCTGAGTGTTATGAACCAGCTGTTTGAACATCTGTCACTGCCCGTCCACTGACCTGTCCCTGAACCTACTTACCCCATCCACCCCAGACAACTCCACCCTCACACCTGTGTAATTGCCCTTATGTAGGTTGAGGTCACTGGTTCTGGGTCCAAGTGTTCACCCTCCAACTGTGTCTGGATTTCTCCCATGTTGTGTCCACTTCTTCCTTGAAGATCATTTGCCACAAGATCTCTTATTAATACCACCTCATTACACAGAAGCACATGTGAAACAGCCTGTTCCTGGGCTGATTCTGTAACATACTGCTGTACAAAATAGTCCCTGACCACTCCACAGTTCCTCTTCCACTCTACATTGCCAGTTTGATTAGTTTTATCAACCAACAGATTAAAATCACCAATAACAATCATAATTCCCTTCTTACCTCCCTGAATATTTCCCATTTGTGCTTGGTGCCATTGAGACACCTGGGGTACTGGAGACCGTTCCTACCCACGTGCTATTTCCCCTGCTGTTCATAATTTCCACACAGCTTCATTTCCTATCACTGTCCCTACATCGATATCCACCCATGTGAAGAACAAAACCATCCTCCTCCTCCCTTCTGCTGAGCATTGAATATGCTCGAGTACTGTGTTCCCAGCCTCAAATATGTGATGGATTTTGGTGTTTAAATCTGAGGTTCTTTTGTAAGTCAGAAACAAGGCATAAAACTTGTTGCTTCATGATTGTTTTATTCAAAGTGATAAAACAGGAACAGAACTGAGATAGGGGTCTAATACGTAAAGAACAGAGAGAAAGTAAAGATAACACCAAACATAAAACTGCTAACTCCAAAGATAAAAGAAATTCCATTCAAATCTATAGATAGTAATAATCCAATTAGAAAACACTTAGGCAATACTCAGTAAAAATCAACCAATGAGAAAACACTTGCTCACTTGATAAAGTACAAAGAAACTTTCATAATTATACTTTGTACAGCTACTGGAGGCATATTAAATTGTTATGCATACAAAGACAACTTAAAATACAAGCAGACGATTGATTGCTAAACTAGAGGGCTAACTACCAATGTCATTCTGCCTCAATGCAGAGATTTGAGGGATGAAGAACATGTCAGACGTAACTGCAGTCAGCTCCTTCGTCAGTCTGCAGAAAGTCATGCAGGGAATTCAAGGGAAACCTCTTCACTCAGAGAGTGGTGACTATTCACCACAGGGAGAGCGAGAAGTGAACAGAAACAAATTTAAAAGGACTGTCATGGAACAGAAACTCTGGCAGGGACCAGCTGGGCTGAGTTGACTCTCTACTGTACACTGAGTGTGTTGAGATTCACTAAGCACCTGAGACAATGTTTAAAGTCACAGATCCAGAATATTAGACTCCAGTCCCATTAAAGGTGAACATCAGCAGAAGAAACTCCTCCCATGCCCAGTGACCAGGGTGCAGAACTGGGTGTGCTGAGCAGCAGCAATAATTGCAGAGTTCAACACCAACAGTCACTTTGCATCTGGTTTCAGCGACTGTGATGGTTAAACATCCAGGAAGCAGCTTATTTAAACCTTTTCCCCAGTGTGAACCCGGTAGTGTGCCACAAGGTGGGATGATTGAGTGAATCCCTTCCCACATTCAGAGCAGGTGAACGGCCTCTCCCCAGTGTGAACTCGGTAGTGCGTCACAAGGTGGGATGACCGAGTGAATCCTTTCCCACAGTCTGTGCAAGTGAACGGCCTCTCCCCAGTGTGAACTCGCTGATGTAGTTTCAGTTGAAATGACTGAGGAAATCCCTTCCCACAGTCTGAGCAAGTGAATGGTCTCTCTCCAGTGTGAACTGACTGGTGTGACAGTAGGCTGGATGAGTGAGTGAATCCCTTCCCACACACAGAACAGGTGAACGGCCTCTCCCCAGTGTGAACTCGCTGGTGTCTCTGTAGGCTTGATAAGTGAGTGAATCCCTTCCCACAGTCTGTACAGCTGAACGGCCACTCCCCAGTGTGAACTCTCTGATGATCCTTCAGATGAGATAAGTAAGGAAATCCCTTCCTACAATCTGAGCAGTTGAAAGGCATCTCCCCGGTGTGAACTCGCTGATGCGCCTTCAGTTGAAATGACCGAGAGAATCCCTTCCCACAATCAGAGCAGATGAACGGTCTCTCCCCAGTGTGGACTTGCTGATGAACCTTCAGTTGAGATGATCGAGTGAATCCCTTCCCACAGTCTGTGCAGATGAACGGTCTCTCCCCAGTGTGAACTGACTGGTGTGCCAGAAGGTAGGATGACAGAGTGAATCCCTTCCCACAGTCTGTGCAGGTGAACGGCCTCTCCCCAGTGTGAACTCGGTGATGTGCCTTCAGATGAGATGACTGAGAGAAACTCTTCCCACAGTATGAGCAGGTGAATGGCCTCTCCCCAGTGTGAATTCGCTGATGTACCTTCAGCTGTGATGATCGTGAGAATTCCTTCCCACAGTCTGAGCAGGTGAATGGCATCTCCCCGGTGTGAACTCTCTGATGTGCCTTCAGATGAGATGAATAAGGAAATCCCTTCCCACAGTCTGAGCAGGTAAACAGCCTCTCTCCTGTGTGAACTCGCTGGTGTGCTTTCAGTTGAGATGACCGAGTGAATCCCTTCCCACAATCTGAGCAGGTGAATGGCCTCTCTCCAGTGTGAACTAATTGGTGTGCCTGTAGGTTGCATAACTGAGTGAATCCCTTCCCACAATCTGAGCAGGCAAATGGCCTCTCCTCAGTGTGAACTCGCTGATGGACCTTTAGCTGAGATGACCGAGTGAATCCCTTCCCACAATCTGAGCAAATGAACGGCATCTCCCCAGTGTGAACTGACTGGTGTGCCATTAGATGGGATGACAGAGTGAATTCCCTCCCACAGTCTGAGCAGATGTATGCCCTCTCCCCAGTGTGAATTCACACGTGTGTCAGCAGATCACATCACCAAGTGAATGTCTTCCCATGCACGGAACAGTTGAACACTCTCTCCCTTCTGAACTCACTGGTGAGTCTGCAGTTTGGCTCAGTGAGTGAATTTCTTCCTACACACAGAACAGGTGAATGACCTCTCTCTCCACTGGGGTCTCAGCAGGTTGGCTGAATGAGAGAATCCCTTGTTGTTGTGTTTGAGATTCCCCTACACACATTCTTTGCTGTTTCTAACCTGTAAAAAGATTTACACAAGATATCAATGGGTGAAGGATGACACTTCAGATGAGATACGTTTCAGTCTGTATGGTGAGCTCTGATATCACACAGTGAGGTTCAACACAAGTTGGAGGAACAATTCCTCATTTTCTAACTGGGCACAGCTCAGACATCAGTACTGATGACCAAATTCTGTTTTTCTGTCTATATCGGAATGGGTCATTTCTGCCTGACTTCAATCTGTGACTTGGCTCAGTTTGTCTCTCTCCATCAGTACTATTTCAAGTTCCAGTCATATCCCACAGCGTGACAATGAGTACATGAAATTACATGGCTGCGCTTGGAGATTTCCCAATTACTCTGACCGCACCCCTCCACCCCCAGTAACTGACAGTGGTGAACTCCTCCACAGCAATGCCAATGAATATGAAGGGGAGGGCAGTAGTCTTTCTCATTGGAGTGTGACACTATAGTGGTGTAAAATCTACAGGCCACTCATTAACCAGGACAAAGGTGTTTGATATCATTACGTACCCCGAGAGAATTATACAAAACACCTTCTCACGGGTACAATGGCCCAGAACAAGAGGAGGCAGAACAAAGGTAATTGAAACATATAAGATTATTAAGGGATTGGACACGCTAGAGGCAGGAAACATGTTCCCGATGTTGGGGGAGTCCAGAACCAGAGGCCACGGTTTATGAATAAGGGGTTGGCCATTTAGAATGGAGTTGAGGAAAAACTTTTTCACCCAGAGTTGTAGATCTATGGAATGCTTTGCCTCAGAAGGCAGTGGAGGCCAATTCTCTGGATGCTTTCAAGAGAGTTAGATAGAGCTCTTAAAGATAGTGGAATCAAGGGATATGGGGAGAAGGCAGAAACGGGGTACTGATTGTGGATGATCAGCCATGATCACATTGAATGGCGGTGCTTGCTCGAAGGGCCGAATGGCCTACTCCTGCACCTGTTGTCTATTCTCAAGAATTAAAGCCCATGGACGGACTTTGTTCTTTTTCCATGCAACACTAATTGACATTTACAGTGACTGGAGGGTTCAATCTTCATCAGAGAAGTATAGGTTTTTGTTCTGAGGTCCTAATCCGTTCACTCCCGTTCCCTCCGCCTGCGCTTCCCACGAACAGGCCGTGAAGCACTGGAAGGACGCCCATGGTTCCCTCTGTACCCAGAATTCCCCACGAACTAGATAGCTGTCTATTCGTCACGGTCCCAAACATGCGCATGCGCCGCAAAATGGCGTCAGCACCGTCGCTAATCAAAAGAAATCTTCAGTCGGACTCGGGTACTGATCGTGGGGTTGAGAGAGAGACGGGGGTGGGGTGGACGGACCGGGACTGTCCCGGCTGAAAGGGAACACAGTGTGTGCAGAGCTCGCAACAATTCTCCTTCAGCCGCGATGCGGGCGCCTGTGCTGCTGAAACTCCCGCCCAGAGCCCCGATCTTACCTCCTCTTTCTTCTTTTGTGCTGATGGCGGCTTGCAGCTCTCAGGAAGAAGCATTACTGCCACCTACTGTAACGGAGTATGAAGGGAGAGAGACAGGGATCAGATCCGAACTCCCAAACCCGCTTCGAATGAAAAGTTCACCAGGGACTGACACGACCCATGCCTCGGGTGCCAGAATATCCTGCCAGGCACCTCAGATCTCCCTCTAAACAGCTTCCCATATTTCAACGAATATCTGCGGTACACCACGCCATGATCATATTTTCCACTGACTCAGGGACTTACAAAAAGTCACACCACCCGTCCCCATGCTCAGCAGCAAGTGCCAAAGTGGAGTGCAAATCCGTATGTCCAAACCTCAGTCTCGTCAACTAAAATCAAATTTAATATCACCGGCATATGTCGTGCAATGAAATACATGATAAATAAATATGGACCAAAACAAACCCATTTTATATATATACAAGTAGAGCAAAATAACAAATCTAAAAAGTAGTGAGGTAGAGTTAATGAGTTCAATATCCATTCAGAAATCAGATGGTAGAGGGGAAGAAGCTGTTTCTGAATTGCCTTCAATTCAATGTGTGCCTTCAGGCTTCTGTACCTCCTTCCCGATGGTAACAGTGTGAAGAGGCCATGTCCTAGGTGGTGGGGATCCTTAATGATGGACACAGCCTTCCTGAGGCACCTCTTCTTGAAGATGTCTTGGATACTACAGAGGCTAGTTTCCATGATAGAGCAGACCAACTTTACATCTCTCTGCAGCTTACTTCAATCCTGTGCACTAGCACCCCTCATACCAGTTGGTGATATAGCCAGTCAGAATGCTCTGTAGAAGTTTTCGAGTGTTTTGGGTGACAAGCTGAATCTCCTCAAACTCCTAATGAACTATAGCCACTGTCTCACCTTCTTTATAGCTGCATCGATATGTTGGGACCAGGTTACATCCCCACAGATGTTGACACCCAGGACCTTGAAATTGCTCACTCTCTCCACTTCTGATCCCACTTTGAGGATTGGTTTGTGTTCCCTCATCCTACCCTTTCTGAAGTCCACTATCAGCTCTGTGGTCTTGTTGGCATTGAGTGCAAGGTTGTTGCTGCCACATCACTCAACTAAGTGGTGTATCTCTCTCCTGTACGCTTTCTCATCTCCATCTGAAATTCTCCCAACAATAGATGTGTCATCAGCAAATGTATAGATGGCATTTGAGCTGTGCCTAGCTACACAGTCATGGGTGTAGAGAGCATAACAGTGGGGTAACCAGATATCCCTGAAGTGTGCTAGTGTTGATTGTCAGCAAGGTGGAGATGTTATTTCCAATCTGCACAGATTGTGGTCTTCCAGTGAGTAAGTTGAGGATCAAGTCACAGAGCAAGATACAGAGGCCCAGGTTCTGGAGATTTTCAATCAGGACGGTAGGAATGATGGTGTTAAATGATGAGCTGTAGTCAATCAACAGCATCCTAATAGGGTTCCTGATAGCTGCAGCTTTATTCTCTCTTTGAAAGCATGCATAAAAGGCATTGTAGGAAGTAATAACCCACGAACCCTGCCAAAGTTGATGTGCATCCAATTCTGCCTCTGACTTCAATTCAGAATTATTTCTTTGTTCCTGTGATAGCCCTCTGTAAGTCATACCTTGTCTTCTTGCATAGTTCTTGGTGACCAGGCTTGAATGCCACAAAACTAGCCCTCAGCAGACTGTAAACCTCTGATTCATCCATGGTTTTGATTCAGGTATGTTTGGTATATTCTTGTAGGCAAACACACATCCACACAGGTTTTAATGAAGTCAGTGATAACTGTAATGCACTCATTCAGACACAAATATGAATCCCTGAATACAGTCCAGTCCATCGACTCAAAGCAGCTCTTTAAGTGCTTCTGTGCCTCCCATACCTTCTTGGTCCTCACTACAGTACTCAGGGCGTAGAAGTACAGTGACTTTCCAAAGTGTGGGTATGGGATGACACTGCTGGTGTTTTCCACAGTGAGGACTGATGCAAAATACTTCCTTCAGTTAATCCGCCATTCCTCATCACTACATCTCCAGCATCATTTTCCAGTGTTCTGATGTCTGCTCTCATCTCTCTTTAAATTGGTATCCTCTGTTATATTACTGGCTTCGTGATCCTCAAATTTCATGTCACCTCTCATTGCTTTTTTAAGTTACATTCTGTTGGATTTTAAGAACTTCCCAATCCTCTAGCTTCCTACTATTTTTAGCTATATTCTATACCTGCCCTCATCTTTCCTTTGATGCCCTTTCACTTCCTTTGTCAGCCACAGTTGCCTCATCCTCCCTTTAGAAAACCTATTTTTTGGGATGAAATGATACTGTGTCTTCAGAATTAAAGGTTCAAAGGTTTATTTTATCATCAAAGTATGCATGTGTAGTACAACACTGACATCTGTCTTCTCTAGATAGCCATTAAATATAGAAAGACCATGGCTGTTGATGAAAGAAAAGACATCAACTTCCCCCCCCCCCCCGACCTCAGCACAAAAAAAGAAAAGGAACAAATCTCTCAGATCCCCAAAATCCCTCTCCTGCAACAAAAAACAGCAACAGTAACAGTCCCCAACCCCCTCACCCGCAGAATGAAACAGGGACAGTAACAGTCCCCAACCCCCTCACCCGCAGAATGAAACAGGGACTGTAACAGTCCCCAATCCCCTCATCCGCAGAATGAAACAGGGACTGTAACAGTCCCCAACCCCCTCACCCGCAGAATGAAACAGCGACAGTAACAGTCACCACCCCCTCACCTGCAGAATGAGATAGCGACAGTAACAGCCCCCACCCCCTCACCCACAGAATGAGACAGCGACAGTAACAGTCCCCAAACCCTCACCTGCAGAATGAGACAGCGACAGTAACAGTCCCCACCCCCTCACCCACAGAATGAAACAAGGACTGTAACAGTCCCCACCCCCTCACCCGCAGAATGAAACAGGGACTGTAACAGTCCCCACCCCCTCACCCACAGAATGAAACAGGGACAGTAACAGTCCCCACCCCCTCACCCGCAGAATGAAACAGGGACTGTAACAGTCCCCAACCTCCTCACCCGCAGAATGAAACAGGGACTGTAACAGTCCCCAATCCCCTCATCCGCAGAATGAAACAGGGACTGTAACAGTCCCCAACCCCCTCACCCGCAGAATGAAACAGCGACAGTAACAGTCACCACCCCCTCACCTGCAGAATGAGATAGCGACAGTAACAGCCCCCACCCCCTCACCCACAGAATGAGACAGCGACAGTAACAGTCCCCACCCCCTCACCCACAGAATGAAACAAGGACTGTAACAGTCCCCACCCCCCTCACCCGCAGAATGAAACAGGGACTGTAACAGTCCCCACCCCCTCACCCACAGAATGAGACAGTGACAGTAACAGTCCCCAATCCCCTCACCCGCAGAATGAGACAGCGACAGTAACAGTCCCCAATCCCCTCACCCGCAGAATGAAACAGGGACTGTAACAGTCCCCACCCCCTCACCCACAGAATGAAACAGGGACAGTAACAGTCCCCACCCCCTCACCCGCAGAATGAAACAGGGACTGTAACAGTCCCCAACCTCCTCACCCGCAGAATGAAACAGGGACTGTAACAGTCCCCACCCCCTCACCCACAGAATGAAACAGGGACTGTAACAGTCCCCAACCTCCTCACCCGCAGAATGAAACAGGGACTGTAACAGTCCCCACCCCCTCACCCACAGAATGAAACAGGGACAGTAACAGTCCCCACCCCCTCACCCGCAGAATGAAACAGGGACTGTAACAGTCCCCACCCCCTCACCCACAGAATGAAACAGGGACAGTAACAGTCCCCACCCCCTCACCCGCAGAATGAAACAGGGACTGTAACAGTCCCCAACCTCCTCACCCGCAGAATGAAACAGGGACTGTAACAGTCCCCACCCCCTCACCCACAGAATGAAACAGGGACTGTAACAGTCCCCAACCTCCTCACCCGCAGAATGAAACAGGGACTGTAACAGTCCCCACCCCCTCACCCACAGAATGAAACAGGGACAGTAACAGTCCCCACCCCCTCACCCGCAGAATGAAACAGGGACTGTAACAGTCCCCACCCCCTCACCCACAGAATGAAACAGGGACTGTAACAGTCCTCAACCTCCTCACCCGCAGAATGAAACAGGGACTGTAACAGTCCCCACCCCCTCACCCACAGAATGAAACAGGGACGGTAACAGTCCCCACCCCCTCACCCACAGAATGAAACAGGGACAGTAACAGTCCCCACCCCCTCACCCGCAGAATGAAACAGGGACTGTAACAGTCCCCACCCCCTCACCCACAGAATGAAACAGGGACTGTAACAGTCCCCAACCCCCTCACCTGCAAAAAAGAGCAGCAAAAGTGGCATCATAACCCCCAACCTCCACCCCCCCACATACAAAAGGTTAACAGATCACCCAGCTACCAATCGTCCACAAGAAAGAAAACACCGAATAACTGAAGGAAACCAGTCCAGTAATCCTATGAATCTCAGAATATCGGAAACATCTTTTCATCTGCATACGAGGAGAGCAGCTTCACAAACCCAGTCCTTCCGTAAAGAGTGTCCGCTGTCCTGGCTATGGACGCTGACAATCTGAGGCCAAACACGCCAGTTCGGCTGCTGACCCCATCCACATTCACCTCAATGCTTCAGTCTTCCTCACTGCTTTAACATGGAGTCATTCATGATCCTGCGCCTCATCTCTGGTCTTTTCTACAAACGTGCATGTGTTCTCGGACATTTTGGCCCCGACCACCACCATCTCTGATCTCCTGGCAGCTCTCCAGACACAGCACAGCAATAGATCCTTTGGTCATGTTCCAAACTGTCCGTCACAGGCTCCAACAGTCTCCCTAACACAAGCAAGACAAAAAGAACAAGCGGAAGGATAGAAAAAGTGAACAAACTGCGGAGATTTTCTCTCTAGAAGATGTCACCCAGGGAATTGTTCGCTGGTGCCATCTAGACTACTCAGGAACTCCAGCAGTTGCTGCTCTACCATCATCCCAACAGATGTCCCCTTCCACTCCACGTTGTCACACCCCTGTAGTTCCCCATCCACTCCACGTTGTCACACCCCTGTAGTTCCCATTCCACTCCACGTTGTCACACCCCTGTAGTTCCCATTCCACTCCACGTTGTCACGCCCCTGTAGTTCCCATTCCACTCCACGTTGTCCGACCCCTGTAGTTCCCATTCCACTCCACGTTGTCACACCCCTGTAGTTCCCCTTCCACTCCACGTTGTCAAGCCCCTGTAGTTCCCATTCCACTCCACGTTGTCACACCCCTGTAGTTCCCCTTCCACTCCACGTTGTCAAGTCCCTGTAGTTCCCATTCCACTCCACGTTGTCACACCTCTGTAGTTCTCCTTCCACTCCACGTTGTCAAGCCCCTGTAGTTCCAATTCCACTCCACGTTGTCACACCCCTGTAGTTCCCATTCCACTGCACGTTGTCACACCCCTGTAGTTCCCATTCCACTCCACGTTGTCAAACCCCTGTAGTTCCCCTTCCACTCCACGTTGTTAAACCCCTGTAGTTCCCCTTCCACTCCACGTTGTCACGCCGCTGTAGTTCCCCTTCCACTCCACGTTGTCACGCCCCTGTAGTTCCCCTTCCACTCCACGTTGTCAAGCCCCTGTAGTTCACATTCCACTCCACGTTGTCAAACCCCTGTAGTTCCCCTTCCACTCCACGTTGTCAAACCCCTGTAGTTCCCCTTCCACTCCACGTTGTCAAGCCCCTGTAGTTCCCCTTCCACTCCACGTTGTTACGCCCCTGTAGTTCCCATTCCACTCCACGTTGTCAAACCCCTGTAGTTCCCCTTCCACTCCACGTTGTCAAGCCCCTGTAGTTCCCATTCCACTCCACGTTGTCAAACCCCTGTAGTTCCCCTTCCACTCCACGTTGTCAAACCCCTGTAGTTCCCCTTCCACTCCACGTTGTCAAGCCCCTGTAGTTCCCATTCCACTCCACGTTGTCACACCCCTGTAGTTCCCATTCCACTCCACGTTGTCACGCCCCTGTAGTTCCCATTCCACCCCACGTTGTCACACCCCTGTAGTCCCCCTTCCACTCCACGTTGTAACACCCCTGTAGTTCCCCTTCCACTCCACGTTGTCACACCCCTGTAGTTCCCCTTCCACTCCACGTTGTCACACCCCTGTAGTTCCCATTCCACTGCACGTTGTCACACCCCTGTAGTTCCCATTCCACTCCACGTTGTCACGCCCCTGTAGTTCCCCTTCCACTCCACGTTGTCACACCCCTGTAGTTCCCATTCCACTCCACGTTGTCACGCCACTGTAGTTCCCATTCCACCCCAAGTTGTCACACCCCTGTAGTTCCCCTTCCACTCCACGTTGTCACACCCCTGTAGTTCCCCTTCCACTCCACGTTGTCACGCCCCTGTAGTTCCCATTCCACCGCACGTTGTCACACCCCTGTAGTTCCCCTTCCACCCCACGTTGTCGCACCCCTGTAGTTCCCCTTCCACTCCACGTTGTCACGCCCCTGTAGTTCCCATTCCACTACACGTTGTCACACCCCTGTAGTTCCCATTCCACCCCACGTTGTCACACCCCTGTAGTTCCCCATCCACTCCACGTTGTCACGCCCCTGTAGTTCCCATTCCACTGCACGTTGTCACACCCCTGTAGTTCCCATTCTACTCCACGTTGTCAAACCCCTGTAGTTCCCCTTCCACTCCACGTTGTCAAGCCCCTGTAGTTCCCATTCCACTCCACGTTGTCAAACCCCTGTAGTTCCCCTTCCATTCCACGTTGTCAAACCCCTGTAGTTCCCCTTCCACTCCACGTTGTCAAACCCCTGTAGTTCCCCTTCCACTCCATGTTGTCAAACCCCTGTAGTTCCCCTTCCACTCCACGTTGTCACACCCCTGTAGTTCCCCTTCCACTCCACGTTGTCAAGCCCCTGTAGTTCCCATTCCACTCCACGTTGTCACACCCCTGTAGTTCCCCTTCCACTCCACGTTGTCAAGCTCCTGTAGTTCCCATTCCACTCCACGTTGTCACACCCCTGTAGTTCCCATTCCACTCCACGTTGTCACACTCCTGTAGTTCCCATTCCACTCCACGTTGTCACGCCCCTGTAGTTCCCCTTCCACTCCACGTTGTCACGCCCCTGTAGTTCCCATTTCACTCCACGTTGTCACGCGCCTATAGTTCCCATTCCACTCCACGTTGTCACGCCCCTGTAGTTCCCCTACCACTCCACATTGTCACACACCGTAGTTCCCCTTCCACTCCACGTTGTCACGCCCCTGAGGTTCCCCTTCCACTCCACGTTGTCACGCCCCTGTAGTTCCCATTCCACTGCACGTTGTCACACCCCTGTAGTTCCCATTCCACCCCACGTTGTCACACCCCTGTAGTTCCCCATCCACTCCACGTTGTCACACCCCTGTAGTTCCCATTCCACTGCACGTTGTCACACCCCTGTAGTTCCCATTCCACTCCACGTAGTCACGCCCCTGTAGTTCCCCTTCCACTCCACGTTCTCACGCCCCTGTAGTTCCCCTTCCACTCCAAGTTGTCACACCCCTGTAGTTCCCCTTCCACTCCACGTTGTCACACCCCTGTAGTTCCCATTCCATTCCACGTTGTCACACCCCTGTAGTTCCCCTTCCACTCCACTTTGTAACACCCCTGTAGTTCCCCTTCCACTCCACGTTGTCACGCCCCTGTAGTTCCCATTCTAATCCACGTTGTCACGCCCCTGTAGTTCCCCTTCCACTCCACGTTGTCACGCCCCTGTAGTTCCCCTTCCACTCCACGTTGTCACGCCCCTGTAGTTCCCCTTCCACTCCACGTTATCAAGCCCCTGTAGTTCCCATTCCACTCCACGTTGTCAACCCCCTGTATTTCCCCTTCCACTCCACGTTGTCAAACCCCTGTAGTTCCCCTTCCACTCCACGTTGTCACGCCGCTGTAGTTCCCCTTCCACTCCACGTTGTCAAGCCCCTGTAGTTCCCCTTCCACTCCACGTTGTCAAGCCCCTGTCGTTCCCATTCCACTCCACGTTGTCAAACCCCTGTAGTTCCCCTGCCACTCCACGTTGTCAAACCCCTGTAGTTCCCCTTCCACTCCACGTTGTCAAGCCCCTGTAGTTCCCCTTCCACTCCACGTTGTCACGCCCCTGTAGTTCCCATTCCACTCCACGTTGTCAAACCCCTGTAGTTCCCCTTCCACTCCACGTTGTCAAGCCCCTGTAGTTCCCATTCCACGCCACGTTGTCAAACCCCTGTAGTTCCCCTTCCACTCCACGTTGTCAAACCCCTGTAGTTCCCCTTCCACTCCACGTTGTCAAGCCCCTGTAGTTCCCATTCCACTCCACGTTGTCACACCTCTGTAGTTCCCCTTCCACTCCACGTTGTCAAGCCCCTGTAGTTCCCATTCCACTCCACGTTGTCACACCCCTGTAGTTCCCATTCCACTCCACGTTGTCACACTCCTGTAGTTCCCATTCCACTCCACGTTGTCACGCCCCTGTAGTTCCCCTTCCACTCCACGTTGTCACGCCCCTGTAGTTCCCATTTCACTCCACGTTGTCACGCCCCTGTAGTTCCCATTCCACTCCACGTTGTCACGCCCCTGTAGTTCCCCTTCCACTCCACGTTGTCACACCCCGTAGTTCCCCTTCCACTCCACGTTGTCACGCCCCTGTAGTTCCCCTTCCACTCCACGTTGTCACGCCCCTGTAGTTCCCCTTCCACTTGACGTTGTCACACCCCGTAGTTCCCCTTCCACTCCACGTTGTCACGCCCCTGTAGTTCCCCTTCCACTCCACGTTGTCACGCCCCTGTAGTTCCCATTCCACTCCACGTTGTCACGTTCCTGTAGTTCCCATTCTACTCCACGTTGTCACACCCCTGTAGTTCCCCTTCCAGTCCACTTTGTAACACCCCTGTAGTTCCCATTCCACTCCACGTTGTCACGCCCCTGTAGTACCCCTTCCACTCCACGTTGTCACGCCCCTGTAGTTCCCCTTCCACTCCACGTTGCCACGCCCCTGTAGTTCCCCTTCCACTCCACTTTGTAACACCCCTGTAGTTCCCATTCCACTCCACGTTGTCACGCCCCTGTAGTTCCCATTCCACTCCACGTTGTCACACCCCTGTTGTTCCCATTCCACTCCACGTTGTCACACCCCTGTAGTTCCCATTCCACTCCACTTTGTAACACCCCTGTAGTTCCCATTACACTCCACGTTGTCCGACCCCTGTAGTTCCCATTCCACTCCACGTTGTCACACCCCTGTAGTTCCCATTCCACTCCACGTTGTCCGACCCCTGTAGTTCCCATTCCACTCCGCGTTGTCACACCCCTGTAGTTCCCATTGCACTCCACGTTGTCACGCCCCTGTAGTTCCCATTCCACTCCACGTTGTCACACCCTGTTGTTCCCATTCCACTCCACGTTGTCACACCCCTGTAGTTCCCCTTCCACTCCACGTTGTCACACCCCTGTAGTTCCCCTTCCACTCCACGTTGTCACACCCCTGTAGTTCCCATTCTACTCCACGTTGTCACACCCCTGTAGTTCCCATTCCACTCCACGTTGTCACACCCCTGTAGTTCCCATTCCACTCCACGTTGTCACATCCCTGTAGTTCCCATTCCACTCCACGTTGTCACACCCCTGTAGTTCCCCTTCCACTTCACGCTGTCACGCCCCTGTAGTTCCCATTCCACTCCACGTTGTCACGCCCCTGTAGTTCCCATTTCACTCCACGTTGTCACGCCCCTGTAGTTCCCATTCCACTCCACGTTGTCACGCCCCTGTAGTTCCCCTTCCACTCCACGTTGTCACACCCCGTAGTTCCCCTTCCACTCCACGTTGTCACGCCCCTGTAGTTCCCCTTCCACTCCACGTTGTCACGCCCCTGTAGTTCCCCTTCCACTTGACGTTGTCACACCCCGTAGTTCCCCTTCCACTCCACGTTGTCACGCCCCTGTAGTTCCCCTTCCACTCCACGTTGTCACGCCCCTGTAGTTCCCATTCCACTCCACGTTGTCACGTTCCTGTAGTTCCCATTCTACTCCACGTTGTCACACCCCTGTAGTTCCCCTTCCAGTCCACTTTGTAACACCCCTGTAGTTCCCATTCCACTCCACGTTGTCACGCCCCTGTAGTACCCCTTCCACTCCACGTTGTCACGCCCCTGTAGTTCCCCTTCCACTCCACGTTGCCACGCCCCTGTAGTTCCCCTTCCACTCCACTTTGTAACACCCCTGTAGTTCCCATTCCACTCCACGTTGTCACGCCCCTGTAGTTCCCATTCCACTCCACGTTGTCACACCCCTGTTGTTCCCATTCCACTCCACGTTGTCACACCCCTGTAGTTCCCATTCCACTCCACTTTGTAACACCCCTGTAGTTCCCATTACACTCCACGTTGTCCGACCCCTGTAGTTCCCATTCCACTCCACGTTGTCACACCCCTGTAGTTCCCATTCCACTCCACGTTGTCCGACCCCTGTAGTTCCCATTCCACTCCGCGTTGTCACACCCCTGTAGTTCCCATTGCACTCCACGTTGTCACTCCCCTGTAGTTCCCATTCCACTCCACGTTGTCACACCCTGTTGTTCCCATTCCACTCCACGTTGTCACACCCCTGTAGTTCCCCTTCCACTCCACGTTGTCACACCCCTGTAGTTCCCCTTCCACTCCACGTTGTCACACCCCTGTAGTTCCCATTCTACTCCACGTTGTCACACCCCTGTAGTTCCCATTCCACTCCACGTTGTCACACCCCTGTAGTTCCCATTCCACTCCACGTTGTCACATCCCTGTAGTTCCCATTCCACTCCACGTTGTCACACCCCTGTAGTTCCCCTTCCACTTCACGCTGTCACGCCCCTGTAGTTCCCATTCCACTCCACGTTGTAACGCCCCTGTAGTTCCCCTTCCACTCCACGTTGTCACACCCCTGTAGTTCCCATTCCACTCCACGTTGTCACACCCCTGTAGTTCCCATTCCACCCCACGTTGTTACGCCCCTGTAGTTCCCCTTCAACTCCACGTGGTCACGCCCCTGTAGTTCCCCTTCCACTCCACGTTGTCACACCCCTGTAGTTCCCCTTCCACTCCACGTTGTCACGCCCCTGTAGTTCCCATTTCACTCCACGTTGTCACGCCCCTATAGTTCCCATTCCACTCCACGTTGTCACGCCCCTGTAGTTCCCCTTCCACTCCACGTTGTCACACCCCGTAGTTCCCCTTCCACTCCACGTTGTAACGCCCCTGTAGTTCCCCTTCCACTCCACGTTGTCACGCCCCTGTAGTTCCCATTCCACTGCACGTTGTCACACCCCTGTAGTTCCCATTCCACCCCACGTTGTCACACCCCTGTAGTTCCCCATCCACTCCACGTTGTCACACCCCTGTAGTTCCCATTCCACTGCACGTTGTCACACCCCGTAGTTCCCATTCCACTCCACGTTGTCACGCCCCTGTAGTTCCCCTTCCACTCCACGTTCTCACGCCCCTGTAGTTCCCCTTCCACTCCAAGTTGTCACACCCCTGTAGTTCCCCTTCCACTCCACGTTGTCACACCCCTGTAGTTCCCATTCCATTCCACGTTGTCACACCCCTGTAGTTCCCCTTCCACTCCACTTTGTAACACCCCTGTAGTTCCCCTTCCACTCCACGTTGTCACGCCCCTGTATTTCCCATTCTAATCCACGTTGTCACGCCCCTGTAGTTCCCCTTCCACTCCACGTTGTCACGCCCCTGTAGTTCCCCTTTCACTCCACGTTGTCACGCCCCTGTAGTTCCCCTTCCACTCCACGTTGTCAAGCCCCTGTAGTTCCCATTCCACTCCACGTTGTCAAACCCCTGTAGTTCCCCTTCCACTCCACGTTGTCAAACCCCTGTAGTTCCCCTTCCACTCCACGTTGTCACGCCGCTGTTGTTCCCCTTCCACTCCACGTTGTCACGCCCCTGTAGTTCCCCTTCCACTCCACGTTGTCAAGCCCCTGTAGTTCCCATTCCACTCCACGTTGTCAAACCCCTGTAGTTCCCCTTCCACTCCACGTTGTCAAACCCCTGTAGTTCCCCTTCCACTCCACGTTGTCAAGCCCCTGTAGTTCCCCTTCCACTCCACGTTGTCACGCCCCTGTAGTTCCCATTCCACTCCACGTTGTCAAACCCCTGTAGTTCCCCTTCCACTCCACGTTGTCAAGCCCCTGTAGTTCCCATTCCACTCCACGTTGTCAAACCCCTGTAGTTCCCCTTCCACTCCACGTTGTCAAACCCCTGTAGTTCCCCTTCCACTCCACGTTGTCAAGCCCCTGTAGTTCCCATTCCACTCCACGTTGTCACACCCCTGTAGTTCCCCTTCCACTCCACGTTGTCAAGCCCCTGTAGTTCCCATTCCACTCCACGTTGTCACACCCCTGTAGTTCCCATTCCACTCCACGTTGTCACGCCCCTGTAGTTCCCCTTCCACTCCACGTTGTCACGCCCCTGTAGTTCCCATTTCACTCCACGTTGTCACGCCCCTGTAGTTCCCATTCCACTCCACGTTGTCACGCCCCTGTAGTTCCCCTTCCACTCCACGTTGTCACACCCCGTAGTTCCCCTTCCACTCCACGTTGTCACGCCCCTGTAGTTCCCCTTCCACTCCACGTTGTCACGCCCCTGTAGTTCCCATTCCACTCCACGTTGTCACGTTCCTGTAGTTCCCATTCTACTCCACGTTGTCACGCCCCTGTAGTTCCCCTTCCACTCCACTTTGTAACACCCCTGTAGTTCCCATTCCACTCCACGTTGTCACGCCCCTGTAGTTCCCCTTCCACTCCACGTTGTCACGCCCCTGTAGTTCCCCTTCCACTCCACGTTGTCACGCCCCTGTAGTTCCCCTTCCACTCCACTTTGTAACGCCCCTGTAGTTCCCATTCCACTCCACGTTGTCACGCCCCTGTAGTTCCCATTCCACCCCACGTTGTCACGCCCCTGTAGTTCCCATTCCACCCCACGTTGTCACGCCCCTGTAGTTCCCATTCCACTCCACTTTGTAACACCCCTGTAGTTCCCATTACACTCCACGTTGTCCGACCCCTGTAGTTCCCATTCCACTCCACGTTGTCACACCCCTGTAGTTCCCATTCCACTCCACGTTGTCCGACCCCTGTAGTTCCCATTCCACTCCACGTTGTCACACCCCTGTAGTTCCCATTCCACTCCACGTTGTCACGCCCCTGTAGTTCCCATTCCACTCCACGGTGTCACACCCCTGTTGTTCCCATTCCACTCCACGTTGTCACACCCCTGTAGTTCCCCTTCCACTCCACGTTGTCACACCCCTGTAGTTCCCCTTCCACTCCACGTTGTCACACCCCTGTAGTTCCCATTCCACTCCACGTTGTCACACCCCTGTAGTTCCCATTCCACTCCACGTTGTCACACCCCTGTAGTTCCCATTCCACTCCACGTTGTCACATCCCTGTAGTTCCCATTCCACTCCACGTTGTCACACCCCTGTAGTTCCCCTTCCACTTCACGCTGTCACGCCCCTGTAGTTCCCATTCCGCTCCACGTTGTCACGCCCCTGTAGTTCCCCTTCCACTCCACGTTGTGACGCCCCTGTAGTTCCCATTCCACTCCACGTTGTCACACCCCTGTAGTTCCCATTCCACCCCACGTTGTCACGCCCCTGTAGTTCCCCTTCCACTCCACGTGGTCACGCCCCTGTAGTTCCCCTTCCACTCCACGTTGTCACACCCCTGTAGTTCCCCTTCCACTCCACGTTGTCACGCCCCTGTAGTTCCCCTTCCACTCCACGTTGTCACACCCCTGTAGTTCCCCTTCCACTCCACGTTGTCACGCCCCTGTAGTTCCCCTTCCACTCCACGTTGTCACACCCCTGTAGTTCCCATTCCACTCCACGTTGTCACACCCCTGTAGTTCCCATTCCACTCCACGTTGTCACGCCCCTGTAGTTCCCATTCCACTCCACGTTGTCAAACCCCTGTAGTTCCACTTCCACTCCACGTTGTCAAGCCCCTGTAGTTCCCCTTCCACTCCACGTTGTCACGCCCCTGTAGTTCCCATTCCACTCCACGTTGTCAAACCCCTGTAGTTCCCCTTCCACTCCACGTTGTCAAGCCCCTGTAGTTCCCATTCCACTCCACTTTGTCAAACCCCTGTAGTTCCCCTTCCACTCCACGTTGTCACGCCCCTGTAGTTCCCATTCCACTCCACGTTGTCAAACCCCTGTAGTTCCCCTTCCACTCCACGTTGTCAAGCCCCTGTAGTTCCCATTCCACTCCACGTTGTCAAACCCCTGTAGTTCCCCTTCCACTCCACGTTGTCAAACCCCTGTAGTTCCCCTTCCACTCCACGTTGTCAAGCCCCTGTAGTTCCCATTCCACTCCACGTTGTCACACCCCTGTAGTTCCCCTTCCACTCCACGTTGTCACGCCCCTTTAGTTCCCCTTCCACTTGACGTTGTCACACCCCGTAGTTCCCCTTCCACTCCACGTTGTCACGCCCCTGTAGTTCCCCTTCCACTCCACGTTGTCACGCCCCTGTAGTTCCCATTCCACTCCACGTTGTCACGTTCCTGTAGTTCCCATTCTACTCCACGTTGTCACACCCCTGTAGTTCCCCTTCCAGTCCACTTTGTAACACCCCTGTAGTTCCCATTCCACTCCACGTTGTCACGCCCCTGTAGTACCCCTTCCACTCCACGTTGTCACGCCCCTGTAGTTCCCCTTCCACTCCACGTTGCCACGCCCCTGTAGTTCCCCTTCCACTCCACTTTGTAACACCCCTGTAGTTCCCATTCCACTCCACGTTGTCACGCCCCTGTAGTTCCCATTCCACTCCACGTTGTCACACCCCTGTTGTTCCCATTCCACTCCACGTTGTCACACCCCTGTAGTTCCCATTCCACTCCACTTTGTAACACCCCTGTAGTTCCCATTACACTCCACGTTGTCCGACCCCTGTAGTTCCCATTCCACTCCACGTTGTCACACCCCTGTAGTTCCCATTCCACTCCACGTTGTCCGACCCCTGTAGTTCCCATTCCACTCCGCGTTGTCACACCCCTGTAGTTCCCATTGCACTCCACGTTGTCACGCCCCTGTAGTTCCCATTCCACTCCACGTTGTCACACCCCTGTTGTTCCCATTCCACTCCACGTTGTCACACCCCTGTAGTTCCCCTTCCACTCCACGTTGTCACACCCCTGTAGTTCCCCTTCCACTCCACGTTGTCACACCCCTGTAGTTCCCATTCCACTCCACGTTGTCACACCCCTGTAGTTCCCATTCCACTCCACGTTGTCAAACCCCTGTAGTTCCCCTTCCACTCCACGTTGTCAAGCCCCTGTAGTTCCCATTCCACTCCACGTTGTCAAACCCCTGTAGTTCCCCTTCCACTCCACGTTGTCAAACCCCTGTAGTTCCCCTTCCACTCCACGTTGTCAAGCCCCTGTAGTTCCCATTCCACTCCACGTTGTCACACCCCTGTAGTTCCCCTTCCACTCCACGTTGTCAAGCCCCTGTAGTTCCCATTCCACTCCACGTTGTCACACCCCTGTAGTTCCCATTCCACTCCACGTTGTCACGCCCCTGTAGTTCCCCTTCCACTCCACGTTGTCACGCCCCTGTAGTTCCCATTTCACTCCACGTTGTCACGCCCCTGTAGTTCCCATTCCACTCCACGTTGTCACGCCCCTGTAGTTCCCCTTCCACTCCACGTTGTCACACCCCGTAGTTCCCCTTCCACTCCACGTTGTCACGCCCCTGTAGTTCCCCTTCCACTCCACGTTGTCACGCCCCTGTAGTTCCCATTCCACTCCACGTTGTCACGTTCCTGTAGTTCCCATTCTACTCCACGTTGTCACGCCCCTGTAGTTCCCCTTCCACTCCACTTTGTAACACCCCTGTAGTTCCCATTCCACTCCACGTTGTCACGCCCCTGTAGTTCCCCTTCCACTCCACGTTGTCACGCCCCTGTAGTTCCCCTTCCACTCCACGTTGTCACGCCCCTGTAGTTCCCCTTCCACTCCACTTTGTAACGCCCCTGTAGTTCCCATTCCACTCCACGTTGTCACGCCCCTGTAGTTCCCATTCCACCCCACGTTGTCACGCCCCTGTAGTTCCCATTCCACCCCACGTTGTCACGCCCCTGTAGTTCCCATTCCACTCCACTTTGTAACACCCCTGTAGTTCCCATTACACTCCACGTTGTCCGACCCCTGTAGTTCCCATTCCACTCCACGTTGTCACACCCCTGTAGTTCCCATTCCACTCCACGTTGTCCGACCCCTGTAGTTCCCATTCCACTCCACGTTGTCACACCCCTGTAGTTCCCATTCCACTCCACGTTGTCACGCCCCTGTAGTTCCCATTCCACTCCACGGTGTCACACCCCTGTTGTTCCCATTCCACTCCACGTTGTCACACCCCTGTAGTTCCCCTTCCACTCCACGTTGTCACACCCCTGTAGTTCCCCTTCCACTCCACGTTGTCACACCCCTGTAGTTCCCATTCCACTCCACGTTGTCACACCCCTGTAGTTCCCATTCCACTCCACGTTGTCACACCCCTGTAGTTCCCATTCCACTCCACGTTGTCACATCCCTGTAGTTCCCATTCCACTCCACGTTGTCACACCCCTGTAGTTCCCCTTCCACTTCACGCTGTCACGCCCCTGTAGTTCCCATTCCGCTCCACGTTGTCACGCCCCTGTAGTTCCCCTTCCACTCCACGTTGTGACGCCCCTGTAGTTCCCATTCCACTCCACGTTGTCACACCCCTGTAGTTCCCATTCCACCCCACGTTGTCACGCCCCTGTAGTTCCCCTTCCACTCCACGTGGTCACGCCCCTGTAGTTCCCCTTCCACTCCACGTTGTCACACCCCTGTAGTTCCCCTTCCACTCCACGTTGTCACGCCCCTGTAGTTCCCCTTCCACTCCACGTTGTCACACCCCTGTAGTTCCCCTTCCACTCCACGTTGTCACGCCCCTGTAGTTCCCCTTCCACTCCACGTTGTCACACCCCTGTAGTTCCCATTCCACTCCACGTTGTCACACCCCTGTAGTTCCCATTCCACTCCACGTTGTCACGCCCCTGTAGTTCCCATTCCACTCCACGTTGTCAAACCCCTGTAGTTCCACTTCCACTCCACGTTGTCAAGCCCCTGTAGTTCCCCTTCCACTCCACGTTGTCACGCCCCTGTAGTTCCCATTCCACTCCACGTTGTCAAACCCCTGTAGTTCCCCTTCCACTCCACGTTGTCAAGCCCCTGTAGTTCCCATTCCACTCCACTTTGTCAAACCCCTGTAGTTCCCCTTCCACTCCACGTTGTCACGCCCCTGTAGTTCCCATTCCACTCCACGTTGTCAAACCCCTGTAGTTCCCCTTCCACTCCACGTTGTCAAGCCCCTGTAGTTCCCATTCCACTCCACGTTGTCAAACCCCTGTAGTTCCCCTTCCACTCCACGTTGTCAAACCCCTGTAGTTCCCCTTCCACTCCACGTTGTCAAGCCCCTGTAGTTCCCATTCCACTCCACGTTGTCACACCCCTGTAGTTCCCCTTCCACTCCACGTTGTCACGCCCCTGTAGTTCCCCTTCCACTTGACGTTGTCACACCCCGTAGTTCCCCTTCCACTCCACGTTGTCACGCCCCTGTAGTTCCCCTTCCACTCCACGTTGTCACGCCCCTGTAGTTCCCATTCCACTCCACGTTGTCACGTTCCTGTAGTTCCCATTCTACTCCACGTTGTCACACCCCTGTAGTTCCCCTTCCAGTCCACTTTGTAACACCCCTGTAGTTCCCATTCCACTCCACGTTGTCACGCCCCTGTAGTACCCCTTCCACTCCACGTTGTCACGCCCCTGTAGTTCCCCTTCCACTCCACGTTGCCACGCCCCTGTAGTTCCCCTTCCACTCCACTTTGTAACACCCCTGTAGTTCCCATTCCACTCCACGTTGTCACGCCCCTGTAGTTCCCATTCCACTCCACGTTGTCACACCCCTGTTGTTCCCATTCCACTCCACGTTGTCACACCCCTGTAGTTCCCATTCCACTCCACTTTGTAACACCCCTGTAGTTCCCATTACACTCCACGTTGTCCGACCCCTGTAGTTCCCATTCCACTCCACGTTGTCACACCCCTGTAGTTCCCATTCCACTCCACGTTGTCCGACCCCTGTAGTTCCCATTCCACTCCGCGTTGTCACACCCCTGTAGTTCCCATTGCACTCCACGTTGTCACGCCCCTGTAGTTCCCATTCCACTCCACGTTGTCACACCCCTGTTGTTCCCATTCCACTCCACGTTGTCACACCCCTGTAGTTCCCCTTCCACTCCACGTTGTCACACCCCTGTAGTTCCCCTTCCACTCCACGTTGTCACACCCCTGTAGTTCCCATTCCACTCCACGTTGTCACACCCCTGTAGTTCCCATTCCAGTCCACGTTGTCACACCCCTGTAGTTCCCATTCCACTCCACGTTGTCACATCCCTGTAGTTCCCATTCCACTCCACGTTGTCACACCCCTGTAGTTCCCCTTCCACTTCACGCTGTCACGCCCCTGTAGTTCCCATTCCACTCCACGTTTTCACGCCCCTGTAGTTCCCCTTCCACTCCACGTTGTCACACCCCTGTAGTTCCCATTCCACTCCACGTTGTCACACCCCTGTAGTTCCCATTCCAACCCACGTTGCTACGCCCCTGTAGTTCCCCTTCCACTCCACGTGGTCACGCCCCTGTAGTTCCCCTTCCACTCCACGTTGTCACACCCCTGTAGTTCACCTTCCACTCCACGTTGTCACGCCCCTGTAGTTCCCCTTCCACTCCACGTTGTCACGCCCCTGTAGTTCCCCTTCCACTCCACGTTGTCACGCCCCTGTAGTTCCCCTTCCACTCCACGTTGTCACGCCCCTGTAGTTCCCCTTCCACTCCACGTTGTGACGCCCCTGTAGTTCCCCTTCCACTCCACGTTGTCTCACCCCTGTAGTTCCCATTCCACTCCACGTTGTCACACTCCTGTAGTTCCCATTCCACTCCACGTTGTCACGCCCCTGTAGTTCCCCTTCCACTCCACGTTGTCACGCCCCTGTAGTTCCCATTTCACTCCACGTTGTCACGCCCCTATAGTTCCCATTCCACTCCACGTTGTCACGCCCCTGTAGTTCCCCTTCCACTCCACGTTGTCACACCCCGTAGTTCCCCTTCCACTCCACGTTGTAACGCCCCTGTAGTTCCCCTTCCACTCCACGTTGTCACGCCCCTGTAGTTCCCATTCCACTGCACGTTGTCACACCCCTGTAGTTCCCATTCCACCCCACGTTGTCACACCCCTGTAGTTCCCAATCCACTCCACGTTGTCACACCCCTGTAGTTCCCATTCCACTGCACGTTGTCACACCCCGTAGTTCCCATTCCACTCCACGTTGTCACGCCCCTGTAGTTCCCCTTCCACTCCACGTTCTCACGCCCCTGTAGTTCCCCTTCCACTCCAAGTTGTCACACCCCTGTAGTTCCCCTTCCACTCCACGTTGTCACACCCCTGTAGTTCCCATTCCATTCCACGTTGTCACACCCCTGTAGTTCCCCTTCCACTCCACTTTGTAACACCCCTGTAGTTCCCCTTCCACTCCACGTTGTCACGCCCCTGTATTTCCCATTCTAATCCACGTTGTCACGCCCCTGTAGTTCCCCTTCCACTCCACGTTGTCACGCCCCTGTAGTTCCACTTTCACTCCACGTTGTCACGCCCCTGTAGTTCCCCTTCCACTCCACGTTGTCAAGCCCCTGTAGTTCCCATTCCACTCCACGTTGTCAAACCCCTGTAGTTCCCCTTCCACTCCACGTTGTCAAACCCCTGTAGTTCCCCTTCCACTCCACGTTGTCACGCCGCTGTTGTTCCCCTTCCACTCCACGTTGTCACGCCCCTGTAGTTCCCCTTCCACTCCACGTTGTCAAGCCCCTGTAGTTCCCATTCCACTCCACGTTGTCAAACCCCTGTAGTTCCCCTTCCACTCCACGTTGTCAAACCCCTGTAGTTCCCCTTCCACTCCACGTTGTCAAGCCCCTGTAGTTCCCCTTCCACTCCACGTTGTCACGCCCCTGTAGTTCCCATTCCACTCCACGTTGTCAAACCCCTGTAGTTCCCCTTCCACTCCACGTTGTCAAGCCCCTGTAGTTCCCATTCCACTCCACGTTGTCAAACCCCTGTAGTTCCCCTTCCACTCCACGTTGTCAAACCCCTGTAGTTCCCCTTCCACTCCACGTTGTCAAGCCCCTGTAGTTCCCATTCCACTCCACGTTGTCACACCCCTGTAGTTCCCCTTCCACTCCACGTTGTCAAGCCCCTGTAGTTCCCATTCCACTCCACGTTGTCACACCCCTGTAGTTCCCATTCCACTCCACGTTGTCACACTCCTGTAGTTCCCATTCCACTCCACGTTGTCACGCCCCTGTAGTTCCCCTTCCACTCCACGTTGTCACGCCCCTGTAGTTCCCATTTCACTCCACGTTGTCACGCCCCTGTAGTTCCCATTCCACTCCACGTTGTCACGCCCCTGTAGTTCCCCTTCCACTCCACGTTGTCACACCCCGTAGTTCCCCTTCCACTCCACGTTGTTACGCCCCTGTAGTTCCCCTTCCACTCCACGTTGTCACGCCCCTGTAGTTCCCATTCCACTCCACGTTGTCACGTTCCTGTAGTTCCCATTCTACTCCACGTTGTCACGCCCCTGTAGTTCCCCTTCCACTCCACTTTGTAACACCCCTGTAGTTCCCATTCCACTCCACGTTGTCACGCCCCTGTAGTTCCCCTTCCACTCCACGTTGTCACGCCCCTGTAGTTCCCCTTCCACTGCACGTTGTCACGCCCCTGTAGTTCCCCTTCCACTCCACTTTGTAACACCCCTGTAGTTCCCATTCCACTCCACGTTGTCACGCCCCTGTAGTTCCCATTCCACCCCACGTTGTCACGCCCCTGTAGTTCCCATTCCACTCCACTTTGTAACACCCCTGTAGTTCCCATTACACTCCACGTTGTCCGACCCCTGTAGTTCCCATTCCACTCCACGTTGTCACACCCCTGTAGTTCCCATTCCACTCCACGTTGTCCGAACCCCTGTAGTTCCCATTCCACTCCACGTTGTCACACCCCTGTAGTTCCCATTCCACTCCACGTTGTCACGCCCCTGTAGTTCCCATTCCACTCCACGGTGTCACACCCCTGTTGTTCCCATTCCACTCCACGTTGTCACACCCCTGTAGTTCCCCTTCCACTCCACGTTGTCACACCCCTGTAGTTCCCCTTCCACTCCACGTTGTCACACCCCTGTAGTTCCCATTCCACTCCACGTTGTCACACCCCTGTAGTTCCCATTCCACTCCACGTTGTCACACCCCTGTAGTTCCCATTCCACTCCACGTTGTCACATCCCTGTAGTTCCCATTCCACTCCACGTTGTCACACCCCTGTAGTTCCCCTTCCACTTCACGCTGTCACGCCCCTGTAGTTCCCATTCCACTCCACGTTGTCACGCCCCTGTAGTTCCCCTTCCACTCCACGTTGTCACGCCCCTGTAGTTCCCATTCCACTCCACGTTGTCACACCCCTGTAGTTCCCATTCCACCCCACGTTGTCACGCCCCTGTAGTTCCCCTTCCACTCCACGTGGTCACGCCCCTGTAGTTCCCCTTCCACTCCACGTTGTCACACCCCTGTAGTTCCCCTTCCACTCCACGTTGTCACGCCCCTGTAGTTCCCCTTCCACTCCACGTTGTCACACCCCTGTAGTTCCCCTTCCACTCCACGTTGTCACGCCCCTGTAGTTCCCCTTCCACTCCACGTTGTCACACCCCTGTAGTTCCCCTTCCACTCCACGTTGTCACACCCCTGTAGTTCCCATTCCACTCCACGTTGTCACACCCCTGTAGTTCCCATTCCACTCCACGTTGTCACGCCCCTGTAGTTCCCATTCCACTCCACGTTGTCACACCCCTGTAGTTCCCATTCCACTCCATGTTGTCACACCGCTGTAGTTCCCATTCCACTCCACGTTGTCACGTCCCTGTAGTTCCCATTCCACTCCACGTTGTCCCGCCCCTGTAGTTCCCCTTCCACTCCACGTTGTCACACCCCTGTAGTTCCCCTTCCACTTCATGCTGTCACGCCCCTGTAGTTCCCCTTCCACTCCATGTTGTCACACCCCTGTAGTTCCCATTCCACTCCACGTTGTCACACCCCTGTAGTTCCCATTCCACTCCACGTTGTCACGCCCCTGTAGCTCCCCTTCTACTCCACGTTGTCACGCCCCTGTAGTTCCCATTCCACTCCACGTTGTCACGCCCCTGTAGTTCCCATTCCACCCCACGTTGTCACACCCCTGTAGTTCCCCTTCCACTCCACGTTGTCACACCCCTGTAGTTCCCCTTCCACTCCACGTTGTCACACCCCTGTAGTTCCCATTCCACTGCACGTTGTCACACCCCTGTAGTTCCCATTCCACTCCACGTTGTCACATCCCTGTAGTTCCCATTCCACTGCACGTTGTCACACCCCTGTACTTCCCATTCCACTCCACGTTGTCACACCCCTGTAGTTCCCATTCCACTCCACGTTGTCAAACCCCTGTAGTTCCCATTCCACTCCACGTTGTCACACCCCTGTAGTTCCCCTTCCACTCCACGTTGTCACACCCCTGTAGTTCCCATTCCACTCCACGTTGTCACGCCCCTGTAGTTCCCATTTCACTCCACGTTGTCACGCCCCTGTAGTTCCCATTCCACTCCACGTTGTCACGCCCCTGTAGTTCCCCTTCCACTCCACGTTGTCACACCCCGTAGTTCCCCTTCCACTACACGTTGTCACGCCCCTGTAGTTCCCCTTCCACTCCACGTTGTCACGCCCCTGTAGTTCCCATTCCACTCCACGTTATCACGTTCCTGTAGTTCCCATTCTACTCCACGTTGTCACGCCCCGGTAGTTCCCCTTCCACTCCACTTTGTAACACCCCTGTAGTTCCCATTCCACTCCACGTTGTCACGCCCCTGTAGTTCCCCTTCCACTCCACGTTGTCACGCCCCTGTAGTTCCCCTTCCACTGCACGTTGTCACGCCCCTGTAGTTCCCCTTCCACTCCACTTTGTAACACCCCTGTAGTTCCCATTCCACTCCACGTTGTCACGCCCCTGTAGTTCCCATTCCACCCCACGTTGTCACGCCCCTGTAGTTCCCATTCCACTCCACTTTGTAACACCCCTGTAGTTCCCATTACACTCCACGTTGTCCGACCCCTGTAGTTCCCATTCCACTCCACGTTGTCACACCCCTGTAGTTCCCATTCCACTCCACGTTGTCCGACCCCTGTAGTTCCCATTCCACTCCACGTTGTCACACCCCTGTAGTTCCCATTCCACTCCACGTTGTCACGCCCCTGTAGTTCCCATTCCACTCCACGGTGTCACACCCCTGTTGTTCCCATTCCACTCCACGTTGTCACACCCCTGTAGTTCCCCTTCCACTCCACGTTGTCACACCACTGTAGTTCCCCTTCCACTCCACGTTGTCACACCCCTGTAGTTCCCATTCCACTCCACGTTGTCACACCCCTGTAGTTCCCATTCTACTCCACGTTGTCACACCCCTGTAGTTCCCATTCCACTCCACGTTGTCACATCCCTGTAGTTCCCATTCCACTCCACGTTGTCACACCCCTGTAGTTCCCCTTCCACTTCACGCTGTCACGCCCCTGTAGTTCCCATTCCACTCCACGTTGTCACGCCCCTGTAGTTCCCCTTCCACTCCACGTTGTCACGCCCCTGTAGTTCCCATTCCACTCCACGTTGTCACACCCCTGTAGTTCCCATTCCACCCCACGTTGTCACGCCCCTGTAGTTCCCCTTCCACTCCACGTGGTCACGCCCCTGTAGTTCCCCTTCCACTCCACGTTGTCACACCCCTGTAGTTCCCCTTCCACTCCACGTTGTCACGCCCCTGTAGTTCCCCTTCCACTCCACGTTGTCACACCCCTGTAGTTCCCCTTCCACTCCACGTTGTCACGCCCCTGTAGTTCCCCTTCCACTCCACGTTGTCACACCCCTGTAGTTCCCCTTCCACTCCACGTTGTCACACCCCTGTAGTTCCCATTCCACTCCACGTTGTCACACCCCTGTAGTTCCCATTCCACTCCACGTTGTCACGCCCCTGTAGTTCCCATTCCACTCCACGTTGTCAAACCCCTGTAGTTCCCCTTCCACTCCACGTTGTCAAGCCCCTGTAGTTCCCCTTCCACTCCACGTTGTCACGCCCCTGTAGTTCCCATTCCACTCCACGTTGTCAAACCCCTGTAGTTCCCCTTCCACTCCACGTTGTCAAGCCCCTGTAGTTCCCATTCCACTCCACGTTGTCAAACCCCTGTAGTTCCCCTTCCACTCAACGTTGTCACGCCCCTGTAGTTCCCATTCCACTCCACGTTGTCAAACCCCTGTAGTTCCCCTTCCACTCCACGTTGTCAAGCCCCTGTAGTTCCCATTCCACTCCACGTTGTCAAACCCCTGTAGTTCCCCTTCCACTCCACGTTGTCAAACCCCTGTAGTTCCCCTTCCACTCCACGTTGTCAAGCCCCTGTAGTTCCCATTCCACTCCACGTTGTCACACCCCTGTAGTTCCCCTTCCACTCCACGTTGTCACGCCCCTGTATTTCCCCTTCCACTTGACGTTGTCACACCCCGTAGTTCCCCTTCCACTCCACGTTGTCACGCCCCTTTAGTTCCCCTTCCACTCCACGTTGTCACGCCCCTGTAGTTCCCATTCCACTCCACGTTGTCACGTTCCTGTAGTTCTCATTCTACTCCACGTTGTCACACCCCTGTAGTTCCCCTTCCAGTCCACTTTGTAACACCCCTGTAGTTCCCATTCCACTCCACGTTGTCACGCCCCTGTAGTACCCCTTCCACTCCACGTTGTCACGCCCCTGTAGTTCCCCTTCCACTCCACGTTGCCACGCCCCTGTAGTTCCCCTTCCACTCCACTTTGTAACACCCCTGTAGTTCCCATTCCACTCCACGTTGTCACGCCCCTGTAGTTCCCATTCCACTCCACGTTGTCACACCCCTGTTGTTCCCATTCCACTCCACGTTGTCACACCCCTGTAATTCCCATTCCACTCCACTTTGTAACACCCCTGTAGTTCCCATTACACTCCACGTTGTCCGACCCCTGTAGTTCCCATTCCACTCCACGTTGTCACACCCCTGTAGTTCCCATTCCACTCCACGTTGTCCGACCCCTGTAGTTCCCATTCCACTCCGCGTTGTCACACCCCTGTAGTTCCCCTTGCACTCCACGTTGTTACGCCCCTGTAGTTCCCATTCCACTCCACGTTGTCACACCCCTGTTGTTCCCATTCCACTCCACGTTGTCACACCCCTGTAGTTCCCCTTCCACTCCACGTTGTCACACCCCTGTAGTTCCCCTTCCACTCCACGTTGTCACACCCCTGTAGTTCCCATTCCACTCCACGTTGTCACACCCCTGTAGTTCCCATTCCACTCCACGTTGTCACACCCCTGTAGTTCCCATTCCACTCCACGTTGTCACATCCCTGTAGTTCCCATTCCACTCCACGTTGTCACACCCCTGTAGTTCCCCTTCCACTTCACGCTGTCACGCCCCTGTAGTTCCCATTCCACTCCACGTTGTCACGCCCCTGTAGTTCCCCTTCCACTCCACGTTGTCACACCCCTGTAGTTCCCATTCCACTCCACGTTGTCACACCCCTGTAGTTCCCATTCCACCCCACGTTGTTACGCCCCTGTAGTTCCCCTTCCACTCCACGTGGTCACGCCCCTGTAGTTCCCCTTCCACTCCACGTTGTCACACCCCTGTAGTTCCCCTTCCACTCCACGTTGTCACGCCCCTGTAGTTCCCCTTCCACTCCACGTTCTCACGCCCCTGTAGTTCCCCTTCCACTCCACGTTGTCACACCCCTGTAGTTCCCCTTCCACTCCACGTTGTCACGCCCCTGTAGTTCCCCTTCCACTCCACGTTGTCACGCCCCTGTAGTTCCCCTTCCACTCCACGTTGTCACACCCCTGTAGTTCCCATTCCACTCCACGTTGTCACACTCCTGTAGTTCCCATTCCACTCCACGTTGTCACGCCCCTGTAGTTCCCCTTCCACTCCACGTTGTCACGCCCCTGTAGTTCCCATTTCACTCCACGTTGTCACGCCCCTATAGTTCCCATTCCACTCCACGTTGTCACGCCCCTGTAGTTCCCCTTCCACTCCACGTTGTCACACCCCGTAGTTCCCCTTCCACTCCACGTTGTAACGCCCCTGTAGTTCCCCTTCCACTCCACGTTGTCACGCCCCTGTAGTTCCCATTCCACTGCACGTTGTCACACCCCTGTAGTTCCCATTCCACCCCACGTTGTCACACCCCTGTAGTTCCCCATCCACTCCACGTTGTCACACCCCTGTAGTTCCCCTTCCACTCCACGTTGTCAAGCCCCTGTAGTTCCCATTCCACTCCACGTTGTCAAACCCCTGTAGTTCCCCTTCCACTCCACGTTGTCAAACCCCTGTAGTTCCCCTTCCACTCCACGTTGTCAAGCCCCTGTAGTTCCCCTTCCACTCCACGTTGTCACGCCCCTGTAGTTCCCATTCCACTCCACGTTGTCAAACCCCTGTAGTTCCCCTTCCACTCCACGTTGTCAAGCCCCTGTAGTTCCCATTCCACTCCACGTTGTCAAACCCCTGTAGTTCCCCTTCCACTCCACGTTGTCAAACCCCTGTAGTTCCCCTTCCACTCCACGTTGTCAAGCCCCTGTAGTTCCCATTCCACTCCACGTTGTCACACCCCTGTAGTTCCCCTTCCACTCCACGTTGTCAAGCCCCTGTAGTTCCCATTCCACTCCACGTTGTCACACCCCTGTAGTTCCCATTCCACTCCACGTTGTCACACTCCTGTAGTTCCCATTCCACTCCACGTTGTCACGCCCCTATAGTTCCCCTTCCACTCCACGTTGTCACGCCCCTGTAGTTCCCATTTCACTCCACGTTGTCACGCCCCTGTAGTTCCCATTCCACTCCACGTTGTCACGCCCCTGTAGTTCCCCTTCCACTCCACGTTGTCACACCCCGTAGTTCCCCTTCCACTCCACGTTGTTACGCCCCTGTAGTTCCCCTTCCACTCCACGTTGTCACGCCCCTGTAGTTCCCATTCCACTCCACGTTGTCACGTTCCTGTAGTTCCCATTCTACTCCACGTTGTCACGCCCCTGTAGTTCCCCTTCCACTCCACTTTGTAACACCCCTGTAGTTCCCATTCCACTCCACGTTGTCACGCCCCTGTAGTTCCCCTTCCACTCCACGTTGTCACGCCCCTGTAGTTCCCCTTCCACTGCACGTTGTCACGCCCCTGTAGTTCCCCTTCCACTCCACTTTGTAACACCCCTGTAGTTCCCATTCCACTCCACGTTGTCACGCCCCTGTAGTTCCCATTCCACCCCACGTTGTCACGCCCCTGTAGTTCCCATTCCACTCCACTTTGTAACACCCCTGTAGTTCCCATTACACTCCACGTTGTCCGACCCCTGTAGTTCCCATTCCACTCCACGTTGTCACACCCCTGTAGTTCCCATTCCACTCCACGTTGTCCGAACCCCTGTAGTTCCCATTCCACTCCACGTTGTCACACCCCTGTAGTTCCCATTCCACTCCACGTTGTCACGCCCCTGTAGTTCCCATTCCACTCCACGGTGTCACACCCCTGTTGTTCCCATTCCACTCCACGTTGTCACACCCCTGTAGTTCCCCTTCCACTCCACGTTGTCACACCCCTGTAGTTCCCCTTCCACTCCACGTTGTCACACCCCTGTAGTTCCCATTCCACTCCACGTTGTCACACCCCTGTAGTTCCCATTCCACTCCACGTTGTCACACCCCTGTAGTTCCCATTCCACTCCACGTTGTCACATCCCTGTAGTTCCCATTCCACTCCACGTTGTCACACCCCTGTAGTTCCCCTTCCACTTCACGCTGTCACGCCCCTGTAGTTCCCATTCCACTCCACGTTGTCACGCCCCTGTAGTTCCCCTTCCACTCCACGTTGTCACGCCCCTGTAGTTCCCATTCCACTCCACGTTGTCACACCCCTGTAGTTCCCATTCCACCCCACGTTGTCACGCCCCTGTAGTTCCCCTTCCACTCCACGTGGTCACGCCCCTGTAGTTCCCCTTCCACTCCACGTTGTCACACCCCTGTAGTTCCCCTTCCACTCCACGTTGTCACGCCCCTGTAGTTCCCCTTCCACTCCACGTTGTCACACCCCTGTAGTTCCCCTTCCACTCCACGTTGTCACGCCCCTGTAGTTCCCCTTCCACTCCACGTTGTCACACCCCTGTAGTTCCCCTTCCACTCCACGTTGTCACACCCCTGTAGTTCCCATTCCACTCCACGTTGTCACACCCCTGTAGTTCCCATTCCACTCCACGTTGTCACGCCCCTGTAGTTCCCATTCCACTCCACGTTGTCACACCGCTGTAGTTCCCATTCCACTCCACGTTGTCACGTCCCTGTAGTTCCCATTCCACTCCACGTTGTCCCGCCCCTGTAGTTCCCCTTCCACTCCACGTTGTCACACCCCTGTAGTTCCCCTTCCACTTCATGCTGTCACGCCCCTGTAGTTCCCCTTCCACTCCATGTTGTCACGCCCCTGTAGTTCCCCTTCCACTCCACGTTGTCACACCCCTGTAGTTCCCATTCCACTCCACGTTGTCACACCCCTGTAGTTCCCATTCCACTCCACGTTGTCACGCCCCTGTAGTTCCCATTCCACTCCACGTTGTCACGCCCCTGTAGTTCCCATTCCACCCCACGTTGTCACACCCCTGTAGTTCCCCTTCCACTCCACGTTGTCACACCCCTGTAGTTCCCCTTCCACTCCACGTTGTCACACCCCTGTAGTTCCCATTCCACTGCACGTTGTCACACCCCTGTAGTTCCCATTCCACTCCACGTTGTCACATCCCTGTAGTTCCCATTCCACTGCACGTTGTCACACCCCTGTACTTCCCATTCCACTCCACGTTGTCACACCCCTGTAGTTCCCATTCCACTCCACGTTGTCAAACCCCTGTAGTTCCCATTCCACTCCACGTTGTCACACCCCTGTAGTTCCCCTTCCACTCCACGTTGTCACACCCCTGTAGTTCCCATTCCACTCCACGTTGTCACGCCCCTGTAGTTCCCATTTCACTCCACGTTGTCACGCCCCTGTAGTTCCCATTCCACTCCACGTTGTCACGCCCCTGTAGTTCCCCTTCCACTCCACGTTGTCACACCCCGTAGTTCCCCTTCCACTACACGTTGTCACGCCCCTGTAGTTCCCCTTCCACTCCACGTTGTCACGCCCCTGTAGTTCCCATTCCACTCCACGTTATCACGTTCCTGTAGTTCCCATTCTACTCCACGTTGTCACGCCCCTGTAGTTCCCCTTCCACTCCACTTTGTAACACCCCTGTAGTTCCCATTCCACTCCACGTTGTCACGCCCCTGTAGTTCCCCTTCCACTCCACGTTGTCACGCCCCTGTAGTTCCCCTTCCACTGCACGTTGTCACGCCCCTGTAGTTCCCCTTCCACTCCACTTTGTAACACCCCTGTAGTTCCCATTCCACTCCACGTTGTCACGCCCCTGTAGTTCCCATTCCACCCCACGTTGTCACGCCCCTGTAGTTCCCATTCCACTCCACTTTGTAACACCCCTGTAGTTCCCATTACACTCCACGTTGTCCGACCCCTGTAGTTCCCATTCCACTCCACGTTGTCACACCCCTGTCGTTCCCATTCCACTCCACGTTGTCCGACCCCTGTAGTTCCCATTCCACTCCACGTTGTCACACCCCTGTAGTTCCCATTCCACTCCACGTTGTCACGCCCCTGTAGTTCCCATTCCACTCCACGGTGTCACACCCCTGTTGTTCCCATTCCACTCCACGTTGTCACACCCCTGTAGTTCCCCTTCCACTCCACGTTGTCACACCACTGTAGTTCCCCTTCCACTCCACGTTGTCACACCCCTGTAGTTCCCATTCCACTCCACGTTGTCACACCCCTGTAGTTCCCATTCCACTCCACGTTGTCACACCCCTGTAGTTCCCATTCCACTCCACGTTGTCACATCCCTGTAGTTCCCATTCCACTCCACGTTGTCACACCCCTGTAGTTCCCCTTCCACTTCACGCTGTCACGCCCCTGTAGTTCCCATTCCACTCCACGTTGTCACGCCCCTGTAGTTCCCCTTCCACTCCACGTTGTCACGCCCCTGTAGTTCCCATTCCACTCCACGTTGTCACACCCCTGTAGTTCCCATTCCACCCCACGTTGTCACGCCCCTGTAGTTCCCCTTCCACTCCACGTGGTCACGCCCCTGTAGTTCCCCTTCCACTCCACGTTGTCACACCCCTGTAGTTCCCCTTCCACTCCACGTTGTCACGCCCCTGTAGTTCCCCTTCCACTCCACGTTGTCACACCCCTGTAGTTCCCCTTCCACTCCACGTTGTCACGCCCCTGTAGTTCCCCTTCCACTCCACGTTGTCACACCCCTGTAGTTCCCCTTCCACTCCACGTTGTCACACCCCTGTAGTTCCCATTCCACTCCACGTTGTCACACCCCTGTAGTTCCCATTCCACTCCACGTTGTCACGCCCCTGTAGTTCCCATTCCACTCCACGTTGTCAAACCCCTGTAGTTCCCCTTCCACTCCACGTTGTCAAGCCCCTGTAGTTCCCCTTCCACTCCACGTTGTCACGCCCCTGTAGTTCCCATTCCACTCCACGTTGTCAAACCCCTGTAGTTCCCCTTCCACTCCACGTTGTCAAGCCCCTGTAGTTCCCATTCCACTCCACGTTGTCAAACCCCTGTAGTTCCCCTTCCACTCAACGTTGTCACGCCCCTGTAGTTCCCATTCCACTCCACGTTGTCAAACCCCTGTAGTTCCCCTTCCACTCCACGTTGTCAAGCCCCTGTAGTTCCCATTCCACTCCACGTTGTCAAACCCCTGTAGTTCCCCTTCCACTCCACGTTGTCAAACCCCTGTAGTTCCCCTTCCACTCCACGTTGTCAAGCCCCTGTAGTTCCCATTCCACTCCACGTTGTCACACCCCTGTAGTTCCCCTTCCACTCCACGTTGTCACGCCCCTGTATTTCCCCTTCCACTTGACGTTGTCACACCCCGTAGTTCCCCTTCCACTCCACGTTGTCACGCCCCTTTAGTTCCCCTTCCACTCCACGTTGTCACGCCCCTGTAGTTCCCATTCCACTCCACGTTGTCACGTTCCTGTAGTTCCCATTCTACTCCACGTTGTCACACCCCTGTAGTTCCCCTTCCAGTCCACTTTGTAACACCCCTGTAGTTCCCATTCCACTCCACGTTGTCACGCCCCTGTAGTACCCCTTCCACTCCACGTTGTCACGCCCCTGTAGTTCCCCTTCCACTCCACGTTGCCACGCCCCTGTAGTTCCCCTTCCACTCCACTTTGTAACACCCCTGTAGTTCCCATTCCACTCCACGTTGTCACGCTCCTGTAGTTCCCATTCCACTCCACGTTGTCACACCCCTGTTGTTCCCATTCCACTCCACGTTGTCACACCCCTGTAATTCCCATTCCACTCCACTTTGTAACACCCCTGTAGTTCCCATTACACTCCACGTTGTCCGACCCCTGTAGTTCCCATTCCACTCCACGTTGTCACACCCCTGTAGTTCCCATTCCACTCCACGTTGTCCGACCCCTGTAGTTCCCATTCCACTCCGCGTTGTCACACCCCTGTAGTTCCCATTGCACTCCACGTTGTTACGCCCCTGTAGTTCCCATTCCACTCCACGTTGTCACACCCCTGTTGTTCCCATTCCACTCCACGTTGTCACACCCCTGTAGTTCCCCTTCCACTCCACGTTGTCACACCCCTGTAGTTCCCCTTCCACTCCACGTTGTCACACCCCTGTAGTTCCCATTCCACTCCACGTTGTCACACCCCTGTAGTTCCCATTCCACTCCACGTTGTCACACCCCTGTAGTTCCCATTCCACTCCACGTTGTCACATCCCTGTAGTTCCCATTCCACTCCACGTTGTCACACCCCTGTAGTTCCCCTTCCACTTCACGCTGTCACGCCCCTGTAGTTCCCATTCCACTCCACGTTGTCACGCCCCTGTAGTTCCCCTTCCACTCCACGTTGTCACACCCCTGTAGTTCCCATTCCACTCCACGTTGTCACACCCCTGTAGTTCCCATTCCACCCCACGTTGTTACGCCCCTGTAGTTCCCCTTCCACTCCACGTGGTCACGCCCCTGTAGTTCCCCTTCCACTCCACGTTGTCACACCCCTGTAGTTCCCCTTCCACTCCACGTTGTCACGCCCCTGTAGTTCCCCTTCCACTCCACGTTCTCACGCCCCTGTAGTTCCCCTTCCACTCCACGTTGTCACACCCCTGTAGTTCCCCTTCCACTCCACGTTGTCACGCCCCTGTAGTTCCCCTTCCACTCCACGTTGTCACGCCCCTGTAGTTCCCCTTCCACTCCACGTTGTCACACCCCTGTAGTTCCCATTCCACTCCACGTTGTCACACTCCTGTAGTTCCCATTCCACTCCACGTTGTCACGCCCCTGTAGTTCCCCTTCCACTCCACGTTGTCACGCCCCTGTAGTTCCCATTTCACTCCACGTTGTCACGCCCCTATAGTTCCCATTCCACTCCACGTTGTCACGCCCCTGTAGTTCCCCTTCCACTCCACGTTGTCACACCCCGTAGTTCCCCTTCCACTCCACGTTGTAACGCCCCTGTAGTTCCCCTTCCACTCCACGTTGTCACGCCCCTGTAGTTCCCATTCCACTGCACGTTGTCACACCCCTGTAGTTCCCATTCCACCCCACGTTGTCACACCCCTGTAGTTCCCCATCCACTCCACGTTGTCACACCCCTGTAGTTCCCATTCCACTGCACGTTGTCACACCCCGTAGTTCCCATTCCACTCCACGTTGTCACGCCCCTGTAGTTCCCCTTCCACTCCACGTTCTCACGCCCCTGTAGTTCCCCTTCCACTCCAAGTTGTCACACCCCTGTAGTTCCCCTTCCACTCCACGTTGTCACACCCCTGTAGTTCCCATTCCATTCCACGTTGTCACACCCCTGTAGTTCCCCTTCCACTCCACTTTGTAACACCCCTGTAGTTCCCCTTCCACTCCACGTTGTCACGCCCCTGTATTTCCCATTCCAATCCACGTTGTCACGCCCCTGTAGTTCCCCTTCCACTCCACGTTGTCACGCCCCTGTAGTTCCCCTTTCACTCCACGTTGTCACGCCCCTGTAGTTCCCCTTCCACTCCACGTTGTCAATCCCCTGTAGTTCCCATTCCACTCCACGTTGTCAAACCCCTGTAGTTCCCCTTCCACTCCACGTTGTCAAACCCCTGTAGTTCCCCTTCCACTCCACGTTGTCACGCCGCTGTTGTTCCCCTTCCACTCCACGTTGTCACGCCCCTGTAGTTCCCCTTCCACTCCACGTTGTCAAGCCCCTGTAGTTCCCATTCCACTCCACGTTGTCAAACCCCTGTAGTTCCCCTTCCACTCCACGTTGTCAAACCCCTGTAGTTCCCCTTCCACTCCACGTTGTCAAGCCCCTGTAGTTCCCCTTCCACTCCACGTTGTCACGCCCCTGTAGTTCCCATTCCACTCCACGTTGTCAAACCCCTGTAGTTCCCCTTCCACTCCACGTTGTCAAGCCCCTGTAGTTCCCATTCCACTCCACGTTGTCAAACCCCTGTAGTTCCCCTTCCACTCCACGTTGTCAAACCCCTGTAGTTCCCCTTCCACTCCACGTTGTCAAGCCCCTGTAGTTCCCATTCCACTCCACGTTGTCACACCCCTGTAGTTCCCCTTCCACTCCACGTTGTCAAGCCCCTGTAGTTCCCATTCCACTCCACGTTGTCACACCCCTGTAGTTCCCATTCCACTCCACGTTGTCACACTCCTGTAGTTCCCATTCCACTCCACGTTGTCACGCCCCTGTAGTTCCCCTTCCACTCCACGTTGTCACGCCCCTGTAGTTCCCATTTCACTCCACGTTGTCACGCCCCTGTAGTTCCCATTCCACTCCACGTTGTCACGCCCCTGTAGTTCCCCTTCCACTCCACGTTGTCACACCCCGTAGTTCCCCTTCCACTCCACGTTGTCACGCCCCTGTAGTTCCCCTTCCACTCCACGTTGTCACGCCCCTGTAGTTCCCATTCCACTCCACGTTGTCACGTTCCTGTAGTTCCCATTCTACTCCACGTTGTCACGCCCCTGTAGTTCCCCTTCCACTCCACTTTGTAACACCCCTGTAGTTCCCATTCCACTCCACGTTGTCACGCCCCTGTAGTTCCCCTTCCACTCCACGTTGTCACGCCCCTGTAGTTCCCCTTCCACTGCACGTTGTCACGCCCCTGTAGTTCCCCTTCCACTCCACTTTGTAACACCCCTGTAGTTCCCATTCCACTCCACGTTGTCACGCCCCTGTAGTTCCCATTCCACCCCACGTTGTCACGCCCCTGTAGTTCCCATTCCACTCCACTTTGTAACACCCCTGTAGTTCCCATTACACTCCACGTTGTCCGACCCCTGTAGTTCCCATTCCACTCCACGTTGTCACACCCCTGTAGTTCCCATTCCACTCCACGTTGTCCGACCCCTGTAGTTCCCATTCCACTCCACGTTGTCACACCCCTGTAGTTCCCATTCCACTCCACGTTGTCACGCCCCTGTAGTTCCCATTCCACTCCACGGTGTCACACCCCTGTTGTTCCCATTCCACTCCACGTTGTCACACCCCTGTAGTTCCCCTTCCACTCCACGTTGTCACACCCCTGTAGTTCCCCTTCCACTCCACGTTGTCACACCCCTGTAGTTCCCATTCCACTCCACGTTGTCACACCCCTGTAGTTCCCATTCCACTCCACGTTGTCACATCCCTGTAGTTCCCATTCCACTCCACGTTGTCACACCCCTGTAGTTCCCCTTCCACTTCACGCTGTCACGCCCCTGTAGTTCCCATTCCACTCCACGTTGTCACGCCCCTGTAGTTCCCCTTCCACTCCACGTTGTCACGCCCCTGTAGTTCCCATTCCACTCCACGTTGTCACACCCCTGTAGTTCCCATTCCACCCCACGTTGTGACGCCCCTGTAGTTCCCCTTCCACTCCACGTGGTCACGCCCCTGTAGTTCCCCTTCCACTCCACGTTGTCACACCCTTGTAGTTCCCCTTCCACTCCACGTTGTCACGCCGCTGTAGTTCCCCTTCCACTCCACGTTGTCACACCCCTGTAGTTCCCCTTCCACTCCACGTTGTCACGCCCCTGTAGTTCCCCTTCCACTCCACGTTGTCACACCCCTGTAGTTCCCCTTCCACTCCACGTTGTCACACCCCTGTAGTTCCCATTCCACTCCACGTTGTCACACCCCTGTAGTTCCCATTCCACTCCACATTGTCACGCCCCTGTAGTTCCCATTCCACTCCACGTTGTCACACCCCTGTAGTTCCCATTCCACTCCACGTTGTCACACCGCTGTAGTTCCCATTCCACTCCACGTTGTCACGTCCCTGTAGTTCCCATTCCACTCCACGTTGTCCCGCCCCTGTAGTTCCCCTTCCACTCCACGTTGTCACGCCCCTGTAGTTCCCCTTCCACTTCATGCTGTCACGCCCCTGTAGTTCCCCTTCCACTCCATGTTGTCACACCCCTGTAGTTCCCATTCCACTCCACGTTGTCACGCCCCTGTAGCTCCCCTTCTACTCCACGTTGTCACTCCCCTGTAGTTCCCATTCCACTCCACGTTGTCACACCCCTGTAGTTCCCATTCCACTCCACGTTGTCACACCGCTGTAGTTCCCATTCCACTCCACGTTGTCACGTCCCTGTAGTTCCCATTCCACTCCACGTTGTCCCGCCCCTGTAGTTCCCCTTCCACTCCACGTTGTCACGCCCCTGTAGTTCCCCTTCCACTTCATGCTGTCACGCCCCTGTAGTTCCCCTTCCACTCCATGTTGTCACACCCCTGTAGTTCCCATTCCACTCCACGTTGTCACGCCCCTGTAGCTCCCCTTCTACTCCACGTTGTCACGCCCCTGTAGTTCCCATTCCACTCCACGTTGTCACGCCCCTGTAGTTCCCATTCCACCCCACGTTGTCACACCCCTGTAGTTCCCCTTCCACTCCACGTTGTCACACCCCTGTAGTTCCCCTTCCACTCCACGTTGTCACACCCCTGTAGTTCCCATTCCACTGCACGTTGTCACACCCCTGTAGTTCCCATTCCACTCCACGTTGTCACACCCCTGTAGTTCCCCTTCCACTCCACGTTGTCACATCCCTGTAGTTCCCATTCCACTGCACGTTGTCACACCCCTGTAGTTCCCATTCCACTCCACGTTGTCACACCCCTGTAGTTCCCATTCCACTCCACGTTGTCAAACCCCTGTAGTTCCCATTCCACTCCACGTTGTCACACCCCTGTAGTTCCCCTTCCACTCCACGTTGTCACACCCCTGTAGTTCCCATTCCACTCCACGTTGTCACGCCCCTGTAGTTCCCATTCCACCCCACGTTGTCACGCCCCTGTAGTTCCCATTCCACCCCACGTTGTCACACCCCTGTAGTTCCCCTTCCACTGCACGTTGTCACACCCCTGTAGTTCCCATTCCACTGCACGTTGTCACACCCCTGTAGTTCCCATTCCACTCCACGTTGTCACGCCCCTGTAGTTCCCCTTCCACTCCACGTTGTCACGCCCCTGTAGTTCCCATTCCACTCCACGTTGTCACGCCCCTGTAGTTCCCATTCCACCCCACGTTGTCACGCCCCTGTAGTTCCCCTTCCACTCCACGTTGTCACGCCCCTGTAGTTCCCCTTCCACTCCACGTTGTCACGCCCCTGTAGTTCCCCTTCCACCCCACGTTGTCACACCCCTGTAGTTCCCCTTCCACTCCACGTTGTCACACCCCTCTAGTTCCCATTCCACTGCACGTTGTCACACCCCTGTAGTTCCCATTCCACCCCACATTGTCACACCCCTGTAGTTCCCCTTCCACTCCACGTTGTCACACCCCTGTAGTTCCCATTCCACTGCACGTTGTCACACCCCTGTAGTTCCCATTCCACTCCACGTTGTCACGCCCCTGTAGTTCCCCTTCCACTCCACGTTGTCAAGCCCCTGTAGTTCCCATTCCACTCCACGTTGTCAAACCCCTGTAGTTCCCCTTCCACTCCACGTTGTCAAACCCCTGTAGTTCCCCTTCCACTCCACGTTGTCAAGCCCCTGTAGTTCCCCTTCCACTCCACGTTGTCACGCCCCTGTAGTTCCCATTCCACTCCACGTTGTCAAACCCCTGTAGTTCCCCTTCCACTCCACGTTGTCAAGCCCCTGTAGTTCCCATTCCACTCCACGTTGTCAAACCCCTGTAGTTCCCCTTCCACTCCACATTGTCAAACCCCTGTAGTTCCCCTTCCACTCCACGTTGTCAAGCCCCTGTAGTTCCCATTCCACTCCACGTTGTCACACCCCTGTAGTTCCCCTTCCACTCCACGTTGTCAAGCCCCTGTAGTTCCCATTCCACTCCACGTTGTCACACCCCTGTAGTTCCCATTCCACTCCACGTTGTCACACTCCTGTAGTTCCCATTCCACTCCACGTTGTCACGCCCCTGTAGTTCCCCTTCCACTCCACGTTGTCACGCCCCTGTATTTCCCATTTCACTCCACGTTGTCACGCCCCTGTAGTTCCCATTCCACTCCACATTGTCACGCCCCTGTAGTTCCCCTTCCACTCCACGTTGTCACACCCCGTAGTTCCCCTTCCACTCCACGTTGTCACGCCCCTGTAGTTCCCCTTCCACTCCACGTTGTCACGCCCCTGTAGTTCCCATTCCGCTCCACGTTGTCACGTTCCTGTAGTTCCCATTCTACTCCACGTTGTCACGCCCCTGTAGTTCCCCTTCCAGTCCACTTTGTAACACCCCTGTAGTTCCCATTCCACTCCACGTTGTCACGCCCCTGTAGTTCCCCTTCCACTCCACGTTGTCACGCCCCTGTAGTTCCCCTTCCACTCCACGTTGTCACGCCCCTGTAGTTCCCCTTCCACTCCACTTTGTAACACCCCTGTAGTTCCCATTCCACTCCACGTTGTCACGCCCCTGTAGTTCCCATTCCACCCCACGTTGTCACGCCCCTGTAGTTCCCATTCCACTCCACTTTGTAACACCCCTGTAGTTCCCATTACACTCCACGTTGTCCGACCCCTGTAGTTCCCATTCCACTCCACGTTGTCACACCCCTGTAGTTCCCATTCCACTCCACGTTGTCCGACCCCTGTAGTTCCCATTCCACTCCACGTTGTCACACCCCTGTAGTTCCCATTCCACTCCACGTTGTCACGCCCCTGTAGTTCCCATTCCACTCCACGGTGTCACACCCCTGTTGTTCCCATTCCACTCCACGTTGTCACACCCCTGTAGTTCCCCTTCCACTCCACGTTGTCACACCCCTGTAGTTCCCCTTCCACTCCACGTTGTCACACCCCTGTAGTTCCCATTCCACTCCACATTGTCACACCCCTGTAGTTCCCATTCCACTCCACGTTGTCACACCCCTGTAGTTCCCATTCCACTCCACGTTGTCACACCCCTGTAGTTCCCATTCCACTCCACGTTGTCACACCCCTGTAGTTCCCCTTCCACTTCACGCTGTCACGCCCCTGTAGTTCCCATTCCACTCCACGTTGTCACGCCCCTGTAGTTCCCCTTCCACTCCACGTTGAACACACCCCTGTAGTTCCCATTCCACTCCACGTTGTCACACCCCTGTAGTTCCCATTCCACCCCACGTTGTCACGCCCCTGTAGTTCCCCTTCCACTCCACGTGGTCACGCCCCTGTAGTTCCCCTTCCACTCCACGTTGTCACACCCCTGTAGTTCCCCTTCCACTCCACGTTGTCACGCCCCTGTAGTTCCCCTTCCACTCCACGTTGTCACACCCCTGTAGTTCCCCTTCCACTCCACGTTGTCACGCCCCTGTAGTTCCCCTTCCACTCCACGTTGTCACACCCCTGTAGTTCCCCTTCCACTCCACGTTGTCACACCCCTGTAGTTCCCATTCCACTCCACGTTGTCACACCCCTGTAGTTCCCATTCCACTCCACGTTGTCACGCCCCTGTAGTTCCCATTCCACTCCACGTTGTCACACCCCTGTAGTTCCCATTCCACTCCACGTTGTCACACCCCTGTAGTTCCCATTCCACTCCACGTTGTCACGCCCCTGTAGTTCCCATTCCACTCCACGTTGTCACACCCCTGTAGTTCCCATTCCACTCCACGTTGTCACACCCCTGTAGTTCCCATTCCACTCCACATTGTCAAACCCCTGTAGTTCCCATTCCACTCCACGTTGTCACGTCCCTGTAGTTCCCATTCCACTCCACGTTGTCCCGCCCCTGTAGTTCCCCTTCCACTCCACGTTGTCACGCCCCTGTAGTTCCCCTTCCACTTCATGCTGTCACGCCCCTGTAGTTCCCCTTCCACTCCATGTTGTCACACCCCTGTAGTTCCCATTCCACTCCACGTTGTCACAGCCCTGTAGTTCCCATTCCACTCCACGTTGTCACGCCCCTGTAGTTCCCCTTCTACTCCACGTTGTCACGCCCCTGTAGTTCCCATTCCACTCCACGTTGTCACGCCCCTGTAGTTCCCATTCCACCCCACGTTGTCACACCCCTGTAGTTCCCCTTCCACTCCACGTTGTCACACCCCTGTAGTTCCCCTTCCACTCCACGTTGTCACACCCCTGTAGTTCCCATTCCACTGCACGTTGTCACACCCCTGTAGTTCCCATTCCACTCCACGTTGTCACACCCCTGTAGTTCCCATTCCACTGCACGTTGTCACACCCCTGTAGTTCCCATTCCACTCCACGTTGTCACACCCCTGTAGTTCCCATTCCACTCCACATTGTCAAACCCCTGTAGTTCCCATTCCACTCCACGTTGTCACACCCCTGTAGTTCCCCTTCCACTCCACGTTGTCACACCCCTGTAGTTCCCATTCCACTCCACGTTGTCACGCCCCTGTAGTTCCCATTCCACCCCACGTTGTCACGCCCCTGTAGTTCCCATTCCACCCCACGTTGTCACACCCCTGTAGTTCCCCTTCCACTGCACGTTGTCACACCCCTGTAGTTCCCATTCCACTGCACGTTGTCACACCCCTGTAGTTCCCATTCCACTCCACGTTGTCACGCCCCTGTAGTTCCCCTTCCACTCCACGTTGTCACACCCCTGTAGTTCCCATTCCACTCCACGTTGTCACGCCCCTGTAGTTCCCATTCCACCCCACGTTGTCACGCCCCTGTAGTTCCCCTTCCACTCCACGTTGTCACGCCCCTGTAGTTCCCCTTCCACTCCACGTTGTCACGCCCCTGTAGTTCCCCTTCCACCCCACGTTGTCACACCCCTGTAGTTCCCCTTCCACTCCACGTTGTCACACCCCTGTAGTTCCCATTCCACTGCACGTTGTCACACCCCTGTAGTTCCCATTCCACTCCACGTTGTCACACCCCTGTAGTTCCCATTCCACTGCACGTTGTAACACCCCTGTAGTTCCCATTCCACTCCACGTTGTCACACCCCTGTAGTTCCCATTCCACTCCACATTGTCAAACCCCTGTAGTTCCCATTCCACTCCACGTTGTCACACCCCTGTAGTTCCCCTTCCACTCCACGTTGTCACACCCCTGTAGTTCCCATTCCACTCCACGTTGTCACGCCCCTGTAGTTCCCATTCCACCCCACGTTGTCACGCCCCTGTAGTTCCCATTCCACCCCACGTTGTCACACCCCTGTAGTTCCCCTTCCACTGCACGTTGTCACACCCCTGTAGTTCCCATTCCACTGCACGTTGTCACACCCCTGTAGTTCCCCTTCCACTCCACGTTGTCACACCCCTGTAGTTCCCATTCCACTCCACGTTGTCACACCCCTGTAGTTCCCCTTCCACTCCACGTTGTCACACCCCTGTAGTTCCCATTCCACTCCACGTTGTCACGCCCCTGTAGTTCCCATTCCACCCCACGTTGTCACGCCCCTGTAGTTCCCATTCCACCCCACGTTGTCACACCCCTGTAGTTCCCCTTCCACTGCACGTTGTCACACCCCTGTAGTTCCCATTCCACTGCACGTTGTCACACCCCTGTAGTTCCCATTCCACTCCACGTTGTCACGCCCCTGTAGTTCCCATTCCACTGCACGTTGTCACACCCCTGTAGTTCCCATTCCACCCAACGTTGTCACACCCCTGTAGTTCCCCTTCCACTCCACGTTGTCACACCCCTGTAGTTCCCATTCCACTGCACGTTGTCACACCCCTGTAGTTCCCATTACACTCCACGTTGTCACGCCCCTGTAGTTCCTCTTCCACTCCACGTTGTCACACCCCTGTAGTTCCCATTCCACTCCACGTTGTCACGCCCCTGTAGTTCCCATTCCACCCCACGTTGTCACACCCCTGTAGTTCCCATTCCACTGCACGTTGTCACACCCCTGTAGTTCCCATTCCACCCCACGTTGTCACACCCCTGTAGTTCCCCTTCCACTCCACGTTGTCACACCCCTGTAGTTCCCATTCCACTGCACGTTGTCACACCCCTGTAGTTCCCATTCCACTCCACGTTGTCACGCCCCTGTAGTTCCCCTTCCACTCCACGTTGTCACACCCCTGTAGTTCCCATTCCACTCCACGTTGTCACGCCCCTGTAGTTCCCATTCCACCCCACGTTGTCACACCCCTGTAGTTCCCCTTCCACTCCACGTTGTCACACCCCTGTAGTTCCCCTTCCACTCCACGTTGTCACGCCCCTGTAGTTCCCATTCCACTCCACGTTGTCACGCCCCTGTAGTTCCCCTTCCACTCCACGTTGTCACGCCCCTGTAGTTCCCCTTCCACTCCACGTTGTCACACCCCTGTAGTTCCCCTTCCACCCCACGTTGTCACACCCCTGTAGTTCCCCTTCCACTCCACGTTGTCACACCCCTGTAGTTCCCATTCCACTGCACGTTGTCACACCCCTGTAGTTCCCATTCCACCCCACGTTGTCACACCCCTGTAGTTCCCCTTCCACTCCACGTTGTCACACCCCTGTAGTTCCCATTCCACTGCACGTTGTCACACCCCTGTAGTTCCCATTCCACTCCACGTTGTCACGCCCCTGTAGTTCCCCTTCCACTCCACGTTGTCACACCCCTGTAGTTCCCATTCCACTCCACGTTGTCACGCCCCTGTAGTTCCCATTCCACCCCACGTTGTCACACCCCTGTAGTTCCCATTCCACTGCACGTTGTCACACCCCTGTAGTTCCCATTCCACCCCACGTTGTCACACCCCTGTAGTTCCCCTTCCACTCCACGTTGTCACACCCCTGTAGTTCCCATTCCACTGCACGTTGTCACACCCCTGTAGTTCCCATTCCACTCCACGTTGTCACGCCCCTGTAGTTCCCCTTCCACTCCACGTTGTCACACCCCTGTAGTTCCCATTCCACTCCACGTTGTCACGCCCCTGTAGTTCCCATTCCACCCCACGTTGTCACACCCCTGTAGTTCCCCTTCCACTCCACGTTGTCACACCCCTGTAGTTCCCCTTCCACTCCACGTTTTCACGCCCCTGTAGTTCCCATTCCACTGCACGTTGTCACACCCCTGTAGTTCCCCTTCCACCCCACGTTGTCACACCCCTGTAGTTCCCCTTCCACTCCACGTTGTCACGCCCCTGTAGTTCCCATTCCACTGCACGTTGCCACACCCCTGTATTTCCCATTCCACCCCACGTTGTCACACCCGTGTAGTTCCCATTCCACTTCATGCTGTCACGCCCCTGTAGTTCCCATTCCACTCCACGTTGTCACACCCCTGTAGTTCTCATTCCACTTCATGCTGTCACGCCCCTGTAGTTCCCATTCCACTCCACGTTGTCAAACCCCTGTAGTTCCCATTCCACTCCACGTTGTCACACCCCTGTAGTTCCCATTCCACTCCACATTGTCAAACCCCTGTAGTTCCCATTCCACTCCACGTTGTCACACCCCTGTAGTTCCCCTTCCACTCCACGTTGTCACACCCCTGTAGTTCCCATTCCACTCCACGTTGTCACACCCCTGTAGTTCCCATTCCACTCCACGTTGTCACGCCCCTGTAGTTCCCATTCCACCCCACGTTGTCACACCCCTGTAGTTCCCCTTCCACTCCACGTTGTCACACCCCTGTAGTTCCCCTTCCACTCCACGTTGTCACGCCCCTGTAGTTCCCATTCCACTGCACGTTGTCACACCCCTGTAGTTCCCCTTCCACCCCACGTTGTCACACCCCTGTAGTTCCCCTTCCACTCCACGTTGTCACGCCCCTGTAGTTCCCATTCCACTGCACGTTGCCACACCCCTGTATTTCCCATTCCACCCCACGTTGTCACACCCGTGTAGTTCCCATTCCACTTCATGCTGTCACGCCCCTGTAGTTCCCATTCCACTCCACGTTGTCACACCCCTGTAGTTCTCATTCCACTTCATGCTGTCACGCCCCTGTAGTTCCCATTCCACTCCACGTTGTCAAACCCCTGTAGTTCCCATTCCACTCCACGTTGTCATGCCCCTGTAGTTCCCATTCCACTCCACGTTGTCCGACCCCTGTAGTTCCCATTCTACTCCACGTTGTCCGACCCCTGTAGTTCCCATTCCACTCCACGTTGTCACACCCCTGTAGTTCCCATTCCACCCCACGTTGTCACACCCCTGTAGTTCCCATTACACTCCACGTTGTCACGCTCCTGTAGTTCCTCTTCCACTCCACGTTGTCACACCCCTGTAGTTCCCATTCCACTCCACGTTGTCACGCCCCTGTAGTTCCCATTCCACCCCACGTTGTCACACCCCTGTAGTTCCCATTCCACTGCACGTTGTCACACCCCTGTAGTTCCCATTCCACCCCACGTTGTCACACCCCTGTAGTTCCCCTTCCACTCCACGTTGTCACACCCCTGTAGTTCCCATTCCACTGCACGTTGTCACACCCCTGTAGTTCCCATTCCACTCCACGTTGTCACGCCCCTGCAGTTCCCCTTCCACTCCACGTTGTCACACCCCTGTAGTTCCCATTCCACTCCACGTTGTCACGCCCCTGTAGTTCCCATTCCACCCCACGTTGTCACACCCCTGTAGTTCCCCTTCCACTCCACGTTGTCACACCCCTGTAGTTCCCCTTCCACTCCACGTTGTCACGCCCCTGTAGTTCCCATTCCACTCCACGTTGTCACGCCCCTGTAGTTCCCCTTCCACTCCACGTTGTCACGCCCCTGTAGTTCCCCTTCCACTCCACGTTGTCACACCCCTGTAGTTCCCCTTCCACCCCACGTTGTCACACCCCTGTAGTTCCCCTTCCACTCCACGTTGTCACACCCCTGTAGTTCCCATTCCACTGCACGTTGTCACACCCCTGTAGTTCCCATTCCACCCCACGTTGTCACACCCCTGTAGTTCCCCTTCCACTCCACGTTGTCACACCCCTGTAGTTCCCATTCCACTGCACGTTGTCACACCCCTGTAGTTCCCATTCCACTCCACGTTGTCACGCCCCTGTAGTTCCCCTTCCACTCCACGTTGTCACACCCCTGTAGTTCCCATTCCACTCCACGTTGTCACGCCCCTGTAGTTCCCATTCCACCCCACGTTGTCACACCCCTGTAGTTCCCATTCCACTGCACGTTGTCACACCCCTGTAGTTCCCATTCCACCCCACGTTGTCACACCCCTGTAGTTCCCCTTCCACTCCACGTTGTCACACCCCTGTAGTTCCCATTCCACTGCACGTTGTCACACCCCTGTAGTTCCCATTCCACTCCACGTTGTCACGCCCCTGTAGTTCCCCTTCCACTCCACGTTGTCACACCCCTGTAGTTCTCATTCCACTTCATGCTGTCACGCCCCTGTAGTTCCCATTCCACTCCACGTTGTCAAACCCCTGTAGTTCCCATTCCACTCCACGTTGTCATGCCCCTGTAGTTCCCATTCCACTCCACGTTGTCCGACCCCTGTAGTTCCCATTCCACTCCACGTTGTCCGACCCCTGTAGTTCCCATTCCACTCCACGTTGTCACACCCCTGTAGTTCCCATTCCACCCCACGTTGTCACACCCCTGTAGTTCCCCTTCCACTCCACGTTGTCACGCCCCTGTAGTTCCCATTCCACTCCACATTGTCACACCCCTGTAGTTCCCATTCCACTCCACGTTGTCACGCCCCTGTAGTTCCCATTCCACCCCACGTTGTCACACCCCTGTAGTTCCCCTTCCACTCCACGTTGTCACACCCCTGTAGTTCCCATTCCACTGCACGTTGTCACACCCCCGTAGTTCCCATTCCACTCCACGTTGTCACGCCCCTGTAGTTCCCCTTCCACTCCACGTTGTCAAACCCCTGTAGTTCCCATTCCACTCCACGTTGTCACGCCCCTGTAGTTCCCATTCCACTCCACGTTGTCCGACCCCTGTAGTTCCCATTCCACTCCACGTTGTCCGACCCCTGTAGTTCCCATTCCACTCCACGTTGTCACACCCCTGTAGTTCCCATTCCACCCCACGTTGTCACACCCCTGTAGTTCCCCTTCCACTCCACGTTGTCACGCCCCTGTAGTTCCCATTCCACTCCACATTGTCACACCCCTGTAGTTCCCCTTCCACTCCACGTTGTCACGCCCCTGTAGTTCCCATTCCACTCCACGTTGTCACGCCCCTGTAGTTCCCATTCCACCCCACGTTGTCACACCCCTGTAGTTCCCCTTCCACTCCACGTTGTCACACCCCTGTAGTTCCCCTTCCACTCCACGTTGTCACGCCCCTGTAGTTCCCATTCCACTGCACGTTGTCACACCCCTGTAGTTCCCCTTCCACCCCACGTTGTCACACCCCTGTAGTTCCCCTTCCACTCCACGTTGTCACGCCCCTGTAGTTCCCATTCCACTGCACGTTGCCACACCCCTGTATTTCCCATTCCACCCCACGTTGTCACACCCGTGTAGTTCCCATTCCACTTCATGCTGTCACGCCCCTGTAGTTCCCATTCCACTCCACGTTGTCACACCCCTGTAGTTCTCATTCCACTTCATGCTGTCACGCCCCTGTAGTTCCCATTCCACTCCACGTTGTCAAACCCCTGTAGTTCCCATTCCACTCCACGTTGTCACGCCCCTGTAGTTCCCATTCCACTCCACGTTGTCCGACCCCTGTAGTTCCCATTCCACTCCACGTTGTCCGACCCCTGTAGTTCCCATTCCACTCCACGTTGTCACACCCCTGTAGTTCCCATTCCACCCCACGTTGTCACACCCCTGTAGTTCCCCTTCCACTCCACGTTGTCACGCCCCTGTAGTTCCCATTCCACTCCACATTGTCACACCCCTGTAGTTCCCCTTCCACTCCACGTTGTCACGCCCCTGTAGTTCCCATTCCACTCCACATTGTCACACCCCTGTAGTTCCCCTTCCACTCCACATTGTCACACCCCTGTAGTTACCTTTCATCATCATCCTTTTGTGCTGAGTCCTATGACGTGGGCGATCAAGGTCTCTGTCACCATGGTTGTTCTTGGCAAACTTTTCTGCAGAGTGGTTTGTCATTGCCTTCTTCTGGGCAGTGTCTTTACAAGAGTGGTGACCCCAGTCATTATCCATACTCTTCAGACATTGTGTCAGTGTTCGCATAACTCGGACTTGTGATATGCACTAGCTGCTCTTATGACCATTCACCACCTTCTCCCTTGGCTTCACATTTCCCTGATGGAGGGACTAAGCACGTGCTTCCCCTTGCCCAAGAGAGACCTGCAGGCCAGCGGTAGGAAGGAGCACCTTTGGTACAGACATATCTCCACGCAGCCATCCAAATTACCTTTACTCCACTGTAACATCGATACATCCAACTTTAGCTTCTCCTTCTGAGGCTGCAGGGCTCAGCCTGTGTCCCTCCCTGTCCCCGGGAGTGTATGACGGGATGGTGTGGTGGGCAGTGGGTAGCAAGGATCAGGATTAAATGTTTCCCAGCTATGTACAGTTGACTCAGCTCCTGAAACCAACAGTTCTGGAAGGCCCATCAGAGGTTTCTGTCCAGTACAAAAGGCGTGTGGATGTATGTAGCTGCTCCTGTTGCTTATAAATCCATAAAACCATAAAAAATAGGAGCAGAATTACACCATTTGGCCCATTGAATCTGCCCCACCTTTTCATCATGGCTGATCCAGTTTCCCTCTCAGTCCCCATCACCTGACTTCTCTCTGTATCCCTTCGTGCCCTGACTAATTGAGAATCTATCAACCAGTTCCTTAAATGCACATGAAGACTTGGCCTCCACAGCTGCCAGTGGGAAAGAATTCCACAGATTTACCACTTTCTGGCTAAGAAATTCCTCCTCATCTCTGTTCTAAAAGGACGCCCCACTATTCTGAGGCTGTGTCCTCTGGTCCTAGACTCCCCAGCCTCAACACATCCTCTCTACATCGACTCTATCAAGGCCTTTCACCATTTGATTGGTTTCAATGAGATCACCCCTGTTGTTCTGAATGCCAGTGAGTACAGCCCTAGAGATTTCAAACTCACTTCATATGACAAGCCTTTCAATCTTGCAATCATTTTTATGAATCTCCTTTGAACTCTCCCCAACGTCAGCACATCTTTCTTAGATGGGGGCCCCAAAACTGCTCAAAATATGAAAAGTGAGGCCTTACCAGTATCTTATAAAGCCTCAACATTACATTTATATCTTGTCCTCTTGAAATGAATGCAAACACTGTATTTGCCTTCCTCACCACAGACTCAACCTGCAAATTAACCTTTAGGGAATCATGTACAAGGACTCCCAAGTCCATTTGTAGATTTTTGAATTTTCTCTCCATTTAGAAAGTAACCCATGCTTTTATTTCTTCTACCAAAGTACCTGACCATACACTTCCTGACACTGTTCCATCTGCCTCTTCTTTGCCCATTCTCCTAATCTGTCCTTCTGTAGCCTTTCTACTTCCTCAAAACTACCTGCCCCTCATCCTATCTTCATATCGACTGCATACTTTACAAAAAGCCATCAATTCCATCGTCCAAATCATTGACATATAACGTAAAAAGGAACGGTCCCAGAACAGACCCTTGTGGAACACCACTAGTCACAGGCAGCCAGTCAAAAAAGGCTCCCTTTATTCCCACTCTTCGCCTCCTGCCAATCAGCCACAGCTTTATCCATGCTAGATTCTTTCCTGTAATACCATGGGCTCATAGCTTGTTAAATAGCTTCATGTTTGGCACCTTGTCAAAGGACTTCTGAAAATACAAGTACAGTACATCCACCAATTCTCCTTTGTTTATCCTACTTGTTGTTTCTTCAAAGAATTCCAACAGATTTGTCAGGCAAGATTTTCCCTGAGGAAACCATGCTGACAGTGGCCTATTTTATCATGTGCCTTCAGTACCCTGAAACTACATCCACTAACTGGCTTATAATTTCTTTTCTTCTGCCACTCTCCCTTCCTGAAGAGTGGAGTGACATTTGCAATGTTCCATTCCTCTGGAACCATGCCAGAAGTTAACAATTCTAGAAAGATCATTACTAATGACTCCACAATCTCTTCAGCCACCCCTTTCAGAAACCCAGGGTGTATATCATCTGGCCCAGGTGCTTTATCTACCTCAGACTGTTTGGTTTCCCAAGAAATATCTCCCTAGTAATGGGAACTTCACATATTTCTGCCCCCCTGACATTCTTGAACTTCCTGCATACTGCTAGTGTTTTCCACAGTGAAGAATGATGCAAAATACTTGCTCAGTTCATCCGCCACTTCCTTGTCTCCCATTACAACCTCTCCAGCATCATTTTCCAGTGGTCTGGCATTTCACGCTTGCGTCTCTTTTACACTTTGTGGATCTGAAGAAACTTGTAGTATCCTTTTTAATGTTATTGGCGAGGTTACCATCAGATTCCATCTCTTCCTTCAGAATGTCTTTCTAGGCGCCTCCTGTTGGCTTTTAGTAACTTTCCAGTCCTCTAATTTCCCACTAATTTTTGCTCTATAATACAGTAGCGCTAGAAGGTTTGCGAATCTCATAGAATTTTCTCTATTTCTGCGTAAATACAACCTAAAATGTGATCAGATCTTCACATATGTCCTAAATCTAGATAAAGAGAACCAAATTAATTAAATAACATGAAAACATTATATTTGTTGAGAAAAATGATCCAATATTACATGTATTTGTTGGAAAAGGTATGTGAATCTTTGCTTTCAGTAACTGATGTGATCCCCTTGTACAGCAAAAACTTCAATCAAATGTTTCTGCTACACATTGATCAGTCCGACACATCGGCTTGGAGGAACTTTAGTTCATTCCTCCACACAAAACTGCTTCAATTCTGGGATGTTGGTGGGCTTCCTTACATGAACTGCTTGCACAATATTTCCATACGATTAAGGTGAGGACTGACTTGGCCATTCCAAAACATGAATTTTTTTTCTTTTTAAAGCATTCTGCTGTTGATTTGCTCTTGTCTTTTGGATCATTGTTTTGTTGCATTATTGAATTTCTATTAAGCTTCAGGTGATGGACCACTACCCTGACTTTCTCCTGTAAAATGTTTGGATACAATTTTGAATTCATTGTTCCCTCAATGATTGCAAGCTTTCCAGGGCCTGAGGGTGCAAAGCAGCTCCAAACCATGATGCTCCTTCCACCACGCTTCACAGTTGAGATGTGGTTTTGTGTTGCTGTGCAGTGCTCTTTTCCCTCCTAACATAGCAATGTGCATTTCTGCCAAAAAGTTCAACTTCTGTCTCAAATGTCCACAGAACATTGTTTTGGAAGTGTTGTAGAACATTCAGATGGTCTTTTGCAAACTTGAGGCATGCAGCAATGTGTTTTTTATTGGAGAGCAATGGTTTCCTTTGTGGTGTCCTTCCATGAACACTATTCTTGTTCAGTGTTTTTCTTATAGTGGACACATGAACAGAGACTTTAGCAAATTTGAGATTTTTGCGGGTCTTTTGGTATTACCCGGGTTATTTTTCACTTCCTTCAGCATTGCACGTCAGTTCAAACAGAGCCAACCCCCTTACCCACACACTGTTGGAAAACTCACAACAACCTGCATGTCTCTGGGATGTTGCGAAGAACCAAAGCAATCCATGGGGTCAGAGGGAGAGCGTGGAGATTCCACACACAGGAATTAAACCTGAGTCGCTGAACCCTTCCCCGCTCACTTTCCCCCTCCATCACTTTTTCTTCTTGTCATTCATCTCAGGGTCCGTATACAACTCCCATCAGGGTCTTTTACTCTTGCAGTTTCATAGCTCTGTCCACAATGATTCAATACCTTCTGACCCTGTGTCACCTCTTACTAATGATGTGATATCAATTTTTGCCAAAAGAGCAATGCCAACCCTCTGCCTTCTGCCAGTCCTTTCAGTACAATGTTTCCTTGGACATTAAATTCCAGCTATAATCTTCTTTCAGCCATGATTCAGTGATGCCTGCAATATCATACCTGTCAATCGGCAACTGTACTACAAGTTCATCGACCTTATTCAGTATACTGCACACATTCAAATATAACACCTTCAGTCCTGTATTCACCCTTTTCTATTTTGTCTGCCTTTTATGTTGCAACTTATCCTGGTGATTGCAATTTTGTCCTAACGTATCAACAAATGTTGCCTTTCTCTCATTGATGTCTTTGTAAACTTTTTACAGGGTATCAAAGGCAAAGGATTTATGTATGGGAATCTCAAACACGACTGCATGTCAGTTCTGCTGCGTGTGTCTGTTCACCAGCATTTGAATGCTTGAATGTGGAGGAGGAGGTACTGGAGAAGACGGCATACCAGATGTTGCAAGGAGAACCTGAATACATTGCACATCCATAATCTGACCTGATAAATTGGAATCAGGTTGATAACATTGAGATGTCATTCACTGGCTCTCATTTTGCAAGGGATTCACAAGGCCATCACACCTGCAGATGCAACAAAATATTCACACTGGGGTGGGGGGAAGCCGTTCACCTGTTCCACGTGTGGGAAGAGATTCATTCCACTAACCCACATTGTGATGTTCCAGTGAGTTTACAATAAGTCAAGGCCACTCTTCTGTCCTGAGTAAGCAAAGAGATTTTCTCAATCATCCCACTTGCTGAAACACCAGCAACTTCACAACAGGGAGAAAGTTAAAATAAACTGTATGTTAAATTTTTAACCATCACGATGGCTGAATCTAGTTACAAGTTCACAACTGATTGTCAACATCATGTTCTGCAGATATTGTGGCTGCTCATCACACCCAGGACAGACCCCGATCACTGAGCATTTGAGGGTTTTGTTCTGCTGTTGTTGGCCTTAAGTTAGACTGGAGTTTAATATTGTGGATCTGTGACAAATAAATCTGTTCTATATCAAATCCCGTGTCTCAGGTGCTTCCTGTCTCTTGCCACAGACCCAATGAACAGTAGCGAGACCCCTCAGTCCGGATTACCTCTGCCTATGTTTTTCTTCCATATCAGTATTTTCACCTCTTGCTCTCCCTGTGATGACAGGTTACAACTGCTGACCATTCTGTGGGTGAAGAGGTTTCCCTTGAATTTCCTGCGTGACTTTTTCTGGACTAAATAAAGTGAAGAGACCCAGACACTCCTCGTCCCTCAGGGCTGTGGTCCAAGGAAGAATGCCATGGGTAGGTGAACTCATTCTTCCCTGCTCTTTTAAATATTTTGGGTCATTTTCACCAGTTTCAAAGGGGTGTGCCTCACACAGCTTGGTTGTTGAAATACATCGCTCTCCTTTAAAGAATTGGAGGGTAAATCTTCAAAGGAGTAGGGTCAGAAACCAAAGAGGGGCCAGCACACAGTCAGGATTTTGGGGCTAGAGTTTAAGGGAAGGAGGAGGAGGTGTCAATCAGACCGGAGCGTGTGGCTACAAATCAAAGATTAGCAACATTTAGAAAATGATTGACTGAAAAAAAATGTTGCTTCTTTCTGCAAAAATGCTGGAGGAACTCAGTGGGTCAGGCAGCATCAATGGAAAGTCGCCATTTCAGGCTAAAACCCTTCCCCATGCCTACACTGTTTATTCGTCTGCTTAGATTCTGCCTGACCTACTGAGTTCCCCCAGCACTTTGTGTGTGTTTTTCTGCATTTCCAGCACCTGCAGAATCTCTTGTTTATTATCTGCATTTGTAAGCGGATTGGATTTTGGCACATGGATATGAATACAACAGGTAAAGTAGCTGCTGAGTTTTCTATATAAAAACACGGACTGTTTTTGAGACTGTGGCGAGGAAGCAGTACTTGCCGACACCTTTAGCAACATCTTGCTTACGCCGAATTAGTTAGTGTACGTTACCCCGAAAACTCCGGAGTTAATGCCAAGGCGATTACACGCGCATGCGTACTGGTACCGGACAATCCCCGGATATGGCGCATGCGTAATAGTTCCGGATGACCCCCCCCCCCCTCCCGGGGGCCGGATATCGCGCATGCGCTCCGGGGAATCGGCGGCAGGTAGGACCGGGGCTCCGGGCGGGAGTTTCACCATCACCGGCGTCCGCACCCCGACTGGGGGACAATTGCTGTGAGATCCGAATACACCGTGGTCCCGGCCTTTCCCGTCTCTCTCAGACCACGATCCGTACCCGGGCCCGGGGAGTTTCGGCTGAGGGAATGGGAGCGGGTCTCTCAGACACTGCCGAGCTCCAGGCGTCTAAATCCAGGCATTAGGAACTCGCGATAAACAAAATTATTCCATGACCTTGAGAAAATCACCTTTGTTTTACTTCTTGTTCTGGGCCTTTCTACCCGTAACAAGATGTTTTGTACCGTTCTCTCTGGGTACATAGTGATATAAAACAACTTTGTCCTGGTAATAAGTGACCTGTACATTTCACATCACTAAAGTGTTTCACTCCACGATGAAAGACTACTGCCTCCCCTTCATATTCATTGGCATTGCAATCGATGAGTTCACCTCCGTCTGTCACAGTAGGAGCGGTCAGGATGATCAGAAAGTCTCCAGGATAAGCCATGTAATATCATGTGCTCTTTATAGCACTTTGGGACATGGCCAGAACTTGAAATGATACCAGCGTTCCCTCATTTTTTCCAACTGTACAGTCTGCACAGGAAATTTGTACACAGTCTGAAAACTGCAGCACCTTAAATTAATATATAAAAGAGAGTTCCAGCTATACAGCAGCAAAGGCTTTATGTGTGACAACATTTCAGTTACTGTCTGGTCACACAACTCTGAGCGCGCAGTAAATAATGCTAATGGAAAGAGTCAAACTGAGCAAAGTCACAGATTGAAGGTGGGTAGAAATGTCCCATTCTTATACAGACAGGAAGACTGTCAGAGAATTTGATTGTCATTCCAGATGCCTGTACCCTGCCCAGTTTGAGGACGACAACTTCTGCCAACTTGGGTTGAAACTTAATGTTACAGTGTGATGTCAGAGCTCACCATAGAGGCTAAAATTATCTCATCTGAAATGCTGTCCTTCACCCACTGATATCTTTTGTAAATTTTTGTACAGGTTTGAAACAGCAAAGAATTTGTGAGCAGGAATCCCAAAAACAAGAACACATCAGCGTTGCTGTCTCTGTCCAGTTATTTCCTTAGTAACACCAATGTATCTATTGTTGATCCTTGGAGATGACGAAGTATCTCATCCCAGCTGGAAACATGCTTTGAGTCTGAAATGAAGTTTTCGACTGTAACTCAGTGAAATCCACTGGAACCGGGGGCTGAGAACATACCAGAATTTGTTCATTAGAGAAAAGCTGTTCAACTTCATTTATTGTGCAAGGAGTTCACTACGTCTGACATCTGACTTGATACATTACCAGAGAATTGATAGAAAACTGTGGGAAAGGATTTGGTCACTCATCCCCCCCAGAAACAGCAATGAGTTCACACTGGGGAGAGTCCATTCACCTGCTCAGACTGTAGGAAGTTATTTGCTTGGTCATATACTCTGCTGCCACACCAGTTAGTTCACATTGGGGAAAGGCTGTTCACCTACTCAGGTAGTGGGATGGAATTCACTCAGTCATCCATCATGAAGAGACACCAGCATGTTCACACTGGGGAGAGACAGTTTACCTGCTCAAATTGTGGGAAGGGATTCACTCGGGCATCTGGCCTACAGACACACCAGTCAGTTCACACTGGGGAGAGGCCATTTACTTGCTCTGAATGTGGGAAGGGATTCACTCAGTCATCTCATCTGAAGGTACATCAGCGAATTCACACTGGGGAGAAACCATTCACCTGCTCAGACTGTGGGAAGGGATTCACATGGTCATCTCAATTAAAGGTACATCAGCGAATTCACACTGGGGAGAGGCCATTCACCTGCTCGGACTGTGGGAAGGGATTCACTCAGACATATGACCTAATGGCACACCAACGAGTTCACACTGGGGAGAAACCGTTCACATGCTCAGCCTGTGGAAAAGGATTCACTCACTCATCAAACCTACAGAGACACCTGCGTGTTCACACTGGTGAGAGGCCGTTCACCTGTACTGTGTGTGGGAGGGGATTCACTCACTCATCCAACCTACAGGCACACCAGTCAGTTCACACTGGGGAGAGGCCATTCACCTGCTCAGACTGTGGGAAGGGATTCACTCAATCATTTTACCTACTGGCACACAAGTTAGTTCACACTAAGGAGATGCTGTTCACCTGCACAGACTGTGGGAAGGGATTCACTCGGTCATCTCAACTGAAGATACATCAGCGAGTTCACACTGGAGAGAGGCCATTCGCCTGCTCAGACTGTGGAAAAGGATTTACTCGGTCATATGACCTGCTAGCACATCAGCGAGTTCACACTGGTGAGAAGCCGTTCACCTGCTCAGATTGTGGGAAGGGATTCACTCGGTCATCTCAACTTAAGGTACACCAGCGAGTTCACTCTGGGGATAAGCCAGTCACCTGCTCAGACTGTGGGATGGGATTCACTAGCTCATCCAACCTGCAGAGACACCTGCGAGTTCACACTGGGGAGAGGCCGTTCACCTGTTCTGTGTGTGGGAAAGGATTCAGTCGGTTATCCATCCTACAGGTTCACCAGTCAGTTCACACTGGAGAGAGGCCATTCACCTGCTCAGATTGTGGGAAGGGATTCACTAACTCATCCAACCTACAGAGACACCAGAGAGTTCACACAGGGGAGAAACCATTCACCTGCTCAGACTGTGGGAAGGGATTCACTCAATTATCCATCCTACAGACACACCAATCAGTTCACACTGGGGAGAGGCCATTCACCTGCTCAGACTGTGGAAAGGGATTCACTCAATCCTCTCAACTGAAGGTACATTTGCGAGTTCACACTGGGGAGAGGCCATTCACCTGCTCAGACTGTGGGAAAGGATTTACTCGGTCATATGACCTACTGGCACATCAGCGGGTTCACACTGGTGAGAAGCCGTTCACCTGCTCAGATTGTGGGAAGGGATTCACTCAGTCATCTCAACTTAAGGTACACCAGCGAGTTCACACTGGGGAGAGGCCATTCATCTGCTCAGACTGTGGGAAGGGATTCATTCAGTCAACTGACTTACTGGTACACCAGCGCATTCACACTAGGGAGAGGCTGTTCACCTGCTCAGACTGTGGGAAGGATTCACATTGAAATTGAGTACATTGGTTGTGGGAGCTCTGCTGTATTAAACTGGCTACTGAGCTCTCATAAAAACATTGACTGGATTGGAGACGTTTGGCAGAGAGGAGGCACTTTTAAGTAGCATTGTTTTTTTCCCCAGGAATCTGAGCTTCAGAATGTACTATACTATGAGTGTGCAGGAGTGAGAATGTTGGATCCATCTGTTTAATTTTAAGTAACTTTTGTATGCATAACCATTTAAAATGTCTCTAGTAGCTGTACAAAGTATACCTCTAGTAGTTTCTTTGCACTTTATTAAGTACAATAGTGCTAGAAAGTTTGTGAACCCTGAAGAATTTTTTCTGTTTCTGCATAAATATGTCCTAAAATGTGATCAGATCTGCACCTGTTCTAAAACTAGGTAAAGAGAACCCAATTAAATAAGCAACACAAATATTATATTTTTCATTTATTTATTGAGACAAACAATCCAATATTTTATGTATTTGTGGGGAAAAAGTATGTGAACCTTTGCCTTCAGTAACTCGTGTGACCCCCTTGTACAATAGTAACTTCAACCAAATATTTCCGGTAACTGTTGATCAATCCAGCACATCAGCTTGCAGGAATTTTAGGCCATTCTTCCTTACAAAACTGCCTCAACTTGTGGGCTTCCTTGCATGAACTCCTTGCTTCAAGACCTTCCACAACATTTCTATAGGAATAAGATCAGGACTTGGACTTGGTCTTTCCAAACCATGAATTTACCTTTTAAACCATTCTGTTGTTGATTGACTCTTGTCTTTCAGATCATTGTCTTGTTGCATTATCCAACTTCTGTTAAGTTTTAGGTGACAGACAGTTAACCTGACATTCTCCTGTAAAATGTTTGGATACAATTTTGAATTCATTGTTCCCTCAAAGACTGCAAGCTGTCCAGGCCCTGTGGGAGCAAAGCAGCTCCAAACCAGGATGCTCCTTCCACCACACTTCACAGTTGGGATGAGGTTTTGATGTTGGTGTGCAATGCCCTTTATCGTCCTAACATAGTAGAAATGTGCATTTCTGCCAGAAGGTTCAACTTTTGTCCTATCTGTTGTAGAAGCATTGTAGAATATTCAGGTGGTCTTCGTGAGATGAGCAGTAATGTTTTCTTTGGAGAGCAGTGGTTTCCTCTGTGGGGTCCTTCCATAAACACCATTCTTGTTCCGTGTTTTTCTTACAGTGGAAACACAAACAGAGAGTTTAGCGAGTTCCAGAGATTTCTGCAGGTCTTTTGCAGTTACCCTTGGATTCATTTTCACCTCCTTCACCTCATTGCATGATGTGCTTCTGGTGTGATATTTGTAGGATGCCCACTCCTAGGGAGAGTAGTAACAGTACTGAGATTCCTCCATTTGAAGGAAATTTCTCTTACTGTGGACTGATCAACACTCAGGTCTTTCAAAATTCTTGTCGCCTTTTCCAGCTTTGTGAAACTCTACAATTCTTCTAAGCGCCTCTGAAAGTTGTTTTGTTCGAGGCACATAAACAGATCTTTCTTGAGAAGAGCAGACTTCATTAGTAACCTGAATTTCTGTGTGTTTTTAAAAAAATCGGACAGGGCACCTCTACAATCCACACCTGCAATCTCATCTCATTGATTGGAATACCTGACTCCAAATACTTTTTGTAGAAAGGCGTTGCCCCATACTTTTTCTAACAAATACATGTAATATTGGATTATTTTTCTCAAATCAACAAGTACATTGTTATTGTGTTATTTGTCTCTGTTTGTCTAGTTTTAAAACTTGCATAAAAATCTGATCACATTTTAGGTCATGGTTATTCAGAAACAGAAAATTCTACAGGTTTCACAAACCTTATAGCGTTACTGTAAGTATTTTCAGATCGCTCAATTTTTTGCTGCAGTATTGGCTAAGTACTTTCTAATTGGATTAGTATTATCTAAGTATTTAAATAGAATATTTTTCTTAACTTTAAGCAAAAAAAGTAGCTGTTTTAAGCTAGCCACCATTTTTAGTTTCTCTCTTTTCTTCAATTAGTAGACCCTGTCACTGTTCTGTTCCTGTTCTATCAACTTTGAATAAAACAATCATGAAACAACAAGTGTTATGCCTCAGTCCTGACTTCTAGAAGAACCTTGGACTTACACACCAAAATCAGTCAATTGGTGTTGTCATGATTTTGAACTCAGAATAATCGAAGACAGAGGATTTTCAATGGCTAAGCAAAAACGGTAAGAATTTCCATTTATGTTACAAATAGTCTGAGAGAAAACTAATTATGGCCTTTACATCATTTGATGGAAATCAAGATTGAGGACTGTTGCGCTGCTAGTTTTAAACATATCTGTAAAAGAGAAACAATGGCCAGTAGAGCCACATGCAGACCAGTAGAATACCAATTAACTACGCAAGTCAGTAGAGCTCCAAAAAGTAAAATCGTACAAGCAGTGGAGCATGGATACAAAGATAATAAATTGGTCCATAAAGTGGAGTCTATGAGAAAACAAACATGAAGTTAGTAGAATATGGAGAAAAATTAAATTTGGGTTGCAGACAACCTGTTAAAATTTCAAGATCGCAGTTGGCACAAACCTATGGCACAATACAGGCCCTTCAGCCTACAAAGCTGTGCCGAACATGTCCTTACCTTAGAACTACCTAGGCTTACCCATAGCCCTCTATTTTTCTAAGCTCCATGTACCTATCCAGGAGTCTCTTAAAAGACCCTATCGTTTCCCCTTCCACCACCGCCACTGGCAGATATCTCCTCTGTACCTACTTCCAAGCACCTTAAAACTATGCCCTCTTGTGCTAGCCATTTCAGCCCTGGGAAAAAGCCTTTGACTATCCACACGATCAATGCCTCTCTTTATCTTGTACACCTCTATCAGGTCACCTCTCATCCTCCGTAGCTCCAAGGAGAAAAGGCCAAGTTCACCCAACCTATTCTCATAAGGCATGCTCCTCAATCCAGGCAACATCCTTGTAAATCTCCTCTGCACCCTTTCTATGGTTTCCCCATCCTTCCTGTAGTGAGGCGACCAGAACTGAGCACAGTACTCCAAGTGGGGTCTGACCAGGGTCCTGTAGAGCTGCAACATTACCTCTCGGCTCTTAAACTCAAGCCCACGGTTGATGAAGGTTAATGCACCATATGCTTTCTTAACCACATAGCTAACCTGCGTTGCAGCTTTGAATATCACCTGGACTCGGACCCCAAGATCCCTCTGATGCTCCACACTGCCAAGAGTCTTACATTAATGCTATATATTCTGCCATCATATTTGACCTACCAAAACGAACCACCTCACACTTACCTGGGTTGAACGCCATCTATCACTTCTCAGCCCAGTTTTGCATCCTATCGATGTCCCGCTGTAACCTCTGACAGCCCTCCACACTATCCACAACACCCCCAATCTTTGTGTCATCGGCAAATATACTAACCCATCCCTCCACTTCCTCATCCAGGCCATTTATAAAAATCATGAAGAGTAGGGATCCCAGAACAGATCCCTGAGGCACACCACTTGTCACCGGACTCCATGCAGAATATGACCCATCTACAACCACATTTGGTCTTTTGTGGGCAAGCCAGTTCTGGATTCACAGAGTAATGTCCCTTCGATCCCATGCTTCCTTACTTTCTCAATAAGCCTTACATGGGGATACCTTATCAAATGCCTTGCTGAAATCCATATACGCTACATATATGGCTCTACCTTCATCAATGTGTTTAGTCACATCCTTTAAAATTCAATCCAGGCTCATAAACTATAACCTGCCCTTGACAAAGCCATGCTAACAATTCCTAATCATATTATACCTTTCTAAATGTTCATAAATCCTGCCTCCCAGGATCTTCTCCATCAACTTACCACTGAAGTAAGACTGACAGGTCTATAATTTCTTGGGCTATCTCTACTCCCCTTCTTGAATCAGGGAGCAATATCCATAACCCTCCAATCCTCTGGAACCTCTCCCATCTGCATTGATGATGCAAAGATCATTGCCAGAAGCTCAGCAATCTCCTCCCCCGCCTCCCACAGTAGCCTGGGGTACATCCCGTAGGGTCCCAGTGACTTATCCAACTTGGTGCTTTCCAAAAACTCCAGCACATCCTGTTTAATATCTACATGCTCAAGCTTTTCAGTCCACTGCAAATCATCCCTACAATCACCAGGCTCCTTTTCCGGAGTGAATACTGAAGCAAAGTACTCATTAAGTATCTCTGCTATCTCCTTCAGTTCCATAAACAGTTTTCCACTCTCACACTTGATTGGTCCTATTCTCTCATGTCTTATCCTCTTGCTCTTCACATACTTGTAGAATGTCTTGGGGGTTTCCTTAACCCTGTCCACCAAGGCCTTCTCATGGCCTCTTCTGGCTCTCCTAATTTCATTCTTAAGCTTCTTCCTGCTAGCCCTATGATCTTCTAGATTCTTATCATTGTCTAGTTTTTTGAATCATTTGTGAGTTCTTATTTTCTTCTTAACTAGATTTACAACAGCCTTTGTACACCACGGTTCCTGTACCCTACCATCCTTTCCCTGTCTCATTGGAACATACTTATGCAGAACTCTATGCAAATATCCCCTGAACAATTGCCACGTTTCTTCCGTATGTTTCTCTGAGAACATCTGTTTGCAATTTATTCTTCCAAATTCCTGCCTGATAGCCTCATATTTCCCCTTATTCCAATGAAATGTTTCCCTAACTTGTCTGTTCCTATCCCTCTCCAATGCTATGGCTAAGGAGATAGAGTTGTGATCGCTATCTCCAAAAATGCTCTCCCACTGGGAGACCTGACACCTGACCAGGTTCATTTCCCAATACCAGATCAAATACAGCCTCTTCTCTTGTAGACTTATCTGCATATTGTCAGGAAACCTTCCTGAAGGCACCTAACAAACTCCACCTCATCTAAACCCCTCTAGGGAGTTGCCAATCAATATTTTGGAAAGTAAAATCTCCCACCACAACGCTGTTATTATTACACCTTTGCAGAATCTGTCTCCCTCTCTACTCCTCAATGTCCCTGTTACTATTGTGTGGGCTATGAAAAGCACCCAGTAGAGTTATTGACCCCTTCCTATTCTTCACTTACACCCACAGAGACTCCGTAGACAACACCTCCATGACTTCCTCCTTTTCTGCAGCTGTGACACGATCCTTGATCAGCAGTGCCATGCCCCCACCTCTTTTGCCTCCCTCTCTGTCCTTTCTGAAACATCTAAAGCCTGGCACTTGAAATAGCCATTCCTGCCCCTGCACCATCCAAGTCTCTGTAATGCCCACAACAGCATAGCTCCAAGTGCTGCCCCATGCTCTAAGCTCATCCGCTTTGTTCATAATCCTCTTTGTATTAAAATAAACACATCTCAAACCATAAGTCTGAGCATGTCCCTTCTCAATCACCTGCCTATTCTCCCTCTCGCACTGTCTCCAAGCTTTCTCTATATGTGAGCCAACCTTCCTTTCCTCCATAACTTCAGTTCAGTTCCCACCCCCCAGCAATTCTAGATTAAAATCTCCCCAATGGCCTTAGCGAACCTCCCTGCCAGAAAATTGGTCCCCCTGGGATTCAAGTGCAACCCTTCCTTTTTGTACAGGTCACACCTGCCCCAAAAGAGGTCCCAATGATCCAGTAGTCTGAGTCCCTGACCCCTGCTCCAATCCCTCAGCCACGTATTTATCCTCCACCTCATTCTATTCCTATTCCTTGAAGTAAAAAGTATATACATATTTCCTACAAACCAAAACTTACCATGAGTACCAGTGATGCTTCACACCCAGACAAGCTCAAAGCCTTTTTAGCTCTCTTTGAAATGGAGAATGGAACTACAGCTGTGATGATCCCTGCAGCACCTGGTGACCCTGTCATCTCTGTCTTGGAGGCTAAAGTTACACTGTCTTTCAAGAGGGTGAAACCTTGCAATGTGAGAGGCCCCAAAGGAATAACTCAGCATGCTCTGAAAACCTGTGCCAACTAAATGGTGGGTGTGTTCAAAGACATTTTCAGTCGCATTGCTATGGTCAGAAATTCCCCTCTGCCTCAAGAGGGAAACAATTATATCAGTGCCCAAGAAGAGCAGAGTGAGCTGCCTTAATGACTAATATCTAGTAGCATTCACATCTACAGTGATGAAGAGTTTGGTTATGACTAGAATTAAATCCTGTCTCAGCAAGAACCTGGACCCATTGCAATTTGCCTATCACCACAATATATCTATGGCAGATGCAATCTTACTGGCTCTTGGGTCACCTATACAATACAATACCTAGAGTATGTCAGAATGCGGCTTATTGACAGTAGTTCAGTGTTTAACACAATCATTTCTACAGGTCGAATCGAAAAACTCCTGAATCTGGGCCTCGGTACCCTTCTCTGCAACTGGATCCTCAGCTTCCTAACTGCAAGACCACAGTCTGTGGATCAGAAACAACATCTCCACTTCGCTGTCAAAGAACACTGGCATACCTCAGTGATGTGTGCTTAGCCCACAACTTGCTGTACTCTCTCTAGGCCCATAACTGTGTGACTAGGCACAGTTCCAATGCTACCTATAAATTTGCTGATGACACAACTATTGGCAGAACCTCAGATGCTGACAAGACGATGTACAGGAGCGAGATATACCAGCTAGTTGAGTGATGTCACAGCAACAACCCTGCACTCAATGTCAATAAAACCAAAGAACTGATTGTGGACTTCAGAAAGGGTAAGACAAAGGTACACACACCAGTCCTCATTGGGGGGGATCATAAGTGGAAAGAATGAGCATTTTAAATTCCTGGGTGTTAACATATGAGGATCTAACCTAGACCCAACGTATTGATGCAGCTACAATGAAGGCACAGCAGCAGCTGTATTTCATTAGGGGTTCAAAGTGATCTGGTATGTCATCAAAAACACTGGCAATTTTCTACAGAAATTTCCAAGAGCATTCTAACTGGTTGCATCACCACCTGGTAAGGGGTGAGGGGATGGGGTGGAACTGCACAGGATCGAAGTAAGCTGCATTAGGGTTAAATACTAAAGTTGTAAACAGAGTCAGCTCCAACATGGGCACTAGCCTCCATATTCTACCTGGACAATACAAACAGGTATGTCAGGCTGCTGTTTATCGACTATAGCTCAGCATTTAATACCATTATTCTCACAATCCTGATTGATAAGCTATAGAACCTGGGCCTCTGTACCTCCCTCTGCATTTGGATCCTCAACTTCCTAACTGAAAGACCACAATCTATGTTATTGGTGATAATATTTCCTCCTCACTGACGATCAACACTGATGCGCCTCAGGGGTGTGTGCTTAGCCCACTGCTCTACTCTGTCTATATCCATGACTGTCAGGCTAGGCATAGCTCAAATACCATCTATAAATTTGCTGATGATACAACCAATGTTGGTAGAATCTCAGATGGAGACAAGAGGGCATACAGGAGTGAGATATACCAACTAGTGGAGTGGTGTCACGGCAACAACATTGTATTCAACTTCAGTACGATGAAAGAGCTGACTGTGGACTTCAAGAAGAGTAAGATGAAGGAACACATATCAATACTCATGAAGGGATCAGAAGTGGAGTGAATAAGCAGTTTCAAGTTACTGGGTTCCAGATCTCTGAGGAACTAACTTGGTCCCAACATATTGATGCAGCTATAAAGAAGGCAAGACTGTGACTGTACTTCATTAGGAGCTTGAAGAGATTTGGTATGTCAATAAAACCACTCAAAAACTTACATGGATGTAATGTGGTACATTCTGACAGGCTGCATCACTGTCTGGTATGGGGAAGGGGGTGCTACTGCACAGGACAAAAGAAGCCGCAGAAGGTTGTAAATCTAGTCAGCTCCATTTTGAGTACCAGACTACAAAGTACTCAAGATATCTTCAAGGAGTGGTGTCTCAGAAAGGCTGCATACATTATGAAGGACCTCCAGCACCCAGAGCGTGCCCTTTTCTCACTGTTACCATCATGTAGGAGGTACAGAAAACTGAAGGCACACATTCAGCAATTCAGGAACAGCATCTTTCCCTCTGCCATCTGATTCCTAAATGGATTTTGAACCCGTGAAAACTACTTCACTTTTATTATACAAACCCCATTTCCAGAAAAGTTGGGATATTTTCCAAAATGCAATAAAAACAAAAATCTATGATATGTTAATTCACGTGAACCTTTATTTAACTGACAAAAGTACAAAGAAAAGATTTTCAATAGTTTTACTGACCAACTTAATTGTATTTTGTAAATATACACAAATTTAGAATTTGATGCCTGCAACACATTCAGCAAAAGTTGGGACAAAGGCATATTTACCATTGTGTTACATCACCTTTCCTTTTAATAACACTTTTTAATCGTTTTGGAACTGAGGATACTAATTGTAGTTGATTTGCAATTGGAAATTTTGTCCATTCTTGCTTGATATAAGACTTCAGCTGCTCAACAGTCTGTGGTCTCCTTTGTCTAATTCTTTTCATGATGTGCCATACATTTTCAATAGGAGATAGATCTGGACTGGCAGCAGTCTAGTCAAGCACACGCACTCTGTGTCTACAAAGCCATGCTGTTGTAGCCCGTGCAGAATGTGGTCTGGCATTGTCCTGCTGAAATAAGCATGGACGTCCCGGGATGAGACATCGCCTTGATGGCAACATATATCTCTCTAAAATCCTAATATACGCCTCAGAGTCAATGGTACCTTCACATACATGCAACTCACCCATGCCGTGGGCACTGATGCACCTCCATACCATCACAGATGCTGGCTTTTGCACCTTTCGCTGATAACAATCAGGATGGTCATTTTCATCTTTGGCACGGAGAACTCGACACCCGTTTTTTCCGAAAACTAGCTGAAATGTGGACTCATCTGACCACAGCACACGATTCGACAGTCTTTCGGTCCATCTGAGATGAGCTTGGGCCCAGAGAACTCACCAGCGTTTCTGCATAGAGTTGATGTATGGCTTCCTCCTTGCGTAATACAGTTTCAAGTTGCATTTCTGGATGCAGCGACGGACTGTGTTAAGTGACAATGGTTTTCCGAAGTACTCCCGAGCCCAGGTGGCTATAATTGTCACAGTAGCATGACAGTTTCTTAGGCAGTGCTGTCCGAGGGCTCAAAGATCACGTGCATTCAACAGTGGTTTCTGATCTTGACCTTTATGCACTGAGATGTCTCTGAATTCTCTGAATCTTTTTACAATATTATGTACTGTAGATGTTGAAAGACCTAAATTCTCTGCAATCTTGTGTTGGGAAATGTTCTTTTTGAACTGACTAACAATTCTCTCATGAATTTTGGCACAAAGGGGTGAGCCACGACCCATCCTTGCTTGTAAAGACTGAGCCTTTGATGGACGCTACTTTTATACCCAGTCATGATACCTCACCTGCTACCTATTAGCCTGCTTAATGTGGAGTCTTCCCAACCGGTATTACTTGAATACTCTGTGCACTTTTCAATCTTATTTTAACTTTGTCCCAACTTTTGTTGAGTGTGTTGCAGCCATCAAATTCTAAATTTGTGTATATTTACAAAATACAATTAAGTTGCTCAGTAAAACTATTGAAAATCTTTTCTCTGTACTTTTGTCAGTTAAATAAAGGTTCACGTGAATTAACATATCACAGATTTTTGATTTTATTGCATTTTGGAAAATATCCCAAAATTTCTGGAAACGGGGTTTGTATATTATTTCTGTTTTGCACAATTTTTTATCTATTCAGTACATATATATATATATATATATATATACTGTAATAGATTTACTTATTTTTTCTTCTATATTATGTATTACATTGAACTTCTGCTAAGTTAACAAATTTCACGTCACATGGCAGTGATAATAAACCTGATTCTGATTCAAGAAGGCGACATTCATCATTAAGGACTCCCATCGCCAAGTTCTTATTGTTACCATCAGCCTTAAGACACACACTCAATGATTCAGGAACAGCTTCTGTCCCTCTGCCATCCAAGTTCTGAAAGGACATTGAATCCATAAACACTACCTCACTACACTTTTTATTTGTATTTTTGCACTACTTATTTAATCTAACTATTTTATACACATACCTACAGTAAAACAATCTTTTTCTGTTATTATGTATTCCATTGTACTGCTACCAAAATGACCAATTACATGAGATATGCCAGTGATAGTAAACCTGATTCTGATTCTCATTACCTAAGATTGAGTCAAAACAATGGCCAACGTTTTGGTACATACTAAGAGTTCTTAACTAAATGAAACACTTAATTTAGTTAAAATTATTGAAATATACCATCAATGTTGAATCTAATGAAACATGGCTCCTGGATGATATTGTGAAAGTATGGGATAAGACCCAGTAAATGGCCGCTAATGATTAGACGATCGAAAGGAACATGAAACAATATATTAGAGACAGTAGTGTTACGTATTCAGGCAACAATAAATATATGAGATCGGCAAGGGTTTCTTATAACAAACAACACGTTTATTAAACACAGAAAACAAACCCCCCAAAAGTAAACAAACACTACCGTAACCGGAAACAGCTGCTGAGCGGCTGTTCAAACAGTTCGTAAAGTGATATTGCAAAAATAGTTCTTTAAAGTGGTATTACCAAAAGTTCGATATGCTCACAGTCCATTTAAAAGGAGAGACTTTAAAAGACGATTTAGGTTCTCTCTCACGTCGCTTGCTTCGATCCCCGACGTCGAACTTCCCACGAAGAATTTACGAAACAGAACGGCTTAAAGGCATTGATCTTTCCTTCCTCACTATCCTCAATCCTTTCTGGTAAACCCAGGGATTAACACGAAGATAGTCAACGAAATCCTTCCAAATAAGGATCAAACAAAGGTCGCCCCCGTTTCACCGTAGAAAGCGATTCTCCTCGATCTTTAACTTCCAACTTTGAATCTTCACTCTCCTCTAATTCTCAAACTAACAGAATCATAAAGAACCTGCTGGCAATGACCTTTTAAACTTTAGGCATTAAATAAAAACTTCATCCTTCAGCTAAACTGCGTCATCACTTCAAACACGCAGTGGCATGAAGTCAACTTGGCAAATCCAGCCATGAACTGCCCCTCCTCACAGGGTGGGGTCTACCTTTTATAACCTGTAAAAAAAAACCTGTCACATGATCTCTACTGGCGGGAAAATGACGTCATTCCACCATCACCTCAAGTCCAGTACAGCTTCAACCCTAGTCACATGACAAGGGCACCACTGTCATGTGTCACAAGTACGTAACAGTAGAAAGGCTAAAGAACAAATTTTTGCTTTAACCAAGCAAGGGAAAGAACAAGACAGGAATTCAATCGAAATCATGCACACAACATGCTGGAGCAACTCGTGTTTGTGTTTTACTCAGGATTTTTAGCAATTGCATAATCTCTTATGTTCTTAATTTAATCGTTGAGCATTGCTCAGGCTCAGAACCAAACTAAAACAAAGTCAGAAAGTGCAGCTACGACTTAAAGTGGGCAGTCCTGCTGGTGAAACCAGGTCGCCAGTGCTGGTGTTCCACCCAGGGAAGCACCTACTTCTCAAGCTCCAACCTGGTAAACATCTAACAGGACCACTATGCCAACTCCAGAGAATTACTGTACAGCAAACAATCTCTGGAGACAGCACCTCTACGTGAACTCCACAGAATTACAGCCTACATCGGTCAGTCCTCCGAGATAGCAGCACCATCTGAGCTCGAAAGAATGACAGGGTGGAAACACACAAAATGCCAGAAGAACTCAGCAGGCCAAGCAGCGTCTATGGAAAAGAGTACAGTTGGCGTTTCGGGCCGAAACCCTTTAGCAGGACTCAAGACTGAACATGACATTGACTCTCCAGCGGCCCCTAGAAACCCAATTAAGGATGATACCGATGAACAATAAGTTTGACAGAGCAACAGACATAAAATGCCGAAGGAACTCAGCAGATCAGGCAGCATCTGTGAAAATGAATAAACAGTCAACGTTTTGGGCCAAGACCATTCTTCTAGCAATGTCACAGCTTGCTTCAATAAAGCATGAAAGGGCGTGAAAACACACTGGACTGTCGCTGAAACCATAGTTAATTGTTTCAAATTCAACATTTAAAAAAGATTGGATAGGTGCACAGATGGGAGGGGTATGGAGGGCTATGATCCAGGTGTAGGTCATTAGGAGTAGACAGTTTAAATGGGTCAGCAGGGACTGGGTGGGCCACAAGAGTCTTTCTGAAGAACTGAAATCTTTGATTGAAGCCGGTAAGTTGGCAGAACGAAGTCCAGCGAACATCTACACTAATTCTCAATTATCTTTTGGAGTTGATAATCAGGATATAAAATTATGGACACAAAGAGGATTCTGTACCACTTGGCCGACTCTTGACAGCCTTCACCGCTCGGAGACACGATGATTGTCGTCCTGGATGAGTGCCGTATCCAAAATGTCTCTTTCAGGCACCCACCACCTCTCCTCCGGTCTGAATCCTTCCCAGTCCACAAGATATTGTCGAACTCCTCGAACAGTACATTCTTCTCACGGTGAAGACCTGCTCCGGATTAAGAACACTGGGTGGCGTCGGGACTAATAGTATTGTTGCTAACTGGCTGGTTCACAAGCTTCAACTTGGAAACGTGGAAATTGGGATTGATCTCAAGGGTGGTGGGGAGCTGCAAGATGTAGGCCACCATGTTTACTTTCCTGAGAATATCCAAAGAACCTGGGCGCCAATTTCCTGGATTCCACACAGAAAGGCACATTCTGAATTGACAGCCAGACCTGTTGCCCAGGCTGCAAAACTGGTCCCTGTCTTTTTTGCGGTTAGCTTTTATTTCTGCCTTCCGGGTAAAAGCTAACAAAATTTCCCTTACACTAGCCCACCTCGACTTCTAGCATTGGACAAGATCTTGGGCTGCAGGTACCCCTGCCTCTTGCTCAAGGAAGAGTGACAGAGAATACTCAAATTGGCATCCGAAAAGAGACACCCCATGCGCCGAATACCATTAAGTGTTGTGGGCGACCTTTGCTCACATCAAGTGGCCACTCCACTCGTTTGGAGCTTCAGAGGCCAGATATCTTATGATACATTCCATATCTTGGTTCTTCCGCTCCGTCTGGCTGTTGAACTGTGGGTGAAACCTAGAGGAAAGACTCGCTGTTGCCCCATTCAGTTTGCAAAACGCCCTCCAGAAACATGATGTGAGTTGCGGATTGTGATTGGACACAATGCCTACCGGAAAACCAAGGATCCTGAAACCTGTTGTAGGACAACCTCGGCCGTCTCAGCCGCAGATGGAGTCTGCCCAAGGCATTGAACATGCAGGCCTTTGAAAAACGATCCACAATTATCATGTTAGCGGTCTTCCCCTTGGAAGACCCGTAGTCCATGGAGATGAGAGCCCATAGCCTTTCTGGAGCAGGCTGAGGGTGAAAGAGTCCTTGAGTTTGGGTGCATGGCTCCTTGTTCCGGGCACACACCTCACATGCCAAGACGTATTGACGGACCTCCCTCGCCATTCAAGGCCTTCAACATCTTCTCTTAAAGAACTCAAGGCTCCTGGCAATCCCTAGTGAGATGTTAATCTCCATGCATATCACCACTGATGAACTTGAGACCGGACAGGACTAGGAACGAACAGCTGAATCGGAGGATCATACTGAAGAATCTCCCCTTACGTCTGGGCCTTGTGATTAAGCCTGTTGATTCCCCAACAAATTGGTGCTATCACCTTGGCTTGAGGCAAAATGGTGGTAGGCTGTTTCTCTCGTTCGCGTTCGTCGAACTGACAGGACAAAGCATCTGGCTTCTGGTTCTCAAATCCCAGTCAACAGGTCAGGATGAAATTAAAATGGTTAAAGAAAAGAGACCACCTGGCCTGCCTGGAATTCAGTCTCTTGGCCTACTGAATAAAAGCCAGGTTCCTCCGGTCCGTCCATATGATAAAAGGGTTCTTTTCCCCTCCCTCGAGCTAGTGACACCAGTCCTCCAGAGCCAACTTGACCAAAAGCAGCTCTGTATTCCCAATGCCATAATTCACCTCTGCTGGGGATAGTCGCCTGGAAAAGAACACACACGGGCACAGTTTATTGTCTGAAGATGTCCATTGAGACAACACTGTACTCCGATGATGGAAGCGTCCACTTCCATGATCAAGGAAAGGTGAGAGTTAGGTGCGACTGAAATGGGAGCTGTCATGAACCGCTGTTTGAGCTCTTGTGAAATCAGCCTCCGTCTCAGTAGTCCAAATGAAAGGGCCCTGGATCTCTTGGTTAGTACCCGTCAGCAGAGCCACCACTGAGCCGAAGTTTCTGATAAACTTTCGATAGAAGTTGACAACACCCAGGAATCGTTGGACTTGCTTCTTATTGGATGGCTCTGGCCAATCTTCGACTTCATGCGTCTTATTAGGGTCCACCTTGAGTTTGTCTTTAGAAATGATGCAGCACAAAGTGGTTCCGTGAAATTTCGAGTTCAAAATTCGAAATATATGAAAGTCTGATCAAGAAGTCTCTTTAGTATATCTCTGACGTAAGCGACATGCTCCTCCAAGAAAATTAGGATGTCATCCAAGTAGATGAAGGCATACTTCTGGTGAGCATCTCGGAGCACATCGTTTATAAAGGCCTGGAAAACTGCTGGCATGTTCACAAGACGGATGTGCATGACCAGATGCTCATAGTACCCTGCTGGTGTGTTGAATGCCATCTTCCACTCGTCACTCTGCTTTATCTGAAACAAAAGCCCAGCTTCAAAAGTATTCTTGCCCCTTGGAGAACTGTGAAAGCAGTGTTCATGAGAGGAAGAGGGTAACGCTTTCTGACCATTATACGATTCAGCCAATGCAACACTGCAGACTCCCTTCCTCCTTCGGTATGAAGAAGCCAGCACCAGTTGGTGAGGTGGAGCGCCAAATGAATCCCAGGGCAATAGCCTCCTTAATATTCTTCTTCATAGGTCTGAAACATGTATAATAGACCCCTCAGAGGACACATACAGTGGCATGCAAAAGTTTGGGCACCCCTGGTCAAAATTTCTATTACTGTGAATAGCTAAGCGGGTAAAAGATGACCTGATTTCCAAAAAGCATAAAGTTAAAGATGACACATTTCTTTAATATTTTAAGCAAGATTACTTTTTTATTTCCATCTTTTACAGTTTAAAAATAACAAAAAAGGAAAAGGGCCCAAAGCAAAAGTTTGGCCACCCTGCATGGTCAGTACTTAGTATCACCCCCTTTGGCAAGTATCTCAGCTTGTAAATGCTTTCTATAGCCAGCTAAGAGTCTTTCAATTCTTGTTTGGGGATTTTCGCCCATTCTTCCTTGCAAAAAGCTCCTGGTTCTGTGAGATCGCTGGGCTGTCTTGCATGCACTGCTCTTTTGACGTCTATCCACAGATTTCCGATGATGTTTAGGTCTATGAGGGCCACGGCAAAACCTTCAGATTGCACCTCTTCAGGTAGTCCACTGTAGATTTTGAGGTATGTTTAGGATCATTATCCTGTTGTAGAAGCCATCCTCTTTTCACCTCCAGCTTTTTTTACGGACGGTGCGATGTTTGCTTCCAGAATTTGCTGGTATTAATTGAATTCATTCTTCCCTCTCCCAGTGAAATGTTCCCCGTGCCACTGGCTGTAACACAAGCCCAAAGCATGATCGATCCACCCCAGTGCTTAACAGTTGAAGAGGTGTTCTTTTCATGAAATTCTGCACCTTTTTTCCCCTCCAAACGTACCTTTGCTCATTGCAGACAAAAAGTTCTATTTTAACTTCATCAGTCCACAGGACTTGTTTCCAAAATGCATCAGGCTTGTTTAGATGTTCCTTTGCAAACTTCTGATGCTGAATTTTGTGGTGAGGTTTTCTTCTGATTACTCTTCCATGAAGGTCATATTTGTGCAGGTGTTGCTGCAGAGTAGAACAGTGCACCAGCACTCCAGAGTCTGCTAAATATTCTTCAAGGTCTTTTGCAGTCAAACGGGGGTTTTGATTTGCCTTTCTAGTAATCCTACCAACAGTTCTCTCGGAAAGTTTTTTTGGTCTTCCAGACTTCAACTTGACCTCCACCGTTCCTGTTAACTGCCATTTCTTAATTACATTATGAACTGAAGAAACAGCTATCTGAAAATGCTTTGCTGTCTTCTTATAGCCTTCTCCTGCTTTGTGGGCATAATTTATTTTAATTTTCAGAGTGCTAGGCAGCTGCTTAGAGGAGCCCATGGCTGCTGATTGTTGGGACAAGGATTGAGGAGTCAGGGTATTTATAAAGCTTTGAAATTTGCATCACATGGCCTTTTCTAACGATGACTGTGAACAAGCCATAGCCCTAACAAGCCTAACAAGGTCTGTGACCTTGGTAAAACTTATCTGAGAGCTCAAATCTCTTGGGGTGCCCAAACTTCTGCATGGTGCTCTTTTCCATTTTTTCACTCTAAAATTGTACAAAACAAGATAATGCACCAATCTTGCTTAAAATGTTGAAAAGAATGTTTCATCTTTAACTTTTTGACTTTTGGAGATCAGTTCATCTTCTACTCACTTAATTATTCACGGTAACAGAAATTTTCACCAGGTATGCCCAAACTTTTGCATGCCACTGTACCTGGCAGTAGTTGCACAGTCGTAGGGTCGGTACGGTGGATGAGTCAAAGCCGTTCCCCTGCTGAAGACCTCCTCCACATCCTTGTAGATAGAAGGGATTTCTATCGGCATGAGTGCTGCAATTGCCCCAAACCGTCTTCCGAGAATGACTTCTGTGATTTTGTTGGTAGCGTAGCGGGGGGGGGGGGGGGTTGTGTTTGGGCAGAACAAGAGTCTACAGGAGTCTTTAATGAAACCAAAAGCCAAATCACAGTTCAAATTCTGGTTTGTCCACTGTGCGAGGTGCGACAAAGGGTTCTTCTGCTCCTGGGACTAGTTTCTTAGGTTCTCGGTCTTGGAGCTGTCCTCTTAGATGTGATCTAGCAACTGGAGCTCCTTGGCTTAGCTGCTAGAATTCCAAACTGTTTGGGCACCATCCATGGATTGCCCCTGAACTCGAGGTCTCATTCCAGCACATCCCTGACTGGGCTGTGTCGGGACTCACACGGGCCTATTGGCTGGAGCCGGCTTGTCTTTCCTTGAAGGTAGGACTGTGTCTCCCGAAGACTCCAGGTTACGTCGAGTAGAAGTTTGTTCCCTCGCTGGCTGCTAGTCTCGAGAGAGTCTGGGTTTGGAACAGCAAGTCGAAAACAAGCCCTCTTACCATGGCTAGACCAAGCAGTGATTCTCCCCACCTTCCAGTCCACGAACAGCCTAAGGTACATGAGGATTGGGGGCATGAATGGAGAGTCTATATTGTAGAAACTAATGTCTCCACATGATCTCGTATCCTCATCTGCAAAACCACAGCCTGTTGCTAGATCTGTCCAGAACCTAGCGAGCGGTCGTCCAAGACAGTTGCGACTGATTCAACTCTGGCAGCAACATATCGAACTGATGGGTGGTTCCTATATCCAGAAAATTACCTGCTGCTCCAGAATCCACAAAAGCCTTCACATGTCTCAGGTTCTTATCCCAGGTAAACTCTGCCTTCAGCACAAAACCAGAATCAGTGGTTACAAGAAAATGGGATAATTACACCTGTGAGATTTTTACACTGGGCTACCCCTATTGTGCCAGTAGTCAAGAAAGACAGGAGCATAAGAATATGTGGAGATTACAATGTGGAGATTACAGTGAATTCATGCCTACACATCAAGGCACACCCGATTGCAAAGATGGAAGATCTCTGCGCAACACTGGGAGGCGGAACATTCTTCATAAACTTGACCCTGAATTCACTGGACAACAAATATTTTGCTTCCTGAATACCTTTAGGCATAGCTTATGAATTTTGGGCTACTGATCATGAAAATCGGCATGAAATTTCCCTATCACACACCATTTTTTGAAATCACATGTTTATTATTTCAATTCATAATTCAAGTCAATTAAAATGTTGCCTACAATGTCAGCTGGAAAGTTTCCTATCTTGTCCAGGGATGCCTGGACATGCTTAGGCGGCATGGCTGCTGCATGGCAGGACAGGTTTTAATAATAATTATTGGGTTCAGGACTGTAAGGATAGAATTTGCTATCACTGGGCCCAAAAGTTTCTATGAAGGATTTTGATATTTAAGACAATGCTTCCCAGAATAACTGATGCCAAGGTTAAGGAAAGCATTTTCGTAATTTATTTTTTATTGAAGTTCTTCATTAAACAAATATTTCCATAAGATGTATTTCAGATATTGTACAGAAATATCATATAATCATATATGCCACAAATCTCCACATAATATTTCTATGAGGTATACACTTATAGAAAAGAGAGGAAAGAAAGAACAAGTGAAAGGAGAAAACTATGTACAAATGGGGAGTGATTTTTTTTTTGCAACATATTCATTGATTTGTGAGGATAAAATCAGGCCTATGAGGTGTTATGTAGTTAAACCATTTTTCCCAGTATGAATCTGTCACAAGGGGATGTGGAGACTGGACCCAAATGCAGGATGCAGGCTCTGAAGTACTAGGGGCAGGACAGGAACAACTAAAGGATAGAACAAGATGGTGAGACTGCGGCATGCAAAGGTGATCCTGGGGTTCCGAGAGCTCATGACAAAGGCAGGACCCTAGCTAGGCTAAAGGATGGGTCCATGGGACAAGGAATGCTGGGAGGATAACCCCCTGGGCAGGCTGCATAACTCCTGGGCAGGGTCCGGCCTCCCAGGCAGGAAGACAGGGGCTTGGGCAGGTCACAGGGCACCTAGGCAGGATGCGGGACACAATCCATCAGAAGTGAGGGGTAGGAAAGGGTCAGAGTCCCCCGCTGGGCAGGCTGCATGGCTCCTGGGCAGGGCCGCCTCCCAAGCAAGAACACGGGGGCCTGGGCAAGACGCAGAGCACCTGGGCAGGTTGCAGGGCACCACCCGTCAGGGGAAGGAAAGAGTCAGAGTCCCCCTGCTGGGCAACAGCAGTCCAGCCTGCTTACCCAACAGAGGCAAGGGATCAGAAGGGAGATCAGTCCAGGGTGACTACAAGAATGGACTTACAGAACTAGATGATTAACCATGGCTACTCCAAGCCGGGGTCAGAACAGGACAACCCCCCAACTAGACTCGGTCCCAGAGCCCCTTATATACACCTGCCAGCCAATGGGCATCAGGTGCACCTCCTTAAGCCAAGTTTAGCCTATTTGGGGTTAAGGATGCAAGGAAGGACGGCTACAAGACCTGGAGTCCGCAGACCAGATCAAGACCCGGAAAGCGGGCTCCAGCCTGGACCATAACAGAATCAAATTGTTCCAACTTATGATTAACAGATGCTGTTATCTTCTCCATTTTGTAAATGTCCATTGTAATTTTCATCCATTCATTTAAGGTTGGGCTCTCCTGTGATAACCATTTCCCAGTAAGAGTCTTTTTACCAGCCACCAGCAGTATATTCATTAAATATTTAACTCTTTTCAACCAGTCTTGAGGTATATACGCAAACTATATGGTCTTACTTTCTAAAGGTATTTCACATTTAAAGATGTCTTGTAGGGCATTGTGTATCCTACTCCAACAGTCTTTGATAACAGGGCAGTCCCAGAAAATTTGATAATGGTTTGCATTTTCATTTCCACAATTTTTCCAGCAAACAGGGAGGATTTCTGAGAGGGTGTAATAAAATATCTTATCAAGTTTTTCCATCCAAACTCCCTCTATTTCTGTGAACTGGTACACTTCCATTGATAACTCCATATTATTGTCCATTCTTCCTCAGATATAATTATTCCTCCTTCCTTCTCCCATTTTGTTTTAATGTGTGAAGTCGAATGTGTTTTAAGAATTGACAACCCCTTATACACGCTTCAAATGATTCCGCTTCCACTACCGTTATCTGAATTATATGCTTTTCTAAATAGCTCTATCAAACATTGGTGACATTTTTAACCATCTTAACATATTGTCGCATCTGTAAATACAGATAAAAGTCTTGTTTTTCTAATGTGTTTCTCTTTAAGCATTTCAAAACTGAATAGCGTTCCTTCTTTCATTATATTGCAAAGAACTGTTACTCCTTTAGCTGTCCAGTCCTTAAATCTAGCATCCAGTTTATTTGGCGTAAAATCCAAGTCATATGCACACCATTTAAGAATTACAATATCCCCCTCTAGTTTATATTGTTGTATAATAGTTTTCCATATTTTAAGAGTCCATTTCAATAGTATGGGTTATCCATTGTATTTATGTACCTTTGTAGGTTGATATCAGCCATAATTTCCTTTATGGTGATGGGAAGTATCCCCTCCTCAATATTTTTTCATTGAGTGTCATATGATAGGTTGCATCAACATATCACAGTTCTCAACTGTGCTGCAAAATAAAAAGCTCTAAGGGAAGGTAGGCCCCATCCCCCTCACCTTTCCTTGGCTAATTGCAAAGTTTTGAGACGAACTCTAGGCCTTTTTACCCTGCCAAATATATCTTGATAACATCTTGTTCCATTCATTGAATTGATTTTGATTAATCTCTATTGGTAGGGTCTGAAAGAGTTATAATAGCCTGGGCAGTATATTCATTTCAATAGATGCAATCATTGAACTGAGACTAAAAAAAAAGGAATTAGGTTCCATCTTGTTATATCTTCCTTAATTTTTTATATATAGGCTGATAATTGCATTCCGATAATTTTGCCAAATCTTTTGGCATAATGATGACAAAATACTCTGTTTGCCATGCCTGGGGATATCTACTTTCAATTTCGCTTGGTAGGCTATAGTTATATGAAAGTAATTGGGTTTTATCTATGTTGATCTTGTATCCTGATAATTGACTGTATTATACAAAGGATTGTATCAATTTAGGTAAAGAGTATGTTGGTTGCCCTAGATAGATCAAAATGTCATCTTCATAACAGGCCAATTTTTGCTTTGTCCCTTTAATAGTAATTCCCCTGATATCTTCATTTTGTCTGATGTATTGAGCTAATGGTTCCAGATATAATGTGAAGAGTAGTGGTGACCATGCACAACCCTGTCTCGTGCCCCTTTCTAGTGTAAGACTATTTGATAAATACCCATTGATTTTAATCCTAGCAGTAGGGTTGTCATATAGTGCTTGTATATTTTAAATAATTGTGTCATGGAAGCCCAATCTATGTAAAAATCTGTAAAGGAAGTTCCAATTAACCGAATCAAGTGCCTTTTCAGTGTCCACGCTTATCACTATTGCTTCGATTTTATTTTTTTGGATATGATCCATAACGTGAAGTGTCCTTTGTATATTGTCTTGTGTTTGGCGTTGTTGTATAAAACCTGCCTGATCGTTACGTATCAGTATGAGTAGAAACTGTTCTAATCGTTTGGCTATGATGGAGGTAAATAATCTATAATCTACATTAAGAACGGATATTGGTCTAAATGACCCGCATAAGGAAAGCAGTTTTGTTTGTCCACAAATCAAGCAGGTCATCAATGACAGGCAATTTGAAGAATTTCTAGTGGGAGAAAATCACATGGAAGACATTCAAGGAAGTTGTTGAAATTTTTCTCGGCATCTACAGGGCACCAAACTGCATGCAGCTGGTTGAACGCATGCTTCAAGCATATAAAATCATGAAATACAACATGTCACTAAAGATTCATTTTCTGCATTCCCATTTTAGACTTCTTCCCTGCAAATCTTGGTGCTGTTAGTGATGAGCATGGTGAAAGGTTTCACCAGGACATTGTGGTCATGGAGAAAAGATAGCTGGGCAACTGGAATCCATCAATGCTGGCGAATTATTGTTGGACACTTAAGCGAGAAGCCTCAGACACTGAGTACAAATGAATATCATTAACAAAATATTTTTAACTTAGTTGAACTATTGCAAAGCATCAGCACCATTATGCAATTAAACATTATATTCAGTAAAATTTAGTTTGTGTTTCTCCACATTCCTACCTGATACAAGTAGTCTGAAATTATATTTGTGTTCATCTTCAATCAGTCTATCATAAAGAGAAACAAATTCTGAGGAAATGTGTTGTCCAGTATTCCAGACCAACAGCTCGAGCTAGAAGGACAGTCTAAGCCTCACTACAATTGCAACGGACAAAGGCTTGTGAGACTCCCGTTCGGCGAAAAGGAATCTCCAGCAATATTCCGACGTGCCTTCGAATCCTGCGCAATACAATATCCTACTTAGATGATATTCTGATTATCGGGTCGACATTAGAAGAGCACCCGAATAATCTTGTTAAAGCCCTCTTCCAACTTGGTCTGCGACTAAAGCCCGAGAAAAACACCCTTACGGCAAATGATTTAAAATACCCGGGTATTCGCTTGGATTCCAAAGGAATACGTCCAATCAAAGAAAAACTTCGCCTCATTCTTGACGCCCTGAGCACCAGCGAATATCTAGGAGATATTCAGCATCCATGAGATGCTCCTTTTTGGGCATGGTCAATTTGAGATATTTGCTTCACGCAGCCTCGCCTCTTGGTCCGTGTAACCGTCTATTGAAGGAAGGTATGAGGTGAAGCTGGGAACCGGCAGAGGAATCTGATTTTCAGAGAGCCAAACAAATGCTGCTCAATCCCAAGCATTAACGCACTCCGCCCCGGGCTCCAATTTTTTTGTACTGTGATGGATCCCCGTTTGGAGTTGGTGTGGTGTTAACCCAGAAGGATACGGCTTTCGCATTCATTTCCTTAACCCAGCCGAACGAAACTATGCGGATTTGGACAAGGAAGCAATTGTTGTGGGGGTCATGCGTTTTCACCATTACCTGTATCGAGATTCCACTGGATCATAGGTCATTGGTGAGAGCGAGGCCGTGCGGCGGAACCCTCTCCACTCATCAGTACATAATATCTTATGTTTCTGCTGGAAACAGTAACACCGCAGATGCCTTCTTCGGTTACGTGAATATCCTCGAGAGTCGAACGGCCAGGCGAACTGGTACCACTGATGGACTGGGTCAACGTCTCTCCGATCACCGCTTCTCAGGTAAATGAAACAGTGACTTGCAACAAGTAAAAAGGTGCGTAGAAGCTGGACGGTTAACCAGTGCGCCTGGAACTGTGCTACCCTATGCCAGAGGTCAAAACGAGCTTAGCATTTACGATGGTTGTCTACAATGGGGAAGCCGTATTGTAATTCCTACACGATTACGGTTCCTTAGTCTGAAAGGGTTACATTGCTCTCATCCATGAATATCACTAATGATGTCGCTAGCCCAGAGATACGATGGTGGCCGGATATTGATGAAGACATTGAGCACATTGATCGTTCATGCGACCCATGCCAGTTGTCCCGACCTTTAAACGCTCCTGCACCTGTGGTTGCCTGGCATTGGCCAAGCAAACCCTGAAGACGTTTACACGTCAATTGGGCGGTCACATGCTATTGGTGCGTATACTAAATAGATCGAGATCGAAGCGGCGAAGACCTCGATAAACATTTTACACACGCTATTATGTACGCATCAACTCCCTGATACTGTGGTCTGAGATAATGGTTCCGCGTTTACAAGTGAGGAATTACAATTATTTTTACAAGACAGTGGAGTTCGATCGCACGTACGTCCCCTTAACAGCCATCATCAAACGGTATCGCTGAAAGAGCTGCTCGGAGTATCAAGCACATGGGATGCAAACTTTGAATGGGAGTATACACACCAGGATCAAACAATAGAAAAAGCTGCAGGCGCTGAAATCCAAGCAATGCACGCAAAATGCTGGAGGAACTCAGCAGGCCAGGCAGCATCTATAGGAAGAAGCGCTGTCAACGTTTCTGGCCGAGTCCCTTCACGATCAACCGATTTTTGTTCGGGTACCGAATAACCTCACGAGCTATAACAATTTTCTCTCCATCTGAACTACTGATAGGCCGCAGGTTGCGTGACCGATAGGATTTACTGCAGCCAGAACCGGAAGACGGAGCACGGAAGAAACAGCAGACAATGAAAGTGCAGTACGAGCATCGGAACTTTGAAGCGGGAAATCCAGTTTCCTGAACCCTGAGAGCCGAAGGTGGATGAAAGGAGGGGGTAGGGTGCAAGCAAGTTACTTCAGCGCTTAAGGATGGTTGTGTATGTCCCCGCCAGCTTCGCCACATCAGGTGACGTCCAAGCGAATCCCTCATTCCAGAACGAGCTAGTGACCAAGGCGGGTTAGCCCCGCAACCTATGGAAGCAGAACTCCGTTGAAAGCACCGAATCCGGACCAACACTCGATCCTGGGATTTCTGGATTGCGCAGATCACAACGGACCGAAAAACCTGAGGAATATTCTCAAGTGTGTGAATGTGTTCATTGTTTCATGGTGACTACTAGTCAAGCAGACCTATTGGTCTGAACTGGACACGATAAACATTCATAATTGTAACAATTTCAGGAACGCCATCTTGCCCAGGGTGAATTTGGGAGATCATCAAAAAGTTCAAAGGCTGGGTGTTGTGGGATCCTGAAAACGCCTCCTATGCCCGCAGTAGGGATTTACTTCCCACAGGTTCAGACGTCGCTCTCCGCTCGAGGGAAGGTCCATGTCACAGACTGCAGTAGTTCCGGCACTCTCATTCTAACCGAAATTGAGCAAAACATCTGCTATTGTCAGTTTTACAAAGTGCTAAAATCATTCCGATTTGCTCAATTTCTCCCCGTTTAAACACACCTCATGGCCTTTTCCTTGTGGGGATACCCAGTGTGAGTCACCCTCAATTTTCCACAATCTTCCCCTTGCAAACCGTTGCAATACACCCATAATTTCCCTTCACCTCTGTGAGCCCCTTCTACAGTGCTCGCTTCTTCCACTAGTTCTGAAGCACCTTTCATCGTTCTGGTCATCAGAGACCCTTATGCTAAGGGTCCATTGTTGTCCTTTCTGCTGGCGAGTATCATCAGTCTTGGTGTCGACAAGGAGAGAGGGAGAGGAGCAGAGAGATTAGATTTTCACAGGGAAAGGAAACGAAGAAAAGGAAACATTGGGTTTTGGGTAGATCAAGTCAAGTCAATTCAACTTTTATTGTCATTTCGACCATAACTGCTGGTACAGTGCATAGTAAAAATAAGACAACGTTTTTCAGGACCATGGTGTTACATGACACAGTACAAAAAACGAGACTGAACTACGTAATAAAAAAAAACACAGAGAAAGCTACACTGGACTACAGACCTGCACTGGACTGTGTAAAGTGCACTAAAACAGTGCAGGCATTACAATAAATAATAAACAGGAGTAGGGCAAGGTGTCAGTCCAGGCTTCGGGCATTGAGGAGTCTGATAGCTTGGAGGAAGGAACTGTTATATAGTCTGGTTGTGAGAGCCCGAATGCTTCGGAGTCTTTTCTCAGACGGCAGGAGGGAGAAGAGATTGTATGGGGGTGCATGGGGTCCTTCATAATGCTGTTTTCTTTGCGGATGCAACGTGTAGTGTAAATGCCCGTGATGGCGGGAAGAGAGACCCTGATGATCTTCTCAGCTGACCTCACTATCCGCTGCAGGGTCTTGCGATCCGAGATGGTGTAATTTCCGAACCAGGCAGTGATGCAGCTGCTCAAGACGCTCACAATACAACCCCTGTAGAATGTGATGATGGGGGTGGGGGGGAGATGGACTTTCCTCAGCCTTCGCAAAAAGTAGAGAGGCTGCTGGGCTTTCTTTGCTATGGAGCTGGTGTTGAGGGACCAGGTGAGATCCTCCGCCAGGTGAACACCAAGAAATTTGGTGCTCTTAATGATCTCTACCGAGTAGCCGTCGATGTTCTGCGGGGAGTGGTCACTCCGTGACCTCCTGAAGTCAACAACCATCTCTTTTGTTTTGTTCATGTTAAGAGACAGGTTGTTGGCTCTGCACCAGTCCGTTAGCCCCGCTGCACCTCCTCTCTGTAAGCTGACTCGTCGTTCTTGCTGATGAGACCCACCACGGTTGTGGTGCAAATAACGTGTTGTTGTTCGGAAAAATGGCGGAAACTGGTGAATCATTACGTACACAGAAAATGCTGGTGGAACTCAGCAAGTCAGGTAGCATCTATGGGAATGGGACCATTCATCAGGACTGGAGACGACGGGGAACAAGAAGGTAGGGAGAAGAGAATGAGTATGATCTAAAAGGTGCTGGGTGAAGGTGGGAGGGTGGGGAAGGGGGATAAACCATGAGGTCAACTGGAAAAGGTAAAGGGCTGGAGAAAAAAGAATCTAATAGGAGAGCAAAGTGGGCCTGGGAAAAATGAAAGGAAGAGGGGCACCGGCGGACGCGATAGGCAGATAAAGAGAACAGAAGCGGTAGGCACGGGGTGGGGGGGGGTGGCACAGTGGGGAATAGAAGGAAAGGGGAGGGGGTAAAGTTATCAGATGCTGGAGAATTCCATGTTCATGGTATCAGGTTGGAGGCTACCCAAACTGAATATGAGTTATTGCTCCCCCAATCTGAGAGTGCCCTCATTGTGGCAGTAGAGGAGGCCATGGAACGAAATTTCATAATGGGAATGGGGATTGGAACTAAAATGATTGGCCACTGGGAAATTCCCCTTTTGGCGGATGGAGCGAAGGTGTTTCACAAAGTGGTACCCCACCCTACGTCGGGTCGCAACCAAGTAAAGGAAATCTCATTGGGAGCGCTGGATACAGAAGACGACCCAGAAGATTCATAGTGCAGTGTTGCTTCACATAGTGTGGCATTCATAGCAAAATAATTTGATTACAGGCATTCATAGCAAATGGACTTGAGTACAGGAGCAGGGAGGTTCTACTGCAGTTGTGCAAGGCCTTGGTGAGACCACACCTGGAATATTGTGTGCAGTTTTAGTCCCCTAATCTGAGGAAAGACATTCTTGCCATAGAGGGAGTACAGAGAAGTTTCACCAGATTGATTCCTGGGATGGCAGGACTTTCATATGAAGAAAGACTGGATCGACTAGGCTTATACTCACTGGAATTTAGAAGATTAAGGGGGGATCTTATTGAAACGTATAAAATTCTAAAGGGATTGGACAGGATAGATGCAGGAAGATTGTTTCCGATGTTGGGGAAGTCCAGAACGAGGTGTCACAGTTTAAGGATAAAGGGGAAGCCTTTTAGGACTGAGAAGAGGAGAAACTTCTTCAAAACAGAAAGTGGCGAATCTGTGGAATTCTCTGCCACAGGAAGCAGTTGAGGCCGGTTCATTGGCTAAATTTAAGAGGAAGTTAGATATGGCCCTTGTGACTAAAGGGATCGGGGGTATGGAGAGAAAGCAGGTACAGGGTTCTGAGTTGGATGATCAGCCATGATCATACTGAATGGCAGTGCAGGCTCAAAGGGCCGAATGGCCTACTCCTGCACCTATTTTCTGTGTTTCTATGTTTCACCTCGGAGGACTGTTTTGGGGCCTGAATGGAGGCGAGGGAAGAGATGAATGGGCGGGTGTAGCAGTTCTTCTGATTCAGTGCTGGGAATGAGATGGTGTGAGTGCTGGGCCCGTTGTTCAGTCTGTGTCTGACCCCGAGACAGTGTGATGGGATGGTGGGGAGGGAGAATCACTCTGTGCCTGACCCCAGGAGTATGTGATGGGACGGTGCCCAAGGAGATTCACTCTGGTGTGAGTGCTGGGCCCGTTGTTTGTCATCCACATTAATGATCTGGATGATAATATGGTTAACTAGATCAGCACATTTGTAGATAACACCAAGATTGGAGGTGTAGTGGCCAGAGAGGAAGACTATCAGAGTGTTCAGCTGGAGAAATTGGCTGAGAAATAGTAGCTGGAATTTAATGCAGGCGAGGTGTTACACTTGGGTAGGATCGGGTAGGCCTTACACAATGAACGGTAGGGCACCGGGGAGTACGGTAGTCTAAGGGAATTTGGGAATACACTGGGTCCATAATCCAATGAACGTGACGGCACAAGTAGATAGGGCCAAAAGAAAGCTTTTGACTCATTGATCTTTTTAAATAAATATATTGATTACAGGAGATGGGATACGATATTGATGTTGAATCAGGCGTTGGTGAGGTCAAATTTAGAATATTGTGTGCAGTGTTGATCACCCACCTACAGGACAGATGTCAATAAGGTTGAGAGAGTACAAAGGAAATATACAAGGATTTTTGCCGAAACTGGAAGGCCTGGGCTATAAGGAAAGGTTGAATAGGTTAGAACGTCATACTATGGAACGTAGAAGATTGAGAGGAGATTTGATAGAGGTATACAGGATTATGAGGGGTATAGGAAGGATAAATGTAAGCAGGAGTTTCCACTGAAGTAGAGTGGGACTACAACTAGAGGTCATGGCTTGAGGATGAAAATTGGAAAGTTTAAGGGGAAGTCAGAGGTCCTGAGAGTGTGGAACAAGCTACAAGCGTACCCGGTGCATGCATGAAAGTTCTATTTCAATGTTTAAGAGAGGTTTGGACAGGTACATGGATGGCAGGGTTATAAGGGACCATGGTCCGATGGGACTGGATGGAGTAATGTTTCGTCAATGACTAGATGGGCCAAAGAAGTTACTTCCATTGTACTGTTTCCTATGAAGAAATAATTGCTACAACTCAATTTTATTATTGTATCGCGGTGTAATACAGCATATTCCTTAACATACATGGCAAACAATTTGCGTAATTGTACTGTATACTGACATTTTCTGTTTGCCTGTCAAGAATTTTGCAAGTTTTAAATTTAGTTTTCTTTTATTTGTAATCTATTTTTTATTGAAGTTCATCATCAAATAAACATTTCCATAAGATGTATTTCAGACATTGTGCATATATATCATATAATCATATATATCACAAATCTCCACTAAGTACTTATCTGAGGTATAAACTTATAGAAAAGAGTGGGGAAAAACAAGCAAAAGGAAAGAACTATGTACAAGTAGGGAGTGATCTTTGTTTTACAACATATTCATTGATTTGTGAGAATAAAATAAGGCCTATGAGGCATTATGTAGTTAAACCATTTTTCCTAAACTGGACTGGTGGAAAATTTATCCCGATCACCCGTTATTTTCTTCAAGTAATATTCATTCAGAATATTTGTCTAATTTGCAATTATGGCAGCTGTGCGTGTTGTGCTGCAGCAACTGATTACATAGTCCCCATAGCAATATGAACACAAGAGTTTCTGCAGATGCTAGCAGTCTTGAGCACAACACACCACAAAAATGGGAGCAAATATGTCTAAATTTTCTCGATCATAAACCTCGTGAAATGTAGTGACTTTCTATAATAATTCGTGTTTCTCTTTTATTTTGGTGATTCCTTTGCCGTATCGCTCTGGTACTAAATCTACTCGTCAAGAGATGGGAATCGCAGTCTTCAATGACATCTGCTGCACATAAATGAATGGAATGGTACCAGTCTTACTTGAACTATTCTGCACGCTGTTTCCTTTAACAAGATCTTTCATTGGTCAAGGAATCTGGGCAGTGCTGTAAATATCAGCCAAAAGTGGGCATTGGCCATGGCCTGCCAGTTCTCGCCCCCGATGTTTATCGCTAGACAGCACAGAGGTCGGGGGAGGACGGAGAAGTGACCAGGTGTGGAATCAAATCCAGAAGTGCTCCCTTTCCAGTCTGCATCTGATCTTCATGTTTCTAGCAATAAACATTGGAGGTGAGAACAGCCGGCAAGCCACGGTCAATGCCCACCTTTGGAGCAATTGAATTGGAGTCTGATGGTTTATTGGAGTTGCTGTCTTTCAGCTTTGTTAACACTTCACTGCACTAACAGGATAACTGCATTTTATCATCTCCTTCACATTTTTTTTGCCTTAGAGTGATAATGTAATCCATAAACAACGTCGCCAGTGTATAGCTATTGAGTGCGTGGAAGGTCATGTTTGACAAATCTTATTGAATTTTTTGAAGAGGTTACGAGGAAAGTTGATGAGGGTAAAGCAGTGGATGATGTCTATTTGGACTTCAGTAAGGCCTTTGACAACGTTCCTCACGGAAGGTTAGTTAGGAAGGTTCAATCGGTAGGTATTAATATTTAAGTAGTAAAATGGATTCAACAGTGGCTGGATGGGAAATGTCAGAGAATAGTGGTGGATAACGGTTTGTCAGGTTGGAGGCCCGTGTCTAGTGGTGTGCCTCAGGGATCTGTACTGGGTCCAGTGTTGTTTGTCATATACATTAATGATCTGGATGATGGGGTGGTAAATTGGATTAGTAAGTATGCAGGTGATACTAAGGTAGGCGGTGTTGTGGATAATGAAGTAGGTTTTCAAAGTTTGCAGAAAGATTTAGGTCAGTTAGAAGAGTGGGCTGAGCGATAGCAGATGGAGTTTAATGCTGATAAGTGTGAGATGCTACATTTTGGTAGGAATAATCCAAATAGGACATACATGGTAAATGGTAGGGCATTGAAGAATGCAGTAGAACAGAATGATCTAGGAATAATGGTGCATAGTTCCCTGAAGGTGGAATCCCATGTGGATAGGGTGGTGAAGAAAGCTTTTGGTATGCTGGCCTTTATAAATCAGAGCATTGAGTAGAGGAGTTGGGATGTAATGTTAAAATTGTACAGGGCGTTGGTAAGGCCGAATTTGGAGTATTGTGTACAGTTCTGGTCACCGAATCATAGGAAAGATGTCAACAAAATAGAAAGAGTACAGAGAAGATTTACTAGAATGTTATCTGGGTTTCAGCACCCAAGTTACAGGGGAAGATTGAACAAGTTAGGTCTTTATTCTTTGGAGCGTAGAAGGTTGAAGGGGGGACTTGACAGAGGTATTTAAAATTATGAGGGGGATAGATAGAGTTGACGTGAATAGGCTTTTTCCATTGAGTGTAGGGGAGATTCAAACAAGAGGACATGAGTTGAGACAGGGGGCAAAAGTTTAAGGGTAAATGAGGGGGTATTTCTTTACTCCGAGAGTGTTAGCTGTGTGGAATGAGCTTCCAGTAGAAGTGGTAGAGACAGGTTCGGTATTGTCATTTAAAGTAAAATTGGATAGGTATATGGGCAGGAAAGGAATGGAGGGTTATGGGCTGAGTGCGCGTCAGTGGGACTAGGTGAGAGTCAGCGTTCGGCACAGACTAGACAGGGGTCAGCAACCTTTACCACTGAAAGAGCCACTTGGACCCGTTTCCCACAGAAAAGAAAACACTGGGAGCCGCAAAACCCGTTTGACATTTAAAATGAAATAACACTGCATACAACGTTTTTTTTGCCTTTATGCTATGTATAAACAAACTATAATGTGTTGCATTTATGAAATTGATGAACTCCTGCAGAGAAAACGAAATTACATTTCTGCATGCAACAAAAACATTTTGAACTCCGAAAAAAAGACGTTGGGTTGAAAGTTACTTTTAAGTAAAATACTCAATGTCTATTTGAGTCCTTCTTGTATTTATGAAAAACGCCGAACTTAAATTTTCCGCCAGCAGCAAACCAAAAATATCATCAGCCAGCTGTCAGCCTGAAAAATAAAAGGACTATTTCACTGAACAATGAAAAAATATGAATATACATAAAATAATAGGCAATTAAAATATTTATCATACTTGGTTAATGGGATTTCTGCTCCTGGACCTCAGCGCACAGCGTCTGCACATCAGGGCTGTATGACGTCACCTTCATCTTTACACAGGATCGCAAGCTGTCATCTGTGAAGCATGCGCGATGTTTGTTTTTAATAAAGTTCATGTTGGAGAACACCTGCTCACATACATATGTGGATCCAAAGATCGACAGGACTCCAAGCGCATACTTTTTCATATTTACATAAATGTCGGGCACAGCATTCCATGTTTCAAACACAAGTTGGTCCGGATTTGGAAGGTTTTCAATATCACTCCATTTGTGATTCTGAGCAAGAACGGCCTTCTGACGGGCAACATCTTCAAGGTCTGCTGTCAAGCGTCTAAACTTGGACACCCATATGTCTTTGTCGGCTATGTCGGCCAGTTCCATCTCAAGATCAGGTTGACTCACACCTGCCAATGCAGTCGTATTCAGTAGGGAAGGATCGATGCTTAAGGGAGTGACCGGGAAGGATAATGTGTTTTTTTCCTCTCTGAACTCACAGAAGCTTTTCCCAAACGATGTTTGCATTGCGATGATTGCAGAATGTAAATACTCCGAAATTATCATGTCGTGACCTTGTTTGAACTCTCTCAAATTGGGGAAGTGAGACAAAGTGCCTTTCTGTAAATCTCTGGCAAGCACTGTCAACTTGCGCTCGAATGCCAAGACATCCTCCAACATGTGCAGGGCTGTGCGTCCTTTCCCCTGAAGAGCTGTGTTCAGCGTGTTCAGGTGCGCTGTCATGTCTACCATGAAGTGTAGCTTTTCCAGCCACTCTGGCTGTTCCAGCTCAGGAAAGTTGAGCCCTTTGCTGCCCAGGAAAGTTTTCACTTCTTCCAGACACGCGACAAAGCGTTTCAGCACCTCCCCTTTGGACAGCCACCGGACTTTGTTGTGCGGCAGGAGATCAGAATATGCGCTTTCCATCTCGTCCAGTAACAAACGGAATTGACGGTGATTTAAACTTTTTGCCATTATTTTATTGACAATCTGAATGACAACATCCATTACTTCTGTGCATTCCGGAGGAAATGTTTGAGCGCACAGTGCCTCTTGGTGCAAGATGCAGTGAAAAGTCAGCAGCTTTCTGTCCAGCGACTTCTGCAGTAAAGCCACAAATCCCTTGTGCGTTCCCGTCATATTCGGAGCCCCATCAGTAGCTACTGACACCAGATGGGTGGTCTTTATTCCTTTGGCTCTTAAACAATTCAAGACAGCCTCACAGATGTCCTCCCCCCGTGTTTGGTCTTTTAGAGGTATCAACTCAATCAGTTCTTCCTGTGGCCCGGCAGAGTTTACATACCGGCAGAACAACGCTATTTGTTCAATATCGCCTTTGTCTTTAGACTTGTCACAGGCAATCGAGTAGGCCACAGCTGAATTGATGTCTTTAATTTGCTGTCTTGTGATGTCTTCTGCCATTTTTATGGTTCTGTCTTTGACAGTCTTTGCAGAGAGGGGCATATCCCTGATTTTCTGCACAATTTCACTCTTGTTTTTAAAGTCCGTGAATAGATGTTCTGAAATCTTAATGAAAGATTCTTTTATATATTCACCATCTGTAAACTGCTTCCCGTGCCTGACTATTTCCTGAGCGGCAATATAACTGGCGTATGTCGTTGATTTTCCTGACTTCATCCATTTCTGGAAATGATTTTTGCTCAGATCAACCTTCCGCATCAGTTCCGAAACGGCTTTTTTTCTCTCATCTCCATCCGGATATTTTTGAGCAAAGGCTGCGTGTTTACTCTGGAAATGCCTTGCGACATTTGACTTTTTGTTGTTTGCTAGTTTCTCATTGCATATTAAGCATACCGGTAAACCAGTCTCGTCAACAGTGAAAGCAAATGAATCTGTCCACGTATCATTAAACGTTCTGTTTTCTTCAGTCACTTTTCTTTTTTTAGAATTCTCCATAGTTGGCTTACCTTGGATCGAAAAATTAAAGAAATCGCGCACTGGCGGGTGTCAGGTATTGGCAGTGGTGACGTATATTAATAGCGATAAAAACACGTTGCAGCGGTGTGTTCAGGCAGTCAGTAAACTGCAGTCGAATAACTTTATTCGAACTAAACAGCCTTGCTTCTAAGCCTCCCTCAACCCAGCCCCCATGGACGCAGATGCTGCAAAAGACACGTACTCACAAACCCCCGTAGGCAATCTCCCTTAGCCGGAATGCTGGCTAATTGAGAGCCGTTTCGGATGTGTCAGAAAATGTGTCGCCACACTTACATTGTACAAGATCACCATAATCTTCAAATTTAGAATTACATTTCAAAAGCTAACAAACTAACATAAAATACATTTTAATTAAATACTGACCAATTATTTCCCAAAGCCACAGGGAGCCGCAGCACAGAGGTGAAAGAGCCACAAATGGCTCGGGAGCCGCAGGTTGCCGACCCCCGGACTAGAAGGACCGGGATGGCCTGTTTCCGTACTGTAATTGTTATATGGTTATTTGATCACCTCTCGTTTCCGTCATTTACAATAGAACGGAGCCACTTCTCTAACGCTGCGCAATTTTCTCCGGGTAGAAAACATTCTCTGGCTTTAGTCGCGCAAAATATGTTGCAATATTTGATGGAAATTCCGTTCACTCTTCCTTTAGAACATCTTTTGTAGCTGTTTCTTCGAAACTCCACGAAACTTGGTGGAGTTTTATGATCTCGGTATCGTTCTTATGCTCTCCTCTGTGGAAAGAATGCCGATGCGACACGGTGGTCAAAAGAAAAGGTAACAAGGGGCAGTCTAGGAGAAATACATCTGATAATTCTCTTGGATAAACAGGTTGTCTATCGATGAAGTCTGAGGTTACTTAGGTTCATATTGTTTGGAAAATAGCAGAATGGTTTAAAGTTCAAAGTACATTTATAATCGAAGTACGTATACAGTATACAACCTCGAGAGTCGTCTTCTCGCAGGCAAAGAAACATCGTAGAACCCATTTAAAGGAAACTCCCGAAAACAAGGCTATCAGACGTGGGAAAAAAAGAACGCGCAAACAGCACAAAACGAACAAATAATACACAAAGCATTAAGCATCGAACTGCAGAGTCCCCAAAACTTGGTCCACAGCCACGAGACCCCGAGGTGAGTAAAGCCAGTCCAGATTACAATCAGACAGTATGTGTGTGAGGACGGTTTTCTGTGCTCGGTGTTAGGGTCTAGTCCGGAGCCCGCCTTCCGGGTCTTGCTCCGGTCCGCGTACTCCGGATTCCGGGCCTTGCAGCCAGCCCTCCTGTCACCCGGAGCCATTGGATCATCTTGGCTTAAGGAGGTACACCTGTCGCCTATTAGGGGGCAGGTGTTTATAAGGGTCTCGGGGACTGAGCCTACTTTGGCGGCGTTGGCGTCCTGTTCTGTCCTGGTTCGTATGTTCTGAATCCTTTTCTTCCCTGGTTGCCGGCCTGTTCTCTATCCTGTTCTGCCCGGGTTCTGAACTGCTCCGTACCCTGTCTACCCTGCCCGGGTTCTGACCTGCTCCGTACCCTGTTTACCCTGCCCGGGTTCTGACCTGCTCCGTACCCTGTTTACCCTGCCCGGGTTCTGACCTGCTCCGTACCCTGTTTACCCTGCCCGGGTTCTGACCTGCTCCGTACCCTGTTTACCCTGCCCGGGTTCTGACCTGCTCCGTACCCTGTTTACCCTGCCCGGGTTCTGACCTGCTCCGTACCCTGTTTACCCTGCCCGGGTTCTGACCTGCTCCGTACCCTGTTTACCCTGCCCGGGTTCTGACCTGCTCCGTACCCTGTTTACCCTGCCCGGGTTCTGACCTGCTCCGTACCCTGTTTACCCTGCCCGGGTTCTGACCTGCTCTGTATCGGTTCTGTCCAGGTTCGTCTTGTTTTCCTGCTTCTCTCGTGTGCGCTGGTCCCGCTGTTCAGCCGTATTCGCCTTGCCGGCGCTGTCTCACTGTCTGCTTGCTTCTCCCTACTTACCGGTGTATGCCGGTTGTCCTGCTGCTCACCCTGGACCCAGCTCCCTTCAATTCCCTTGCCTCTGTCAGGTAAGCCAGGCCGTCTGCCGTTGCCCAGCGGCGGGACTCGGTCCCCTTCCTACTCCTCACCTCAGATGGGTTGTGCCCTGCACCTGCCCGGGCCTCCGTGTTTCCGCCTGGGAGGCGGCCCTGCCCGGGATCCATGCAGCTCGCCCTGGGAACTCCGACCCTTTCCACCCCTTGCTCCCTACGGGTTGTGCCTGCACCTGCCCAGGTGTTCCGCGCCTTGCCCGTGCATCTGTGTTCCTGCCTGGGAGGCAGCCCTGCCCAGGAGTTATGCGCCCGCCCCAGGGGGCTCTTCTGCCTGCCTGAAATTTGGGATCCTCCTGTCTCGCCTGAACTCTGAGATCCTGCCCTGTCTGCCTGACCTCCGTGATCCAGCCCCGCCTGCGTTACCCCTTGCATGCCATGGCATCCCCATCCTGTCCTACTCCTAGTACTTCAGTGCCTGCGTCCTGCATTTGGGTGCAATCCTGTCCCCGTTCCTGACACCTGGAGACTCCCAGCCTCCCAGACGGCCACATCTGCACCAGGTGCATCGAGCTGCAGCTCGTTAGGGACCGTGTTAGGGAACTGGAGATGCAGCTCGATGACCTTCGTCTGGTCAGGGAGAGTGAGGAGGTGATAGAGAGGAGCTATAGGCAGGTAGTCACACCGGGGCCTGGGGAAACAGATACGTAGGTAAAGGTCAGGGGAGGGAAGGGCAAGAGGCAGATGCTAGAGAGTATCCCAGTGGCTGTCAACCTTAACAATAAGTGTTCCTGCTTGAGTACTGTTAGGGGTGAGGGCCTACCTGGGGAAAGCAACAGTGGCTGCGCCTCTGGCACTGTCCGGCCCTGTGGCTCAGAAGGGTAGGGAAAGGAAGAAGATGGCAGCAGTGATAGGGTTTTCTATAGTGCGGGGGTCAGACAGGCGATGCTGTGGACGCAGGAAAGAAACGCGGATGGTAGTTTGCTTCCCAGGTGCCAGGGTTCGGGATGTTTCTGATCGTGTCCACGATACCATGAAATGGGAAGGAGAACAGCCAGAGGTCGTGGTACATATTGGAACCAACGACATAGGCAGGAAAACGGAGGCAGTCCTGAAAGCAGACTACGGGGAGTTAGGAAGGAAGTTGAGAAGCAGGACTGCAAAGGTAGTAATCTCGGGATTACTGCCTGTGTCTTGTGACAGTGAGTATAGGAATAGGATGAGGTGGAGGATAAATGCATGGCTGAGGGATTGGAGCAGGGGGCAGGGATTCGGATTTCTGGATCACTGAGATCTCTTTTGGGGCAGGTGCTACCTGTACAAAAAGGACGGGGTTCACTTGAATTCCAGGGGGACCAATATCCTGGCGGGAAGGTTTGCTAAGGCTACTGGGGAGAGTTTAAACTAGAAGTGCTGGGGGTTGGGAACCGAACGGAGGAAAGGGAGGTTGGCTCACAAATGGAGAAAGCTTGGAGACAGTGCGAAAGGGAGGATGGGCAGGTGATAGAGAAGGGACGCGCTTAGACCGATGGTTTGAGATGTGTCTATTTTAATGCGAGGAGTATCGTGAACAAAGCGGATGAGCTTAGTGTGGATCAGCACTTGGATCTATGTTGTGGCCATTACAGAGACGTGGATAGTGCAGGGGCAGAAATGGGTTGGATGTTTTAGATGTTTCAGAAAGGACAAGGAGAGAGGCAAAGGAGTTGGGAGCATGGCACTGTTGGTCAGAGACAGTGTTACGGCTGCAGAAAAGGAGGAAGTCATGGAGGAGTTGTCTGCAGAGTCTGTGGGTGGAAGTTGGAACAGGAAGGGATCAATAACTCTACTGGGTGTTTTTTTATAGACCACCCAATAGTAACAGGGGCATTGGGGAGCAGACAGGGAGTCAGATTCTGCAAAGGTGTAGTAATAACAACAGGGTTGTTGTTGTGGGAGATTTTAATTTCCCAGATATCGATTGGCATCTCTCTGGAGTGAGGGGTTTATATGAGGTGGAGTTTATGTGCGTTCAGGAAGGTTTCTTGACACAATATGTAGATAAACCTACAAGAGGAGAGGTTGTACTTCATCTGGTATTGGGAAATGAACCTGGTCAAGTGTCAGCTCACTGAGAGAGCATTCTGGAGATAGTGATCCATTCTACAAGTATGTGAAGAGCAAGGAGATAAGATGTGAGAGAATAAGACCATTCAAGTGTAACAGTGGAACAGTGTGTATGGAAACGGAGGAGATAGCAGAGGTACTTAATGAATACTTTGCTTCAGTATTCACTCGGAACAGGATCTTGGCGATTGCAGGGATGACTTACAGTGGACTGAAAAGCTTGAGCATGTGGATATTAATGAAAAGGATGTGCTGGAACCTTTGGAAAGTATCGATTTCGATAAGTCACGGGACTGGACGGGATGTACCCCAGGCTACTGAGAAACGAGGGATAAGACTGCTGAGCCTCTGGTGATGATCTTCACATCATCAATGGGGACGGGTGAGGTTCTAGAGGATTGGAGGTTTGCAGATGTTGTTCCTTCGTTCAAGAAAGGGAGTAGAGAGAGCCCAGGAAATTGAAGACCAGTGAGTCTTACTTCAGTGGTTGGTAAGTTGATGGAGAAGATCCTGAGAGACAAGATTTATGAATATTTGGAGAGGCATAATATGATTAGGATTAGTCAGCATGGCTTTGTAAAAGGCAGGTCGTGTCTTACGAGCCTGATTGAATTTTTTTGAGAACGTGACTAAACTTATTGATGAAGGTCAAGCCATAGAAGTAGTGTATATGGATTTCAGCCAAGCATTTGCTGAACCCTATGCAAGGCTTATTGAGAAAGTAAGAAGACATGGGATCCATGGGGACATCGATTTGTGGATCCAGAATTGGCTTGTCCACAGAAGTCAGAGTGGTTGTAGATGCGTCATATTCTGCATGAAGTTCGATGACCAGTGGTGAGCCTCGGGGATCTTTTCTGGGACCCCTACTCTTTGTGATTTTTATAAATGACCTGGATGAGGAAGTGGAGGGATAGGTTAGTAAAATTGTTGATGACACAAAGGTTGGAGGTGTTGTGGATAGTGTGGACGGTTGTCAAAGGTTACAGTGGGACATTGATAGAAAGCAAAACTGTGCTGACAAGTGGCAGATGGAATTCAACCCAGATAAATGTGAGGTGGTTCATTTTGGTAGGTCTAATATGATGGCAGAATATAGTATTAATGGTAAGACTGTTGGCAATGTGGAGAATCAGAGGGATCTTGGGGTTCGAGTCCGTAGGCTGCTCAAAGCTGCTACGCAGGTTGACTCTGTGGTTAAGAAGGCTTATGGTGCATTGGCCTCCATCAATCATGAGATTGAGTTTAAGAGCCGAGAGGCAATGTTGCAGTTATATAGGACCCTGGTCAGACCCCACTTGGAGTACTGTGCTCAATTCTGGTCGTCTCACTACAGGAAGGACGTGGAAGCCATATAAATGGTGCAGAGGAGATTTACAAGGATGTTGCCTGGATCGGAGAGAATGCCTTATGAGAATAGGTTGAGAACTCGGCCTTTTCTCCTTGGAGCGAGGGAAGATGAGAAGTGACTTGATAGAGGTGTACAAGATAATGAGAGGCATTGATCGTGTGGATAGTCAGAGGCTTTTCCACAGGGCTGAAATGGTTAGCATGAGAGGGCATAGTTCTAAGGTAGTTGGAAGTAGGTTCAGAGGAGATGTCAGGGATAAGTTTGTTTAATCAGAGTGGTGAGTGCGTGGAATGGGCTGCTGACGGCGGTGGTCAAGGCTAAAACGATAGGGTCTTTTAAGCGTCTCCTAGATAGGTACTTGGAGCTTAGAAAAATAGAGGGCTATGGGTAAGCCTAGGTAGTTCTAAGGTAAGGACATGTTCGACGCAGCTTTGTGGGCCGAAGGGCCTGTATTGCAGCGTAGGCTTTCTATGCTTCTATGTTAGAAGCCAATGGCCACGGGCACAGCCTCCGAGTTATTCGGTTCAGCGCTGAATCGATGGCTGCAGACCTCGATCAATTCGCGCAAATAGTGAAGCGCGTTCAGCGCTACTGACATCAAACAGCAAACGGCAGCCGCAAGTGCGTCCACACAGACGATCGTTGGTTCGTATTCCGCCACTGGTAATGGACGCCGCGTATACCACCGGTAATGGACGCCGCGTATACCGCCGGTAATGGACGCCGCGTATGCCGCCACCGGTAATGGAGGCCGCGTATGCCGCCACCGGTAATGGAGGCCGCGTATGCCGCCACCGGTAATGGAGGCCGCGTATGCCGCCACCGGTAATGGAGGCCGCGTATGCCGCCACCGGTAATGGAGGCCGCGTATGCCGCCACCGGTAATGGAGGCCGCGTATGCCGCCACCGGTAATGGAGGCCGCGTATGCCGCCACCGGTAATGGAGGCCGCGTATGCCGCCACCGGTAATGGAGGCCGCGTATACCACCGGTAATGGACGCCGCGTATACCGCCGGTAATGGACGCCGCGTATACCGCCGGTAATGGACGCCGCGTATGCCGCCACCGGTAATGGAGGCCGCGTATGCCGCCACCGGTAATGGAGGCCGCGTATGCCGCCACCGGTAATGGAGGCCGCGTATGCCGCCACCGGTAATGGAGGCCGCGTATGCCGCCACCGGTAATGGAGGCCGCGTATGCCGCCACCGGTAATGGAGGCCGCGTATGCCGCCACCGGTAATGGAGGCCGCGTATGCCGCCACCGGTAATGGAGGCCGCGTATACCACCGGCATTGGCCATGGCTGCACTGCACACCGGATCTATATGATCGTAAAGGGCACTGACATGAAATGCAATCACTAGTAGAAGAATCTCCAACAAAGGGACAGAGTTAAATAATATCGGTCGTTTAACACAGATGAGCAGATTTTTTTCTCTGAGGGGAGCGTCTGCCTGAATTCTTCGCTTCATATGACTGCCTGTGCCTGGATATTAGCACTATTTAAGTTTAAGGTATAAAGTTGATGCATCATCAATAACTCTCGGAGACGTGAGTCGAGATAGGCTTTTATTAGCTGGAAGAAAGCACCGTCAGCCCAAGAGACCATCAAACAAAGTGTCTCCAATCGCCTTTATACCGGGGTCTGTGGGAGGGGCCACAGGAGCAGTCAGCGGGGTGGGGGGGGGGGACGTGTCTAGACAGGTATATGTAGTTCACCACGAAAGTTCAAAGTAAATTTTATTAAAGTACACATAGGTAACCTGAGAATCGTTTTCTTGCGAGCATACTCAATAAATCCAAGATTCTTAATATAATCAATGGAAGACCGCACCCAAATGGGACGGCAAACACCAATATACAAAATACAACAAACTGCAAATACAAAAGAGGAAAGTACCTCAGGTTTTACCTTGAGCTGAGAAAAAAATAATAATAAATATATAAGAAATAAATTTCGAGAACATGAGATGGAGAGTGCTTGAAAATAAGTCCATAGTTTGTGGGAACAGTTAGTTCAGTGATGGGGCGAGTGAAGTTGACTGCAGTTACCCCCATTGGCTCAAGTGGCTGATGGGGAAATAACTGTTTCTGATCCTGGTATTTAAGGTTATTAAATACTTGCGTGCTTGGAGAATTGGTACACAAAGGGGTAGCGTAGATCAACCGTTATTGTAATCAATGGCGGTACAAGCGTAAAAGGACTGTCGGCTTACACTGATTCTTGTTTTCTTGTATTCCTCTGCTAATACTCTTCCAACCTTCTATTTCTGACATGCGTTGGGGTCTGGAACTGGGAGACCACTTTTCCATTCAGCCGATACCCGTACATTGCACCCCCGCCCGCCCAATGCTACACTGATTCACGTTGACGTGACAGATTCAAGTCCATTTGCTGTATCATATCTCTGCCTAAAGGATTCTGCATCTCCCCAAAGTTTTTAATGGAAAATTTCGTGAACGCTTTTGGATTCCAGTCCAGGCGAACGAACGAGGTTCGTCCGATAATCCCGTCTGAATGGACGATTTATACTCAATAATGTACTATAGTCAACGTGTGTTCATCTTTCAGCCCCGCCCTGACAATTAGTTGTCTGTGTGGTGCATCTATGTCGATTCTCAGACTGTATTTGCCGATGTCGAGAGACAGACAGTGATGCAGTAAACCTATGTATAATAATTCTTAACCTCGCGTTGTTGTCGTTCTGCCTGGTGTATAGGAACTCATTGAATCTCTGCTTCAGGTAGTAAATGAGATATCAGTTTACAATTTGCAATTTACAACATGTCGGAACTTATTGTCCTGTGCTGGCAGAGATGTCGTTGTTCTTGGCAATGGTGTGAAACCCGCTGCTATTTCCGTTGCCGACCCTCTTTATTAAGGCTAATGCATCCCAGATGAACCGCATCCTGCAGTCCAAGGAGCACAGCCCAATGCATCGTCTCAGTCATTGGCATTGTAAAGAAAACTTCGCTTCAAAATGTTACTTTAATGGTATGAAGTATTCAGCCCCAACCCTTTGTTCACAAAACTAGTTTTGCACCAAGGAAGTTTGGTCAACTTAACTGAGAACTTTTCTTTGTGCTCCTTTTTTTTTCAACAACAGAGCCCCCCCCCCCTCCGCCCAAAGAAAAACAGGGAAAAATGTAAAGCATGATAAACTAAAAATTCAAAAATTGGAATGTCATTAATTTAAAAGTGTGCATCACCCCTTTGCTCGGGACTTAGTTAAAACACCTCTCGAAGCTATTACAGCCAGTAGTCTTTTGAATAAGTCTCTATTAGCTTTGCACGATGTGATGGGGCAAAATTTTGGGGAGCAGCGGTACACAGCAATCCAGACGTCTTGCGATGGGCCCGCTTCTGTAGTGTATAACTCCATGGCAACCTGCCTACAAATGGCGCATCGTCGGAAGTATTGTCGCAAAAGACGAAATAAGTTATGCTGAAACAAGGAAATGCGACAGTTGCCCTTTGTATAAATTCGCTGCGGTGTGAAGCCAGCTCTTGATTTGCACAACCGTCCCTGCAGCATTTAAAGGTTCCGTCCTGAGTGTGTTTGATATTGACAGAATTTTCGGCGATGCTCCAGCTTCCTCATTGAAATATGTTCCAAGATTACCTCCCGGATAATCACACTCATCCCTCCGCTGAACTGCCGTCAGATACACTCAACCGCTCTGGATCAGGTGTGCGGCTCCAGGATCCAACATGGACAGGCACCACCTCTGACATCAATCTGCTTACTTTTTATCATCTGGAAATATTCAGTCCCTTCGGGATATCCCTGTCCGGTCAGCATCCTCCCTCCCCCCCCCCCAACCCTGTGATACCCCGAGAGATTAGACTCCTGTCCTTACAACCCTTCCTTTCCTCCCATCCTGGGATACAAGCAAGCACATCCTGCAATCCCATGAACTTCATTCGCTCTTCACAACGCTGTCGCTTTTACATCAGAAAGCGGGGCAAATTTCATAATCTCTGCAGACCACCTTTACGGAATCCGGAGGAGAGAAACTTTATCCGAATTCCCCATCTATCCTCACTCTGAGCTGTCTTCTCGAGCTATCGCACCGAGGACATGGGCATGTTTGATGAGTAACAGCTCTGCTTCGGACAGTGCACGTTACAACCTTATGGGCTCGATGTCGAATTCACTTCCTTTACCTTACCCGCTATTACCCGCCCTCCATTTCAGTCAGACTCAGGGCTGGCCATTTCAGCCTGTTCTCAGAATGCGGCTTCAGCTCAAGTATTGTCTGCCTGTAACCATGACCAGGCCTGCCGGATGTATGTCACAGTCCTGCTCTTTGCAAAGCACAAACAGTGGACAACGTGGTGGGTCCCTAACTGTTACCTAAGTGAGAACCTCGCAGATAATTGGCTTATTGGTCCACAGAACGTGGGTTTATATACCAATGCTCCAATTATCCGAAATAATCGTATGTGTTATCTGGAGTGTCGCGGTCCTCCTTGCCAAGCACCTGTCTATCCGAGTGTGGTGTATATTTACGAAATGTGCAATGATTTTAGAATATTTATTTGAGAATTCAGCAATGTGACATTTAGGTCGTTGTGTTATTTACAAATCCGCCCATTTAATGTAATCACGTATGTCACTCCATCCTTCAATTCCTTCCTGAATTTCCTCTGCGTCAATCCATAGATGCACGTATTAGTACAGGTACTGAGCAGACGAAACATGAACCCAAATTGTTGAGCGATATATAGCGGAGAATTTAAATACCTATTTGTGTAGAAAAAATTTTGCACTTGCCAGTTCATGGAATGTACCACATAGAGCATCCACAGTAGAATGAAGTTGGCTGAGATGGCGAACAGTAAAATCATTGACTTTCTCCGGTTCTCCGCTTCTGGGTCCTTCTGATTCTCACTGTTTTTCCGAAGTCCACGACGGACTCGATTCGCTGCTATAATGTCTCTGACAGTTAAAGCATTGAACAACAGGATTAAAGAAATTGGTAATAAAGGCGTCGTGATACTATCAAATAACTCGTAGGCTTTCCACATGGCCGAGGTAAAGTATTCTGCTTTTAATATGCAGCGCCATGGTACATTGTTAATGACAGTGTAAGGAGCCACCACAAAGTAAAACGGAGCACACCTGGCACAGCTCAGTACGCCCACTGTAACTGCAATCACGGTCGCTATTCTCTCGGTGCAATATCGCTTACTCAGGTTTGGACAGCAGATGGCGATATAGCGATCGAAAGTGAAAGTGACCGTCAGCCAAACGGAACAGTCCATGGCCGCCATTCTCACTACCAGCGCCAGAGAGCACACGGGGGTGATTAGCAATAAACGAAGAAAAATATGGATGTTATTAATCTGCTCCACTACTACAGCAACAAAAACAACCGTCAGATCCGCTGCCGCCATGGCCACCAGGTAGCGATTGATGCATTTGGAAAGTCCACATTTTCCGCGGGACAGGATCACAATCGCCACTAAGTTTACTGCAGAAGAGAGAGAAATAAAGAATTACTGGCAACAAATGCCGAATCTGACCTGTTTGACTTGTTACTAAAAATGGGCTGGACCGTGACGACACCAACTTTCTGAGCCCACGGCTCTATAGCGTCCAGAGGTAGACACAGCCGTCCCCTGCAATTTGCCGTTGTGCGTCAAGGGAAGATAATTATTTAATGACTCTTAGGGATTACAATCCGGCATTGGAAGGTACTGACAATGATTGTTAGTTCGCAAAAGCTGGAGGCGGGACGTCTTTAGGGATCATATCTCCGAATTAAAAATACTTTTCTACTCTCCATGAGACACAGGAGTCATCAGAAATACTAGAAATTAATTTATATGTTTTCATCGTAATGTATATATGAATTTTTTTTAAAGTTCAACACTGAACATCTACTGTTAAATAATTGTAGCACAATCCAAGGTTACTAAGACAATGGGTGAAGCTCCCTGACACTGGCTAGATCTACATAATATAGCACCCAGAGGCAGACTCCGACTGCAAATCCCTGGAATTTCAGTCAGCGCCGCCGACCGCTAATCCGTGTGAGGTTGGAAAATGGAACAGAGTGACATTATCTCTGGTGTCTGATTGTCAGTGCATCTCGGCCTTTTCCGAGTTCAGGACATTCACAATCGGTAATAACAAGGTCAGAGGCTCCCTGTTGAACAGCTGACCAGGACCATCAGGATAGGAACAGCTCTCCTCTCCTCACTCTGATATCACAGTCCCATTGTGGGCTTCCTTGCATATCTGCCAATTAGGTTCACTATGTAATAGAGGGGAATACGACGGAGGTGAGAGGAGTGCCCGGCGAATCGGCGAAGTACAATACTGGCAAGTTGTATTTAGACTAGTCCTGATGCACACACAGTGGAGTCGGTTTTATTTGAAAGACGACATGCATGGAATTATATTCGAGGTTTCCAGCAAAGGCAAGTGCAGACAATCGCGACGGTCCACCGGGAAGGGTGGAAAAGCCAGAATAAGAAGGTGGTGGGTGGGGGGCGATTACATGTTGTCAGGAAGTGATGTGAGGGAGAAGGTGAATAAATTGGGAAGATGGCGAGAAGCTGGGAGGTAACAGGTGGTGAAGGTAAAGGGTTGAAAAATAAGGTATCTAGCAGGAGCGGAGCGTGGACCATGATAGCAAGAGAAGGAGAAAATAGAGCAAAGGGAAGTGATGGGCAGGTGAAGAGAAGGGAAAGGTTAAGAGGGGAGCCAGAATGGCAAATGGGCAAAGAGAGGTGGGGAGAATGCAGAAATTTCAGGATGTTAGCGAGGTCAGTGTTCGCGCCATCAGGTTGGAGGCTACCTTGGTGAGGTCATATGGTGACATTAGAGAAAGGACTGAGAAGTCGATTAAAATGGGTGATCACAGGGAAATCGCGCCTGCTGTGACGACGGAGCGTCGGTGCTTGACGAAGTTGGACCCCAGTCTACCTCGGGTCTTACTGATGTAAAGGTGGCCATGTCTGGAGCACCGGATGCAGTGGCAGACTCGCAGATGAAGTGTCGCCTCACCTGGAAGGACTGTTTTGCGCTTTGGGTGGTGGTGAGGGAGGATGTGAATTGTCCCATTTAAAGGGGTAAGTGCCAGGAGAGAGATCAATGGTGAGCGACGTAAAGCGCGATCCCTGCAGAAAGCGAGGATTGGGAGGAGGGCTGAAAGGAAATATGTATTTAGTGGTAGGATCCGTTGAAATGGGGAAGCTGAAAAATGTCTTTACGGGCTGAAACGTGTCATTTAATACTACAACAAAATAAAAAAAACAATGTAAAGCATTTTCCCAAGACTGGCCGCCTTATGCTGTCAGTTTATCGATATCAGAATCAGAATCAGAATCAGACTTTAATCGCCAAGTACCTGGGCACATACAAGGAATTTACTTCCGGCAGATGTTGTCTCTCTGCTCATAACAATAATAATGATAAATATAAATGAAAATATAGATTATACATACAAGTAGTGCAATCCAAGTAATCGTTAGCCGACAGTTAACCGGCAGTTAACTGTTCAGCAAAGTGACCGCAGTAGGGAAAAAACTTCTCCAGTGCCTATTAGTCTTAGTCTGGAGGGATCTGAAGCGCCTACCAGACGGAAGCAGTTCAAACATTCCGTGCGCAGGATGGGAGGAGTCCTTTATGATGTTCCCCGCCCTCTTCTTCAACCTGGAAGAGTACAGGTCCACAATAGAGGGCAGGGAGGCTCCAATGATGCGCTCGGCAGTCCTCACTGTGCGCTGTAGTCTGGTTCTGTCCTGCTTGGTGGCGGCTCCAAACCACACAGTGATGGAGGTGCACAGGACAGACTCAATGACTGCAGTGTGGAACTGCAGCAGCAATTCCTGAGGCAGACCATATTTCCTCAAGAGCCGCAGGAAGTACATCCGCTGCTGGGCCTTCTTCAGGATGGAGCTGATGTTCTGCTCCAACTTCAGATCCTGAGAGATGGTAGTTCCCAGGAACCTGAAGTTCTCCACGGTGGACACAGGGCTGCCGAGGACTGTGAGGGGGGACATAACGGGGGGATGTCTCCTGAAATCCACTATCATCTCCTTTGTCTTGAGCGTGTTCACCTCCAGATTGTTCCGACTGCACCAGAGCGCCAGTTGGTCCACCTGCTGTCGATATGCAGACTCATCACTGTTCTGGATAAGTCCGATGACGGTGGTGTCGTCTGCAAACTTCAAAAGCTTCACATAGGGGTTGGAGGAGGTGCAGTCATTGGTGTAGAGGGAGAACAGCAGTGGAGAGAGGACACACCCCTGGGGGGCGCCGGTGTTGGTGATATATCTGACATTCCGATGACTTTGCAAGTTCTAACATTTCCTTTGCTCCTCAAAGGGAAAACAACTCAAACACTGATATTCAATTAACCCAGTTGATCACAGGTCTAAAATAACTCGCAAACTAGCGGCAAGAAAGAAACGAGGGGAATTTTAGTCTGGATGTGGAATCTGACTTGGCATTCCAAGACACAAGGAAGGCCGGCTAACTACTGGATTACAAGAGAAATGACATGGTTCTTCACGTAAATTGCACAGTTCTTTGAAAAGTTTGCAATGAAGATGAAAGTTTCTGCCATTGCGGTAATATTGCATGTAACACAATTGATGCAAAATGAAGAATCACCCGTGTAAATCAATTATGATGACACTCGTTTTATTTAAAATGTCATCAAAAAGAGCGTATTTAACCAAAAAACCTGATACCAACAGGTCAGATGTAACCAAACGGCATAAAAATAATAGCAACAGACGCATGCACTTACCAGGAATACCAATCGCGGCCAGTACAGGATAGTAAATACTCGCTATGTAGTAAATTGCTGGATATCCCATTTTTTATGCGATGACTGTACGATGCGTTCAAACTGTACAATGCACAGTTTCAATCGGCTTGAGCTTTTTTAAATTATGAAGGGAGCGAGCCTTCAGCCAATTGACAATGAGTTCTTCAAATCAGCCACAGTCCACTGAACAAACAGAACTATCTATTTTTGCTAATTGCGACCTGTTGCAATACATTTCACACTTCAGGGAGTTTACAGACAAGTTGGTTCATGTACTTTAAAGGTATCTTTATCTTTAGAACCTTGCAAGTTTTGATTCTGTAAACTGGGTTTGTGCTCCGCGAGCAGAAGTTTACATGGGTTGAATATTATTTATGCGAGGCACGTTGATCCTCAGGGCTGAATCATTCGCAGTGTCCGATGCACTATACAGTGATCCGGAGACATATGAAGGTTGGAGTAGGCAAAGGCCTCCTGGAAGCAACTTTTTTTCTGCCAGACATCACCAGCAATTCTGGTTAGAGTTTGGATTTCTCGCCGTAATTAGAAATGGATATCTACTACCCCCAACCTTGTATCTTCACCATCTAGTCATTCACACCGTCCTCAATCTTCCCCTTCACCCATATTTATGTGGGCATCAGTCTTGAGTACCTGGGAGGAAATCTTAGGACAGGTTGAACAGGATGTGCCAACATCGATACCTAAGCTCTTTCCATACCTCACTAAACGTTTGTTTCCTTGGCTTTACATGATCAGGAAATGACAAAGCGTCCACCTGTGCCCAACACTACTCCAAAAGCTTGGCGGTTCTTTCAGCCTACTGCCAACTCTGACCTACTTCCACAGGGAAAAAAAAGTATGTTGACTCCATGAAACTATGATGCTGGCACTCATGAAGAGATAGTAATGGAGAACAAGGAAACGGCAGACGACCTGAATAACTACTTTCCAAGTGGAAGACACTGGAGTCATGCTGGAAACTCGAATGTGTCAGGGGGCAGAAATGAGTGAAGTTTCCATTAGTAAGGGGAACGTACTTCGGAAACTGAAAGGTCTGAAAGTAGATAAGTCATCTGGACCAGATGGTCTACACCTAAGAGTTATGAATAAGGTGGCTGAAGAGATTGTGAAGGCATTAGTCTTGTTCTTTCAAAACAATAGATACTGGCATAATTTTGGAGAACCGGAAAATTGGAAATGGCTCTACTCTTCAGGAAGGGAGAGATGCAGAAGAAAGGGAATTATAGTCCACCTAGTGTGATCTCAGTGTTTGGGAAGATGTTGGAGTCGATTGTTAATGGTGTGATTCCGGAGTGTATGATCAAGTAGGCTGTAGTCTGCATTTTGCTTAAGGGAAATGTTGCCTACTAAATCTGTTAGAATTATTTGAAGAAATAACAGGGAGGATGGACAAAGGATAATCAGTGGATACTATGTACTTGGATTTTCAGAAGACCTTTGAGAAACTGTAACACGTGAGGCTGCTTAACAAGTTGCGAGTCCATGGTATTACAGAAAAGATACTAATGTGGAGACTCACTTCCCAGCGCACTCGAACCGGCTCACAAATAGCCAGTGCGCCGGCATAAAGGCCAGTCCCAAAAGGGCGCCCGGTCTGCTTCACCAACAAAGGGAAAAGCCTGCGCGGGATTGTGAGTACGTGTCCCCTACAGCATCCGCGCCCGGGGAGGGCGGGATCAGGGAGGCTTTAAAGCGAGGCTGTGAAGTTCAAATAAAATCTTTCTTGAACTGCAGTTTACCGACTCCGTGTCGTTATTTCAGCGCTGCGTGTAGCACACCGCTACAATTGGTGACCCCGACGGTCCAAACGATTTTTGGACCGGAGATGACCGACGCCGCATCTGTTCATGCGGTTTCATTGAAACTGCCAAGCTTCTGGACGCTGCGACCTCACCTATGGTTCCAGCAAGCAGAAGCCCAATTCCACGTTCGGCAGATAACCTCGGAGGACACACGTTACTACTACGTGGTGAGCTCCCCCGACCAGGACACAGCGGCCCAGGTCGCGGAGTTCGTACAGTCGCCCCCGGCAGACGGCAAATACACGGAATTCAAAGCCCTGCTCCTCAGGACTTTCGGACTCTCACGGCGCGAGCGAGCTGCCCGGTTACTGCACCTGGATGGCTTGGGCGACAGAAATCCATCGGCTTTAATGAATGAGATGTTGTCTCTGGCCGGAGGACACAAGCCCTGCCTCATGTTTGAGCAGGCATTCCTGGAGCAGCTGCCCGAGGACATACGCCCGCTGCTGTCCGACGCGGATTTCAGCTACCCCCGGAAGGTGGCAGCCCGGGCGGACTTGCTGTGGAACGCCAAGGAGGTGAGCGGGTTGTCGCCCGCCCTGCAAGTTCCCGGGAAACGCCAGGGCCAGCCGCCGCTGATGGCTACGGCGGCTGGCCATCGGGATAGCCTCCTGTATGTGTTGGACAAGAGGTCGGGACGGGGTTATTTGGCCGACACCGGTGCCAACATCAGCGTCTTACCTCCGACGAGTTACGACATCCGCAACCGGGCACCGGCTCCCCCCTTGAGGGCCGTGAACGGCAGCATGGTAAGGACCTACGGAACCCGCCGGCTCCAGCCGGTTCACGTGGGACTTCACACTGGCCGCCGTAGCCCAACCGCTTCAGGGTGCGGATTTTTTGCGGGCTCACAGCCTGCTGGTCGACCTGCCGAGGCAAAGACTGGTCCACGCCGAGACCTTTCAGACGTTCTCCCTGGGAGAAGCCCAGCTGCCAGCCCCACACCTCGACTCCATCACGCTGTCCGACGACGACTTCACCAGAGTCCTGGCGGATTTCCCATCGGTTCTGGCACCGCAGTTCGCTCTCTCGCCCTAACATTCATGCCCTTTCCCAAGGGGTAGACTTTGAGGCGCTGGCAGAGGCGCAGCAGGCAGACGAGGAAATCCCGAGTTACAGAACCGCAGTCTCCGGTTTGCAGCTCCAGACTCTCCCCGTAGGCCCGGGTGAGAGGACCCTACTCTGTGACGTCGCCACCGGCCAGCCCCGTCCCGTCGTCCCGGTACCTTGGCGGCGACGCGTTTTCGACTCTATTCATAACTTAGCGCACCCCTCCATCAGGACAACCGTCCGGATGGTCTCCAGCAGGTTCGTTTGGCACGGACTCAGCAAGCAGGTCAGCGAATGGGCCAGAACGTGCATGCACTGCCAGACGGCCAAGGTGCAGCGGCACACCAAAGCCCCACCGCAGCAGTTCCATCCCGCCCACCGGCGTTTCGACCACATTCATGTGGATATCGTGGGCCCCCTGCCAGTGTCGCGCGGAGCGCGGCACCTCCTGACTATCGTGGACCGGTTCACAAGAAGGCCAGAGGCGGTCCCGCTCACCGACACCACCTCCGAATCTTGCGCCCGGGCACTGATCGCCACCTGGGTGTCCTGCTTTGGTGTACCGGCCCACATTACCTCCGACAGAGGCGCCCAGTTCACCTCCAGCCTGTGGTCAGCTATGGCCAGCCTTTTGGGGACACAGATGCACCACACCACTGCCTACCACCCACAGTCGAACGGCCTGGTGGAGCGTTTCCACCGTCACCTAAAGTCGGCTCTCATGGCCCGCCTGAGAGGAGCTAACTGGGCGGACGAGCTTCCCTGGGTCCTACTCGGCATCCGCATGGCGCCCAAAGACGATCTGCACGCCTCGTTGGCCGAGTTGGTGTACGGCGCACCCCTGGTCGTCCCCGGGGAGTTCATACCAGCCCCAAGGGGCAAGAGGAAGAACTCGCAGCAGTCCTGGGCAGACTAGTGAGAGGCTCGGCAGCCTGGCCCCCGTACCCACTTCGCAGCATGGGCAGAACCCGACCTGCATACCCCAAGACCTGCAGAACTGTAAGATTGTGTTTGTACGAAGGGGCGGGCATCGGCCACCGCTACAACGGCCATACGAGGGGCCGTTTACGGTGCTCAGGAACAGCGGGTCCACGTTTGTGCTGGACGTTGGGGGGAGAGAGGAGGTTTTCACGGTGGACCGACTCAAATCGGCCCATGTGGACTTGGCGCAACCGGTCGAGTTTCCGGCAACGCGGCGCAGAGGCCGACCTCCCAAACAGGGTCCGGCCCAGACTGTGGACATTGGGGGGTGTATCGCCGGTTCTGGGGGGCGGGGGGGTTTGTGGCGACCCACTTCCCAGCGCACTCGAACCGGCTCACAAATAGCCAGTGCGCCGGAATAAAGGCCAGTCCCAAAAGGGCGCCCAGTCTGCTTCACCAACAAAGGGAAAAGCCTGCGCGGGATTGTGAGTACGTGTCCCCTACAGCATCCGCGCCCGGGGAGGGCTGGATCAGGGAAGCTTTAAAGCGAGGTTGTGAAGTTCGAATAAAATCTTCTTTAACTGCAGTTTACCGACTCCGTGTCGTTATTTTAGCGCTGCGTGTAGCACACCGTTAAACTAACGTGGATAGAGAGCATTGGTTGATTGGCGGAGACAAAGAGCGGGAATAAAAGGAACCTTTGCTGATTGGCTGCCGGTGACTAGTGGTGTTCCAAAGAGGTCATGTGGGGCTGCTTCTTTTTCTGCTATATGTCAGAGTGGGATGATGGACCTGTTGACTTTGTGGCCAGGTTTGTGGACAATATGAAGATAGGTGGAGGGGCAGGTAGTTTTGAGGAAACAGAGCGGCTATAGGAAGATTTAGACAGGTTAGGAGAATGAACAATGAAGCGGCAATTGGAATACAGTGTCGGGAAATATATGGTCATGCAGTTTGTAGAAGAACAAAAAGCATAGTCTATTATATAAATGTGGAGAAATTTAAAAAAAAAGATCAGAGCATCAAATAGACTTGGGAATCCTCGTGCAAAAATCCCTAAAGGTGAATCTACAGGTTGAGTCGGTGTTGAGGAAGGCAAATGCAATGTGAGCATTCTTTGCGAGAGGACTAGAATATACAAACAGGACTGTAATCCCGAGACTGTGTAGGACATTGATATGGTCTCACTTGGAGTATTGTGAGCAGTTTTGGGCCTTTATCGTAGCAAGGATGTGATGACACTGGAGAGAGTTCAGAGGAAGTTCATGAGAATGATTCCGCGAATGAAAGGGTACAATATGAGGACCAATTGATGGATCGGTGCTGTACTCACTGGAACGCAGAGGAATGGGCGACCTCATTGAAACCTATCGAATGTTAGAATGTCTCCACAGAGTGGATGTGCAAAGTATGTTTCCTAGGGTGGGGGAGTCTACGTCTAAAGGGTACGGCCTCCGAATAGTGGTACATGCGTTTAGAGCGGTGGTAAGCAAGAATTTCTTTACTTAGGGAGTGGCGAATCCGGGAGGTTTGTTGCCTCGGGCGGCGGTGGAGACCAAACCGCTGGATAGGTTGTTGATTAGTCAGGACATGAAGCGTTCCGGGCAGGAAATAGGAGATTTGGGCGGAGAGGAAGACCGATGAAATGGCGGAGCAGTTCGATGGGCCAAAAAACCTAATTCTACTCCAACATTTTATGATCTTGTGACCTTATAGTGATTACAAGAAGTTCTTGTATGAACACAATTTGACTAACATTGCATTCGGAAGGTCAAATTGCTGCAATTGTGATCCACAAAGTAAGACCACAAAATCATAATACGTCGGAGAAATTAACCCATTCGCCTCATCGATTCCATCGTGGCTAATTTATTCTCCCTGTCTTGCTTTCTCCCTGGTACCTGACTAAGCAAAACCTTTATCTCTTCTATATCCAATGACTTGGTACCACAGCAACAAATGTATGTAGCAATGCATTCGACAGATTCACCAGCGTCCGCCTAAAGAAATTTCTCCTCTTCTCTCTTCTAAAGTGGAGTCCCTTGATTCTGACGCTGTGCCTTCTGGTTCTAGACTCCCCACTATAGGTAAAATCCTTTCCACATTCACTCAATCTAGACCTTTCAATATTCGATATGTTTCAACGCAATCACACCCCTCCCCCGCCTCCTCCTTTTAAACTCATAGAGCAAAGGTCCAGAACCATTAAACGCGACCCATACGTTAACCCTTTCACTCAGGAATCATCCTGAACCTCCACAGGGCCTTCTCAAATGCCAGCACATTGCAATTTTGATAAGAGGTCCAAACTGCTCACAATATTCCACATACTAGCTGAAAAATGCCTTAAATGCATCAGCATTGCATCCTTGCTTTTATATTCTAGCCCTCTCGAAACGAATGTTCATACTGCATTTGTCTCGCTTACCACAGACACAACTTGCAAGTCACCCTTTAGGGAATCCTGTACGAGCTCTCCCAAGTCCCTTTGCACTTCTGATTTCAGTATCTTTTCCTCGTTTAGAAAATAGTCTACTCCATTACTTCTTCTACCAAATGCTCATGACACTGTACTGTACTACCAACACTATCAACATCTGCCACTTCGTTTCCGAATCTAATTCATTCTGCAGGCTCGTTGTTTCTTCAACACCCCCTGCCCCTACACCAATATAACTATAGTTCGCAAACTTGGCCACAAAGCTATTAATTCCTTCATCCAAATCATTGGCATATAACGTGCAAAGAGATAGACCCAACATCGATTCCCTGAGGAGCAACACTAGTCACCAGCAGCCAACAAGAAAAGCCATCTTTATTCTCAGTCTTTGTCTCCTGCCAGTCAGCCAATGCTCTATCCATACTAGCATCCTTCCTGTGAACCATGGGCTCTTATTCAGGAGCTTCACCAATGTCAATGGCTACTTGAATCTCCGAGTAATTAACATCCACTGACTCTCCTTTGCCCATCCTTCCTGTTATTTCCTCTAAGAAATATAAGGACAGACAGTGCTAGAGTGGGGAGATGAGCGTTTGACTCGTCCTGGCTTCAGCGAGGTGGCGGGGGGGGGGGGGGGAGGAGGAGGCCGTAATTAGACTTTTTTCGTCATTTATTCTTTCTTCATTTCTTACTGCACATTTAGAACAGAGGGGACTCCAGCCAGGAAAGCGCAAAGCTCCTCAGGTGGAGTGTAAGAAGGCAAGGAGACCTCCAGTCACCCCGACAACGACACCTACAGGATGGGCATCCAGCTGCAGCCTGTAACGGAGCGTGGGAAGGAGTTGGACCTGGATAACTCCGGATCATCCGGGAGGTTGAAATGTTGATATACAGGATATACTAGCTGGTAGTTACACCGGAGTGCAGGACAAAGGTAACTGGGTGACCGACCGGAGGGGGAGAGGGAATAGGCAGTTGAATACCTCGGTGGCCGTTTTCATCAACAATACGTAAACCGCTGTTGTGGAGGTCGGGGTGTGGTGGGGGGGGGGGGGGGTTAAGCTGGGATGACCCAGGTTAGGAAAGCCACAGCAGTCAGTTGGCCGGCACTGAGTTTGGCTCTGTGGCTCAGAAGCGAAGGGGGGGGGGGAGGTGGGGGAGAAGATGTGAGCTGTAATGACAGGGGATTCGTTGGTTAGGGACACAGAAAGGAAGTTTTGTGGACGAGAACGAAATTTCCGGATGGTAAGTCTCCTCCCGTCAGGAACATCTAGGAACTGAAAGGGCGATTAAAATAAGGCAGGGGCAAGCGGAGCGGCCATTGTGCGAATGGGCCCGTGTTGCGTGGCATTGTGTCATCAGGCTTCGCTGAGATTCAAGCTTGGGTGAAGTAAGTATTTGGTAAGTTTATTCTTCTTTATTCTTCATTCTCGTCTGTTGGCACACAGTTAGTACACTGAAAATGGCTCCGGGGCAGTGTTTTGGTGTGTGTGTGTGTGTGTGTGTGTGTGTGTGTGTGTGTGTGTGTGTGTGTGTGTGTGAGATGCAGGAGCTCTGCGGTTCTACTCAATAATAAGTATACCACTTTGGATACCGCTGAGGGGGGCACCCTACGGGGGGGGGAGGCTGTAGCTACCGGGTCTCCGGCACGAGTCTAGCCCTGTGGCTCAGATAGAAATAGAGGTGAAGAGGACTGCAGCAGTAACAGGAGATTCCATAGTCAGGTGAGTGTATCGAATCGAGTCCGCGGCATTCTAAAGGCGTCGCGGGGGGTGGGGGGAAGGGGAAGGGTGAGCAGCCAGAAGTATTAGCATACACTAGCACCAGTGAGATAGGTGGGAAAGGTGAGCTGGTCCTGAAAAGAGATTACAAGGGAGAGGTAGAAGGCTGAAAAACGGGATCTCGTGTCACTGGGTTCAAATATGGCACAAGTGCGGAGTGAGAATCACTGAAGCGGGTCGATAGATCACAAAACTTTAATACGAACAGTATTAAAAGGAAAATAAAGCAATAAACGCTAGGCCAAACAAGGTCGTTAGATAAACCTCTCAAAGGGGAAACGAAGCCTACACTGGGGCTAAAAAGAACACCTAATTGTTAGACGAATGCCAACAGTCCAATTTCTCAGGCAAGGCCGATGCAAACAAAAGCAAAAGCAAAATGGACCTATGGACCTTTGAACCTTTGAAAAATTAGTGGGAAGTTAGAGAAATAGGAAGCTTTTACAAACTAAAAAAGGCAATTGAAGAAGTTATAAAGAAGGAATGGTTAGAATTACGTTAGCAAATAAAGAGGATACCAAAAGTGTCTTCAGATATATGAATTCTGAAAGAGGGGCGAGAGTAGATATTGGACCACTGGAAAAATGATGCTCAGAGGTAGTAATGGAGGAAAAGGAATTGGCGGACGAACTGAAGAGGTATTTGGACAAGATAGAGGCAGGAAATATGTTCCAGATGCTGGGAGAGTCCAGTACCAGAGGGCATGGTTTGAGAATAAGACATAGGTCATTTAGGACAGAGTTAAGGAAAAACTTCTTCTCCCAGAGAGTTGTAGGGGTCTGGAATGCACTGCCTCGGAAGGTAGTGGAGGCCAATTCTGTAGATGCTTTCAAGAAGGAGCTAGATAGGTATCTTATGGATAGGGGAATCAAGGGATATGGGGACAAGGCAGGAACCAGGTATTGATAGTAGTTATTCAGCCATGATCTCAAAATGGCCCTGCAGGTTCGAGGGGCCGAATGGTCTACTTCTGCACCTATTGTCTGTCTGTCTATCTATCTATCTATCTATTGAGATATTGCAGAATAGGGTCTTCCAGCTCTTGGATCCAGGACGCTCCGCAATCCCCCGATTTATTACCAGCCGAATCACGGGGCAATTCACAATGGTCATTTTGTTTACCAACCGGTACGTCCGTGGACTGTGGAAGGAAACCGGAGCACCTGAAGGAAACCCATGTGGCCACTGGGAGAAAATACAAACATCTTACAGGCAGTGGCAGGAATTAAACCCATGTCACTGGTACTGTACAGCGTTGTGAAATTTTAAGAGAATCAAAATTGATAAAATCATGAAGAAACACATGTGAAATCTTAGGGGAAAGCATGATTTCTGGTTCTGAGAATTGCAAACTCCAAATACAGGAGTTTTACCATGCGTTTTACTCTAATTACTCCAGTTACAAATCTGGATTCAACAAGTTAGACAGAAGCAACTCTCGATTAGATGTGGTTTGTCTAATATCCTTCAATCTTTATTAATCAACAATTTATTCCAGCAGATTTATCTGATTGTGCATAATATGAGGTTTCTTTAAATGTCTTGGAGCAATAATGGAATAGATGATATCAGGATATATAGAACTGAACATATCAATGACACAATAATTAAAATAACAAGTCTGCCAAAACAGTAGAAATACAAACTATCAACATATTACTGGCAATACGATTAAGTGTTAATCTGATAACAAGTTGCATTTCAAACTGAACTGTTCACAATGACTCATCTCTCAAACCGATACACCAAACAGGTTGACAAAAACTAAGTTATATCACTGCTGAAAAATGCTGATAACACTCCTGAAAAGTACTGTCTCTCGTCTCACATCTCGTCCATTTCCCGGGCATCCGCCCTCACACCATCTTCCCGTCGCCGTATCAGGGATAGGGTCCCCTTCTCCTTAACGACCGTTGCACGAACCTCCACATGCACCGCATCATACTCCATAGCCTTCACCATCTTCAACGGAGTCCTATAATCGAACGCATCTTTGCGTCGTCCCCACCCCACACACCCACTCCCTGCTCTCCGCTGAGATCGCTCTTTACATGATTCGGCCAGTGAGAACAGCGGGAAGAGGATAAAAGGAGGCAGCTTTACAGAGTGGGCGTTATAGTAGAGGGAGACAGAGTAGGAAGGCTTTGGCTCAACGGGGCATCGGCAATAACCGGTTGAGTCGAGGTTGTTTAGCTGTTTAGAATACAGAAAGAGAGTATGTGTGTGAGGCCGATTTTCTATGATCGGTGTCAGGTGTGGGAGGTCCTGGAGACTCCCAGCCTCCCGGACGGCCCCATCTGCAGAGGCAGAGGGTGCGTCGAGCTGCAGCTCCTTAGGTTCCGCGTTCGTCTGGTCAGAGAGAGTGAGACGGTGATAGAGAAGAGCTATAGGCATGTAGTCACTCCGGAGCCTCGGGAGACAGATAAGTGGGTAACAGTCGGGAGAGAGGGCAAGGAGCAAGTGCTAGAAAGTACACTGGTGGCTGTCCCCCTTAACAATAAGTACTCCTGTTTGAGTTGGAGGAGATGGCCTACCTGGGGAAAGTTTTTCCACTGAGATTGGAGGAGACTATAACTAGAGGTCTTGGATTAAAGCTGAAAGTTGGAATATTTAAGGAGAACAGGAGGGGAAGTTTCTTCACTTAGAAATTGGTGAGAGTGTGGAAGGAGGTGCCAGCGGAAGTGATAGACATGGAGTCGAGTTCATCATTTAAGAGAAATTTGGATAGGTACTGTACATGGATGTGAGCGGTATCAAGGGCTATGGTCCGTGTGCAGATCCGTGGGTCTAGCCAGATTAATATTTTTGCACGGACTAGATGGGCCGAAGGGTCTGTTTGATTCCAGGACTGAAAGGGTTACCGTATGAGGAATGTCTGGCAGCTCTTGGGCTGTATTCCCTGGAGTTCAGGAGAATGACGGGGATCTGATAGAAACATTCCGAATGTTAAAAGGCCTGAACAGATTAGATATGGCAAAGTTATTTCCCACGGTAGGGGAGTCTAGGACAAGAGGGCACGACTTCAGGATTGAAGGACGTCCTTTTAGAACTGAGATGTGGAGAAATTACTTTAGTCAGAGGGTGGTATATCTGCGGCTGTGGAGGCCAAGTCATTCTGTGTGTTTAAGGCAGAGATAGATAGGTTCGTGATTAGCCAGGGCATCAAGGGGTATGGGGTGAAAGCAGGAGAGTGGGGATGACTGGAAGAATTGGATCAGCCTATGACTGAATGGAGGAGCAGACTCGATGGGCCGAATGGCCTACTTCTGTTCCTATATCTTATGGTTTTATGCATCTGTGCTGTAGTGTTTCATGACTCTGTGACTCTGTGTCTTTAAGACTTTATAACTCTGTGACTCCAGATACGTTCTTAATGAATAGTGGACATATGGGGAAAGTTTCATCAAAAAACGGATCAAATTTTGTTCAGTCTTAAGCCAGAGAATAAGATTCTACGTAGAATAACACGTGAAATATCTGTGTTCGATGGTAAATGACGCGAACAGGGGGTGTTCAGTAGTCGTATTACAACGACGTTGCTATCGATTGCATTACCCCCCCCCCCGGGCAAAAATAACGTGACGGAGATTATAAAGTGCAGTTATATCGCTAGTGCAGTGAGTTGTGAACAAGGCTGAAATAATCGGAAAACAGAAACCCCAACGAATCACCAGAATCTAATTCAATCGGTCCACAAGCGGGTATTGGCCCTGACTTGCTGATTTCATCACCCCTGATGTTTGCCAGTACAATATACAAAGATCTGAAGATAATTGTGGAGGGAGCCCTTCTAGGATTGCTTCCATATTCAGGCGGCATATGGATTTGGACATACGTTATCGATCGATCATTTCAGCAACGAAGAGTCTTAAATGCCGCAGTCAAGAAGCTGGCTGATATTCCTTAGATGTCCGGACCAGTATTGGATGCTGATACTTGTCAGGTGGAAGGGGGACTTCATATGGTTCTGAGTAGCAGCCGAGCAGCTGAGCGAGGCAGCTACGGTGTGTTGCTCGAACTTTCCAGCATCTCCAGAATCTCCTGTATTTACCCAGCAGCGTGTTCAGGCTCCGCAGCACATCACACGCAGCCGTTATCACTGTAAAGAAGACAAATTAGACAAACATTTTCAATAAAAATAAAAGAACGTGTGATAGAAATGTGTTTTCCACCTGCCTTGTTTAGGAAGATCAAAGCTAATTTTATAGAATGAATTTGAACCTGCAACGTTCTCTACTGAACAAAATCTTCAATATATAATGACGTAAATTGTTATATTCCTCGAGGAATGGCATGCATTGCGCAATAATATAACCAGTTTAATCTAATTGTTAGTTCAAACGGTTGTGACTGATGTGAATTAAGAAGAGTTCCCCGTAATTGGATTTGCACCTTCTCCCTGCTTTGTAAACGATCCAGCAGTACACGCAGGCGGTTAATAGACAGTATTTTCATGCAACCGCTTCACTCTGAACAGGTGAGGTCAACAGTGAGATCCAACGGCCAGGAATGCGGCCGTGTAATGCTTCCTGGAGGATGACGCATCCACGGTACCCAACGAGTCCCCAGTTTATGAAGAATGCCTGTGGTACCGCATCCGGACTTCCGAGATCAAGCTAGTGGAACTGTTCCAATGCAATGGCTTCTTCACCAGAAAAAATCCCGCTCTGGTCTGCAGTCACTGTTTGCTACGACCGACCACCTGCTGTAACTTTGAAAGATCGCGCCAGAGGTTTTTGCGTACTTCCAGTTTGCATCTCTTATTGGCAAACACTTTCATGCGTTCTGCTACCTCAGTTAGTACTCCATTCATCTACTAGGATGGTGATGGAGCTGTCACACGTTCAGCAAATTCTGAAACCGTGTCAGAACCTGACTGAAGCGCGCTGGCTCATCAGCCTGTCCAGTAAGCTTTCTTTGCTCCGGGAGAGGCAGCAACCTATCCGGAGGTGTTCGTCTTCCCCCTCTTTCTCCTCTGTGTTTCTCACTCTGTCTGGTATTTGCGGGATATACAATGCGACTGTTCTAACTGCGGGTTCAAATTTGAAGAGTTAGAAAGTTGCATTCTTTTATTTTTGCTGTAAATTACATTATTTTAGCGCTCCTTTACGTCCTTTTGGAATGGTCGTACAGATATTCTGATTATTTCCAGTTACTAATGATTCACTGCTATTTAGTTCCTACTGTCATAGAACACTGCAGCACGGAAACAATGCCCAACTGTTAACTTGACTACTTCCATCGAATTGCCCCGGACCATAGCCCTCCATACCTCTCCTATCCATGCACGTAACTAAAGCTCTCTTAAAATTTGCAGTCGAACCCGCATCCAGAATTGTGTATACCGCTATGAAAACTTCCTTCATTCTCCTGCGCTCTAGAGAATAAAGTCCTAACTTATTCAATATATTCCTGTAACTCAGGCCCTCAAGTTTTGGCAAAATCCTTGTAAATTTTCCCCTGTCGTGTTTTCTTTTTTTCCACACATGGCTACGCAATTCACTTGGAAAATCTGACTCCCGTTAACGAATGTCACTTTATTGCTCCGATTCGGTATTCCACACGGCAATCCTTCGCCTTCACCTGGCTCGGGTGGACAATAGTCGTACCAGTAGTTCTCCAGGTTCGCAAAGACTCTGCGCCAGGGGATAGGTCAGTCAGTACGTGGCGACTGAACTCCAAAGCTGCGAAACTTGAAGCCCCTTATCCCAATAGTCCTCCTGTCAGGTCCTTTTGTTCGATGCTTCTACGTGCCTCTGCTAGTCTATGAAATACTCTTCTTAAATTAACAACTTAAGCACAGTACTATTCCAACCCTCATTTTGTAGAATTACATTTATACCACATATTTAAGTCGAGCAAAGTGAAAATTATCATTCAGCTGCGCATTGTGCGCTCTTTAATCCCCAGTTAAAGTGAAAACCACAGGTTCAGATACGGCAGCCATATATTCCTAAAGCTGAGGGATTGGATATAAATATACCGACGCCGTAACTCAGAGCATTGTAGACGCGCGGGGGTTGTAACTCCTAATTACTAATCACTTCCTGAGCATTCATCTGCCGTGCTGAGGAAATCGTCGCAATTTTTTCATGTTATCAACATGAACCGGCAAATGGAGAAGGACTTTTCACGCTGGCGGCGTGTTCCGCCTTGCTCAAGTAAGTATGTACGCATCTGCGTGGATACGATGCAGATCCAGTCTCTACTGAAAGGTCAACGTCACGGTATCTGTGACTGCCATTGGCCGGAAGCCCACTCTTACTGGGTCTTACAGGAGAATCCGCCTCTCGATGTTCATTGGTATTTTTAAGTGACGAAATTTCAGAGATACACTCATTGCATTTCTTTTTTTTTTGTGACATGATACGTTACCATCCTTTCAGCCTAGTCATCTTCTTATTTTACACACGAGAACGTCTGCGATGCTGACTGTCTTTGCAAATTTAAATACCATTTTAAAGAGCTTTGTCATCAATTTTCCTTAATATTAGGAGCTGATTTTAGGTCTCACAAGGCATCTCCTGCTGTCAGGAGTTTTTGTTTAGGTTCGTTATAACCTTAAAACTCAGATCCTTCAGGCAGTCAGAGCGGTGGGTGAGGGTTGTGGGGAGGAGCTTCCACTATTTATGCTCCTGATAGCGTGCGTTTCAAATAACCTCTGATAAAGCCCATCTCTAGCCTTTATGAGTGCCTTAGTTACTAGCCCGGCGGAATCGTTCCTATTGCCAGGAGAAGGGACTTTAAAACCAATCGCTCCGGACAAGTAGGGCTGGTCAACCGTGGTTAGCAGCTTACCTAGGAGAAGGAAAACTGATCTCAAACTTCCGCTGACTTGTGGCTAGACCAACTCATGGGGAAGGCTTCAGGCGGAACTGAAGGGCCTGAGTTGGCTGGGTCTCCAACAGGATCAGATCAGTAGGTCGCACCAAGGACGATTTCAATGAAGTGAAGCACATTGTAAAGAAGTACCGCGGAATGCACGCTTTCATTCTCTACTTCAAACGGATGACGCCCTGTAGAGCAATATGCGTCTTCAGAGCAATATGCAGGCGAGGTGAATTTCTGCAGCTGTTTCACGGGAGGCGAAATTCCACTATCAAGCCAATAATGCACAACCTCAGTTTGAGAAAGGGTATTTTAAATGCGCTTAATATGGAAATATATGGACCCAAACTAGGAAGTAAAATGATGTATTAACTCTGATGGTGTGTGTTACACACCAGATGCCAGACAACTGGAGACAGAGGAACACACGTGACAGTCAGAGCAGAGTTAGGCCATTTGGCCCATCGAATCTGCTCTGCCATCTAATCATGGCTGATCCTTTTTTTCTCCTCCCTCAACCCCATTTCCCGGTCTTCTCCCTGTAACCTTGGATGCTATGTCCAATCAAGAACCTATCAATCTCTTCCTTAAATACACACAGTGGCCTGGCCTCCACAGCTGCACATGGCAACACATTCCACAAATTCGCCACCATCTGGCTAAAGAAATTTCCCTGCATCTCTGTTTTGAATGGACGCCCCTCTATCCTGAGGCTGTGTCCTCTTGTCCGAGAGTTACCCACCACGGGAAACATCCTTACCACATCTATTCTGTCTAGTCCTTTCAACATTCGAAAGATTTCAATGAGACCCCCCACCCCCCGCACTTCATCTTTCTAAATCAGGGAGAGTACAGGCCAAGAGCCATCAAACATTCCTCCCATGATAACCCTTTCATCCCTAGAATCATCCCTATGAACCTCCTCTAGACCCTCTCCAATGCCAGCACATCTCCTCTAAGACGGGGAGCCCAAAACTGTTCACAATACTCAAGGTGAGGCCTCACCGGCGCCTCAGCATCATGTCCCTGCTCTTGTATTATAGACCTCTTGAAATGAATGCTAACACTGCATGTGCTTTCTTTACCACCGACTCAACCTACAAATTAACCTTCAGGATGCTCTGCACAAGGGCTCCTAATTCTATTTGATGCTCTGCATCTTAGATTCCTGGATTTTCTCCCCTTTTAGAAAATAGTCCAGACATATATTTCTACTACCAAAGTGCATGACCATGCATTTCTCTACATTGTATTTCATTTGCCACTTTCCTGCCAATTCTCCTAATCTGTCCAAGTCCTTCTGCATTCTACCTGTTTCTTCAACACTACCTGCCCCCACCAATTTTCGTCTCATATGCAAACTTGGCAACAAAGCCATCTATTTCATCATCCAAATCGTTTATATACAGCTTAAAAAGAAGTGGTTCTAACACTGATCCCTGTGGAACACCACTAGTCTCTGGCAGCCAAACAGACAAAGATCCTTTTATACCCACTCACTATCCAACTATGGTTGTAGTTGGGAGATGAATGTCCAAGGTTACACGGAATATCCAATCAGCCAATCCTGTAGCTATCTGTAACCATTCAACTTGGTAAGCTGCCTCATGTGTGTCACCTTGTCAAAGGCCTTCTGAAAGTCCAAATTTTCAACATTCACTACATCCCCCTTTATCTATCCTATTTGTAATCGACTCAAAGAAGTCCAACAGGCTTGTCAAGCAAACCATGCTGACTTTGTCCGATCTTGTCTTGTGTCACCAAGTACTCTATCACCTCGTCCTTAATAATTGACTCTATCATCTTCTCAACCACTGAGGTCAGGCTAACTGGTCTCTAATTTCCTTTCTGCTGCCTTGCTCCTTTCCTAAAGAGTGAAGTGACATTTGCAATTTTCCAGTTCTCTGGCACCTTGTCAGAATCCAATGATTTTTGAAAGATAATTTCTAATGCCGCCAAAATTTCAAAGCTACCTCTTTCAGAATCCTAGGGTGCAGTTCATCTGGTCCGGGTAACTTACGTACTTTTAGACCTTTCAGCTTTTTGAGCACCTTCTCCCTTGTAATTGTAACTGCGCTCACTTCTCTTCCTATACACACCACAACATCTGGAACACTGCTAGTGTCTTCCACAGTGAAGACTGATACAAAATACTCATTTAGTTCATCTGCCATCTCCTTGTCCCCCGTTATTATCTCTCCTTCCTCATTTTCTAGTGGTCCTCTCATCCCTCTTTTATTTTTTACATACTTTAATAAGTTTTTACTATCCACTTTGATATTATTTGCTAACTTGCTTACATAATTCATCTTTTCCATTCTAATAATTGTTTTAGTTGTTCTCTGTAGGTTTTTAAAAACTTCCCAATTCTCCATCTTCCCACTATTTTTTGCCTTGTTATAAACCCTCTCTTTTGTTTTTACATTAGCTTTGATTTCCCTGTCAGCCACGGTTGTACTATTTTGCCACTTGAGTATTTCTTCACTTTTGGGATACATATGTCCTGCACCTTCCTAATTTTTCCCAGAAAGGCACACCATTGCCGCTTTGCTGACATCCCTGCCAGCAGCTCCTTCCAGTTTACTTTGGCCAACTTCTCTCTCATACCACTGTAATTTCCCTTACTCCACTGAAATACTGCTACATCAGACTTTACTTTCTCCTCATCAGATTTCAAGTTGAACTCAATCATATTGCGATCACTGGTTCCTAAGGGTTCTTTTACCTTAATCTCCCTAATCACCTCTGGTTTATTACATAACACCCAATCCAGTTTAGCTGATCCCCTAGTAGGCTCAAAGACAAACTGCTCTAAAAAGCCATCTCTTAGGCATTCAAAATCTCACTCTCTTGAGATTCGCTAACAATCTGATTTTCCCAATCAACCTATATGTTACAATCTCACATGACTATCACAACATTGCCCGTTTGACAAGCCATTTCTGTCTCCTGTTGTAATCTGTGGTCCACATCCCAGCCACTGTTGGGAGGCATGTGTATAACTGCCATTAGTGTCCTTTTACCCTTGCAGTTTCTTTACTCAACCGATCCTATGTCACACCTTTCTACTGATTTAATGCCATTCTTTACCAGTTGAGCCACACCACTCCCACTGCCTACCTTCCTATCCCTCTGATATTACGTGAAACCTTGGACATTCATCTCCCAACTACAACCATAGTTGTATAGTGTGCTTAAAGGCAATACCCCTAATCCGATGCTTGACTGGTCAGACATGACCAGGGCATTTGACAACACCAAACAAGCTCTTTCTAAAGCGACCCTACTGGCGCACCCGTTCCCCTACGTACAGAAAGCCATTACTATTGATGCTCCAGACTATGTTGTGGGTGCTCTGCACGAACAATTGGTCGGAGGCGTGCGGCAGCCTCTTTCCTTCTTCAGTCGGAAGCTCCGTCACCCCAAAAGGCAGTACAGCACGTTTGACCGTGAGCTTCTCGATCTCCGTCTGGCTATTCGATATTTTCGTTTTCTCTTCGAAAGGGTCACAACGTTCGTTGACCACAAACCCACGCGATGGTAACACATCAGACCCTTGGTCTGCACGGTAGCATGGCCATCTGGCTTACAACGGATATACAACATATCAAAGGGGGAAAATAACGCCGTGGCCGCATGCTTCTCAAGGCCAGTCGTTGAGGCCGTATATATAGGGGTAGATTATGCCGGCATGGTAGCCGAACAAATTTCCGATCCAGGCTTACCGAACAGAAGTCACTGGCCTGCGGTTCGCTGACATTAAGCTCGGGGAAGTTGGGTTTTCTTTTCGGTGCGATATCTCAGGCTGTCGCCCTCGCCCCATCGTGCCCGTAAACTGGAGACAGACTGCTCTCGACCCCATGTGCTGCCGCTCCCATTCGGGCCGGAAGGCCTCACAGAAACTGGCCGCACTAAGCCTGTCTGCAGTGCCAGCGAGCACAGGTTAACCGTCCTGTTCAGTCGCCAGGACCGTACCACCAGGTGGCCCGAGGTCGTCCCTCTAGCTTCGAGGACGGCCGCAGACGTGGCTCGGGCATTCATCAGCATCTGGGTTGCTCGGTTTGACACTCCATCTAATATCTCCTCTGACCGCGGCCCCAATTCATTACAGACTTCTGGGCTGCGATGGCCCAGAACATCGGCGGTCGGCGATTCACCCGCAGTCCAATGGCCCATGTAAGCGGTGTCACCACTCCCTAATGGCTGCTTTGAGGGCACCCTGACCCATGAGTGTTAGCACCATCGTCTCCCGTGAGCCCTGCTGGGGCTCAGAACTGCTCCAAGGGAGGACCTGCTGTCGTCCGCGGCGGAGCTGGCTCACGGGCAGCTGTTACGAGGGCCAGGTGATTTCATCCCTGACGCCATGACTGTCTGGTCAGCCTCTCAACAGCATCCCAGCCTCCTCAGTAAATTCGACCCTTTTCACCTATTCCAACCTGAATGCGTACAGCACTCCAGGGTTCATGTTGACCTATATTCTGCCTCGTTTGCCTTTGACCGTACCTGGCATCACAACATGGCCATGAGCGCGTCAACGCGCCTCTGGACGAGCCAGAGAAACCAGCGGTTCCTCTAACCAGGGAACACAGGACTTAGCCGGGCGTTTCTTCCGAGCTCCCGATTTCCAGACAGACTCACAATGCCGCTTTCAGTGTTTTCTGGTGGGCGGGGTAAGCTGCGTAGGGTAACGTAATTGGGCGAAATACATAATTCACAAGCACCGACATGAGTTGCGGTTTCGCTTTAACAGACTGGTCTGACGTGATGACGTTTTACGTTGAAAAAAATTTTAGCTCATTTTGTTGGTGCAGGTTTTAGAGTTCGATAAAATGTGTTACGGTTTTCGTTAGACAAAAAACGCCTCGCTTATTTTTATTTGCGCAGACCTACGACGTTTAGCAGTGGGAGTCCGTTGGTTCTGAGGCTGTGTCCGCAGATCCTAGATTTGCCTTTCCCAAACTTTTTGCCCTGGAAGAACCCTTGAAATAATCATCAGGACTCAGGGAACCACTGCGTAAAAAAAAAAACAAATATATTTACAGCTCATGGTAAGTTAGTGTGATCAGTAAGTTGTTGATATAATAATCCAAAAATAATGTCAAACCTCCTTTGACTGGAGAATGAATTTGTAGCCAACCTTTATTGAAAAGAAAGATATTTAAGCATAGCTTACTTTTCTTGAAATTAATCTCTTTCAATTTCATAAATTTTAAAAACTTACAATAAATTTCTGTTAAGTAACTGGCTGCTCGCTCACTGCTCACCTCACCAAGCATCGCGTGAAGTTCAAGAAACAATGTTTATTTTTTAAATCACAATCTCTCACGGAATCCCTCGCGACCTCTCCCTAGGGTTTCACAGAACCCTGGTTGAGAAACCGCGCCCTAAATCCTGGATTCTTCTCGTCCATTCCATTTAGCCCTTTCAGGATCTAGTCGGTATGAGTGAGATACTCCATCCTTCTGAACTCTATTGTGTTCAGGCCCTGACACACAGAAACATAGAAAACCTACAGCACGATACAGGCCTTTTGGCCCACAAAGTTGTGCCGAACATGTCCTTACCTTAGAAATTACCTAGGGTTACCCATAGCCCTCCATTTTTCTGAGCTCCATGTACCTATCCAGGAGACTCTTAAAAGACCCTAACATAACTGCCTCCATCACCGTCGCCCGCAGCCCATTCCACGCACTCACCACTCTCTGAAAAGCTTACCCGATATCACCTCTGTACCTTAAAACTGTGCCCTCTCGTGCTAGCTTTTTCAGCCCTGGGGAAAAGCCCCTGACTAACCACAGGATCAATGCCTCTCATCTTATACAACTCTATCAAGTTATCTTTCATCCTCCCTCGCTCCAAGGAAAAAAGGCCGAGTTCACTCCACCTATTGTCATCAGGCATGCTTCCCAATCCAGACAACGTCCTTGTAAATCTTCTCTGCGCCCTTTCTATGGCTTCCACATCCTTCCTATAATGAGGCGACCAGAACTGAACACAGTACTCCAAGGGGGGTCTTATATAGCTGCGACATTACCTCACAGCTCCCAAACTCAATCCCACGATTGATGAAGGCCAATGTATGCTTTATTAACCACGAAGTCAACTTGCGCAGTAGCTTTGAGTGTCCTATGGTCTCGGACCCCAAGATCCCTCTGATTCTCCACACTGCTAAGCGTCTTAACATTAATACTATATTCTGCCATCATATTTGACCTACCAAAATGAACCACCTCACACTTACCTGGGTTGAACTCCATCTGCCACTTCTCAGCCCAGTTTTGCAATCTATCAATGTCCCGCTGTAACCTCTGACAACCCTCCACACTATCCACAACACCTCCAACCTTTGTGTCATCAGCAAATTTGCTAACCCATCCCTCCACTTCCTCATTCAGATGATTTATAAAAACCACGAAGGGTAAGGGTCCCAGAACTGACCCCTGAGGCACTCCACTGGTCATCGACTTCCGTGCAGAATATGACCCGTGTACAACCACTCTTTGCCTTCTGTGTTTCACATGAAACGCTATTGGTACGTTAACACTGTCATTAGTTAGATGTCCTTTGTTAGATGGGTGATGCAAAATTTCTCTCAATATTCCAAATATTTTTCGACCAACGCCAGATAAACCTTCGGCAGTGTTGCATTCCCTTTGTATTCTAGTTTTCTCGAAATGAATGAGTGACCTTGTTCAAGGCACAGCAAAGTGGCAACCCAGGTGCAGGACACAGACACTGAGGCAGACCCATTAGGTGCTAGCGCCACTGCCAACGGAGAGCCGGTATCTCGGAGAGTCTTTATGCAGAGTCAAGGTTCACGTGGAGAATCCAGGAGACGATGCAGAACTTAGAACTGGCAGTCCTAAGTAACCATGAAACGAGGTTACTCTTACAAGAGTTGACCAACGAACTGGCAGTTCCTCGTTGTGATTCCAGGGTTTTTATCCCGCAGTTACCGATGGGTAGCAGGTGTGTGTAATTTGCTGAATTGGGAACGATTGGAAATCAGGCAAAGGGGTTAGGGGCCCAATTAAAGAGGTAATGGGGAATTGCCAGACGAGACCATGACGGGGGAGTAATCACGTGAAACACCTTTTAAACCGGGCGTCTCTGGAGATGCGGCTCATTCGCCCATCGCTAACAGCCACCAGACTCAGCAGTGAGAAAATCACCTTTCGCCACTCCGTACGTCTAGGGTCCTTATGACTTGGGTTCCAGCAAACCCGAGAGGTTACGATGTCTTTCCCACAGTAACCCCAGTCTGTGTGAATACTCTCCCCATGCAATTCCCCCACAGGCAAGCAATAACAGATCGTACACTGTGTACAAGTATGAAGAAAATATATTTGCAAATATCAGCTTTATCAAACAATTAGTGGGAAAAATAACCCAGTCCAAATGTGCATATAAGTTGGACCTCATCTTGAAATTGTCTTTAACTCACGTGCTGGACCTAATGTCTGAGTAAAAGCACACACCACTTTCCGAGTGTTGCTCGAAATCCATACCGAACAAATGGTTGTATTGGAAAAACGGGAGGATTGGTATCATAAGAGAGCGTAAGACTGGACCCAAATGCAAGACGCAGACACTTATAGTACTAGGGGTAGGACGGGAACAGCTAAACGATAGAACAAGGTGTGGAGACCGTGGCATGCGTGAGGGATGTTGCGTTCAAGAGGATCCTGGAATTCAGAGAGAGTCTCGAGGCTAGACCTAAGGCTGGGGTCTCATGGGTTCTTGGAACTAGGAATGCTGGGAGGATAGCCCCCCTGAGCGGGCCACAGAACTCCTGGGCAGGGTCCGGACCTCCCAGGCAGGACACAGGGGCCTGGGCAGGTCGCGCAGCACAACCCGTTGGAGGCGAGGAATCGGAAGGGGCAGAGTCCCCCACCAGGCAACGGCAGTCCGGCCTGGCTTACCCGACGGAGGCAAGGGATAGGAAGGGAGCTCGGTCCAGGGTGACTTCCAGACTCACTCGCAGAACTCGTCTTTAACGGTGCGTACTCCAAGCCAGGATGAACAGGTCGGAACAGGACAACCCCGCAACTATACTCAGTCCCAGAGTCCCTTATAAACACCGCCAACCAATGGGCATCAGCTGCGCCTCCTTGAGCCCAGACAAGCCACGATGATCCTCAGGTGTGACTATTTGAGCTCAAGGCGAACCGAGGGACGGTCAAAGGACCCAGAGTCCGGAGTCCGCGGACCGGATCAAGAACCGGAATGCGGGCTCTGGACCAGACCATAACAATTGGTCCTTCCTGCTTGAAGCCGTTCATCTGCACAAAGCACCTCGTGCAACAGGGACGGCATCCTCGGTCATCATCCCTCCTGTCTTCTCCCAGTTCCCACAAAAAGACCCCGACCCAAACCAGTGTCCGTCACAAAAACCTCACCACCCAGCGTTCTCAAGGACCTTTACCCAATTCTACCAGCCTGATTGGCTGACACAATATTCCTAAATTGAAAAACATAGCCCCTTATCTTTAGCTCCAACCCAAACATACGAAAAGCAGAACAAACTGGCCTTACAGAACGGCTAAAATGAAATGCCTACAGCATAGCAGTAAAATTCTTTAGCAGGGCGTTACACAGGTGTACTTAACAATAATGGCATGAGATGAAACGCCACTTAAGCACAATCCAGTCTCTACCGCCTGCTAGCTCCTAGCAGCATTATTCAAAGGTTTCAAAGGTACATTTAATGTCAAAGAAATGTATGCAACATACATCCTGAAATGCTTTTTCTTCGCAGCCATCCACGAAAACCATTCTAACTCGTTTACCATAGCAACCTTTCAAAGTGAACCACTTCAAGTTGAACTCTAGCTGATAATTCTCAACCCATCTCCGCATCCAATGAATCTCTGTTATAACCTATGACAACGCTACACTATTCACTGCATCACCAACATTAGTGTCATATGCAAACCTACTAACTAGCCCACACTTCACCACCAAATCCAAGTCATTTTATTGCACTCACAAATAGCAGAGGCTGCAGAATATATCCGTACGGAAAAGCGCATATCAGGGACCTACAGACTGAATACCCTGCAGCTACAGCCACATTCCGTCTCCTGTGGACAAACTAATTCTGAATCCACTCACGTTTCCATAGATCCCAAGCCTCTAAACTTCTAAAAGAGCCTACCGGGGGTGGGGGGGGGGGGAACCTTGTCAAATGCCTCACTAAAATCGATATACACTACAGCCATTGCTCTGCCTTCATCAATTTGGTTTTTAATTCACCAAAAAAATACACTCCGGCTCGTGATGCACGAACAATGCCATGCTGACTATTGCTCTCAGACTATGTTTTTAAATTTTGCCTCTGGGAATCCTCTCCAATACTTTGTATCCCTTTCTTGAATAGAGGGATGACATTGGACATCCTCCAATCTTCTGGTACTAATCCTTTGCATAGTTACGACGCCAAGATCATCACCAAAGGCGCAGCAATCCCTTTACTCACCTCCCTTAGCAATCTGTCGTAGACACCATCCAGTACCCAGGGACTTACGTTCCTGCACATCCTCATTCTTAACGTCCACATGTACTAGATAACTAGCCTGTTCTACGCTGAAATTGAAATTGTGAAGATTCCTCTAACTCTGGAATTCCCACCCTGGAGTCCTTGGTCCTCTTGCTTAATGGTATTAGCCACGGCATAAAAAAGGATGGAAAGCTTTGCTGCTGGTGAATATTGAATCAACCAATTTATTAAGGGACTCCCCTAACTCCTCCGACTCCAGGCACTTCGGAGCAAGAAGGCTGCTGATTTTTCCGATTGGGTTAACGAGAGATGAGACTGCGCGGGCGCGTGACGTCAGCCAGTTGCGAACCAAAGGTTTAAAGAGAAGACCGCCGTATCCAGTGGGCCGCGGAGAGAGAGGCAGCACAGTGATAGGGTTTTGGCTCCACGGGCGTATGCGGTAACGGGACGAGTTGAGGTAGGAAGTATGTGTGTGAAACTAGTTTTCTGTGCTTGGTGTCAGATGTGGGGTGTCCTGGAGTCTCCCAGCCTCCCGGACGGCCATATCTGCACCAGGTGTGTCGAACTGCAGCTCCAGAGGGGCCGAGTTCGGGAACTGGAGATGCAGCTCGATGACCTTCGCCTGGTCAGGGAGAGCGAAGAGGTGATAGAGAGGAGTTACAGGCAGGTGGTCACACCAGGGCCTGGGGAGACGGACGAGAGGGTCACAGTCAGGAGGAAAAAGGGAAAGAGTCAGCTACTAGAGAGTGCCCCTGTGGCTGTACCCCTTGACAATAAGTACTCCTGTTTGAGTACTGTTGGGGGGGACAGCCTACCTGGGTAAGCGACAGTGGCCGCCCCTCTGGCACAGAGTCTGGCCCTGTAGCTCAGAAGGGAAGAGGAAGGCAGTAGTGACAGGGGACTCTATAGTTAGGGGGTCAGACTGGCGATGCTGTGGACGCAGGAAAGAAACTCGGAGGGTGGTTTGCCTCCCAGGTGCTAGGGTCCGGGATATTTCAGATCGCGTCCAAGATATCCTGCGGTGGGAGGGAGAACAGCCAGAGGTCATGGTACACATTGGTATCAATGACATATGTTGGAAAAGGGAAGAGGTCCTGAAAAAAGAATATGGAGTTAGGAAGGAAGTTGAGAAGCAGGGCCATAAAGGTAGGAATCTCGGGATTACTGCCTGTGCCACGTGACAGTGAGAATAGGAACAGGATGAGGTGGCGGATAAATGCGTGATTGAGGGATTGGAGCAGGGGTCAGGGATTCAAATTTCTGGATCATTGGGACCTCTTTGGGGGCAAAAAGGACGGGTTGCACTTGAATCCCAGGGGGACCAATATCCTGACCGGGTGGTTTTCTAAGGCTACTGGGAAGAGTTTAAACTAGAATTGTTGTGGGTTGGGGAACCGAACTTAAGAGTCTAGGGAAGAGGAGGTTGGCTCACAAATAGAGAATGCTGGGAGACATTGCGAGAGGGAGGATAGGCAGGTGATTGAGAAGGGACGCACTCAGACCAAAGGCTCGAGATGTGTCTATTTCAACGCAAGGAGGGTTGTGAACAAAGCGGATGAGCTTAGAGCATGGATCAGTACTTGGAGATATGATGTGGTGGCCATTACAGGGACTTGGATGGCTCAGGGACAGGAATGGTTACTTCATGTGTCAGGCTTTAGATGTTTCAGAAAGAACAGGGAGGGAGGCAAAAGAGGTAGCGGCGTGGCACATTTGATCAGGGATAGCGTCACGGCTGCAGAAAAGGTGGATGTCATGGAGGCATTGTCTACGGAATCTCTGTGGGTGGAGGATAGGAACAGGAAGGGGTCAATAACTTTACTGTGTGTTTTTTTATAGGCCGCCTAATGGTAACAGGGATATCGAGGAGCAGATAGTGAAACAGATCCTGGAAAGGTGTAATAATAACAGAGTTGTCGTGATCGGAGACTTTAATTTCCCAAATATCGATTGGCAACTCCCTGGAGTGAAGGGTTTAGATGGGGTGGAGTTTGTTAGGCGTGTTCAAGAAAGTTTCTTGACACAATATGTAGATAAGCCTGCAAGAGGAGAGGCTGTACTTGATTTGGTATTGGGAAATTAACCTGGTCAGGTATCAGGTCTCTCAGTGGGAGAACATTTTGGAGATAGTGATCATAATTCTATCTCCTTTACAATAGCATTGGAGAGAGATAGGAACAGACAAGTTAGAAAATCGTTTAATTGGAGTAAGGGGAATTAAGAGGCTATCAGGCAGGAAATTGGAAACAGATGTTCTCAGGGAAAAGTATGGAAGAAATGCGGCAAATATTCAGGGGATGTTTATGTAGAGATCTGTATAGGTACGTTCCAATGAGACAGGGAAATTATTGTAGGGTACAGGAACCGTGGTGTACAAAGGCTGTAATAAATCTAGTCAAGAAGAAAAGAAAAGCTCACAAAAGTTTCAGAGAGCTAGGTAATGTTAGAGATCTAGAAGATTATTAGGCTAACAAGAAGAAGCTTAAGAATTAAATTAGGAGAGCCAGAAGGGGCCATGAGAAGGCCTTGGTGGACAGGATTAAGGAAAACCCCAAGGTATTCAACAAGTATGTGAAGAGCAAGAAGGTAAGACGTGAAAGAATAGGACCTATCAAGTGTGACAGTGGAAAAGTGTGTTTGGAACCGAAGGAAATAGCGGAAGTACTTAATGAATACTCCACTTTAGTATTCACTATGGAAAAGGATCTTAGTGATTGTAGTGATGACTTGTAGCAGACCGAAAAGCTTGAGCATATAGATATAGATATTAAGAAAGAGGATGTGCTGGAGCTTTTGGAAATCATCGAGTTGGATAAGTCACCGGGATAAGATGGGATGTACCCCAGCCAACTGTGGGAAGCGAGGGAGGAGATTTCTCCCTCGGGAGAGGTTCCAGAGGATTGGAGGGTTGCAGATGTTGTTCCTTCGTTCAAGAAAGGGAGTAGAGATAGCCCAGGAAATTATAGACCAGTGAGTATTACCTCAGTGGTTGGTAAGTTGATGGAGAGTATACTGAGAGGCAGGATTTATGAGCATTTGGAGAGGCATAATATGTATTGAAGTACTGTGCTTAGTTCTGGTCGCCTCACTACAGGAAGGATGTGGAGACCATAGAAAGGGTGCAGAGGAGATTTACAAGGATGTTGCCTGGATTGAGGAGCATGCCTTATGAAAACAGGTTGAGTGAACTCGGCCTTTTCTCCTGGGAGCAACGGAGGATGAGAGGTGACCGGATAGAGGTGTATAAGATGATGAGAGGCATTGATCGTGTGGATAGTCAGAGGCTTTTTCCCAGGGCTGAAATGGTTGCCTCAAGAGGACACAGGTTTAAGGTGCTGGGGAGTAGGTACAGAGGAGATGTCAGGGGTAAGCCTTTTACTCAGAGAGTGGTGAGTGTGTGGAATGGGCTGCCGGCAACTGTAATGGAGACGGGAGACGGATACGATAGGGTCTTTTAAGAGACTTTTAGATAGGTACATGGAGATTAGAAAAATAGAGGGCTTTGAGTAAGCCTGGTAATTGCTAAGGTAGGGACATGTTCGGCCGAAGGGCCTGTATTGTGTTTTCTATGTTTCTATGTTTCCATTACAATCGCTTATTGGTCCTGCATTCACTCTCGATATTTGCCTGTTTTTCACTGGCGTGTAGAACGCCTTGGAGTTTTCCTTAAACCTCCTCGCCAACGGCTTTTGATATTCCTTTCTAGCTCTTCTATGTCCATTATTTCGCTCCTATTTAGTTACTTACACTCTGCCTGATTCTTACTTCCTGAACCTTAAATAAGTAACCTTTTCCTCCTTGATTAGAGTTTGCACGTCTTGTCAGCGATTCAACCTACTACCCGATCCCTCCCTCAATTGGACAAGCCTATCCGTAACTTTGTGCAAATTGCCTCTGAAACAAGCATCGAATTCCCATTGTATGTTTCCGTAAGTACACCGTTTCCTAATTTAGAATCGGAATTAGAATCAGAGTCAGGTTTATTATTACTGGCACGTGACGTGAAATTTGTTAACTTAGCAGCAGCAGTTCAATGCAATACATATTCTAGCAAATAAATAAATAAATAAAACGTAATAATAAATAAACAAGTAAATCAATCATGTATATTGAATGGATTTTTTAAATGTGCCAAAACAGAAATACTGTATATTAAAAAAGTGAGGTGGTGTCCAAAGCTTCAACATCCATTTAGAAATCGGATGGCAGAGGGGAAGAAGCTGTTTCTGAATCGCTGAGTGTGTGCCTTCAGGTTTCTGTATCTCCTATGTGATAGTAACAGTGAGAAAAGGTCATGCCCTGGGTGCTGGAGGTCCTTAATAATGGACACTGCCTTTCTGAGACACAGCTCCCTGAAGCTGTCCTGGGTACTTTGTAGGCAAGTGCCCAAGATGGAGCTGACTAGATTTAGAACACTTTGCAGCTTCCTTAGATCCTGTACAGTAGCCCCTCCATACCAGACAGTGATGCAGCTTGTCAGAATGCTCTCCACGGTACAAATATAGAAGCTTTTGACTGTATTTGGCGACATGTCAAATCGCTTCAAATTCCTAATAAAGTATAGCCGCTGTCTTGCCTGAGATTCTACCAACAATGGTTGTATCGTCAGCAAATTTGTAGATGGTATTTGAGCTATGTCTAGTCATATGTATATAGAGAGTAGAGCAGTGGGCTAAGCACACACCCCTGAGGTGCGCCAGTGTTTATCGTCAGCGAGGAGGATACGTTATCACCAATCCGTACAGACCGTGGTTTTCCGGTTAGGAAATGAGAATCCAATTGCAGACGGAGGTACAGAGGCCCAGGTTCTGCAAATTGCAATGGGTCCAGGTCCTTGCTGAGGCAGGGGTTCAGTCTAGTCATGACCAACCTCTCAAAACATTTCATCACTGACGATGTAGTGCAACCGGGTGATAGTCTTTAAGGCACCCCACGTTATTCTTATTTGGCACTGGTATAATTACTTCCTTTTTGAAGCAAGTGGGAGCTTCTGCCCGTAGCGGTGAGAGGTTGAAAATGTCCTTGAATACTCCCGCTAGTTGGTTGGCACAGGTTTTCAGAGGTAACTCCTAACTTCTAACATAATTGCAGTACAATTTCCCTTCCTCAGTTAAGTACTTTCACATAGTGTCTGCTCCTGTTCTTCTCCAACACTATGGTCAAGGTCAGGGAGCTGTGATCACTGTCTCTGAAATGTTCACCCACCGAGAGGTCTGTTACCTGACGAAGTTCATAGATTACTGCCGGATCTGGTATGGCGGTGCCTGTAATCGCCCTGTTTACATATGGCGTCAGGAATCCTACCTGGGCACGCTTAACAAATTCTGTTCATCTAAACCGTTTTCGCTAAGAAGGCACCAATCAAATTATTGAAATTGAATTCACCCATGACAACAAACCTGTTATTACATCTTTCCATATGTCTGCCGCCCCATCCGCAGCTATTTGCTTTACTGCTGTGGGGTACGCAACTGTGGTGTTTATAGTACCACTAGATATTATAATGCTAATAGAGAGATTGCATTTTTTAGAGTCATAGAAAGTACAGCACAGAAACTGGCCCTTTGCCCAATCTAGTCCGCGCCGAACCATTTAAGCTACCTACTCCCATTGACCTGCCCCGGGACCATAGCTCTCCTTACGCCTATCAGCCATGTACCTATCCAAACTTCTCCTATACGTTGGAGTCGCACTCATGTGTATCACTTGTGCTGACAGGTTGTTCCACACTCTCACGACCCTCTGAATGAAGTTGCCTTTCATGTTCCCCTTCAACTTTGCAGCTTTCACACTTGATTCACGGCTTCCGATTGTGGTCCCACCCAGTCTCAGTGGAAAAATCCTGCTTGCATTCACCCCATCTCTACCCCATTTCATTTTTACACCTCTGTCAAATCTCCTCTCAAACTTCTACCTGCCGACCAATAAAGCCCTACTTCAATCTTTCCTTATAACTCGGGTCCTCCAGACCTGGCACATCTTTGTAAATTTTCTCTGTGCTTAATCAACTTTATTTACAGCTTTTCTGTAGGTAGGTAATCAAAACTGCACACAATAATCTAAATTAGGCCTCTCCAATGTCTTATAAAACTTCAATTGAACACCCCATCTCTGGTACTCGACACGTTGATTGATGATAAGGATGATTTAAATAACATTTTCTGCACTTGCCTTCCGCAGGGTACGAGGGCAGACCATGTCAGGCCCGGGGGATTTATCCGCCCTAATTTGCCTCAGGACAGCAAACGCTTCCTGCTTTGTAATCAGCACAGGGTCTAGGAAGTTAATGCCACTTTGCCTCACTTCTGTAGTCTGTGTCCATCTCCCGAGAAAATCCAGATGCAAAAAAAGATCATTTAAGATTTCTCCCATCACTTTTGGTTTCATATATGGATTACCGTTCTGATCTTTTAGATAATTATTTTTCTTCTTTGTGATCATTTTGCTCTTAACGTAACTGTAGAATCCCTTGGGATTTTCCTTCATCTTGTGTTCTAGGGCAATCGCATGCCTTCTTTTAGCCCTCCTGATTTATTTCTTAAGTGTTTTCTTTCAATTCGTCTACACTATAAATACCTTATTTGTTCCTGCCTACCAATACCTGCTTTCTTCCTGCACCCGATCAAAGTTAATAGCGTTTTTCTTACTGCAGGTTGCCCAACACTGAACACAATCAATCTAAAAGGAAACGTCTTAAATGCATATTGGAAACTTAGAATAAAATTAAACAGTAAGGCTTTGCCTCTCACCTGCTGAGAGAAGTGGTGTCGCGGATAGACAGGGCAGTGGAAAAGAAAGAATTTGGCATTCATTAGTCTTGGCTTTGAGTATTGGAGTTGAGATGTTGTGCTGTAATTGTGCAAGACCTTAGTGAGTGCGCAATTGGGAGGTTGTGTTCAGGGTTGATCAATTTGCAATACTAAGTGCGCCATAACGCTGAAGAGAGCGAAGAGATGATGGCGTGAGATTGACAGGTTGAGACATTTTTTTTCACTAGAGCACAGGAGAGTTAGACGTGACCTTCTAGACATAAGCATCAGATCGTGGATTAAATGTATTCCCCATGGTTGATAACGAAGAACTGAACGACATTGATTTCATGTGGGAGGCGAGAGATTTAAGAGGAGCCCGAGGTGCAAGACTTTCACTAGAAGTGTTCTCAGCATATAGAACGATCTGCGTGATGACGTACTGGAAGCAGAAACGCCAGGAAATTATATATCACATATATAGGTTAATTGGGAGCATCTTTTTTTTTCTGGCAAGTTTACGTGACACGTCACGTGAAATGCCTGTTACGCCATTGACGTTTAGGACAGCTTTCTTCTTTTTTTTTCTTTTTTCTTTTTTCTTCGTTGCTCTTTCTGTAACAATATTTGTTTCGACCAGTCAGGGTTGCTAGCCCTGAGATGATCCCCCGAACCTAGCAGACAGGAGGACCATTCTTAGTCTGGCCTTTACACTTTGACTTGTTTGGCATGGTCAACACCTGGTCCTGACTCCAGCCATTCAGGCAATTAAGCCTCCAAACCCTATGATAAGTTTTTAATGCTCTTGGAGGAGCATGTTTAAAGATCAATTGTACAGAGTATAGGAAAGGTATGTTCCTTTTAGAAGGAAGGACAAGGATGGATTGTCCCAAATTTATACGAATAGGACATATGAGTATTTGGAAACATACGGGCTAATTAAGGAGAGTCAACATGGATTTGTGCGAGACGGGTCGTATCTTACCAACTTGACTGAGTTTTTTGACGAGAAAGATTCATGAAGTTAGGGCAGTGGATGTTGTCTGCGTGGATTTTACTAAGGTGTTAGATAAAATCCCTCATGGGAGGCTAGTCCAGAAGATTAAGGTGAATGGGATCCACGGAGAATTGACTAATTGGATTCAGAACTGGCTCGTGCATGGAAGACAGAAGGTAGTTGTTGAAGAGACTTCTTCGAGCTGGAAGGCTACAATTAGTGGAGGTCCACAGGGATCTGTGCTGGGCCCTCTGCTGTTTGCGGTGTACGTAAATGACCTGGATGAAAATGTAGATGGGCGGGTTAGTAAGTTTGTGGATGGTACCAAGATTGGTGAAGTTGCAGATAGTGTAGAGGACTGGCAAAGAACACAGCACGATATAGAACAGTTGCAGGTATGGGCAGAGAAATGGCAGGTAGAGTTTAACCCAGATAAAGGTGAGGTTGTGCACCTTGGTAGGGCAAATGCAAGGAGAGAGTACAGTTTTAAGGCCATGACACTTACTAGTGTTGCTGAGCAGAGAGATCTTGGGATCCAAGTTCATAGCTCCTTGAATGTAGCTACATAGATCGATGCGATAGTTAAGAAGGCTTATAGGATGCTTGATATTATTCATTGGAACATTGAGATCAAAGGTCAAATGGTTATGTTGCAACTTTATAAAACTCTGATTAGGTCACATCTGGAGTATTGCGTAGTCGTCCCGTTATAGGAAGGATGTTGAGGTTTTAGAGAGGGTGCAGAAGAGGTTTACCAGGATCCTGCCAGCTTATCATGAGAGGCCGGACAAACTTCAGTTGTTTTCTTTCCGGAGGCTGAGGGGAGATCTGGTAGAGGTTTATAAGATTGCGAGAGGCAGAGATAAAGTAGCCAGGAAGTATCTTTTCCCAGGGTAGAAATGTCTAGTATCAGGGGGAATACATTGAAAGTGAGAAAGAGTAGGTTCAAAGGGGATGTGAAAGATAAGTTTTATACTCGATGGGCCAAATGGCCTAAGTCTGCTGCTATGACCTGATGGTAAGTTTTAGACTTAAAGAGTAGCGGATGTCTGGAACTCGCTGCCTGGTGCGGTGGTAGAGGCAGACACATTAGAGGCTTTTAAGAGACCTTTGGATAGGTACATGGCTGTAAGGAGGGTGGAGTGATTAAGACATTGTGTAGGTTGAAGGGATTCGGTTTTTTTTGGGGGGGAGGGGTTGATTTCCTTTTAAGCTGTCTCGGCACGACATCGTGGGCCGAAAAGCCTGTTCCTGTGCTGTACAGTTCTATATTCAGTGTTTCGGCAGACACGTGGGCAAACACGGAATATAGGGAAACACGTGGCGTGTATGTAGGTGCGATCAGTTTAATTTCGCATCATGATCGGCATAGATATTGTGGGCTGTAAGACTTGATCTTGCGCTTCCTTTCATTGTTATATGTGGGAGTAAGACATCATATAAGGCGCCAATATTTTCCTTCCCCGGACGTTCGCTCCTCCTGAAAAGTGGAAAAGGTAAAGAATAGTTTGGCAATCAGGGGAGGCACTAATACACAGAGTAGAGAATCGGAGTGTTAAGCGAATTCCTCAATATGTGGACAAACGCAGGAAAGTCTGCACTCAGCTAAATCAGCAGAAACCGTAAGACCTTTCGGCCCATCAAGTGTGCTCCGCCTTTACATCAAGTCTGATTTGCTATCCTTCTTCCCGTGACTTATGACATATTTACTAATCAAAAGCGTATCAACCGCTGCTATAAATATCCTAAATTACATAGCCCCCACAGAGCTCTGTAGCAATTAATTCCATAGATTCACCACCCACTGGTTAAAGGAACTGCTCATCTCCGTTCTAAAGGGGCCTCCTTCTACTCTGAGGCTCTGCCCTCTGGCTCTAACCCCCATTACAAGAGACATTTCCACGGCCTCTCTATTTACGCCTTTCAATATTCGATAGGTTTCAATGAGAGCCACCGAGCCAGTGAGTTTTGAGATTTTCCTTATGAATGAAACATTTTCAAGGTAGTCACTCACACAACGTGAAGTGACGTACTAGTAGTAGTAATATCCCATTTGCTGGAAGAATGCCGCCGCCATTTGACATTCCTCAGGACTATTTCTATTCTTTAGGTTTTCGTAATTAATTCACTGGTTTAATCGCAATCTGTCACCGCGGGGAATTCACTTGACTGACGTAATTGGTAAGCAAATGATTATAAATTATTTGTTATTATAAATTATAATTATCTTCATTTTTAAGTCTGATGACATTTTGCTGTCCCCATGGAGATAGTCAATGATATAAAACCCTGGAATGGTTCTGTTTCCAGATTTTATTCTGAGATATTACACTAGGAGAAATCGCTGGGCAGAGAAAATGTTGAATAGCTACAAACGTGTGGAGAAAATATTGTTCGTGTTCATTGCCGTCATTGGGGTTCCAGGTAAGTGAGCAGAGTAATTCCTGTTTAGTCGTTGCATCTGTTAACCTGACTCAACTGGTTACGCTTATGTTATTGGTGGTCGTTATATATATATCGTGTGAATGCAAAGTACTGTGGTTTTATTTTTGCTGTCAACCTAAAACAAACCTCTTATTTTCAGACTCCCGAAATGTTTTTGCTTTCAGTGAAACCTTCTCCAAGTTTGTACCAGCAACTCTTCGGGAAGGTGTGAGGGAGAGTTTGATATTCGGGAAGTTTACTGTTTCTCGGTTATTGATCAGAGTGATTTTTCGCCTTGTGACCACGTCGCAATGCGGAGTTTATTACAATCGGAATGCGCCGCTGCCTGTTAGTCGATAACTGGGTCGCATCTACGGATTTGCCCGCGCGTTATTGGGTTGAGTTGTACAGTTCAAGTAATCCATTAACGGATCCTCTCCGCCTCTCTTGCCTGCTTCACGCTGCATCCCGGTTTGGCCTCATCAGATGCGGAGGTTTGGTCGGTCACGGTTAAATCAGTGATTCCGCCGGTTGTTGTTCATGGCAGTTCGTCTTATCTCCGCCGTATGTCCCTCCTTTCACCTTATCTTCACGTCCTTTAAGTGAGCAAGGTGAGACCTGTGCAGAGCAGACGGTTTTTGCAACTAAACGGGACGGCGACTAACATCCTAACGGGAGGTAAACACGAAGTACACGGCAGCTGCTGTGGTCAAATCATCACGTACAAAAGCTGGATGAACTCCGCAGGTCGGGCAGCAGTCCTGACGAAGGGTCTCGGCCCGAAACGTTGACTTCTCATTTCAACGGACGCTGCCCGACCTGCTGAGTTCATCCCGCTTCTGCGCGTGTTGATCCTAACGGGAAGGTTTGCCAGTGCTGCACGGGGAGTGGGGAATGGAGACGGGGGCTTAGACTAGAGTTGCAGGGGGATGGGAACCAGAGTGCTAGAACAGACATTAGAGTGGCTGTGGGGACAGAGGTTGTCAAGACTTCAGCAGAAGTCGGGAAACAAAAGGTTGAGCATAGGACTAATACTCTAAGTTGCGTGTGTTTCATTGCAAGAAGCATTGTAGGAAACGCAGACGGCCACAGGGCATGGAGGAACAGGACCAGCAGCTCAGGATTCCGGGGTTCCATTGTTTTAGACCTGATAGAGCAGGGGGGATTAAAGGACGAGGGGTGGCGTTACTAGTCAGGGAAATGAAACGGCAGTACACAGACTGGACAGCTCGTCTTGTGAGGCGTTTTGCGTCGAAGTGAGGAATAGGAAAGGTACAAACACGTTAATATGGGTATATTACAGAGCACCCAGCATTCAGCGAGATTTAGAGGAACAAATTTGTAGAGAGGTCACAGACTGTTGCAAGAAACGTAAGGATGTGATAGTAGATTTTAACTTTCCACATACTGTGAAACGACTAGATAGGATGGACTTTGTCAAATGAGTTCAGAAAAGTTTATTCCTGAAATCCCACAAGACAGTGTGCGAAACGATCTCAATTAGGGAATGAGACAGGGCAGATGACAGACATTTGTGTAGGGGAACTCTTTGCATCTAGTTATTATATTGCAATTAGTTTTAAGATAATTTTGGAAAAGGATAGATGTGGTGCTCGGGTTGAGATTCTGAATTGGTTAAAGGCCAATTTTGGCGGTATCAGAAAGGATCTGACAAGTGTGGGTGGATTGGGACAGGCTGTTTTCTAGCAAAGCAGTGGGAGAGTGCAAAGTCTGCCTATCAGAATCAAAAGCAAGGATAGTAGGCTCGGGGAACGTTGGTTTTCGAAAGATATTGAGAGTCGTCTAAGAAGTAAGGAGGTGCATAGCAGGCAAGAATAAGTAAAGTACTCGAGGAGTATAGGAAGGGGAAAAGAACACTTAAGAAAGAAAGCAGGAGAGCGAAAAGAAGGCATGAGGTGACAGGTAAGGCTAAGGAGAATCCTCCGGACTTGTTAAGAGCGAAAGGATTCGATCAGAATGGTAATCTATGCGAGGAACCGAAAGAGTTGGGCGAGATCTTAACTGGATTTTTTGCGCCTGGATTTATTCGGGAGACGGACACAGAGCCTGCCGATACGAAGCAAAGCAGCAGTGAAGTTACAGATTCTATGAAGATTACACCGGAAGAGGCGGTTTTCGCCGTCTTGAGGCAAATAAGAGTGGATGGACAAGGTGCTCCCGCGGACGCTGTGAGAGGCAAGTGCAGAAATTGCCGGGGCCCTAACAGAGATACTCAAATCATCGTTAGTGACAGGTGAAGTACGGGAGGATTGGAGCATAATCAGTGTTGTTCCGCTGTTTACGGAAGACTCTAAGAATAAGACAGAAATTATAGGCTGGGAGTATGATATCACTAGCATCAAAGTTAGAGGAAGGTGTTCTAAGAGTCCGGATATATGAATACATGGATAGACAAGGATTGATTAGGAATAGTTAACACGGCTTTGTGCGTGGAAGGTCGTGACGGACCAATCTTATCGAGTTTTTTTTCGAAGCAGTCGATGTTGTCTACCTGTACTTCAGTAAGGCATGTGACAAGGTCTCGGATGGGAGGTTGGTCATGAAGGATCATTCGCTCGGCTTTCAAGATGAAGTATTATAGAAAATAGACAATAGACAATAGGTGCAGAAGTAGACCATTCGGCCCTTCGAGCCTGCACCACCATTTTGAGATCATGGCTGATCAACTACTATCAATACCCGGTTCCTGCCTTGTCCTCATATCCCTTGATTCCCCTATCCATAAGATACCTATCTAGCTCCTTCTTGAAAGCATCCACAGAATTGGCCTCCACTACCTTCCGAGACAGTGCATTCCAGACCCCCACAAATCTTTGGGAGAATAAGTTTGTCCTTAACTCTGTCCTAAATGACCTACCCCTTATTCTCAAACCATGCCCTCTAGTACTGGACTCTCCCAACATCTGGAACATATTTTCTGCTTCTATCTTGTCCAATCCCTTAATAATCTTATATGTTTCAATCAGATCCCCTCTCAATCTCCTTAATTCCAGTGTGTACAAGCCCAGTCTCTCTAACCTCTCTGTGTAAGACAGTCCAGACATCCCAGGAATTAGCCTCGTGAATCTACGCTGCACTTCCTCTACAGCCAGGATGTCCTTCCTTAACCCTAGAGACCAAAACTGTACACAATACTCCAGGTGTGGTCTCACCAGGGCTCTGTACAAATGCAAGAGCATTTCCTTGCTCTTGTACTCAATTCCCTTTGTAATAAAGGCCAACATTCCATTAGCTTTCTTCACTGCCTGCTGCACTTGCTCATTCACCTTCAGTGACTGATGAACAAGGACTCCTAGATCTCTTTGTATTTCTCCCTCACCTAACTCTACACCGTTCAGATAGTAATCTGCCTTCCTGTTCTTAGTCCCAAAGTGGATAACCTCACACTTATTCACATTAAACGTCATCTGCCAAGTATCTGCCCACTCACCCAGCCTATCCAAGTCACCCTGAATTCTCCTAACATCCTCATCACATGTCACACTGCCACCCAGCTTAGTATCATCAGCAAATTTGCTGATGATATTTTCAATGCCTTCATCCAAATCGTTGACGTAAATTGTAAACAGCTGTGGTCCCAAAACCGAGCCCTGTGGCACCCCACTAGTCACCACCTGCCATTCCGAGAAACACCCATTCACCGCTACCCTTTGCTTTCTATCTGCCAACCAGTTTTCTAACCATGTCAATGTCTTCCCCCCCGATGCCCTGAGCTTTGATTTTACCGACCAATCTCCTATATGGGACCTTATCAAATGCCTTTTGAAAATCGAGGTACACTACATCCACTGGATCTCCCCCGTCTAACTTTCTGATTAAATCCTCGAAAGACTCCAACAGATTAGTCAAGCATGATTTACCCTTGGTAAATCCATGCTGGCTCGGCCCAATCCTATCACTGCTATCTAGATATGCCACTATTTCATCCTTAATAATGGACTCTAGCATCTTCCCCACCACCAATGTCAGGCTGACAGGTCGATAGTTCTCTGTTTTCTCCCTCCCTCCTTTCTTAAAAAGTGGGATAACATTAACCATTCTCCAATCGTCAGGAACTGATCCTGAATCTAAGGAACACTGGAAAATGATTACCAATGCATCCGCAATTTCCAGGGCCACCTCCTTTAGTACCCTAGGATGCAGACAATCTGGACCTGGGGATTTGTCAGCCTTCAGTCCCATCAGTCTTTTCATCACCGTTTCCTTCCTAATGCCAATCTGTTTCATTTCCTCTGTTACCCTATGTCCTTGGCCCATCCATACATATGGGAGATTGCTTGTGTCTTCCTTAGTGAAAACAGATCTAAAGTACTCATTAAATTCTTCTGCCCTTTCTCTGTTTCCCATAACAATTTCACTCAATTCATTCTTCAAGGGCCCAACATTGTTCTTAACTCTCTTCTTTCTCTTCACATACCTAAAAAAGCTTTTGCTATCTTCCTTTATATTCCTGGCTAGCTTGCGTTCGTACCTCATTTTCTCTTCCCGTATTGTCTTTTTAGTTAAGTTCTATTGTTCCTTAAAAACTTCTCAATCATCTGACCTCCCACTCACCTTAGCCCTGTCATATTTACTTTTTTTTAATGCTATGCAATCTCTGACTTCCTTTGTCAACCACTGTGGCTCCTTCCCCCCCCCCCCCTTTGAATCCTTCCTTCTCTGGGGGATGAACTGATTTTGCACCTTGTGCATTATTCCCAAGAATACCTGCCATTGCTGTTCCACTGTCTTTTCTGCTAGGATATCCGACCAGTCAACTTTGGCCAGCTCCTCCCTCACGGCTCCATAGTTTCCCCTGTTCATCAGCAACACTGACACCTCCGAGCTGCCCTTATC